>NC_042985.1:35061877-36261877 GCF_901001165.1 Salmo trutta | reverse complement strand
GGGTGGGCAGGGCTTGGCTGGGAGTGTACTATGCGAGCTCGACTCCTTGGATGGGTTCTCTGCGCGGCACGGGAGCGTCAGGAGATAGGGCAGGAGCGGAGAGCGCGGATACAGATCTGATACAGCTATTCTAGTGACGTAGGACTTACACTACTATCAAACTATAGACCTTGTACACCTAGCAGTCGTGTTGGTGGATCTCTTTTTTTTGTCCTGAAGTAATATTTAACCAAGGCATTGTGCTATAGATGTATTTCTTCTTGTTAATTTGGGGGGGGGGGGGGGGGGGGGTCTGGGAGGAGGATAACCTATGATGAACAAGATCAAAGAAGAAGGACCAAAAATAATGCTTTTCATACCTGCTTCCTCATCCATTTTGATGGACATGGAGGGGCTCTGGGGGGCAGAGTCTCCGCTCAGGGAGTAGCTGTGTTCTTGCTGGATGTCAGGGTTGGGTGGGTCCATCTCCATGTCCAGCAGTGGGTCCCTGTCGGCCAGGAGGTGGTCATCAAAGAAGCTGCTGAACAGCTCGTTGGAGAAGTCCTCCATCTGCTCCGAGAAGTGCTGCAAAAACAACATCACCAACAAACATTCATCACATCGGATCGCCTTTAATCAGAAAATCATGTAATCGAAACCCATACCAAAATATACAAATGTAGACCTGCTCTTGGAAGTATGAGTCGTACCATTTCGCACATGCAGTCCTTGGGTTCTATGCTTTAGGGCATAGAACCCAAGGTGTATGCCTCAGTTTTTCCACTACTTTAGTTTAGCTAGCAGACAGTGAGTCACTGCTGGTGTGCAGAATCAGAACAGCTCTATTAAAATCCCTAGGGACACAGTGGCGGTTCTAGACTATTTCAACTGGGGGGGGGGGGCAAGCTGGGGCCAGTTGTACTGTTAGAGGGGCCAGTTACAGACGTTATTGTTGTCATATCATTTTCTTCACTGCATTGCAGGCATTAGCAGGCAAAAGACCATGTTCATAATCCTCATCGTTGCCACTGTCTAATAACTGATGTAAAAAAAAGAACGATAGCAAAAATTAGTTATGTAAAAATTATTTCATACTCCACATTTAGGGGGGCCACAAGGGGGTCCAAAATTGTTGTCACAGGGCACTGCCCCCCCCCCCCACCCCCCCAGAACCACTAGTGTAGGGACACAGTCTGGTACTCTGTGTTCTAGATAATCCCTGTATTCCACATCACAGACCAGTTCACATTCACTTTCTCTACACTCCACCTCCACTCAAACCAGCTATGCCTAATGAATCCCATCAACACATACCACTAATTGCATGTCATTCACAATGATCAACATGACTAGCTGTAATTAAAAACAGGCCAACAGGCTCCACTCGTTTTCCCCAGATGTGTAACAGCTATGCTCTCAAGACTTGATATCGTCCATGATATGCAGAGGGGAAATACAATCAAGGGAGTTTATAACAGCTAGAGCTGTTATAAAATGCATTGTTACAACAGTAAACGTAATGTGAAGAACGCAGATTATTTCAGGCCCATTATCTGGTTGGGGGGAAAAAATGCATTTAATTACAGATCAGAAATAATCGAAAACCCCATAGATGGCAGCGGCACTGTGGAAGCAATACAAGGACTGTATTAGTCAATCCAGAGCCCGAACGGCTATATGACTTGCATTGAAGGACATCACTATCGCAGACATGTTGAGACATGTTGAATCATCCTGGAAATAAGAAAACTTGTGGAGATTTGGGTTTCATTTGAACATATCTACATCTTTAATTACATCAATTGTACATCAATGCTTGCTTCTGGGTATGGCTTTGAAGGTAGGTTGACATTAATCACAGTGAAGAGAATTCCAGAGGCACCATCACTCCATCTCTTACCAAAGTGATGAACGTTTTTCATGTCCCTCACCAATGTACGTGAGTTGTATACCTTTACAAGTATGAGACACACGCAACTATTCACAGTACAGCGACCTGTGGGGCAGTTTGTTTGCTGTAGAGGGGAGTGTCTTAGGTGTGACCTGTAACCCAGGCATGAGAGCTGCACAGCTGTCAAACAAAACACCATGTATGCCGCCCACAGCACCAAAGACATCCCCATTTCGCTATCTGCTGGGCCTCTCACACGACTAAACATTGTGAATTCTGTGACAGGAAAACCAACATAGATCAAGCCCTGGCCATCTGTGTGTTCCCATAGAAGGCTGTATCATCATACAGACAAAATATCTACATTTGCTGATAGTCTTTAGGCCTAACAGATGAAATGATCTTGCTAGTGGAGGTGAATCAATTCCAAACAGTACTACACATTCACCCTACTTGTCACGTTCTCATGATAAGGATTTGGATAAAGTGCAAGTGAGTCTATAAAAGGCTCACTCTCCTTAGTTTGCTCCTACATTATCTATGTACACAAAACTTAACCGGATATCAAACACCATTAAATAGAGCTGATGTCGGTCGAGAGCAGTGTATGCTTAATAAAGAAAGGCACACTGGCAATACTAGATGATCCGGCTTATTTACTTGATGCAACACCATTGGCGTCAGCAGGCACACTAACCACTATGGCTGAGTGCGCAACAGGATAAACAGTCCCACCCAGACCCTTTCATCTACAGCAGGAGGTTCCTGTTGTGCACCGTGTGCGGCGGATGTGCTTGCGGCCCGAGATAATCCAGACTGAACTGAGTGATATGTTTCACTGCCAAGCCAAGAAGAAGGTGGCCATTATGGTGGTTGGAAAAGACAAACACAATCACAATGTGTATATTACACAGATAAATGGTCGGTTTATGCAGGCAGCAGGCTGTCGCCTCATTCGGTTTGAACACCGGCAGAATTTCCCAAGCAAATTTGAGATTTGGTTTGGGGAGTTAGCGCCTTTTGAAAATGAACACGCCGTTTAAAAAACGAACAAATGCACAAACAAATTGAAAATGATTGAATAAAGTTCACACGATATCATTTAAACGCATGTTCCCGTGGTAGAGTTTCTCTGTACTCTGGTTCAGTCTGTGATGGTGATGATGGTGATGATGATGCAATCCCTCAAAAGTTTCACATATGGTCTTCTCCTCAGCACCCCAGAGACCAAGATGTAGGATTTCAGAGGCAGACAGAGGGGCCTTTTCTCCCTCATGGCACTTAAATAGTCTTTTAAAGAGACCCAATTACTGAATTTGGGTCATACTTGGGACGGAGTAAAAATAACACTACACTTTTCTTGGTGGAGTTACTATGACGATTGTTTGCACATGAACCCACTAGAAATGTAAGCCGGAAAGCCAAAAAGATCACAGATTCTTTGGGAGTTGCCCCTCATATGACATTTTCTCTAGATTGCTAATTATGTTTTGGCTAGAGCACCAGACAACAGGCTTTGAAGTACACCAAGTCATACCAGGACGGTACTTGCATGCATAATGACTGAGGGAATATTTTAATTCTCCGCTTAGAATGAGACAGAGAAAGCTTGCTTTTTGAACAGCAAACAGGTAATGAGAATTCATTATAGTTTTGGCACTCAAGTTCTTCTCTCGTCTATCATTTTAGTGGTGACGATGGCAGACAATAATTACAGAGGTCTGTCAGAATGGGATGGGAAGAGAAACACACTTAAGCACCTTGAGGGAAACATATCTTCCCTGTCTGGGGTGGAGAAAAGACCCTTTCTGCTGCCCCAGATGTTCCCTCAGCCCTCGCCGGCCCATCTCTCCAGCTGGGGCAGCTGGTACAGGTCTGGACAGACAGGAAGCCCCATAGAGGGGGAAGGGCTGCTGGGTGTTACTCTTTCTGGAAGACCTCTCATTAAAACTCTCTGCGGCTGAGAGAGAGAAAGATAGACCACAATGCTATAGGGAACCGAAGAGGTTAAAATGTTCCAGAGCAACTCGATTCCCTACTCTACATCAATGCCTGAGCAATCAGGCTCCGGAGCATTGTCTGTGCAGATACCTAGCAGCCCGTTTAAATGCTTTGCCCTTTAAAGCAAACTATGATAATAGATGCCAAATATGTTAGCGCCACTGCAGTTATGGATTTGGAAACCAAATATTGTATTTTTAGAAACCACAGGCACAGGGATAAATGTACAGAATTCTTGGGAGTATTGTACTGACTGTGATTGGAAACAAGGAAAGTGTTTTGTTTGGCTTGTTCAGAAGGGGTGGAACATTACCATATCTATCTGAAACAATCTAGACATTCTACCACACACTAAATAAGCCCTATAAGCCTTGTCATTGAAGTGGTGCTAGTATTTCTAGCGAGGCATAATCATATCAAGTATTGCACTCTCTCCTGGCACACAGTATCACATTTGGTGAAAAGAAAGCATAAATAAATGTCTATGCAGTAGACATAGTAAACGCTGCACTGAAGTCAAGCAGCTCATAGTAATACCAATGTGCTTCTCAGCATTGCTTGTGGTGATACAAAAACTATGTCAGCTCTGTGACCAATCAGAGCAACGCATGTAAATTAGCCAGGCGCTTGCAAGAAGGAAAACTGGAGTGCAAGGTTCGCATGGAGAAGCTCAGCAGCAGGAGAAAATGTGCGTTTGTAAAAGGAAAAATAAATCGGCCAATAAAAGTTTGGGCTGGGGACCCAAGCCAAGAAAGCTGCTAGACTCTCAGATCTGCAGGAATGGCTGTTATGCAGTTCAAATGTGGCTGCTCTGTGGAGATTTACCCTCGTTGCTGTGAGAAGATAAAGAATAGAAGCAGCAGTTAGTACAGTTTGTTCTTATAAGAACAATTATTATTTGAAGAATTGTGCTTAAGGATGCAGTTAAAATACAGAAAATCAACAGAAAAGATGAGCACAATATGACTGTTATGATCTGGACTTAAGTTTGACATACAGGAAGAATATCTAGAGGACACACGCTACATTAGTACAAGAGAGGAGGAAATTCCAAGCGAAAAGCATACACATTCAAATCAGCTGTGATCCATAAAGTTGACAGCTTGACCTAATCTGACCTCCATTGAAACCTCTTAAGTTGCGTGCAAACATTTGGACTTGAGACTGCTGCATCCAAATGTTCACATCTGCAACTTTAAGGGCCCGGTCACATGTCCTCGCTTGTCACATTGCCGCTGGCTCCCAAATTGGACCAGATGCTACAAGATGAGCCTGATATGCGTCTGATGCTTTTAACGATTTACAATTGATGTGCATAATGCTAAAGTGTACACACCTGAAGCCCTTAGGATAAAGGTACAGGGAGGTTTTGAATGTATCCCCTGATTCTCACCTACTACCTGCTGTTTGAGGAAGACATTTGGAAGTAGCGCTTCCATTTAAATCAGAATTACAATGATGTCCAACGAAACGACGTATGTGTGTTTACTGCATTACGCATGTAATTACTGTTATTTCCAAAGCTCTCAAATCAACCAGACTTGACACTCACTGACTCCTGCTCCTCACTGAGTCCAACATTTAATGTATTCATCTAGTGTTGAGGCAGCAGTCAGCAGTCCCATGGCCTGAACTTCCCTCTGCATGAGCAGCGAGGGAGCACCCTAAAGTATAGAGTAGACCCATGAGCTCCCATCCCCCACTTTCCCTGAGTGGAAAGGCCTGGTTTCTTAATTCCAGTGCAGATGCTTTCTTTAGCAAGCAGAGGGGTTTGAAAACCACAACCACTAGAGACAGGCTTCTGTGTGTCACTCTGACTGGTTTCCTGACCTTTAAGGGATTGTTTGGATCCATTTAGAGTCTGTGATAGATTAGAGGAAGCCCAGAAAATATTATTGTTGAGGGGGGGAATCACCTTCTCACTGAAGCTCCAGGGTCCTGAGAGTCTGGAGTTCTACTTTGCTGTGGCATCTGTGGCCAACCAAATGGACTGCAAAACTAAAGTCACTTTAATCACTTCTCAATATTATCTCCAGCTTGCAACCTCACAGTCCCAACCATTCTCTCTCTGACTGTTTGTCCCCAATTTCCTGTGCTCAGCTTGGTCTGCAGTCTGTAATTTAGTTGCTGCTTTTCCCATTGACTCCCACTCAAGACAATGACAATTTCTCACAGCCGGTTGCACTTCCTGAGACTAATAATGGACCTTAGTACACTTAATTGGCTAGTCTGAACTTCAAGTACTATCTTCTTAAAAATAAATCTTCTTCGGGATCGGTGTCCGTCCACGGGACGGTTGAGCTAACATAGGCTAATGCGATTAGCATGAGGTTGTAAGTATCAAGAAAATTTCCCAGGACATAGACATATCTGATATAGGCAGAAATCTTAAATTCTTGTTAATCTAACTGCACTGTCCAATTTACAGTAGCTATTACAGTGAAAGAATACCATGCTATTGTTTGAGGAGCCTGCACAATTTTGAACATGAAAAGTTATTAATAAACAAATTAGGCACATTTGGGCAGTCTTGATGCAAAATTTGGAACAGAAATGCAATGGTTCATTGGATCAGTCTAAAATGTGCTCATACACTGCTGCCATCTAGTGGCCACAATCTAAATTGCACCTGGGCTGGAATAATACATTATGGCCTTTCTCTTGCGTTTCAAAGATGATGTTACAAATAAAATACAAAAGAACGGTTGTTTTTTTCTTTGTATTAGCTTTTACCAGATTTATTATATTATCTTATATTCTCCTACATTACTTTCACATTTCCACAAACTTCAAAGTGTTTCCTTTCAAATGGTACCAAGAATATGCATATCCTTGCTTCAGGACCTAAGCTACAGGCAGTTAGATTTGGGTATGTCATTTTAGGCGGATCCTTAAGAGGAACCATTGGAAGCTTTGAAAGAATTTACAGCCTTGTTCCAGCAAAGGTTAACACCAGTCTACAATGTTGACTCAGTCTGAGAGAACCAGCGAGGCAATGTATGAATGAACTGTGGTTGAAATGGGTCAGGGAACAGGATTCCAACTGTTATATTTGAATCCAATTCATATCAGTATGACAGTCATTCAAAGGTGACTAACCTGTGACTAACCTGTATCCCCGAACATTGTGACTAACCTGTCACATTGTAACTAACCTGTAACTAACCTGTATCCCCGCACATTGACTCAGTAACAGTAACCCTGTATATAGCCTTGTTATTGAGATTTATTGTGTTACTTTTTATTATTTTTTACTTTTGTTTATTTGGTAAATATTTTCTTAATTTCTTGAACTGCACTGTTTGTTAAGGGCTTGTAAGTAAGTATTTCACGGTAAGGTCTACACATAGCTAATTGAATTAATTTGGTTACTTATATGGAAAGTGGATTTTCAGATAGGTTTTGTCTGACAGGTACAGCCAGTCCTACTGCTCCAATAGAGATGTGTAGGTGGATATGAAAAAAGACTTGCCTAGAACTGTCCCTGCTATGTCTCCTGAAAGCCTCTCCCTGAAATCTATCCCTGAAAGCTCCATCCTAACAATGTGTTCCAGATTAAGTCTGGCTTCTTCTGTTCTGCTGTTTCATTTACAGAGCTGATTGCCAGAGACTACAACAGAGGACTGATTTACAGACTGAGAAAACTGCCCACCAGCCTTTCATACAAAACAAAATAGATTAAATAGACATATCTACTTGTCTCTGGACACTCAATAAGCCAAACAACTCACAGTTCCATTTAGTACCATATAGGCTAGTCGGAAACCACAAGGATAACATTTATAATGTGAATTAAAATGTCATACCAGTGTGAAAATAACCTGCAACAGATTGATACAATGCTGCAGATATATGACTCTTTGGAAGCTTGGAGGATGGGTGGGTACTTCAACTACAATGGGCATTATCCTCTTATTACAAGATGATAAACAAAGTGATACCTTCAAGGATGTGATGAGAAGGAAATGGGTGAAGGAAATACTCATGTCAATATAAGATAAAGTACATGAGAACTTCCCTGAAAATAGGCTATAGGTTCACCGGAACTTGGTCCAGTTCAAAGTTTGTGGAAGCTCCTATTACTCAGATGTTTAAATCAATATAGTATTTCAGAAAAACCCATTATATAGCTGGAGGCTCTATTATGTAATCCATTTCAAATGTATATTGACAGAAAACACATCATTTCTAGTTCTAAGGTGTTCTATAATCCACATGTTCATGGGCCTACAGATGTTTTTCTTCTAAGAGCAATAGACATGTGCACACTTTTTTTTTTAAAACAAGAATGACCGGCATTTTTAACAATTCAGTGAGGACAATATAAGAGACACGCACCATCACCAAAGATAAAACACTGACTGGTTTGACAGCACATACTTTCTAAATTGATCACAGCCTGCAACTACCACAGGTTAGAGCTTATTTCCAGGGTGTGTGCTCCGCACTTGACTGAAAGGCACCACCACGCCTTTGATATTCACCTCAGAGACAAAGTTGAAGGGCTGATACTAGCGCCTTGAATGCTTAATCTTTCTCATGACATCTTAGTTTGTCACGTATCTCTTTGTTGATCATTCCATGACAGACACACATCAGTGTATATACCAGGGCTTGCCCAACCCTCTACCTGGAGATCTACTGTTCTGTAGGTTTTCAGTCCAACCCTAATTTAACAGTTCTGATTCGGCTAGTTAAGGTCTTGTTGAGCAGCTAATTAGTAGAATCAGGTATGTTAAATTAGGGTTGGACTGAAAAGCCACAGGACGGTAGATCTCCAGGAAGAGGGTTGGGCAGCCCTGGTATATACAGTACAGTGCCTTCAAAAATTATTCATACCCCCAGATTTTTTTAAAAAGTGGGATTAAAATGGATTTAATTGTCATTTTTTGTCCAAGATCTACACAATGTCTCTGCAATGTCTCTGCAATGTCAAAGTGGAAGAAAAATTCCCCCAAAAATTGTATTCATAGAAAATAAAATATGAACATATTTTGATTAGATAAGTATTCAACCCCTTGAGTCAATACATGTTAGAATCATCTTTGGCAGCGATTACAGCTGTGAGTCTGTCACGCCCTGACCAGGTGAACTCTTCTATTTTGGTCAGGGTGTGGCATTTCTATAGTTTATTTTCTATGTTTTTGGTATAGCCTTGCTTTGGGGCGTATTTCTATGTTGGGTTCTGTCGATTCCCAATCAGAGACAGCTGTCGCTAGTTGCCTCTGATTGGGGAATCATATTTAAGTTCCTTTCCCCCCACGATGTTTGTGGGTTGTTGTCTCCTGGTCTTTGAGCAGTAACGATACGTTTTATTCTCTGTTTTGACCGTGTTATTTCAGTCTGTAAGAATAAACATGTGTTCGCTCCCAGCTGCGTTTTGGTCCGCTTCCTCATCACCCGACGCCAATCGTTACAGAACAACCCACCAAACCAGGACCAAGCAGCAGAGGAACGAGGAGTTGAGGAAACTCGAGAGGCCTCCCCAAGAATTTTTTTGGGGGGGGGCACAAGGGGAGTTTTGCGGGGCAAGTTTGGAGCCCCAGGCCAAATCCCCGGACTGTTTTTCGGAGGCCAGTTAATGGACAGGGCTTATGCTTCGGGGTAATGGGTGTTATGGCGAGGCCAAGTGTTTTTAGGCCAGTACGCGCTATAGCAGCGCCCCGCAGTTACCAGGGGGTAGTAGGCATTCAGCCAGAAAGGGCGATGCCAGGGTTAAGCTCGAGACCGCCAGTAAGCCTCCATGGTCCTATATATCCGGTACCAGCACCACGCACCAGGCTTCAAGTGCGTGAACCCAGCCTCGCCAGTCAACAGTCGTCAGAGCTGCCCGCCAGTCAACAGTCGTCGGAGCTGCCCGCCAGTCAACAGTCGTCGGAGCTGCCCACCAGTCAACAGTCGTCGGAGCTGCCCGCCAGTCAACAGTCGTCGGAGCTGCCCGCCAGTCAACAGTCATCGGAGCTGCCCGCCAGTCAACAGTCGCCGGAGTGGCCAGACTGCGCTGAACTGCCGGAGTGGCCAGACTGCGCTGAACTGCCGGAGGGGCCAGACTGCGCTGAACTGCCGGAGTGGCCAGACTGCCCAGACTGTCCCGAGCTGCCAGACGTCCCCAGTCCTGTCCGGCCCATTCCTGCTCCCCGCACCAAGCCAGTGGTGCGTGTCCCCAGTCCAGTCCGGCCCGTCCCTGCTCCCCGCACCAAGCCAGTGGTGCGTGTCCCCAGTCCAGTCCGGCCCGTCCCTGCTCCCCGCACCAGGTTAGTGGTGCGTGTCCCCAGTCCTGTCCGGCCCATTCCTGCTCCCCGCACCAGGTTAGTGGTGCGTGTCCACAGTCCTGTCCGGCCCATCCCGGCTCCCCGCACCAAGCCGGTGGTGCGTGTCCCCAGTCCAGTCCGGCCCGTCCCTGCTCCCCGCACCAGGTTGGTGGTGCGTGTCCCCAGGCCAGTCCGGCCCGTCCCTGCTCCCCGCACCAGGTTGGTGGTGCGTGTCCCCGGTCCTGTCCGGCCCGTCCCTGTTCCCCGCACCAGGCCCACGGCGCGTGTCCACAGTCCGGCACGGCCTGTGTCCGGTCCACCGGTGACCAGTCCTGTTCCGGTCGGCGGCTCCGCTCCGGAGCCTGAGCATGCCGCTCCACCGTGGTCCAGTCCGGGCCAGAGGAGTAGGGCTAGGGTGGAGGCAGGGGGAGAAACACGCCCGGGGCCAGAGCCTCCACCGAGGGTGAGGCGCCCACCCGGGTCCCCCCCCTAATAGACTTTAGGTTGGTGCGCCGGGAGTACGCACCGTTGGAGGGGGGGTACTGTCACGCCCTGACCAGGTGAACTCTTCTATTTTGGTCAGGGTGTGGCATTTCTATAGTTTATTTTCTATGTTTTTGGTATAGCCTTGCTTTGGGGCGTATTTCTATGTTGGGTTCTGTCGATTCCCAATCAGAGACAGCTGTCGCTAGTTGCCTCTGATTGGGGAATCATATTTAAGTTCCTTTCCCCCCACGATGTTTGTGGGTTGTTGTCTCCTGGTCTTTGAGCAGTAACGATACGTTTTATTCTCTGTTTTGACCGTGTTATTTCAGTCTGTAAGAGTAAACGTGTTCGCTCCCAGCTGCGTTCTGGTCCGCTTCCTCATCACCCGACGCCAATCGTTACAGAGTCTTTCTGGGTAAGTCTCTAAGAGCTTTGCAAACCTCGATTGTACAATATTTGTCCATTATTCTTATATATTTTTTTCAAGCTCTGTCAACTTGGTTGTTGATCATTGCTAGACAGCCATTTTCAAGTCTTGCCATAGATTTTAAGCCGATTTAAGTCAAAACTGTAACTAGGCCACTCAATGTCCTCTTGATTTAAGCAACTTAGACTGCAATAAAGCTAATCACTGATGGATACACTATTATATACTAGCATTTCGTCTGAATTCGTTCAATGTTTGATTGATCAAACTACCTCACCTCACACCTGATCAAGTTATAGAGTAGAATCACCTTATTGACCACTTGAAAGTGGACGTTTGTAGCAGGGGTTTAAGCTCCTTAGCGGAGAACACATGTAGCAGAAAGTGTAAATGATTGTGAAGAACTAAGAGCCAATGGCCTGCCATTTTGGTAGACTGGTTTATTTTGCATGCGTACATGAATTTTCAAAATATTACATAACTTTGTCATAGCCATCCATTATGGACTGGCTCCAAAAACAGCAGTAGAAAGCTCAGCGCAATGAGTCCCTGTAGGAACCTAGTGGGAAGGAATGCAGCTAGCTGGTCCCGTTACCTCCTCCCCCTGCCAAAAACTCCTTTCCACCCCCACTCTACATTAGTGTGTCTCGACTGCAAGGCCCCGACTTGCTGGAGTTTTATGGCATGCCCAGTCACGCTCCATCACCTACGAGCAGAACTAGCTGCTGGCTTGTGTGGGACGCAGGCGTGTCGGCCAGTCACCTGCCAGCTGGGATCCCCCCTCTTCCTCACAGACACACACTTGCAATGCAGCACTTGCAGGTGCAGTTCTATTCTGTGCATCCATATAAGTGAATATTTAACTTCTACAGTATGCTACGGACCTTTTATCCGATAGGAATTTCTCTTATCATTCGAAAAAAAGTGGGATTGACCAGACCAGCCAAATATGAAGGTAACCTGCGAACTCATTAGTCTGTGATCCATTTTAAAGGAATGAACACCCTCTGCCACATTTCTAAAAGTCGTATCATAAGAATATGCAAATCTCCACCCATGGGCATCCTAGTTAATGTGGTCACACTCTGATCTTAAAAGCTACACAATAGCCTGGAGCTTATCTGATTTACCCACCCATGCAATTACCTAAAATGTAGGGTAAGTGCTTGGCAAGAGGGTCATCAAAGGCAGCATACGAAAACCCCAAGGCAGCCATTGAAATTCTAACTCCACGCTATAAATAAAAAAAAGTAGCACACAGAAACCTAAACAGTTGAAATCCTTAAATGACCCACCTATATTTAAACCCCCATAATAGTTGGTAAAACAAACACCGCCTATTACTTGCCTCCCCCCACCCTTCCTCCAAGGCTGTCAGTGTGTAATTTTGTTGTCATTTTTAAAAGGCATAAAAGGGTTCTTTCACTGAAGAGGCCCCCGGCCTGAGCCTCATCACTTCTGCCTACAGAGGGGCTTCAACAGAGGGCTGTGCAGGGGGAAGCAGTGGCAGACCGGTGAGGGGTGCACGCAGCACACACACAGGCCCTCATTCACTCTCACACAGCACTGAGACAGCAGTCAGTTGCTAGAATCTGAACGTATTCACACTAAAGACAGACTGGTCCTCTCCTCCCTGTCTCTGTCTCCTAGAAATCCCCCAACCACAATCAAGCCATTGAGGGCCAGGGGCCAGGCTTGATACATACCCTCACAGCTGGGAGAATGTGGAGGGACATCTGGGTCTATTATAAGTCTGTCAAATCCCCATTGAGAATACCCTCATCCTCAAGTGTACCAAGTGCATGACTAGCTGAGCTAATGTGCTGATTCAGTGTGAATTCCCATTATGTCACATGATTTCCCATTCATCTGTGTGACGCATTCCCAGATACACTTCCATATGTCCAAAGGGTGTTTGGATTAGATTAAATGTTGACCCATTGGGGAGTAGTTAAAGATACAAACCACCACCACTCTCTTCTCACAAGAATAATCATGGAACATTCAAAGCCTAATTGGATCCTTTCCAGATTGCTCACCATTTCTCCAATAGCCCACTGGTTGGTCCAGTTTTCCACCACCTAGTAACAATTATGTACTTTATCTCTTTGTGGTGGGGTTGTTTAGTCTTGGTGTAGTTTGTCATTTTCCAGTGACATTTACTCTTGATCCCTGTGTGTAATGTGCTGAATATTTAACTGAACTAATAAATGAGGAATATTCTCTTCAATTGGATCAGAGTCATTTATTGAGGGCCATCATAAAAATGTGATAGTTTTCACATACGTCACAACAGTCTTTACAAATGCACTGAAGCCGGATGCATGAGCAGGATCAACTCCAGTTTACACGCCCACTTTAGGTCCGGCACGATTGGGAAAGAGAATTTGCTGAATTACACAGCTGAGCAAATTAAACAGCAATAGCCTACATGCCGGCTGTTTATCTTTCGTAATCGTTGCAGACACGCATGTGACGAACCCAGCAACTTTCTCTGACGTGCATTTAGATATTTGCAGTGTAGTCTCACAGCTTAATTCATCCATAAAGCAGTTTATTACAGCGCAATTAACACATCTATCACAGTCGAGACAGAAGAACACTGCTGACACTGTAGACATTGAAGCATTAATTGCATAGGTTATGGGCATACAAGCCGAATAATATATTTTTAAAATCTTGGGAATAACAGCGACACACAATTTATGCTGCATTACAGTTTGTCAATCACTGTGCGTAAAGATAAGTGTTGATAATATGTAGAATAAAAATAACATCTGCACGTACCACATTGTTGAGAAAATCCCCTTCATTCAAATCCTCAAGGTCCAACAGGTTGGCACTGGGGAAAAGTTTATCCGGGGCGAAATTGTCCAGAATGGTGTCCATAAGTGCAATTGCTATAATTAAACTCTATGATAAAATATTTTTCACAAAAGCAATAGAAGGTAAATAGTTAAAAATGTTAAAAACCGATGACAACAGCTGTTTTAGGCTACTCTGTTCTGAGCTGTCTCTTATACAACTATAATTTTGTTATGCATCCCACGACTCAATAGGTTGTTGTGCTTATTAAGATATGATTTTAGATTTTATATGCGTTGTTATGATGCGAGGTGTCCTCTAGTTCAATCAAATCAGTGACATCCAGCTGCGCTCTGTCTCTAAGGAACAAATCCCTTGATTAATATTCATGATGGTACCATCCCACTTACTCTGCACTCATCCCCGCCTCTTTTTTATTTTTAAAGAAGCAGTAGCCTCGGTATTCTCTGACTCTTCTCATGGCTTTTGGGGTATTTTGAGTGGCATGTAGAAAGTGCAAATCGCCAATTAAAAAACTTCAGGTGTATCTCTGTGAAGGTCATCTCACAGCATTAGCAGTTATAACACATGTATGACAATAATGACCCCAAAATGTAAAAAAAATCAGATAAGTTGACTGAGAACACATTCAGAGCAATGACCTGGGGAAGAGTTACAGGGGGATGAATAAGCCAATTGGAAGCTGGGGGTGATTAGGTGGCCATGAAGGTATGAGGGCCAGATTGGGAATTTAGCCAGGACACCAGGGTTGACACCCCTACTCTTACAATAAGTGCCATGGGATATTTAGTGACTACAGAGAGTCAGGACACCTGTTTAACATCCCATCTGAAAGACAGCACCCTACACATGGAAATGTCCCTAATCACTGCCCTGGGAATTTTGATATTTTTTTTTAGACCAGAGGAAAGAGTGCCTCCTTGAGACCCCCCAACACCACTTCCAGCAGCATCTGGTCTCCCATCCAGAGACCAACAAGGACCAACCCTGCTTAGCTTCAGGGGAAAGCTAGCATGGGATGCAGGGTGGTATGCTGCTGGATAAAAAAAGGGACAGATCGATATTTACAGAATGATTACCTGAAGGAAAATAATTTTTGATTAGGCCTAGCCTATATTTTGCACGGACTGGCCTATAGTCTATGTTCTGTTCAGTTTGAGGAGAACGCAAAGATGAGGAGTACTAACTTTGATAAATTGCTACAACTATAATTCATTTATTAAAAACAATATGTTTCTTTCTCATGATGAATTTATCAGCGTTATTGACCCCACAATAAGCCAGATTCGAGTAACGTACATTGTGGTGCTGAAAAACAATCAATTGGAAATGGACAGCTCATGGGGCTGAAAGTAGATACATTTGAGTAGGCATAATTCATTTCAACCATCCTCATTTAATTAGACTTTACTAACAACAGCCTATTTCTTCCTATTTAAGAAATTAGGTAGGCCTACCTGTTTGACAGACAAAATTAGGCAATGGACTGCTATATCCATAGAATTATTGGTCAATTCCTCCACCCACCATGCACTCTTTAAATAGCCTACCTTGATGTCAGTGAAGGGCTGTTAAGTTAAAACCAAGACTTGAATTGAGGGGTTATGAGATGGTATGCCATAGGCCTTCCTTTTCATTTTTACCCCTGTTTTTGTCCCCAATTTCATGATTACGATCTTGTCTCATTGCTTCAGCTCCCCAACGGGCTCGGGAGAGGTGAAGGTCAAGTCATGCATCCTCCGAAATATGACCTGCCATACCACGCTTCTTAACACCCGCTTGCTTAACCATCTGCACCAATGTGTCGGAGGAAACACCGTTCAACTTAAGTCAGCCTGCAGGCGCCCTCCCGGCCACAAGGAGTTGCTAGAGTGCAATGAGTCAAGTAAAGCCCCCCCTCCCCCCTCCTCCACCACCAGCCAAACCTTCCCGACGCTGGTCCAATTATGCGCTGCCCTATGGGACTCCCGGTCACAGCCAGTTATGACACAGCCTGGGATCGAACCCCAGGCTGTGGAGATGCTGCAAAACTGTGATGCAGTGCCTTAGACCGCTGCGCCACTCAGGAGGCCGAATAGGCATACCTTTAATTCGAGAATACGACAGTTAAAGATTTAAGAACAATTGGAAGAAAATAAAACGGATCCGATTATATAAATTGATCAATAACAGTGCTTTGGTCTGCAATGCTTATGCTAGAAACAAGCTGTAAAATACCTGGCAAAGTGGTGACACTGATGCATATGGGGATATCATTGTTTTGTTTCTTTGACATTCAGAGGCTAACTTTGCTTGTGAGGTAATCTAATTATGTCACTATCAATTGATTAAAGCTATTCACTTCCTTCACAATAGAAGATGTTTAAACCCAGACAGCTTTTAGGGACACACTTGTGACCTTCTCTCGTTGGGTTAAGCCAGTGAAGAAGAGAAGCCAGCAGTTAAAGCTTACATTTTTCTAAATGGTAGGCCTACTCTGTCTAGGGTACCATGCTCAGATTCCTAAATGAAGTCTCAGATTTAAATATTTGCAAACAGGGACAGTTTCATTGCAAAAAAGACACACTGATTTTGCATTGGAGAAAGATGATAAGATGAACACATAGGCCTATCTCTCCTATCTCTTTGTCCATTCTTAGCCTGTAATGTCCGCTAATATGTAATATTATGTAGAATTGCAAGAAATGTTTATAAAAGCCATTTTTTTCTCGCACCTGCAAATACAATGATATATTCATGCAATGTTTTTACTATAAAGGGGCTCTTTCCACCCCTACTCTTGTCCACGGTGGTCTGTGAACCCAAAACCTTCTGGCCCGCAGCCCTGTTGCCTGTCCAAGAAGTGTGGGCAAAAGGAAGACATGTTCTCTGCTATCCGCTTGGTTTTAATTATTATTTTGGGTATAGAGTACCACAGTATGAGTCAAAATACCCATAAAACCTAGCAGTCTGACAATAAATGGTTCCAATCATTTTTCCATCATTCATTTTTCTGATAACCGTGTAAATCTGGTGACTATAAATATATTCGCCTGTATGTTAATTAGCTGCTAATGTGGCTATCATAAAAAACTACAAATGCCATGATGATCTGGATGAGACTGCCAAATCGAAGCAAAGGTAAGAATCTCTGGATCAACTCTCTGATGTTAGCAAAATGTTGTAATGAATAAATTGGCTAAATTTCTTTCAATTGACAATTCTGTGAACTGTCTTGTGCAAGTTTTAAGTTGTCATAATACCTGTTAGCAAAGGTGTTAGCTCGAGATGACGTGCAGGAGCTTGCAGGGATTTGTAGTCTTGCATGATGTCTATTTTGATGTGAATTAGCATTTTTGAATCTGAGAGTAAATAGAGCTGAATATATTGGTAAAAGTCACCTTGTCCGAGAGAGATTTACATGCTTATCGAAATGTCACGCCAGAGTAAGCCTACACGAAACACAGCCCTTATTTTAAGTATTTTGAAAATTCCCTATGGGAAAAATGATTGGTGGAAAAACGATTGGAACCATTTCCCTGTTTGACTGCTAGGTTTTATGTGTATTGTGACACCTCCAATGTGGGGCTGTATAGGGGAGGGTCACTTGTTTTTTTTCAAGCTTTCAGGGATGGTTTAGGTCAAATTGTCATGCTCTGACCTAGGAGAGCTGTGTTTTCTCTGTTTAGCTAGGCCAGGGTGTGATAGGTGGGTTGGCATTCTATGTTTTGTTTTCTATGATTTCGCCGGGTATGGTTTCCAATCAGAGGCAGGAGTCTATCGTTGTCTCTGATTGGAAGCCATACTTAGGCGGCCTGTTTTTCCCTTGTTTTTTGTGGTTAGTTATTTTCCGTTTCGTTGTAAGTACCTGACGGAACTGTCTGCTGTCATTTTTTGTTTAATTTGTAAAGTGTTCATTTTGCTTCATTAAACTCAAGATGAACATATTCCACGCTGCACCTTGGTCTACTCACTTTGATGCCTGTGACACAAATATATTTTGTTGAATGGAGTGCCATCCATTTTCATTTCAGAGAAGTCTGATTTTCTCCATGTAACCCTTATTATACATAATGTTCATTCCCTAATATTTCCTTTTATCATGAAATATGCAGTGAGGTGATTCATACATTTAATAAAGAGCATACTTATTCTAATGTCTCTTATGTGCACTTTCTTACAGTATACGGTACTCTGTATACAGTAAATACATCAGAATGATAGAGACATCTTAACTGACCGAGAGTGTGGATTTTAGGTTTTGGAAGGCCTGCTGTCCTTGTCTGGCCTGATGCAGCAGGGTGTTCTTGACTGCAGTGATATACTGACTGAGTGTGTGTGTGTGTGTGTGTGTGTGTGTGTGTGTGTGTGTGTGTGTGTGTGTGTGTGTGTGTGTGTGTGTGTGTGTGTGTGTGTGTGTGTGTGTGTGTGTGTGTGTGTGATGAGAGGAGTGGTGTAGTGTGGCTGGCTGAGTGTGTCAGCCAGAGGATGCTACTCTGGTATAGTGCTGTGGTGAACCAAGCTGTCTCAGCTCACAGCCAGGCTTAATTTACGCAGCAGGGCGTCAGGTTCAGTGTGTGTGTGTGTGTGTGTGTGTGTGTGTGTGTGTGATGAGAGGAGTGGTGTAGTGTGGCTGGCTGGCTGAGTGTGTCAGCCAGAGGATGCTACTCTGGTATAGTGCTGTGGTGAACCGAGCTGTCTCAGCTCACAGCCAGGCTTAATTTACGCAGCAGGGCGTCAGATCCACTACCATAATCCGAAAGTGTGAGAGCTAGTTTGATTGAGTTGGATAACATCCTTGACTGATCACTTAAACGAGTTGCCTAGTTGTGTGATAATTACTTTATTTTGACGGACTTAAAAACATGAATTGAAGAACACATTTATCTTGAGAGCCGATTGACAATGACACTTCTCACTTTTTGCAGCGAGCTGATTGTAGTCTCTGATCCCTGGGCCGGATTCAGTTCACACCTGGTTACCTGATTGTACCACCTCCGCTGAGGGGATGGATTACTAAGCCTGTTATTACTCAGTCAAACAAATCACAGTGTCACTGTAAACAGATGATCTGGTTCTTTATGCAGCTCTGGTGGTTTTCAAGAGAGAGCAATAATGAAGATGTTTATGCAATGGTCTTTAACAGCACTTCAGGTGGACAGAGGCCACCTGATCCGGGAAAATATTCCCATTGTTGTGCTTCTTTCTCTCCACCATTTCCTCCAGATCCTCAGCTAATGTTACCATTCCACTCTCTGTCCCCTCCTTCAGGGACTGTTTAATGTGCCCTAATTTGTAAAAACCTGCCCCATGATACATCACAGTCATTATTTTGTGTGAAGGTGTTGTTAACTGCATGTGGTGGGTTATTATGTCATTTCAAACCAGCATATGAACAGAATGCAACCTGCAGATGTATTTCTGAACCCTTGTTTTGTCAAGTAGACTATCCCCCAGGTTTTCAGTGTATATTTGTTAGTATGCTTACATTGTAATGAGTACTGTTTAACACCCACTGATATAATTCATTCCTGGGTTAAATCCTCAGAAATGTCTCAAAATCCTGTGATGTGTGGCCTAAGGCAGGTCACATTGAATTTCTGCTTCATGTTTACCTGTCTCTCCTTACCTTTTTGACATGCTAACAGGGGGAAATAATTAGTAATCACTTATGCACCGCTCACTTTCTGTCATTTGACCATTTGTTTATTTTTATGCTCCAGACTGGCAGCTGTAACAGTGGCTGTTTAAAAAGCAGTGATCTTCTTCAAGACTCGCCTGGTATTTATGCAAGCGCCTCTCTTAAAGAAGTCAATGAGATGAGGAGGGACAGGAACAGTTAAAGCTGAACGTTCTGTATTTCTTGAAGTGAGCTTATTATCCCTAATTAGGAGCCCATTCTAACTGGAAATGACTCCTCACCCTGGTCTGATGAAGCCATCGCTTGTCGAGAGTAAGAGTGGCTTCAAGTAGCTCAGTGATTACCTATAATTCCCTGGTCAATTAGAATACAGACAGGGGCAACATTTGATGAAAAGCAGCAGGACCAGAGATGAGATGAGGACACTGTTAGATTTATTCATTTTGTCTTTGTCTAGGAACATAGCTATTTTGTCATTATACAGGACAGCACGACTCTCACTGCCATATATTCTCACCAACTGCTCTTTGTCGCAACAAGACAAGATGAAAGTGTGACTAAAACAGGACAAGATGAAAGCAGCAACAAGACAAGATGATGGAACATGGCTTAAACAGGATCGAAATTGAACCCAAATTTCACCAACGTGCACTGGGCTTCATGTGTCGTATATCCTATTCCCAGTCCTTTCATGTGTCAGGCCATACATTAAATACTTCAGGTATACCATGGCTTCCTCTCACTCTTGTAGCTAATGATAGTTAAAACATAATGCCATAGCAACGAAAACACCTGGCTGGAGAGGGCTGTTAACGCTGCTTCAAATGGCTGCCTCAGGCCTTTTTACTGCCTCTCTGAAGCCTCTCCACAGCTCTTACGTCCGCCCTGTACGGCTGATGCAGATGATGGCTGGTTGGAAATGTACCGTAAATCCCCTGAAGTTTCCTTGACCAGATTTTGCCCCATTACCATCAAATGCAAAGGTGACGTATGACGTCAAATGCAAAGTTGTCAACACTGGTTTACTGTAAGATGAAAGAGTTTGGTACTGTGTGACTGAATGTACAACGTCATGTAATCGTGGTGGTTTATAGACTGAGCATCAGGAAGGTGGAACCATGGTCATGCTACATAATGCCAATGACGTCCAATGCTGATGATGCTATTGCAGGCTACGGCAAGGATGGAATCCCCAGGTCTGGACTATGAGGAATTCAATTGCAATCAACTACAGTAGCTGGTGCACAATGGTACTAAACAGTGCTGGTTTTTGTGTACCCCAGACAAACAAAAGCTTAATTGTTATGTCATTATTATGTAGTTAGAATTTCACCAAGCGCTACCTTGGTAAAATGCAAATACGAGGTGAATAGTGGAACGAAGCATAAAACATGACTATTTGTCCACACACCTCACTGCTTTGTTCACAGTGTGGCTTGAATACTAAGACCAAGAAGACCAAAGGTCTCACCTCTTCATACCCACAGTGCATCTCCCTCAGCTTTTCCCCTTTTGTCTCCACCTCAGACAAAGCATTATGTAATTACAAACGGCCTCTTACGTAACTGCGGGTGGAAACTTAACTCTGTGAAACAGACACCTGTGATTGTCACATATAATGTATTATTATAAAGGAGGATTGAAAGAAAGAGAGGCACAGAGAGGTTGGACTGTGAAAGGATGAGCAATAGATACTACTTATTCTACTATTGACAAAAGAGCTTAATAAACTGCGTTGCTGCCATGGAGCGCATTTTTACGTCGCTGATTGCTGCCAGTACTTTGACTCCTACCAAAGATAACTGACTGGCCTCAAAGATCCTCTGTGTTCTTCTTATATCACAGAATGAATGGTAAATCAACCAAAGCTAGAGCCATGCGGAATATTGTTTAGGGATTGCCATCCAATATTATTCAATTTATGTCCCTTTTGTGGCGGTATCATCTGCCAACTCTGTTAGCCTGGCCACTAAGTATATCCCTACCTAATCTCGGTTGCCCAGAAGTAAAATTTGCGTAAAAGTTTGTCACGTCCACGAAAGATTAATCCCTACCTTATTGAGAAAGACAAAAGAGCAATGCATGATTGAGAGGGTGCATGACACCCATGTACGTGACAAAACAGATGGCATCAGTGTGTGACATCCTCTCCATTAACAACACTCATTACCTGTCCCTGTCGTGGTGGTCTTTAATATGTATGTCCAATTAGAGGTCCTATCTCTAGAGGGTATCGGTGACGGATTCAGAGGAGTATTGTCCAACTGAGACATTTACAAGGATTTCAACTCGAGAAGCACCGGTATAGTAAAAAGTGGGACTCAAAGACAGTGATTTAGTGACGTAGAGTGTGGAGAGCAGTTACTCATGTAGAGACAGCGTATGATCACCGCCTTTCAAAAGAGAGTAGCACTTGATGTCGCTCTCTGGCCCGTAATGACAGGGCTGCACAGAGAGTGGGTTGTGATTATACTGTCCTATGTGGTGTAACCGGGTACAACTTGGCTTCCCAATTGGGTTCAAGCAAGCTAAAGATTATTTTCAGTTGCACCCATCCTGTCAGCGCACACACATGCGCGTCAGAAAGTTGTAAATCAAATGCTCATACTGTACAGAAGTCCTTTTATTGTGCCCATTGTTTCAGAGGTTTCCGAAATTGCCGTTAAATGAAAACATGAAACCCGAAAGGACTGAAGAATAAAATACAATAAAATATGAATTACTCCATTATAATATACTGACACCCAAAACCAGCCGTCTAGAGCAAAAGTACAACACATTCGGTTGCCTCTTCTCAATGACACATCTATGTAGTTTACTCTGGGGAGAAAACCCCTTATGCAACATGTATGCCATTGTGTACTGTACAGTGACTTGTTCTTATACTTCCAATGAGCAGACCATTAAGCCTCTTTCTTGCATACTGAAGAACATGTATAGAACAATAACCTGTATATATACAGGGTGAGAGAGTACTTACCAGTAAGAACTCTCTGGAACATGGTGACAGGGCCTGGTTGAAAGAAACTAGAGGAGTCACAAAATATAGTTATGTGCAGGAGGAAAGTAACAGTATCCCTGTACTGTCATGGATTCTGGTAGACAAAGCACACCTGTGTAACACGCCCTCTACAGCTAAAACCTCAGGAGTCCTGATACTGATCAATGTAGTCCAATATTTCAATAGGCTGCCTGTCCCGCATTCTCCTCTAATCCCAGTAAGAGAGGAGAAGAGCCTGTCAACTACACCCATCCTATTATCATTATCACAGTGAAAGAGGGTCACCGGAGAGGACAGGCGTATCCCACCCCTCCAAATAATGTGCCCCTCAGCTCTGAACACGTTGACCTTTATGTCTCTGAAGCTACCCAGAGGCTGAGCAACAACAGAGAGCTGATTTCAGTTCAGGTAGGCCTCCACGCTGCAGAAAACAGACAAAAGTAGGACAGGTTTTCTACAACAACGGCAAAAATCCAACAAAAGGGCTTACCAAGAAACACTTCCAAAATGAATAATTTGAGGCAGAGTGTTAGGGGTGTGTACGGGAGGCGAAGTCAGGTGCAGGAGAGCAGAGTGTAGTAAACAGGCGCACTTTAATTCCGGTCCAAAAATAACAGCACATAAAAACAATAACGTGCCAAAAACACGGAACATAGCAAAAGTATGGCACCTGACAATATCCACATAACAATAAACAATTATACACAAAGACATGGAGGGGAACAGAGGACTAAATACATGCAGTGTGATTATGGAATGACAACCAGGTGTGTAATGGAACAAGACAAAACAAATGGACATATGAGAAATGGAGCGGCGATGGCTAGAAAGCCGGTGACGCCGAACGCCGCCCGAACAAGGAGAGGAGACGACTTCGGTGGAGGTCGTGACACAGAGCTGATTTCATCATGAAGTTACCTGATATTTTCGTAGCAGGGGAAATGTGATGAAGCTGGGTTGACACCTTAGATTGTGATACATTATATTACATAACCTTTACTGATACTGTGCCTCTGTATCTGTTGTAATTATTATCATTTTGAAACACAAGATAAGGAGAAATTGCTTCTACTGTATACTGTCAGGTATGCACAGAAACAGTCTGATTTGACAGGTTTATCTGAGAGGTAGATCCTAGGTAGATCCTATGATCCTGGTAGCCTATTTACAATGGTAGCTTTACTAGGCCAATGTACATTTTTGAAGGTCAGAACGTCTGACCATTCGCATGGATCCATAAGTCCCGTAAGGTATCTATCCCCACACTCCTGTTTGACCGTCATTTGCTCCGATTTTTTGGCGTGATGTACATAACCAAAGTACAAAACGATGACGTCATATCAACCAAGGGTCTAACTAGAACTTTGAAGTTTGCAGGCACCTTTTGACTGCATAAGAACTGGCACTATTATCAAAGTCATTGCTTTACCTTTTTTGTTTTCAAGGGGATGGACTCCTGATAAAACGACGACCCTGAATGACTCACCACTTACTCTGGTAGCATCCAGTTCTGACTGAGGCACCTATGGCTCCGCTGTCATTACAGGAACACTACACTGCTTTCCAGACACCAGCCTTTCGGATGCCATGGTAACAGATTTAGCATGGTGGATGAATGAACATAGAGTGAATCTAGTGAATGACGGACAATATTTGCCATATGCTTTTGTTGTCAGGTGTGAAATAACTGTAAATATATCTTTATATAGCAAAATATATTGTCTTTTTTTAATGAAAAAACAACACCAACTGAGGTGTATACTTTCAGTAAACAATCATATCATAATGGCGAACCGTTATTGTGTCCATTTTCAGTCTGTTTTCTTGAGATAATTGGAGTAATCATTTCTGATACGTCATGATTTAAGAATTTATGTCAAATCGGGGTTATGTTGTTTTACAAGACGACATGCATTGAATAGGCTTTCAATGACCCAATTATCACATTTTAGGTATGACCCAGATGCAGACAGTGTCGAAGAAACAAACATTTATTTCTAATACAGGGGCAGGCAAACGACAGTTCAAAGGCAGGCAGGGGTTAGTAATCCAGAGAAGGTGCAAAGGGCCCAGAATGGCAGGAAGTCTCAGGGTCAGGGCACAGGAGACAAAGGGCTGTGAGACATGAGTTTAACTCTGGACACATGAAAGGTGGGGTGTATACGAAGGGTACGGGGCAACAGAAGATGAACAGCAGAGGGGCTAATGACTTTGGAGATGGGAAACGGGCCGATAAACTGGGTATTTTGGTATTTAGTATTTTATTAGGACTTTTGGTTGAGTTTAGTCACATAATTTCTCAATTTGCAGTAAGTAAGCCAGTCAGATGTGCAGCCAGACTTATTAGCCACTCCTTTTGCCCATCTCTTTCAACAATACAGTTTTTCCAATTCCTCATCAATACATGGAGCCTTAACAGTCAGTTTCTTAACAGGTGCACGTTTATCAATAATCTGAAGAAGCAATTTCATAAATTCATCAAGTGCAGCGTCTGGATGCTCCTCATTCATCACATCAGTCCAACAAATATTTTTAGCATCATCCACATAAGAGTCACAGCAAAATCTTTTGTATGATCTTTTATACACTATTTTAGGCCCAGCTGTTGGAACTTTGGCTTTCCTGGATATAGCCACTATATTGTGATCACTGCATCCAATGGGTACGGATACAGCTTTAGAACAAAGTTCTACAGCACTAGTAAAATGTGATCGCTACATGTGGAGGATCTTGTTCTTGTAGTGTTTGTAAACACCCTGGTAGGTTGATTAATAACCTGAACCAGATTACAGGCACTGGTTACAGTAAGAAGCTTCCTCTTGAGCGGACAGCTTGATGAAAACCAGTCAATATTCATGTCTCCAAGAAAGTTTACCTCTCTGTTTACATCACATACACTATCAAGCATTTCACACATGATTTAGATAATGACTGTTAGAACTTGGTGGCCTATAGCATCACCCCAAAAGAAAAGGCTTTAGATGTGCCAAGTGAACCTGCAACCACAACACTTCAATAACACTTGACACAAGATCTTCTCCAAGCATTACAGGGATATGGCTCTGAATATATACAGCAACACCTCCCCCATAAGCATTTCTGTCTCTTCTATAGATGTTATATCCTTGTATTACTACTGATGTATCATCAAGTTAATTATCTAAGTGTAACGACCGTCGTAGAGAGGGGACCAAGGTGCAGCGTGTTGAGTGTTCATAATTAATATTTATTTTAACTCAGAACACTAAAGAAAAAATAACAAACAAACAGCCAACAATTCTGTCAGGTAACAGATAACAAAACAGAAAATAACTACCCACAAACACAGGTGGGAAAAGGCTGCCTAAGTATGAATCCTAGTCAGAGACAACGATAGACAGCTGCCTCTGATTAGGAACCATACAATGAATTACAAAACATAGAATGCCCACCCCACACCCTGACCTAGAAAAATAGAGAAATAAACCGTCTCTCTCAGGTCAGGGCGTGACACTAAGTGAGACTCAGAAATGGTTAATATATGAATGTTATGTGATGTTAGCAAGTTATTGATTTCATTAACCTTATTTCTAAGGCTACATATATTAATATGGGCTATTTTCAGCCCTTTCATGGGTAGCTTATATTGAAAAGAGCAAACAAAGCAAGATAAAATAATATACATTCAGCAGTCCATTAATCAATTGGTGTGTTTGTGTGCGCTGCGAGGTTGAAGCTACAAACCCATAGGCTTGGCTCTCTCATCCCTTCCAAGCTTCTGGGAGGGAGGGTGAACAATGAACCTGTCACAGCAGATGTAAGCAATGTCCACACTCGCTCTGGCAGCTTTCATGGCTGGGATCAGTTCTTTCCTCTTCTGGCGCACAGCTTAAGGATAGTCCTCGTTGAGGAAGATATACGTTCCTCTCAAGTTCTTGGCTCTTTCCAGAACAGCTACCTTGTCCTTGAACCTCAGGAACTTGACCACTATCGGCCTGGGCCTTTCACCTGGGTCGGTGGTGGGTTTTCCAGTCCTGTGGGTGCGCTCCACCTCAATCTTCCTGTGGTCCATCTTCCATTTATCGGAGATAATTTCCCTCACTGTGTCCTCAGACTCCATCCAGGTTTCATGTGGAGATTCTGCAATTCCGTCCACAACCATGTTGTTCTGCCTTGATTGTCCCTCGAGATTTATCCATCATTGTTATCATGGATTCACACACAGAACTGATGTCCTCTCTCAATGACTTACAGATTGCTGTCATCTTGCCGTTCTTCTGTTTCAACTCATCGAGCTGACCCTGGGAGAACTGCGAACTGTTCTTCAGGTCCTGGACCTCTCTGGTCAGGTCATCCATTCTTTTAAGTAGAATTTTTGTGCTTTGGACAAAACACTTGAAGCTATTTTCTTGTTATTTTAACAACTGCTTGTAGGTCTCTTTTTGTTCGTTTAAAAGATCCTTCATGTGTGATAGAGACACTACTTTCCTCAACGGTACTCCCGCTGGCTTTGGTCTTTGTCATGGTAGCTAGCAACGTAGGTTACGCTGTTACTACTCGCAGATCCAGACAGAGCAGGTCACGGGAAAAATTAAAACAACAAACAGCAGGGATCTAGACAGCCACAAACCTGGGACAATCCGCAATCCCAGCCACAGGGGAGAGTTTGCGGGATTCCACCCAGAGGGGCAGATCCTGGGTGGACAGCCATACCTTCTGCCCGAGATGATACCGGGGAGCCGGGGTCCCCATGGCGATCTGCTTGTCGTCGATACCCGGAGGTGGTCTTGAGAAGGGCCGACCGGGCTCTCCTCCAGGTACCACGACAGTGGCGGACAAACATCTGGGCAGGTATGCCGACCTCTTCTTCCTGCTCAGGGAAGAGTGGGGGCTGATACCCCAGGGAACACTCAAAAGGTGATAGGCAGGGAAGGGTGTTGCAGGTGTATTCGACCCACCAGCTGCTGGCTCCAGGTGGTGGGGTTGGCGTAGACCAGGCAGAGCAGAGTAGTCTCAAGTTCCTGTTTGGCTCGGTCTGATTGGCCGTTGGATGGGGGGTGGAACCCGGAGGACAGGCTGGCCGACAACCCAATGAGGGTGCAGAACGCCTTCCAGAACCGGGACGAGAACTGAGGATCCCGGTTGTAGACCATTTCAACTGGCAGTCCATGGATCCGGAAGACGTGCTGCACCATGAGCTGGGACGTCTCTTTGGCAGAGGGTAGCTTGGGGAGAGGAATGAAGGGGGGGCTTTGGAAAACTGATCCACAATGGTCAGGATGGCAGTGTTGCCATCAGACGGGGGGAGACCCGTGACAAAGTACAGGGACATGTGAGACCAGGGACAGTGAGGGACAGGCAGAGGTTGGAGGAGACCAGTCAGAGCTTGCCAAGGAGTCTTGTTCTGTGCACAGACCGTGCAAGCGGCGATGAATGCGGAGACGTCAGGAACCATGGTAGGTCACCAAAAGCATTGACCCACAAAAGCCAGGGTCCGACGGGAGCCCGGTTGGCAGGCAAGCCTGGAGTTGTGGCCCCACTCCAGGACCGCGGAGCGTGCCGCGTCAGGCTGCGCCTCCCAAACCTGCTTCCCTATTCCCCAGCTGTGTGCCGTTGCCATGCACGAGGTGGGAAGGATGGTCTCAGGATCCAGGGTAGTAGTCGTGGGGCTATAGCGCATCCGGCTTGACATTCTTGGATCCCGGCCGGTAGGAGAGTGAGAAGATGAACCGGGTGAACAGTAGGGCCCACCTAGCCTGCCTGAAATTGAGGCCCTTGGCGGTGCGGAGATATTCCAGTTTCTTGTGGTCAGTCCACACAATGAATGGATGTTCCGTCCCCTCCAGCCAGTGCCTCCACTCCTCCAATGCCATCTTCACGCGAGAAGCTCACGATTCCCCACATCGGAGTTCCTCTCCGTGGTGTTGAGGCAATGGGAGAAGAAGGCGCAGGGATGCAACTTGAGATCCAGGGAAGACCGCCGGGACAGGACAGCCCCCACTCCGGCATCTGAAGCATCGGCTTCCAACACGAACTGGCAGGACAGGTCAGGATGAACCAAGATGGGAGCTGTGGTGAAGTGATGTTTGAGATCCTGGAACGCCTGGTCAGCAGAGGTGAGTGCAGACAGGGGGGAGGCCAGGGTGCTGTAGCCCCGGATAAAGCAGCGATAAAAGTTGGGGAAACCTATGAAACGCTCCAGCTGTACTCTGGACATAGGCTGGGGCCAATCCATCACCACTCTCACCTTCACGGGATCCATCTGTACGCTCCCTGCAGCGATGATGTAACCCAGAATGGGGACTTTGGAGCAATGGAATTCGCACTTCTCTGCCTTTACAAAAAGCTGGTTCTCCAGGAGGCATTGGAGAATCTGTCGGATGTAGAGCACGTGTTCTTGGGTGGAGCGGGAGAAGACGAGGATGTCATCAAGGTAGACGAAGATGAACCGGTTCAACATGTCACGGAGAACATCATTAACCAGAGCCTGGAACACATCAGGGGCGTTGGTAAGGCCAAAGGGCATGACCAGGTACTCGTAGTGGCAGCTGGCCGTGTTGAAGGCAGTCTTCCCCTCATCCCCTTCCTGTATCGCACCAGGTGGTAGGCGTTCTGTAGGTCCAGCTTGGAGAACACGGTGGCCCCCTGGAGCAGCTGAAAGGCCGAGAAGATGAGAGGTAGCGGGTAGCGGTTCTTCACCGTGATGTCCTTGAGACCCTGGAAGTTGATGAACGGGTGCAAGGTTAGGTCCTTCTTCTCCACAACGAAGAACCCTGCACCGGCGGGGGAGGCAGAATGACGGATGACCCCTGCAGCTAGGGAGTCCTCAATGTAGGTCTTGGTCTCCGGACCCGAGGCAGAGTGGGGCCTGGGAAAAGGTCAATCCCGCAGTCATAAGGTTGGTGCGGCGGCAGCGAAGTGGCCCGGGCCTTACTGAACACCTCCGTAGGTCCTGGTGCTCCGCGGGAATGGCAGGGGAGGCAGAAGGACAGATGAACCCTGCAGCTAGGGAGTACTCAATGTAGGTCTCCATAGCCTTGGTCTCTGGTCCAGACAGAGAGTATAGTCATCCCCGGGGCGGAATGGTGCTTGGGAGAAGGTCAATCCCGCGGTCATAATGTCGGTGCGGCAGCAGCAACGTGGCCCGGGCCTTACTGAACACCTCCCAGAGGTCCTGGTACGCCGCGGGAATGGCGGAGAGGTCCGGGGCAACTTCCGAGGCCCCAGGAAGATGTCCCGGGGCAGGCTGCGCTGACTTCATGCAATGGGCGTGGCAGAATGGGCTCCAGCCCATGATGGCACCAGCAGAGCAGTCAATGAGGGGATTGTGTTGCTGGAGCCAGGAGAATCCCAATACCACGGGAACCTGAGGAGACTTAATGAGCAGGAACTGGATCATCTTGCTGTGGTTGATAGGGGTGGTATTGTGGGTGACCCGGCCCATAGAGTGCTCGTCCAGTGCTCTAACATCCATGGGAATGGATAGAGGGGGGATATCCAGCTTCGAAGCCAGGGTAGCGTCCATAATCTCTCATCAGCCCCAGAGATTTTGACTTGTTCCACCACAGCAACATTGCATGAAAAGGGATGCGAGTAAGAGGAGAGTAAAAATTCTCCGTATGGCCCACCAGAGTACTCGCTCCTACCAGTGAGCCTGGTATTTTAGTGAACAGGTGGAGACGAAATGACCAGTAGTCCCGCAATATAGGCAGCTCTTAGTGTGAATCCTGTATAGCCGTTCAGCTGGAGACAGCCTAGCTCTGCCTAGTTGCATGGATTCGGGAAGAGGTGGCTGAGCAATCTTCGGAGGCTCCTGGGGGAACTCGGGCAGCCTCAGGTTCTCCCAGCAACTGGGGACTTCCGGGATACCTCGGAGGTGAGATGGAGTTCTTGGACGGGCGAGTGAAATTGAATCTCCTCTCCTTCCTTCGTTCCCGTAGTCGCCCATCGATCCAAATGGTCAAGGCGATGAGCGAGTCGAGATCCGTTGGTAGTTCCCAGGCAGCAAGCTCATCCTTTATGTGGAAGAAGATGCTGAACAATGCTTCCGGGTTCCAGGCACTCTTAGCTGCCAACGTGCAGAAATCCACTGTGTAGTCTGCCACGCTGCGGGAGCCATGCTAAAGCTGGAGTAACTTCCGGGCAGCCTCTCTCCCGGACAATGGAGCATCGAAAACCTACGTTACCTCTGCCACAAACTCCTCCAGACTGAAGCATACGGCAGACTGTTGTTCCCATACTTCCGTAGCCCAGGCGATAGCCCTCCCGGACAGCAGCGTGATGAGGTACGCTATCTTAGAGTGGTCCGAGGGGAAGGACGAGGGCTGCAGCTCAATGATGAGTGAACACTGAGCGAGAAACGCCCGACAGGTGCCCGACTCTCCATCGAAGTGCTCCGGGGGAGGGAAGTGGGGTTCCCGGGAAACCGGGGTGACCGGGGAGGCGGCGCTGCTAACAGCCGGGTTACTGAAGGGCTGGGAGGTTAACATCGTGGTAAGCTGCATAGTAGAAAACCCACAGAATTGCTCCAGCAATATGTTCAATGCTTGGTCGTGGCGTTCGGCCAAGGTCTGGAACCCTTCCATAAGACCACGAAGCAACTCCTCCTGCCTTCCAATGGTGGCTCCTTGGGAGGAAAGGGCATTGCGAAGCTGGTCCGAGTCTACTGGATCAGTCAGTGCCAGTTCGTACTATCACGTTTCAGGTATGATCCAGATGCAAAATGTGTCGAAGAAACAAAAGTTTATTTCTAATAAAGGGGCAGGCAAACTGCAGGTCAAAGGCAGGCAGGGGTCAGTAATCCAGAGAAGGTGCGGAGGGTCCAAAACGGCAGGTAGTCTCAGGGTCAGGGCAGGCAGGGGTCAATAATCCAGTGCGGTGGGGCAAGGTATAGAATAGCAGGCTGGCTCAGGGTCAGGTCAGGCAGTAGGGTCAAAACCCGGGAAGGACTAGGAAACAGGGGCAAGAAACAGACAGGAGCAGGGGAACAAACGCTGGTACAGTAGGTTTCATGAACAAAACTGGAAGAGACAATCAGAGAACACAGGTATAAATACACAGGGGATAATAGGGAAGATGAGCGACACCTCGAGTCGGGTGGCGACAAGCACAAAGACAGGTGAAACAGATCAGGGTGTGACACCAATAGTATATGGAACCACTTCAAATTACACACAAACACGGAATGAGATTCAATGTTTGTTTCTTGTAAAATCCTGTTTTCGAGAACATAACATACTCCCAGACTATTGTGTACTGTATGTCTCTGAGAAGTGAGTCAACATTTTATTCTTATTTTCCTGAACAATATTTTTACCACTTGGAAGGTAATGTGCGTATAATCTCATTTGTTACAGTAGCTTGAGGTTTATTCCCCTCACGGTTTCTACTTCCCACTCAGCAAAAGTTGCCAGATTTGGTGTTTTCCTCCATATTCCATTTTACTATGAATTACACATATTTTTATCTAGAAATAGTGATTTACTCCATTTTTTTCCTGTATTGGATGTGACATATCCAGTGACATTTTCTTAAATGTCAGATTTTGAAAACAATACTGAGATATACATTTTTTGTCTGTTTGAATACACAAGGGAAAGCTTCAGGTCTATTCTATATCAGATTGGCATTGGATTGCACCACTGCCCTGACTACTCTCTACTTGTCTTTATGTCATAAAGGACATTTTTCCATCTCTTGAATATTGCACCAAACAAATATTCTCAAACAGTATTTAACCTCAATAAAAAACTCACAGACTGCAATTCCGTTTCCCCATGTGCTGTCCTGAATTGATGAAATGGACATAAAAAGGTTTAGAAAATGTGTTCCGGATTTAGGGCAACATGGGGACAAACAAAACAATTTGTTTGGTAGCAACATCTGTGTCCAAGAAATGCAACATTGTCATTTAAAGAAAAGCTTTTGTTTGAGATAAGGGGCTTATGGTGTGTGAGCACAGACAGTAAAAGAAGATGGTCCGGATCCAGAGATCCATGACCTGTCCTCTAAAGGAAACTGAGCACCAGAGTGAAACTGCCAGATGAAGCAAGGCGATGTGTGATTGACTGGATGCATCCTATGGCAATCAAGGTCTTGGATGGGTGCTCACTGCACAGGCCAGCTGGAATAGGCCTCAAAAGAGCTCCTTCAAAACCATTGCCAACAAATCGTCTGCAGTCTGCACCAAGGTCAGGTTATGTAAGGAGCATACATGAGAAAACCACTCCCGCCACCTTACCCACTTTTTGTAGTTACTACAGGAGCACAGTGGTGAGGAAGTTGTGCGTGGTCGGGGAGAACAACACAAGAGGTCATAGCACCTGGACAACACCTTGTTCATGAGGCCATGTCACACAGCCTGACTCCAGGCTAAATGTTTGGCTCTTTCCTTCCAGGCGCCCTGCCTGGGCTAACGTACTGTGTCTAATCAATCACAGAGCCCTGTAGTCTGTCCATCTCCATTGCTCATAGAAGTAATACACTACACCCTTTGGGCAAGCTGAAGGGTCTGTATCGAACAGTTTTTATCTCTGTTCAGGGACCTGCTCTGAGTCTGATCTCAGCTTTTGTTCTTGTTCCTGTGAAAGCTTAGTAGTAATAACTTGTTCTTATTTTTAGCTGGATTTGACTGATCCTCAGCACAGCATCGTGTTGCTCAGGATATAGACCAGACCAGTGAGGGGGCCAGAGGCAAGACGATAACCTAACCACCACCCAAACCCCCCAAGCAAGCTTTCATCAGTACTGTAAGCATGGACATCATTTTTCCTCTCACCAAGACAATGCACACATACAGTACTGCACATCTTCATAGCCTAAACCCAGATCTTCTTAGTTCACCCAGGGCTGAATAGATCCTCAGAACTGTTTTGGTACAGGTATTTTGCAAGGTGTATCACATTTAATACCAGGTAATGCCCAAGATATTCATCAGCATTTGTGTCATGTTTCTGAACATTGTTTTGGAGGTGATGTGAGGTTGCAAGCCTTAGTCTATGACGCTGTCACATCCTGCATCGTTTTCATTCAAAAACGGACCATAGCAAACCCCTGTTTCTATATTCACAGGGATACTAGGGGCGGATGAGTCACCCATCTCATCACACACGTTGTGAAGCAGTGACCTTTCCTTTCCTGTTTCCTGTGTGATAGAACAGAGACGCATTATGGTGATCAGATCGGGAAATGTTGCCTCTGCCTCCCCGCTCTGAACCCTTTAGTTGAGTCAATACAGCTAACTCACTGAGACTTGATGTTTATGGACAACGAACGTTGAATCAATGTACTTATCATGTACGTCAGAGGCTGGGCATTTATGTTGGTGATAATATAACTATTGTAGCTAGGACCATATGATGTGTTATATTGCCCAAATTTCTACTGAGGATATATATATATATAGCACAGAGTTAAACCAATGGAAATATAATAAATATGTAATGCAAGCAAATGTTTATGGACAGAACAACTGTATGTCTGTGGCTTGCCAGTAAATGCTGCATTGGAAATACACTTTACACCACCAAGCTTGTCAGCAGTGAGCTAAGCAGTTGCCAATAAAATCATATACAGTGTAGAGGGAGACGAGCTAAATATAACTTTTAAACTAGATATAAAGATACACTATACAGTATATACAAAGGTATGTGGACACCCCTTCAAATTAGTGGATTTGTCTATTTCAGCCACACCCATTGCTGACAGGCGTATAAAGTCGAGCACACAGCCATGCAATCTCCATAGACAAACATAGGCAGCAGAATGGCCTTACTGAAGAGCTCAGTGACTTTCACTGTTGTACCTTCATAGGATGCCACCATTCCAAGTCAGTTTGTCAAATTTCTGCCCTGCTGGAGTTGCCCAAGTCAACTGTAAGTGCTGTTATTGTGAAGTAGAAACCTCTAGGAGCAACAACGGCTCAGCCACAAAATGGTAGAACACACAAGGTAGACCATAAAAATAATCTGTCCTAGGTTGCAACACTCACTACTGAGTTCCAAACTGCCTCTGGAAGCAATGTCAGCGCAAGAACTGTTCATCTGGAGCTTCATGAAATGGGTTTTCATGCTTAAGATCACCAAGGGCAATGCGCAATGCCAAGCGTCGGCTGGAGTGGTGTAAAGCTCGCTGCCATTGGACTCTGGAGCAGTGGAAACGCGTTCTCTGGAGTGATGAATCATGTTTCACCATCTGCCAGTCTGACGGGACAATCTGGGTTTGGAGAATGCCAGGAGAACACTACCTGCCCGAATACATAGTGCCAACTGTAAAGTTTAGGGAAGAAGGAAAAATGGTCTGAGGATGTTTTTCATGGTTTGGGCTAGGCCCCTTAGTTCCAGTGAATGGAAATCTTAACACTACAGCATACAATGACATTCTAGATGATTCTGTGCTTTCAACTTTGTGGCAACAGTTTGGGGAAGGCCCTTTCCTGTTTCAGCATGAGAATGCCCCTGTACACAAAGCAAGGTCCACACAGAAATGGTTTGTAGAGATCGGTGTGGAAGAACTTGACTGGCCTGCACAAAGCCCTGACCTCAACCCCATCGAACACCTTTGGGATGAATTGGCACGCCGACTGCGAGCCACGCCTAATCGGCCAAAATCAGTGCCCAGTCTCACTAATGCTCTTGTGGCTGAATGGAAGCCTTCCCAGAAGAGTGGAGGCTGTTATAGCAGCAAATGGGGGACCAACTCCATACTAATGCCCATGATTTTGGAATGAGATGTTCAATGAGCAGGTGTCCACATACTTTTGGTCATGTAGTGTATTTTGTTTTGTTGTTGCTTGTTATTTTTGAGCATGTCAATAGCCTTCTGCCTCACAGATCAACTCTATAAAGCAGGGGTGTGAGGTTTTGTGAGTTTATTTCAAACCCATTTGATTCCTCTTAGCAGAGTGTGTCCACATTGAGGCTGATTATAGTCCCCTGAATCACCTGCAGCCTATTCATTTTAATAGCATATCTTGTTAGTAAGAGACCTGCTCTCACACTCTTGACAAGAGATGACTCACCAGACTGACGTCACGTTGACTTGGACATGCTGTGGTCAGAGAGACGCTTATTAACCAAGCCTTTTTCAATAACAAAGCGCTTCTCCTCCGTGCCCTATTAGAGCTGGGATTTGAAACATATTTTTTACAAAAATCTATTCCTTTATGTAGTCTGCATGTCCATATCATATTGTTTAGTGAGAGGCACAACTTTGATCTCTGTCATTGTTGAAAGCCTGGCACTGCTTGACTATTTCTATTAGTTATACAGACCAAAGAAAGATAGAATTCCAGGAGAAAGTAACTGCTGGTGGCAGTTTGAGAGTATTGCATTCAGAACTCTTCCATTCCCTTTAGTTGACTTCAACAACGACAGCACTGGGAACAGAGGAAAAAATGACATGGTTTGTGTAGCTTGGAACCCTAACACAGAGAAGACTGACAAACCACGAATCAAACCACTGTCTGGAAGGCATCCAGGTAGCTCCTTTATCCCATTGTTTGAGGGGAACGTTCGGTTTGGTAGTCCATCCCCCGCTGAAGTTATTCCCAGACTTAGGTTCAGAGGTTCTCTCCTCAAGTGTTTCTTTTTATTTTGGTCTCGGAAAAGCCTAAATGAGAGCCTTCTGGCCATAGCCCCATCGCCACCCAGTAATAAGTGGGGTATTTATAGCAAGCCTCAGGGTCACTCTGTCTGCCTGTCTGGGGAGGCTGAGGCAAAGGGCGAGGCTGTAGATTCCATCCAACCATCCATCCTCTCCTCCCCCGGTGTATCAATAATTATATCCATCCCAGAGACTGGCCGGGGCGTGGTGCTTTGTGGTTGGTCCAACTTCTCTCCCTGATGAGCCAGTGGTTCAACTTCACATTGATCTCACTGGTGGATGAGGTAAGGGTTTGATGATTCTAACATTTAGACGGGGCTGACTCATGACTGACAACCACAACAAAAGCAGAGAAGAGTAAGGCATGTCATGCATTGTGTTTTTTTTGTTTCGATGCTGTGACTGACAGTGTATTATGAGGACCTATGCCTAAAGAAAATGTATACTTCTGAAGTATTATACACTGAGTGTACAAACTATTATGAAGACCTGCTCTTTCCATGACATAGAATGACCTGGTGAATCGAGGTGAAAGCTCCGGTTTGTGTCAAGAACTGTAACGCTGCTGGGTTTTTCACGCTCAACGGTTTTCCGTGTGTATCAAGAATGGTCCACCACCCAAAGGACATCCAGCCAACTTGACACAACTGTGGAAAGCATTGGAGTCAACAGGGGCAGGATTGATGTGGAACGCTTTCAACACCTTGTAGAATCCATGCTCCGACGAATTGAGGGTGTTCTGAGGGAAAAATGGGGTGCAACTCAATATTAATGTTTTCTACACTCAGTGTATATCCAACCTATTCATATGTATATGCTTTCAGTGGAGATGAGATGGGAAACAACATCAGGGATAGAGCGTGATTGACGAGGAGGTTCCATATGCTGTCATTCCTGTGGATGCAGTCTGTCCCTCCCCCACAGTACCAGCTCCACTAGGCAGCCAGCCAGCTACTGTCTCTCTCTCGCTCTCTCTCTCCCTCTTTCTCTCTCAGTGAACTCCAGACCAAGACCTCCAGAGCAGCATGTCTGGGCTACATCTGGAGAGAGCAATACAGCCTGATGGAGAGAACGCTAGTGAGGGAAAGGATAGACAATTTAGATGGACAACGGCAATAGAGACATACAATGAAAAATCTAATCAAATTGTATTTGTTACATGCGCCAAATACAACAGGTGTATACTTTATCGTGAAATGCTTACATACGAGCCCTTTCCCAACAACGCAGAGTTAAAAAGTACATTTTTGTTTTGCAATTAAACAACGAGACTATATACTAGAGTACTGGTACCGAGTCAGGGGGTACGAGATGAGGTAATTGAGGTAATACAGTATGTACATGTAGGTAGGGGTAAAAGGGACAAGGAAATGTGTGTGTGTGTGTGTGTGTGTGTGTGTGTGTGTGTGTGTGTGTGTGTGTGTGTGTGTGTGTGTGTGTGTGTGTGTGTGTGTGTGTGTGTGTGTGTGTGTGTGCGCGTGTGTGGTGTCAATATGCATGTGTGTGTGTTTTTTGTGTGTGTGTGAACGTATATAGTGTGTGTATGTGTCAGTGTAGTATGTGTGAGTGTGTGGATAGAGTCCAGTGAGTGTGCATAGAGCTGGTGCAAGAGAGTCAGTGCAAATAAAAATGGGTTCAATGTAAATAGTCAGGGTACCCATTTTATTAACTGTTCAGCAGTCGTATGGCTTGGGGGTAGAAGCTGTTCAGGAGCCTTTTGGTCCCAGACTTGGCGCTCCTGTACCAGTTGCAGTGCGGTAGCAGAGAGAACAGTCTATGACTTGGGTGGCTGGAGTCTATGACAATTTTTAGGGACTTCCTTTGACACCGCCTGGTATATAGGTCGTGGATGGCAGGGAGCTCGGCCCCATTGATGTACTGGGCCATACTCACTACCCTCTGTAGCGCATTATGGTCGGATGCCAGTTGCCATATGAAGCGGTGATGCAGCCAGTTAAGATGCTCTCAAGGGTGCAGCTGTAGAACTTTTTGAGGTTCTGAGGACCCATGCCAAATCCTTTCTCCTGAGGAGGAAGAGGTGTTGTCGTGCCCTCTTCACAACTGTATTGGTGTGTTTGGACCATGATAGGTCCATAATAATGTGGACACCGAGGAACTTGACGCTCTCGACCCGCTCCAATACAGCCCCGTAGATGTGAATTGGGGCGTGCTCGGCCCTCTGTTTCCTATAGTGCACGATCAGCTTCTTTGTCTTGCTGACGTTGACGGAGAGGTTGTTTTCCTGGCACTACACTATGAGTAGGTCTCTGACCTCCTCCCTATCGGCTGTCGCATCGTCGTCGGTGATCAGGCCTACACCACCGTTGTGTCGTCTGTAAACTTAATGATGGTGTTGGAGTCATGCATGGCCACACAGTCGTGGGTGAACAGGGAGTACAGGAGAGGACTAAGCACACACCCCTGAGTGGCCCTCGTGTTGAGGGTCAGCGTGGCGGATGTGTTGTTGCCTACCCTCCCCACCTGGGGGCGGCCCGTCAGGAAGTCCAGGATCCAGCTGCAGAGGGAGGTGTTCAGTCCCAGGGTCCTTAGCTTAGTGATGAGCATTGTGGGTATTATGGTGTTGAACGCTGAGCTGTAGTAAATGAACAGTGTCCCCACGTAGATTCATTTTGTCCTGGTGGGAAAGGGCAGTGTGGAGTGCAATATAGATTGCATCATCTGTGGATCTGTTGGGGCGGTATGCAAATTGGTGTCAGTCCAGAGTGTCTGGGATGATGGTGTTGATGTGAGCCATGACCAGCCTTTCGAAGCATTTCATGGCTGCAGATGTGAGTGCTATGGGGCGATAGTTATTTAGACAAGCTGCATTACCTTTGCATTCTTGGGCATAGGGACTGGGTCAGTGAGAGGTTGAAAATGTAATTGAAGACACTAGCCAGCTGGTCTGCGCATGCTCTGAGTACGCGTCCTGGTAATCGGTCTGGCCCTGCCTTGTGAATGTTAACCTGTTTAAAGGTCTTACTCACATTGACTACGGAGAGCGTGATCACACAGTCGTCTGGAACAGCTGGTGCTCTCATGCATGGTTCAGTGTTGCTAGCCTCAAAGCTAGCAGAGAAGGCATTTAGCTCGTATGGTAGGCTCGCGTCACTGGGCACCTCGAGGCTGGGTTTCTTTGACTTAACATGGCGTCAAGTTAAAGAAAGTATCAGAGAATGGAAGGGGAGAGATATCCGTACTCGCTGTTGCATCATACACAGTCTACAGGAGTTGCGTAGAAATATTTGTTATTAAGAGTTTCACAGAATTTCCACAATATATCTGACATCCACTATAATATGTTTGTGTGTATGACATGCTGAGCTTCTGACTCGAAAGCGTTACTGAGGACCGCCCACAAACCCACTACACACCAGGGCTTCCCATGTGAAGTTTAAAAAGAAAACTTGTAAAAGAGTATTTTTATTGAGGTCTCTTTTTAACAAGCCCACTTTTTTTGTTCTAAACATAAAAGAGGAAGTACAAGCTTTGAATTGCGTGCTTAAATTTGCTGAATGTTGAGACTATTAAATCTTGAGACTTACATCACTTAAAAGTATGCTTCACGATGAGTCGGGCAAAAATCACACCAGGTTGTGCAAATTGTATGAGTGCTTTGAATTGTCTAATATTTTATACAGAAAACGTGTATTATTTTTACCTGAAAATCTCCAGCAGTTTAATATGCCATACTCTGAAGAATAGTCTAATCCAATATAGAAGATTTTCTCCTAATGTCTCTCCATCTCAACCTGTCTCAGAGACCAAATTGTCTCATTCTGCTCATAAGACCATACCATGGAGAATACTGCAGCATGAGTGATAGGCATCTCCGTCTTTTGTGACCACAAAGATGAGTCACACCGTAAGCTTACACTACAGGCAAGTCAAATATATGATTATGTTTGTTTGGATGATAGTGTTTGGAAGTTGAAAGTGTGTGGAAGTCAGTGATGTTTGCAAAGGGACAAAGGCAAGCTGTATCCCAGGGTGAGCTACGGATCAAATGCAAGCAGGGGGCCTTGGGTCTGGGAATTGAAGCTCTCCATCCTCATTGTGTGGTCATACCAATCCAGCCAGATGTAATTCAGTTTATTGAAGAGTTGAAGGATACTCCCTTCCATTCACAGCTACACTCTTTCAGTTTAAATCCCCTTCAAAAGACCAAGAAGAGATTATAAGCATTGTAACGACTAGCGTTTTCTGAAGGCCTGACATACAAGAAGATGTTATAAAACCTGCCAGATATACAACTTGGTGACCGTGTGTTACCATTTCTTGCAAAGTTCATAAAAACATAGTACTTAGTTTGAACATGTGCTTTTCTTGGAATATCTCATTATGAAGGAAATACCCTGATTACAGTTGAATGTTGACATGTTGAAGAATGGCTGAAGAAAAGGTTTGCGAGCCCATCGGCTTGTTCAATTCATGTTTCAATCTTATTGAAACTGGATGAAGACGCAGAGATATTAATTCAAACATCAAGTTGAACATTGGCTTGACTATTTGGATGTTTGTTTAACTGCTCAGCCAAAGAAAGGATTAAGCCAAAGGAATTACTTTTCATGACTTTTCATTCACCTCTGCTCAGTCTGGTAAAAAAAGAAGATGTGAAAACAAGTTCATTGAGCCAAGACCATGTAGATAGGAGTATGGCTCCATCCACAGTGAATGTACAGTACTGCATCTTCACAACCAGCAAGTTCACAGGACTATGAATACAACTTGAGAGGTGGGTATTTGTGTGCTGCTACTTGAAAGATTACATCAATAACTTAGAGATCCAATGAACGAAAACAAGCACTTGGCCTGAAAATCAATAGGCATATCATCAAAGTTATAACAGATGAAGAATGGAAACCAGCGGCAGAGGTTATTGATTGAAAGGACTTATTGAACTCATTCATGAACATGTAAAATCAATTCTGTGGGTCAGTTATAATGGGGTGTACTGTACGACGGCATAGACATAGGCTACAACATACATAAGTAGTAATACAAAATATTAAAATATAAGTGAAGCCAGGACTACAAAAGAACTGAAACTGGAATAACAAATAATATAGGGACCATACATTAAATATGATTGAGCTCCATTTTTATGGAATGGTCTGCCTAATCAATGTGAGAGACGCAGACTCGGTCTTGACCTTTAAGTCTTTACTGAAGACTCATCTCTTCAGTAGGTCCTAAGATTGAGTGTAGTCTGGCCCAGGGTGGCGAAGATGAACAGCAAGACACTGGAGTGACGAAACGCCCTTGCTGTCTCTGCCTGGCCGGCTCCCCTCTCTCCACTGGGATTCTCTGCCTCTGACCCTATTACAGGGGCTGAGTCACTGGCTTACTAGTGCTCTTCCGTGCCGTCCCTAGGAAGGGTGCATCACTTGAGTGGGTTGAGTCACAAACGTGATCTTCCTGTCCGGTTTTGCGTCCCCTCGGGCTCATGCAGTGGAGGAGATCTTTGTGGGCTATACTCAGTCTTGTCTCAGGGTAGTAAGTTGGTGGTCTGTTGATATCCCTCTCGTGGCAAAGTGGGTGGGGTTATATCCTGCCTGGTTGGCCCTGTCCGGGGGAATCGTCGGATGGGGCCACAGTGTGTGTCATCCCCCCCCCCCCTCCCCTGTCTCAGCCTCCAGTATCTATGCTGCAATAGTCTATGTGCCGGGGGGCTAGGGTCAGTCTGTTATATCTGGTGTAACTCTCCTGTCTTATCTGGTGTCCTGTGTGAATTTAAGTGTGCTCCCTTTAATTCAGTCCACCTGGTCGTGCTGCTGCTCCAGTTTCAACTGTTCTACCTGCGGCTATGGAACTCTGACCTGCTCACCGGACTTGCTACTCGGACCTGCTGTTTTTGACTCTCGACCTCTGAATTACCCTGCTGGTCATCTATGAATGTTTGAACATCTTGAAGAACAATCTGGCCTTAATGGCCATATTCTATCTCCACCTGGCACAGCCAGAAGAGGATTGGACACCCCTCAGAGGCTGGTTCCTCTCTATGTTTCTTCCTAGGCTCCTGCCTTTCTAGGGAGTTTTTCCTAGCCACCGTGTTTCTACATCTGCATTGCTTGCTATGTGGGGTTTTTGGCTGGGTTTCTGTATAGCACTTTGTGACACCTGCTAATGTAAAAAAGGGCTTTATAAATACATTTGATTGGTTGACTGATTGAAAAAAGTTACTGGAAGTAATGCCAAAGCCATACTTTGAAAACTTAAAAGAAATCATTGCTCTAAACTGGGCCCTTGACTTATACTCTTCTAAGGAAAAGCCTTTGCATTACTACCCACTAGTGGCCTTTTCAATGCTCTGCAATGATGAGCTGCACTTAGAAGTGAATATTCTGTAGCACAAAACAATCAATCAACAGCAATGTTTCAAAGTCTCGCTGACTTACAGTATATCTGATTGACTGATTGACATTTCCTTTGCAACTCAACAATGCATATCCTAACGTTTATCACATCTTCATCCTCAATCACACAACCACAAAGATACAGCATCCCCGGACTGACAGTGGATGCGCTCACGTACCCACACATAGTCTCAAAACATGTCACTGAATTATTCTAATTACTAGTAGAGACATTTCTCAGTGTGAAAACTGAGCTGAGCAGAAAATGTAACTCCGTTGCTTTATCTACAGAACAAACATTTAAAACCACCCTCAACTGTAAGAGTAGAAATAATGGTTTAATAACTTGGTGATAACATGGTTAAAGGACAGAGAAAAGAAGGCAGCAGCTGAGCTCCTGTGAGATTACTGATATAGCTGTGAGAGACCTGTCATTTCTCTCAGGTGTGCATTTTGCCGTGACTGAGATTTGAACTACTCTCTGCTGTGTAGATAGGAATCTGTGCAGGAGAGAATAGGGCATGAGCGATTTGATGGGACCCAGAGCTGTGGATTGGCCTCTCACTTCCTTTCTCCATCATTAAAGCACATAATAGGGGATCTTCTGTATATAAACAGCTTCATTAGAACACTGAAGTGTCTTTTCATTAGTGAGGGCATGTATCTATGAAAGTCTGAAGCCATTGTTCTCTGATATGTTTGACTATGAAATACAAATGAAATATATTAACAAAGTTTCTAATGCTTTACAGTACCTACACACAGTACCCCATAATGTCAAAATATATATATATTTTTTTAAATGTTTACAAATTAATAAAAAAAATTAAGCTGATATGTCTTTGAGTCAACAAGTATTCAACTCCTTTGTTATGGCAAACCTAAAATCAGGAATAAAAATGTGCTTAACAATCACATAATTAGTTGCGTGGACTCAGTCTGTGTGCAATAATAGTTTTTGAACATGATTTTTTAATGACGACCTCATCTCTATACACCACACATAAAATTTATCTGTAAGGTCCCTCAGTCGAGTAGTGAATTTCAAATGCAGATTCAACCACAAAGACCAGGGAGGTTTTCCAGTGTCTTGCAAAGAACGACACATATTGGTAGATGGGTAAAAAAAAGCATACATTGAATATCAATTTAAGCATGGTGAAGTTATTAATTACACTTTGGATGGTGCGTCAATACACCCAGTCACTAGAAAGATACAGGCGACCTTCCAAACTCAGTTGCCGGAGAAGAAGAAAACTGCTCAGGGATTTCACCATGAGGCCTATGGTGACTTTAAAACAGTTACAGAGTTTAATGGCTGTGATAGGAAAAAAACTGAGGATGGATCAACAACATTGTAGTTGCTCCACAATACTAACTAAATGACAGAGTGAAAAGAAGGAAGCCTGTACAGATACAAATATTCCAAAACATGCATCCTGAAGAAAAATTGCAAAAAAATGTGGTAAAGAAATCACTGAGTACCACTCTTCATATTTTCAAGCATGGTGGTGGCTGCATCATGTATCAGGTATGCTTGTCATTGGCAAGGACTAGGGAGTTTTTAAGGATCAAAATAAATGGAATAAAGGTAAGTACAGGCAAAATCCTAGAGGAAAACCTGGTTCAGTCTACTTTCCAACAGACACTGGGAGACAAATTCACCTTTCAGCAGGACAATAACCTGAAAGACAAGGCCAAATATACACTACAGTTGCATACCAAGACATTGAATGTTCCTGAGTTTTGACTTAAATCCACTTGAAAATCTATAGCAAGACTTTAATATTTTTTAATAGAATAATGTACAAATATTCTACAATCCAGGTGTTCAAAGCTCTTAAAGTTCTCACAGCTGTAATCGCTGCCAAAGTTGATTCTAAAATGTATTGACTTATGGGTGTGAATACTTATGTAAATGAGATATTTCTGTATTTCATTTTCAATAAATTTGTAAACATTTCTAAAAACATGTTTTCAATTTGTCATTATGGCGTATTGTGTGTAAATGGGTGTGAAATTTGTGCCTTCAGAAAGCATTCATACCCCTTGACTTATTCCACATTTTGTTGCGTTACAGTCTTAATTCAAAATGGATTAAATAGATTTTTTTTCTTACCCATTTACACACAAAACCCCATAATGACAAAGTAACACTCTTCATATGTTTGTGCATGGTTGGTGGCTGCATCATGTTATGGGTATGCTTGTCATCGGCAAGGACTAGGGAGTTTTGTTTTTAAATTCCTCAAGCTCTGTCAAGCTCAATGGCGGACTGGCCGTCGGGAGCACCGGGACAGTTCCCGGTGGCCTGAGGGTCATTTTGGCCTGCCATGAGTAGTCAACTTGACCAGCGATAATATAGCAAGCAGGAATGAGTTGAGGGAGAATCCACGTATCAGACGCGACTCTCACTCTCTCGCTGTAGGTGTCCACGCCCCAAAAATGACATCAGGTCTCTCCGGGACGCACATAGCAACTATCTACCTGCTTCTCTACGAATAACATTTTAGACAAGTCTTACGGCGAAATGGACAGTCAGAAAGGGAAAGGTGGAGCAGAGGGGGAGAGAATAAAAAAGAGAAAGGCCCTTGCCACAGACGCGGCTAAATGCTGCAAAATAAGCAACATGTTCGCTAGTAAGGGACCAGGTCAGTCAAAAACACTAGCTAAAACACACACCGACACACACACACGACACCCAGCATGGCTAGCTAAGTAGCCTAGCTAATAATAGTGACACAACGGCTGGTAGGCTAAACAGTTTGCACATCTTATGCCTTCGTGGAGGAATTATATCATAGCGCCTCACCGAATGCTGGCAAGTCCATAGTCTAGGTTTACTATTTTTTACTATGTTTCACTAGTTGAAACATATTGCCTTCAAAGTCATATTATGATCGCTATGATCATAATATGACTTTGAATGCAATATGTTTCAACTAGTGAAACATAGTAAAAAGTAGTAAACCTAGAGTATGGACTTGCCAGCATTTGGTCGTGACTCATGCCACATAAGCTAGGGAAAGTGCACATGCACTGTACAGCGAAACAGTAACAGAACCATAATACCTCCATGACCGTAACACAGTAGCCTGTGTGACACAGCACAGGCAATGACAAAGATCGTTAGCGCCATTAGTACCAGTATTACAAGTTACTACAATAATATACAGCTCTGGGGCAAAAATTAAGAGACCACTCCAAATTAAGAGACCACGCTTTATGGACATCAATGCGTGAACTATGTAATCTACATTTTTTTGTAGAGGAGTGCTTTTTCGACTTTTGTATTATACTTACCTACATTGTTGTAGCTTATGTTCAAGTTCAGTGAATGTGTGTGTGTGAAGTTTTTTTATACTTTTGATATGCTTGAGTATAAAGATAATCATTTGAACATTTGAGCTAACTCTGTATATCTCCTTCTCTTTTTAAAAAGTGTAGGCTAATTGTTTTGTGTGTCTAGCCTTGTACATTTGTATGTGCTATGATTGGTGTATTCCTAGTGAGTTTTTGAGGGTGCACCCATAGCATGAAAACTCAGTGTTCAGATAGGCTACTTGTTGTTCAGTCCCAAATGTTTGAATTTTGTAATGTGGATAACTTTATTCCCAGATGAACATAGTGGCCAAGTGTATAATTAGTTTTGTACCCGTTACATCAACAAATAGGGTTGGCCTGCAAAATTTGCGGTCTGGTGGTTTGCGTGAACAGGGTGGCCTGGGATGGGGTCAAATTCCCGGACTGAAATTTCCGCCCTTGGTCAAGCTGATTGTTGAACATTGTGTTAGGCAGTCATTTTCAAGTCTTGCCATAGATTTTCAAACCGATTTAAGTCAAAACTGTAACTAGGCCACTCGGGATCATTCAATGTCGTCTTGGTAAGCAACTCTACTGTAGATTTGGCCTTGTGTTTTAGGTTATTCTGCTGAAAGGTGAATTAGTCTCCCAGGTTGTCCTCTAGGATTTTGCCTATGCTCATTGCTGTATTCCGTTTCTTTTTATCCTGAAAGATCTTGCCGATGACAGGGATACCTATAACATGATGCAGCCACCACCATTATTGAAAATATGAAGAGTGGTACTCTGTGATGTGTTGTGTTGGATTAGCCCCAAACATAATTCTTTGTATTCAGAATAAAAAGTACATTTCTTTGCCAAATGTCTTTGCAGTATTACTTAAGTGTCTTGTTGCAAACAGGCTTCCTTCTTTTCACTCTGTCATTTAGGTTAGTATTGTGGAGTAACGACAACGTTGTTGATCCATCCTCAGTTTCCTATCACAACCATTAAACTCTGTAACCATTATAAAATCACCATTGACTTCATGGTGAAATCCCTGAGCAGTTTCCTTACTCTCTTGCACCTGAGTTAGGAAGGATCTTTGTAGTGATTGGGTGTATTGATACACTATCCAAAGCCTAATTAATAACTTGCTCAAAGGGATATTCAGTGTCTGCTTTTTTTTGCGCATCTACAATTGGTGCCCTTCTTTGCGAGGCATTGAAAAACCTCCCTGGTTGAATCTGTGCTTGAAATTCATTACTCGATTGAGGAACCTCACAGATAATTGTATGTGTGGGGTACAGAGATGGGGTAGTTATTCAAAAATCATGTTGACCATTGTTATTAAACACAGAATGAGTCCATGCAACTTATTATGCGATTTGTTAAGCATACTAATATTCCTAACTTTATTTAGGCTTGCCATGACAAATAGGTTGAATACTTATTGATTTATTTATACTTGTTGACATTTCAGCTTAATTTTTTACAATTAATTTCTAAACTGTTCTGCAAACAAAATTCCACGTTGACACTATGGGGTATTGTGCATAGATCAGTGACCAAAAAAAATCTAATTTTAATCCATTTTAAATTCAGGCTGTAAAACAACAAAATGTGGAAAAAGTCAAGTGGTTTGAATACTTTCTGAAGGCACTATTTGAAACAGTCTATGTCATTAGAGTGACATAGAGCTGAGCTGAGGGCTGTACTATACTCTGTGACTCACTCACCTGATTGTTGCTGTGACCTTGCTGAGATCCCAAAACTGCTGCTTTTGTGAAAGAGTTGCCTCTATGCATGTTTACCACACAATAACTTTTGCAATAGGTCCACTTCTATTATATTATGTGATGCACTGCATCTATAAATTATTAAAGGCCCAATGCAGCTGTTTTTATTTCAATATCAAACCACCCGCCACCCGCCCCCGAACATCGGCTCTGACATAAATCGGCCCACGGCTAAATGTAGTTGCCTAACCCTGTCATATTGTGTGCCACTATTTTGCATCATACTGTATTTTAAGCCATTCGTACATGACATATAATACATGTTAGTGTCCTAAATTGTAGTTTCGGAGTACATTGAGGACATTTTAACTTTCTTCATAAACCCTACTATGCCACAGGCCAGGGTCAAGATCTGATGTGATTTTATACCAACTGAGCACCCTGCTCTTGCATCAGTAGGCTACACAAGACTGTCTCCAGTGATCCCTATAGCAGGGGTGTCAAACTCATTCCATGGAGGGCTGAGTGTCTGCAGGTTTTTGTTTCTTCCTTTGAATTAAACCCTAGACAACCAGGTGTGGGGTTCCTTACTAATTAGTGACCTTAATTCATCAATAAAGTACAAGGGAGGAGTGAAACCCGGCAGACACTTCTTGGCCCTCCGTGGAATGAGTTTGACACCTGTGGCCTATAGGTTCTACTTGTGCAGATTCTGTCCATAGGCATGCTGTGTCTGCACTAATCATCACCACTCTCTGGTTGTTACAGTGGTGGATACAGTGGCTCACAAAAGAGATGTCAGGGTCACAGTAGCACTTTTGATGAGCACTGCTGAAATGGCTGCAAGATCAATCTCAAACCCAAAGAGCGAACAGACTTTAGTCTACAGCCATGAGATGTTGTGCATTTAGAGTGCTCTGTGCCAATTCGGAGGTCAAAGAAAAAGAGAACTACTGCGGGTGTACACAATGACCATGCTGCAGGCACTCACTGTGGACAATCCAATATCCAACATAACGCATATGATTGATAATTTCAACAGGTCAATATCTTATAAGACTGCATAAGTCTTTTGTTGCAATCCTTCCAATCCCATCTTGTTGACTAAAGTCCGAGGCTAACCTTTCTTGAACAAGACAACAGAGTAAAAATAATTGCCATTTGTGGACAACAAAATAGAACATTCTGATCAGGTAATTGTTTGCTTATTGTCCTTATGAAAGAGTATTAATATATCTCTAAAAGTATGGTACATCTTTCAAATACAAACTTGTCTCATTCATAATGTTCAAACATCATATATTACTTAATCACAATAGTAATTTCCATATTGTGTGAACAGGATTTTTAAAAATAAAACTAGAATACCCAACTTGCATGTTAGCCTATGGGAAAATATACACACCATTTTAGCATACAAACATTGACATTTTGAGAAGAATGGATCGATTATTTTCAAGGTGTTCCAACAAAATACAATGGATCTGGAATTCAAAGTATTTCACTCTAGAATTTGCAGATGTTGAATATGATAATATCCACATGTTTTGTGGATATGATTAATATGCCTTAATCCTTTGCTTTCAAAAAAATTGGCATATTTTCTTTTGTAGGCATGTTTTCTGTCTAATTGTGTGATAGGGGTTACTGTGTAGTTTAATCTAGGCTGTAGGACAGGGCCTGTTCTGGCATTCAATTCCTGCAAGTTGGGGGTGCCCATGAGCTTTGGGGCCCCCAACCCCCAAAAATGAATTTGCTTTAAAACTGCAACCTTTTCTCTCAGCCTCATGGCAAAATTTGTAGAAAAGCATAACATTTGTTCAGAGATTCTTGAAAGTCGGGGAAATCCTTCTCCAGCAGGGAAAATGTATTTTTATAGTTGAAAATGATTGATTTTGTTGCATTATTTGAGCTTAAAATGTACATTTAGGGGAATTTGATCATGGAAAATATTTGTTTTGGGAATTTTCAAAATACTTTCAATATTATTCATGTTGGCTCTATGCCTGGAAATGCCCTTGTCCGGAGCAAAGGATCCCAATTTCAGACTGTTTAAAATTCTAAAAACTGGCAATAATGATTATTAACTGAAAAATTATCTTATGTATATAGTTTCTTGCAATAGTCCTCTGTGACTTTAATATTTCTCTCGAAAATGTGATTCCTAAAAAATGTGTCTGGAGATTTGTATAAAATCCTAAATCAATCAGGAATGAGCAGGGTCAGCTATACTGTACCATAAGGACCACTTATTCATTTCGTAATTACATGTAGTGTAACAAGACCCCTCATGGTCTGTAAAGTTCTCTACTTTTACTAGATTTAAACAAACAATATTGGAATCACCTTGGTCACAAAACTCCATCTGCCTGATAGATTAAGATAGTATATGAATTTTGGTTCAAAACACCTTCCTAATATTGAGTTGCACCCCCATCTTTTGCCCTCAGAATAGCCTAAATTCGTCAGGACATGGACTCTACAAGGTGTTGAAAGCATTCCACAGGACTTTAGTGCACAACTCATCAGCTGTCTGTGACCAGGCAAAAATAACTACCGTCAAAGTCAACATAGCTACTAGAAGTGGCACAGTGGTCTATGGCACTTCATTGCAGTGCTTGAGGCATCACTACAGACCCAGATTCGATCCCAGGCTGTGTCACAACCTCCATGACCAGGAAACCCATAGGGCTGAGCACAATTGGCCCAGCGTCATCCGGGTTAGGGGAGAGTTTGGCCAGGCGGGGCTTTACTTGGCTCATAGCGCTCTAGCGACTCTTTGTGGTGGGCTGGGCGCCTGCAGGCTGACTTCGGTCGTCAGTTGAATGGTGTTTCCTCCGACACATTGATGCGGCTGGCTTCAGGGGTAAGCGAGCAGGTGTTAAGGAGTGCGGTTTGGCGGGTCATGTTTTGGAGGATGCATGACTCGACCTTCGCCCCGCCCGAGCCCATTGGGGAGTTGCAGCAATGAGACAAGATCGTAATTGGATATGACGAAAAAAATCATTTAAAATAAGAAGAAAATGAAATAACGCGTCAGTAAACCCGCTAAAATTTTGCAGTTACATCAACGAGCCCAGGTGGCAATAAATGTATAAAACCAAAACTTACCTTGACTTGATAGTGTTCCAGTGTTGGATAGCCATAAATAGCTAGCTAACATATTGTAGCATCCCTCTCTGTTTGAGATGGGTGTTTGAGTAGGCTAAACTAGCTAGCTGCTTTCACTAGCTAAGTGAAAGTGAAAAAGAAAATAGTACGAAGTATACCTCTCTCTCTCTCTCTCTCTCTCTCTCTCTCTTGCTTCTCCTTCCATTTTTAAATACATGAATTTGTTCCAAACTGTTCAACTATCGTCTTTCTCTCTCTTTGAGTCAACTACTCACCACATTGTATGCACTGCAGTGCTAGCTAGCTGTAGCTTATGCTCTCAGTACTAGATTAATTATCTGATCCTTTGATTAGGTGGACAACACGTCAGTTCATGCTGCAAGAGCTCTGATAGGTTGGAGGACTTCCTCCAGAAGTTGTCATAATTACTGTGTAAGTCTATGGAAGGGGTGAGAACCGTGAGCCTCCTAGGTTTTGTATTGAAGTTAATGTATGCAGAGGAGGACGGAAACTAGCTGTCCTTCGGCTACACCATGGTGCTACCCTACAGAGTGCTGTTGAGGCTACTGTAGACCTTCATTGCAAAACAGTGTGTTTTAATCAATTATTTTTGATGTGAATCAATTTGAAAAAGTTTTAATCTACCAATTGGTGACCTTTTTGGCGAGGCATTGGAAAACCTCCCTGGTCTTTGTGGTTGAATCTGTGCTTGAAGTTCACTACTCGACTGAGGGACCTTACAGATAATAATATGTGTGTGGGGTACAGCGATGGGGTAGTCATTCAAAAATCATGTTAACCACTATTATTACACACAGAGTGAATCCATGCAACTTATTATGTGACTTGTGAAGCACATTTTTACTCCTAAACGTATTTAGGCTTGCCATAACAAAGGAGTTGACTCCTCATTTCAGAAACATAATTCCACTTTGGCAATATGGGGTATTGTGTGTAAATGTAATCATTTTAAATTAAATCAGTAACCCAATAATATACGGTAAAAGTCAAGGGGTGTGAATACTTTCTGAAGGCTTTTGCTATATACATGTATTTGACCATACTATACTACTGACAGCAATAGGCCACGCACCCGATCCGCGCCTATTGGTGTCAGATAGTTTGGTCAAGTGTTACATCATTATCAACCTCAATTATTCTAACTGTACATTTATTCACATTTGTAAGTAACAATGTCTGATTTGTACGTCTTTGTTTGTCTGACTATGATCAAAGCTCCTGAATGTGGTATATCATTGCAAAGAGTTGGGGTAATTGTGTCCGACAATTCGTGAAAGTGGTCTGTTACTTTACATACGAAGCGTTTCATCAAGTCTACATCCGGGTTTTTTTCCTAGGCAATGGAGGCATATCACCTCCGTTCCTTAGGCAAAGTGAAATAAATTCGCCGCACCGTCACATAAAGTAGTTCCTCTACCAAATGCGATTTAATCTGTATTTATGCATATAATCACAATATACTGAAACGATTTAATACTTTAATTTTATTATTGAATCAATCAGAGCCATTGGTGACTTGTTTTGTGCTAAGTGCCCCTTAGTTTTCCCTGCCCCGTTCTCGCTCACTCTTCCTACGCGCATTGATGTGCAATGTGCTCAGGATAGGGGGGTGAATGAGATTGACGAAGAGTTCTTGTTCTGTATCTCAGTTTTTCTCTTTATACTCAAATTAAATAGTGGGAAAAATTATCGGGAAAATCACATCATATGCAATGGAGTGTATTTGGATATTAAGTGGATAAATACACGCTCTGGGCGTTTTTCGGTGAAGAAGTACTACGGTGTTTGTAAATATTTATTTAAATAATTTGTGTGAGAAGAGCAGGGTTGGCTGCTGCTCAAGTGAGTAAAAGAGGAGGGTAAGAACATCTCGGGATCGTTCTATTATTATAAGAACTTTCATTTTCATCTCTGCTACTCTCTTTATTATTTGATTAATATTGTTGTTTTAGATCAAGTGTATTCGCATTTTAGTCGAAGGAAAGCAGTCGCTGAGCAATCGTTTTGTTCATATATCCATATTCTAGGAGTTGGGTGATATTTTATAAGTGCCTTGCTATTGGAGGGCATTGAACGTAGTGCGTAAAGGGGCTGATTCTAACTTGCGCTAAGCTTTACGCCTCTGTTATACAATAAAAACACCGTTTGCAAAGAATTTCAAAGCACAATTATAATGTATTTTGTTGTGTAACGAACTACCGGACAGTCATCCATTTCAGATGTCTATGTTATTAAGTCAATGTGTCTGCTTTTTAGTTGAACGAATGCTTTGTTGCTTGCCCTCTGTTTCTTTTTCGTAAAGGAACGCTGTCTCGCGACGAGTAACACGTAATAGCGCCACAAAAGCGTTAGTGAATGCTATTGAGTAGGTTACCATTTCACGTAAAAGAAAAAACGTATCACACAAGTTCTTGTATTTTATTCCAAAAGAGGTATAACATACGCATCTCCTGTTCTTGCGTAGTTCATTTATGTTTCAAGTTCATACCATGTGATATTTGAGTTAATAGTATAAAATAACTAAGCGGATTCTCATTGGACAACCAACTTGCTATTTGGAGGAAGAACTCCAGCTCGTAATGATCTTTAGCTAATTTAGTTATGCTTGCATCAAGTGGACTTCGATAGTTTCTCCTGGTGCCCTACATACTAGCGTACTACGAGAAAGAATAAGAATATTTACCTACTGAACAAGATATAACTAATTCTCAGGATTCGCTATACAGTTATTTCCCCCAAATAAATGTGGCCTAGCTGGTGAAAGAGTGGGGGCAGTTGTAGGCCCGATTCCACTCGAACGGCTGAGATTGGAACGTTTGATATTGTATCAGTTTTTCTTAATCGAGGCCCTTATTCTTAGTTTGATTGAGTGGCAGACAGGTGCAGTGACGTGTCCAGTAGGCCACTTTAGGAGTAGGACGTATAAGTCGAACCATCTGTAGTTTATATTTCCAGTTTTGCATCACGTTCATGTTTGGCCCCACTTTACATCATGTATTTAGACAGGTGCAGTGGAATTACAGTGTAGGAAGTGTACTCATTGTTGTACTCACTTACTGCACTGTTGTACTCACTTACTGCACTGTTGGAGCTAGGAACACAAGCATTTTGCTACACCCGCAATAACATCTGCTAAATATTTGTATGTGACAATAACATTTGATCTAATAGTATGTAGGCCCAGCCTGGTCTCATAGACTAGACGTAACATAGTAAATGTAAATACGAGAAATCCAAATTAATATGATATGTTACGTTTGGTATTGTTTAATTTTTTACCTTTTTTTTTCTCCCCAATTTCGTGGTATCCAATTGGTAGTTACAGTCTTGTCTCGTCGCTGCAACTCCCGTACGGACTCAGGAGAGGCAAAGGTCAAGAGCCGTGCGTCCTCCGAAACACAACCCAACCAAGCCACACTGCTTCTTGACACAATGCCTGCTTAACCCGGAAGCCAGCCACACCAATGTGTCGGAGGAAACACCGTACACCTGGCGACCGTGCCAGCGTGCATGCGCCCGGCCCGCCACAGGAGTCGCTAGAGCGCGATGGGACAAGGACATCCCTGCCAACAAAACCATGCCCTAACCCGGACGATGCTGGGTCATTTGTGCGCCGCCCCACGTTTGGTATTGTTAATAAAGATAGAAGGTTACTGAAGGCAAAAACAAAAGTAGGGTGTGCGTATAACGCGAATGTCGAGCAACCCAATGGTTGCATGTTCGAATCTCATCATGGACAGCATTAGCATTTTAGCTAATTAGCACCCATCTAGTACCTGGTATGCTCAGAGATGCTGTGGTGTTCAAACGTTGCTCAATTGGTGTCAAGGGAGCTAACGTTTGCCAGGAAAACATTCCCCACACCATTACACCCCCGCCACCAGCCTGTACTGTTGACACCAACCAGGATGGGGCCATGGATTCATATTGCTTATGCCAAATCCTGACTCTGCCATCAGTATGACGCAACAGGAACCGGGATTCCTCGGACCAGGCAATTTTTTCAACTCCTCAATTGTCTAGTATTGGTGACCACATGCCCACTGGAGCTGCTACTTCCTGTTTTTAGCTGATAGGAGTGGATCCCGGTGTGGTCGTCTGCTGTAGTAGCCCATCCGTGCCAAGGACTGACGAGTTGTGCGTTGTTAGCTTGCGCGATTCTTGCCATTCTCCTTCAACCGCTCTCAACGAGCTGTTTTCGCCAACAGGACTGCCACTGACTGGATTTTTTTTGTTTGTCGCACCATTTTCAAATAACACCTTGAACACTATTGTGCTTGAAAAGTCCAGGAGGCCCACCATTTCTGAGATACTGCAACCGGCACGCCTGGCACAGACGATCATACCATGCTCAAAGTTGCTTAAGTCATTAAGTCGTTTTGCCCATTCTAACCTTCAATCGAACAGTAACTGAATGCTTCGATGCCTGTGTGCCTGCTTTATATAGCAAGCCACGGCCACGTGACTCACTGTTTGTAGGAGCAAACCATTTTCGTGAATGGGGTGGTTTACCTAAATTTCGTGAACGAGGTGGTTTACCTAAACTTGCCGCTGAGTGTATGTATATTATAATACATTAGTTTTCCGTATGGGTAACCTTAACCCTTAGCCTAGCTAATGTTAGCTTTAGCCACCTAGCTAATGTTAGCCACAACAAATTGGAATTAGTAACATAGCATACATATTGCAAATTCGTAACATATTGTACGCATGAGTTGGAACCAGTTCAGGGAACAGAACCGAAAACCATAAAATAATGAAATTATTTGATGAACATAACCAAAAATGAAAGTGATCTATACTGTTCCGGAACAGAACCATTATTTTAAAAGCCTGGGACCCGGTTAATAACATTTATTTTACGTCCCTGACATTTTTTTCCAGTCCCCCAAAAATCGCAACTAAGTGTCTATGCAAAGCCGTCACTCTGTCTGCCAGTGGGTGTGTGTGTAGACTACCTCCCCCTCCCCCTCAGAAGCATAGGTTACTGTAGCCTACTGACGACGTTACAAGCGTGATTCAGAAAGGATGGAGAGATGTTTAATTATAGAAGAATGGATTAACTTTTTCAATGCTAGTTAAGGAGTTAGTTATCAAGTTTCAGATTGGATTTAACTAACTACAAAAAGGTAAGATGAGGTTTTAATTCTAGTGCTGTTCTGCACACACAAGCTTGTTAGCTAGCTAGCTAACGTTTGCTCTGGTCCAACATTAAACCAAATCGGAAGTTCAAAGACATTCAAAGTTCCTCCATAGAAGCCGCTCCTCTGTAGGTATAATTCTGTGGGCCTAATTCAGATAATGCATGTCATAACAACAAGATGCCTAGCGCTTAAAGGCAAGCTTCCTTCACCCTCTTGCTCTACACTGGTCTGTCTGTAGTGACTGGCAGCACCGTGTTTGTGCTTGTCTTTCGGTATGATTAAACCATGATGTTATGGAAAAATACAATTTGTTCTTAACAACTTTCCTATACAGATTAAATAATGGTTCTGCTCAGAACGAAACAATTCTATTTTTTTTAGGTTCCAACCCCTGATTGCACGAATTGCAATCTGTAACATGTATTGTACAAATTGCAATTCGTAACATATCGTACAAATTGTAATTCGTAACATATCATATGAAATGGATGATGGACATCCACAAATGAATACGTACCATATGAAATGAAACATATCATGCTAATTGGAGTGTTATGGATTTACATTTACTATGTTACGTATACCCCTGAGTCCAGGTTGGTAGGCCTACAACTGTTATACCTATAGTATTAACATTAGTATGAGTATCATGCACAATTTCAAGGATTTTTGCAAAAAAGTACAGGTTTTAGAAAATAAAGTAACTAACTGTTGATGATTTTGATTTTTGTCTGAACCCTCACTCTAATAATTGTGCATACCATCAAAGAATGGGCCACGAACAAAAACATAAACAACGGTGCAAATGCATTTAATGCATTACATTTTTACGTGCAAATAGCACTCGTTTTTTATTATATGTCTGTAGGCTATGATGTTCAAGCAATGACATTCCATGAGAGCGACATACTGTAACGTTTTTTGAAACATAAGTTTGAAGCTATACAAAATAGTTGACAAAGTTTTCTATGATATCAAAAACAATGGACTAGGTGGTTTTAATCATGTATTAACAAGTCATATTCTTCTAAATCAAGGGATATAGACTATTTCCATAATTGAAATGACTAGAACCCTTACAGACTGTTAGTAACCTACAGTATGAAAAAGCAGTGTACTTCTGCTAGATTATTTGAATAGGTAGTAGCTCAGCTTCCTGATGTGTACACTAAGGCTGGGAATTGCCAGGGACCTTCCGATATTCTCACAATACTTAGGACCCGATATGATATGTATTGCGACTCTCACAATTCTATATGTATTGCAATTCGACATTGCGATTTGATGTTCCAAACATATTGCTCACTATTTGTCTGCGGCCGAGAGACAGGACAGAGCATGAGAAAATGAGTTTTGATCAGCCATGGAAATAAAAGTGCTATTTGCACATAAAAATGTCATGCATTAAATGCATTTGCACCGTTGTTTATGTTTTTGTTCGTGGCCCAATCTTTGATGGTAACGTAACAAAATGTGGGAAAAGTCAAGGTGTCTGAATACTTTCCGAAGCCACTGTATAGCAGCACCAAAAAAAGTCAGAAATATTTACCTACTGAACAAAATGAAACTAATTTGCAGGCTTCAGTATACAGTTATTTCCCCCGAATAAATGTGGCCTAGTGATATGTAACTGTATCGTATTCCCCCATCACTAATGTACACCTGGATTGTGTTTTACCTATATACCCCCTTCCCCTGAAATTGGCATGTTCTCAAGGATAGTGAGGGAAGGATATGAGGAGAACTGGAGAGAGAGATAGTGAGAGAATGGGAGAGGGAGGAAACCAGTCCACTCAGCCAGGTGGTAAGCCCATGTAATGGCCCCAATGTTATTATTGTTCTCTTGGCAAAAGGCCCTGGCCGGAAATCAATCCGCCGGCTGGGAGGCTGTAACACTGCTGTGATTTGACTCGCTCTCTTTCCCAGTTTTCACTCTCTATGAATTGCTTACACACAGTGTACAAAACTAGTAGGATGTTTTGGGGAGTTTGCACATTCATCTCTTTTTATTTTCTCAGCATTATAGTTCATCATCAGAAAGCAGTAGGTTACTTTTAAATAAGTTGTACAGAACATCAAGATCTGGATTTAAATGCCAACGATTATCAAACTGTCTTTATAAAAAAAATACTCCATTTGTTTTAACCATTTTACTCTAGACTAGAAAATGGTCTAATGTACTATTAATACTTTAAAGGCCCAACCAGGCCTAGAGAGCAGAGGGTAGATGATGTAAAACAAAAACAGAAAAATACTATTCCAAAACATTATGCTGAATCTTCCTGGCATATCACAATCGAATGACTTCGTGGAGTAGCCTTGGGCCCTGAAGTCTTTGAATGGGCTCTACAGAGAAAGGAGAGAAAGTGGACAGCAAGTGTTTTGGGCCCCTGCTGTGGGTTAGGAAAGCCCACACTGACATGCTGCTGGACGTCGCACTGCAACATTATTTAAGTGGAGTGGCTTATCTGATTGCCTGTTTTTTGTGTCACAGCTGCCACCCCCTCAATGCAAAATTGGATGGTGTTCAAAACTGAAGACTGTGTGAAGGTAAAGCTATGAACATTTATGGTGTGTGGATGTGTGTGTGTGTGTTAGGGGTGTGAACATTTAAATGCAATTGGGATCCTTAACATTAAGAAAAACCAATAACTGAAAAATGTAAATCACAGTGCAGTTATCACAAAACAACATATTCTTATACATTTTATAGCCTAACTAGACAATAGGCAGGAAAAAGGCCTCGAAAGTTGTGTCATTTAAATAAAACCAGAGAGGAAGAGGTGAACTTTAGGCTGCTTTGGTGAATTTGCGAGGCATGCAAGACAAAATATTGAAAGATAGAGATAACCAAGACACAGTGCGTATTCAGGCCCCTTGACTTTTTCCACATTTTGTTACGTTACAGCCTTATTCTAAAATGGATTAAATATTATATTTTTTTCAGCAATCTACACACAATACCCCATAATGACAAAGTGAAAACAGGTTTTTAGAACTTTTTGCAAATGTATTAAAAATATTAAACAAATACCTTATTTACGTAAGTATTCAGACCCTTTGCTATGAGACTTGAAATTTAGCTCTGGTGCATCCTGTTTCCATTGATCATCCTTGAGATGTTTCTACAACTTGATTGGAGTCCACCTGTGGTAAATTCAATTGATTGGGCATGATTTAGAAAGGCACACACCTGTCTATATAAGGTCCTACGGTTGGCAGTGCATGTCAGAGCAAAAACCAAGCCATGAGGTCGAAGGAATTGTCCGTAGAGCTCCGAGACAGGATTGTGTCAAGGCACGGATCTTGGGAAGGGTACCAACATATTTCTGCAGCATTGAAGGTCCCCAAGATACAGTGGCCTCCATCACTCTTCAATGGAAGACGTTTGGAACCACCAAGACTCTTCCTAGAGCTGTCTGCCCTGCGTAACTGAGCAATCGGGGGAGAAGGGGCTTTCATTAGGGAGGTAACCAAGAACCTGATGGTCACTCTGACAGAGCTCTAGAGTTCCTTTGTGGAGATGGGAGAACCTTCCAGAAGGGCAGCCATCTCTGCAGCACTCCACCAACCAGGCCTTTATGATAGAGTTGCCAGATGGAAGCCACTCCTCAGTAAAAGGCACATGACAGCCCGCTTGGAGTTTGCCAAAAGGCATCTGAAGACTCAATATTCTATGGTCTGATGAAACTAAGATTGAAATCTCTGGCTTGAATGCCAAATGTCACGTCTGGAGGAAACCTGGCACCATTCCTACGGCGAAGCATGGTGGTGGCAGCATCATGCTGTGGGGACGTTTTTCAGCGGCAGGGACTGGGAGACTCGTCAGGATCAGGGGAAAGATAAACAGAGCAAAGTACAGAGAGATCCTTGATGAAAACCTGCTCCAGAGTGCTCAGGACCTCAGACTGGGGCGAAGGTTCACCTTCCAACAGGTCAACGAGCCTAAGCACACAGCCAAGACAACGCAGGAGTGGCTTCGGGACAAGTCTCTGAATGTCCTTGAGTGGCCCAGCCAGAGCCTGGACTTGAACCCAATCGAACATCTCTGGAGAGACCTGAAAATAACTGTGCAGCAACGCTCCCCATCCAACCTGACAGAGTTTGAGAGGATCTGCAGAGAGGAATGGGAGAAACTCCCCAAATACAGGTGAGCCAAGCTTGTAGCGTCATACCCAAGAAGACTCGAGGCTGTAATCGCTACCAAAGGTGCTTCAAAAAAGTACTGAGTAAGGGGTCGGAATACTTGTGTAACTTTTGTAAATATTTGTAAATATAAATGTAATTATTTCCATTCCATTCTTTTTTTTTATACATTTGCAGAAATTTCTAAAAAACCTTAATTGATTTGTCATAATGGGCTATTGTGTGTAAATTGGTAAGAAACATTAAAAAAAATACATTTTAGAATAAGGCTGTAATGTAACAAAATGTGAAAAAAGTTGAGGGGTCTGAATACTTTCCGAAGGCACTGTATGCACACCTTCTCTCTTTCTCTCGCGCTGGCTTGCCTGCTCTTTCTCTCTGCTAATGATGCAAGTGTGTGTAGAATATCCTAGCCTATTCATTGATGATAGGCCCTGCTTTTCTGAAGTTGCGAGACATTGCAACCCAAGAAATGGCGAGTTACAGCATACCATTACAAGATGCAGCTTTTGATTGCCTAGTGCACTAGTTTGCCTAGTGCACTGACTTTGTCTGCTTGGTGTCCGACCTGCCTATACTGTGCCCCTCCCCTCTCACACTGTCCCTCTCTAGGTCGCTTTGAAAGTTGCAAGCGTTTTTGTTCTCGGAAGTACGGCAACTAATCAGTCTCCTCCATTCCAAAAAAAACACTCGTCCCGCGGAAAACGGCGTGCACAGTCATTTTAGCTTGGACTTCATGCTAGTTAAAGCTGCTGTCTTGGATCTTTACACCACACCTACACACACTCACACACACACACACACACACAGCACTCCGAGCTTGGCACACGCAAACCCCAATTCAGCGGTCACAATCTTGACACTCGGAAATGGCAGTCAACACCGGGAGTCGACATGCAAGGAGTCGAGGAATCAATTATTTTGGAGTCAACTCTCCACCACTACGTCATCGTCGTTAACAGTTGGAAAAATGGCAGAGAATGGCAAGCGACAGCAGCGAAGTCCTGTGTGGCAATACTTTGAGCAGTTAAATGAGAAGGTGGTGAAATGCAAACTTTGCGAGGTGGAATTGAGGTAAAGTAATGGTAGTTCACAGGTGCAACGCTTAAGCATCTGAAAGGGACGCACCGTGAGACCCAAACCTTTGCTGGCAGCAGCACAGCTGCATTGTGAATTCACATGAAATTGTAGTGAATTTTCGTATCGTTTTAATGGGAAACCGAAAAAAAATGGTCTGTTTTAAACTTTAAAAATGTGTGTGTGTGTGTGTGTGTGTGTGTACAGGTTTAATAAACAAAGAATTAAATGCTTATAAACTACTTACAAACATGTTGTAAATCCTATTAAGTGTACTTCAGTGTGAAGTGTTTTGGAAATGTCTACATTAACGTCCACCTAAAAAGTAGATAAAAGATAGCATGGATAACAACAACATTTTTACAGTGTTCTATGGCCTGATGCCATGCCATTGCTTTGTTATAAGCACAACTTGATTTCACTGTCACAAGTCTTTATGTTGACATATTAGTATTCCTGTTGAATGAAGGGATAAATATCCTTCTTCCTGGCTGAACAGGCTGAAAGCTGTCCAGGACTGAGCTTCCGACAGAAGGGATCAATGATGGAATTACAGACCCTCCAAGAGGCCCTGAAAGCGGATATACAAGTTCACCAGGTAACTATGGACTATGCATCTCTCTGCTTTTCTGCCGTTTTAACCACCATTCGTTTACTCGATTAACCTGGAAATTATCATCAGAAGTGTTTCGGGAGGAAAGTTGGTAGCACATTCAACTGTGCGACAGAATGTGGTTGGGATTTTGTTCATACCCTCCATCAGATTCTTGCCCTCGGGCTGCTCCATGAATACTTCCTCCTTGGACTCATCCTATCTGTCAGCTTATCCACCTCCTTCTCTACTCTGCTTCCCCCTGCCTCTCCCTTCAGTGATTGTCCTTTAAGTATGGTTTAGTGTCGGGTTTGGGTCAGAAAAATATACTTCATCCTGTATGCTCTACACTCTTAGAAAAATAAGTGCTATCTAGAACCTAAAAGGGTTATTCGGCTGTCCCCATAGGAGAACCCTTTGAAGAACCCTTTTTGGTTCCAGGTAGAACCCTTTTGGGTTCAATGCAGAACCCTTTCCAAAGAGGGTTCTACGTGGAACCCAAAAAGGCTTCTCCTTTGGGGATAGCCAAAGAACCCTTTTGGAACCCTTTTTTTTCTAAAAGTTTATATGTACTCTGTAGTCTTTTTTTAGTTGTATTTTTGTGCCATCCATAATGTTTCTGTTTTGAGGTTTGGTGCATGATACCCTCCATTTGGTTCAACCCAAATACGGAAACCAGAAACATGAGGAAAGCTTATCGTTGCACAACTATCACCAGCCAGATGTGCTCCTTATAGCAAAATGCAAACAGGGCATGTGTTGATTACTATGAGAGCGATCACATTAGAGAGACCCACATGTTCAGTGTAGTCAGTATGATGCTCCTATTCGCATCCACTGAATGTACCTCCCAGTGTGGCCCATTCAGTTGAGCATGAACCTCCTTGTGTTTGTCTGGAATGTTTTGTACAGTGGGGAGCCACGAATGTGCTCTAAGGTTGCAGTATTGGAAGGTGCCTCTGGGGGCCACTGTGTCTACAGTTTGTATGGCTGTGACAACAAGAATGCATTGGGTACTGCAACGTTAAAAGTGGGGTGAGCAAAAGGAACATTCGCTCAAGAAACGTAAAAACCTATTGCGAAACCTTTTTCCTCAAATCATTTAAGAAACATATGACGTTAGGAACAAGTGACACAGCCTCTCTCATTGTAATATATTAGGTGTATCAATGCATTTGTTATGTGGTTGTTAATAACTTGTGTGTCTTTCTATGATTTCTCTCTCGCAGAAACTCGTGTCCCAGATGAAACAGGATCCACAGGTAAGCCCCTCCTGTCACCAAGGTGGTTGTACCAGATAGCTAGGCCCAAATACACAATATGTTTTGGGGTTGACGTTAGTTTCATTAGTACAGAACAGTTCCGTCTCTTCAAAGGTTTTCAAGCTTTTGAAAGAATGTAGTATCCCTATTACTCAAAATCTACACCGTTGAAAGATATGATTTAAAACAGCCTAAGAGGAAAACCAGAAAAAAGACAAGTTAAGATATGACGTCCTTGTCACTGGGGCTCAGAGATTTTTGATTTGTTCCAAATTCCACCTCTTTTTTACTTTACTCTGTCAATTTTGAGAACGGCCTTGAAAACTCCCCAGAGCTCTTCTCTCTCTGTAGTATCCGCCCACCGTACTTTATCATCCTGCAGCCCTTTTATGAGGACTCAGTGCTGTAGCAGCAGCAGCCCGTCCCACATTTCAGTGGTGTCCCTACATCCCAACTCTGAGTTCCCCCTCATGTGGTTGACAACCGTGGCAGCCCAGTGACGTGAGGGGAGTGGATTACTCTTTCAGTCATTTTAACTTGGACTTCATGCTAGTTAAAGCTGCTGTCTCAGATCTTTACACCACACCTACACACACACACACACACACACATACACAAATACAGCACCCAGAGCTTGGCACACTCCCCACATAACACGCAAACCCCAACTCAGCCATCACGAATGAACAATTCTTCACAGCTATGTGTAAGTGAGCTATAACAGGCTTGTTGCTCTCTTTTCATTTTTTTTTGCAGAATGCTGATTTGAAGAAGCAGCTCCATGAACTTCAAGCCAAGATCACAGCGTTAAGTGAGCAGCAGGTAGGCAACTGAAACGGGAGGGGGGGGGCTCTGGGATTTCATACACCACCACACTGGCACACACCAAGGTCTTTACCAGTTTTACATTACTGCACGGTGTATTAAAATGCTAGAGGTTCTCTACATGACAGGGCCTACTTTCACTTCCTGTCAGAGTTATCCTTTCTTTCTTTTCTTCTTCTCTGTCCTTTTTCTGGAGAGTAGGCCTAGACAAGTCAATGTGGCAGATCTAAGAGTGTGATTGATGATTTCTGTAGAGTTGAGGGTGTGAGCCTAGGATCACTTTGAGTTGGGTTTTGTCTCCTTCTTCAGGCTAGGGGCTTAGAGCAGGTGTCTGACTGATCCAGTTTCATGGTGCTAAAAAGCACCACTCTTTGTGAAGCTGTTAACATTCACATCCATTGACAACCATGGGATAGGTAGAGATAAGAGTCATTTGAGACTTTTAACAGTTTATAGGACCTATGTACAGAAGTGGTGCGAAGTACTTAAGTAAAAATACTTTAAAGTACTACTTAAGTTGTTTTTCTGTACTTTACTATTTATATTTTTGCTAACTTTTACTTCACTACAATACTAAAGAAAATGATATACATTTTACTCCATACATTTTCTCTGACACCCAAAAGTACTTGTTACATTTTGACAGGAAAATGGTCCAATTCACACACTTATCAAGAGAACATCCCTGGTCATCCTACTGCCTCTGATCTGGCGGATAAACACAAATGCTTAATTTGTAAATTATGTCCGAGCATTGGAGTGTGCCCCTGGCTATCCGTCAATAAAATTGATTGTGACATCTGGTTTGCTTAATATAAGGAATTTGAGATGGTTTATACTTTTAAAAGTTAAGTACATTTTAGCAATTCCATTTACTTTTTGACACTTAAGTATATTTAAAACTTTTACCCAAATAGTATTTTACTGATACTAATACATTTTTACTTTTACTTGAGTCATTTTCTATTAAGGTATCTTTACTTTTACTCAAGTATGACAATTGAGTACTTTTCCCACCACTGATGTACAGTATATACAGTATATTTGTTATTGACTTACAAGTACAACTGGCATGCATGCAGGCTAGTGTTAGTGAATTTGCCCCTCAACCAACCATTAACATATTATTGTAAGAGGCTTTGGTTTGGTGATTTGAACTGAGTCAAACTAAACTTTTGGAGATATGTTGTTTTTCCTCTTAACCACTTTGCTGCATATATACTTACCCTGTTATTGTGGTTTAATGAAGTCTTGGGAACGATAGAGGTTTCTATTGAGCTCTGTTTACAATGTCCCTGGTGTCTCATTTTCTTTACAGACTAAATGAAGGGGTGTGATTTCTATAGAAGTGTCCCATTTCTTTCCACCTGTCACTTATCGATCGTCCTTTCTCTAGTCTAGGCCCTCTGTCGGCTCAACCAAAGAGGTTTTTAAAACGTCAAATTTAAATGCTGTTTGGGAAGGGCCTGGATTCACTTTCAAAAGAAAAATAATTGCCGTGGTATTTGTGCAGAGGCCGAAGCTTTTGTTGTCCCTTAATTGAGTCCGTGTTACTGTATTAGTTTTGAGAACCCTTAAGCTTTATGTTTGTTTAATGGTTATGCTATGAGAATATTTGGTCACATACTCGCAGTGGATGCATGGGTATCTGATCTGAAAAGAAGTTTAACACTGATTTGAGAGTTGTTCTTTGAGAATCAAGGGGAGTATTTTACTGGAATTAGCATCAAACCTGCATCCCCATAGTCCCATCCAGACACTGCTTGTGGCAGTGCACTTTCTCAGTCTATTCTTATTACCCCCTCAAGATATGCTTATTAATACAACGCTGCTGTTGCAGTCTCTCCTGTATTCACTTTACATGGAGTCGATGTCTTCATTATTTAACTTACATGAAGTTGCTCAACACCTTGAGGCTCCTTAAGGGAAACATGTTTGACATATATTTGTTACTGGATTGTGTGTGTGGTGTCGTGTGTGTGTGTGTGTGTGTGTGTGTGTGTGTGTGTGTGTGTGTGTGTGTGTGTGTGTGTGTGTGTGTGTGTGTGTGTGTGTGTGTGTGTGTGTGTGTGTGTGTGTGCATTAGTGCTAAGCGCTTAGTGCTTTTTGATTTATGAGGTCGGTTCGGTTTCGGTTCTATTATTAAAAATAAAAATAAAAAATTACGGTTTTCGGTTTCGATTGAATTATTTATGCATTATTTATTTATGCACATGCATTATGTGGGTTGAATCCTTTAACAACACAGAATAAAACAATGAATAAAAGGCCCATGATGGTAGTGACTGTCCATTACTACTTATCAGTTATTACCCATCGTTTATTCACCTTATATTACTTCAAAATATTTGTTGTGTATATTACATTGGTTTTATTTTTTGACTTTATTATTTCATTCCAAGTCATCGCTATAGAGCTGCCTATACTATGACAAAATCACTATTTTTAGTAGTTTATAAAAGTAAATAAGGCATACTTTTATGACTGTTGAATACCAATTATCAACTACTTCGATCAGGGATGGGTAACTGATCAGGGATGGGCCTGTACCCAAATACACAAGCGGGTCCAGATCCAGAATTCGAAATAATGTCACGGGTCAGATATGATATGATTGTCACGGGTCTCGGGTATGTGTAATTTTAACTGACTTTTCCAGAAGGACCCATGTAGTTTTGAACGCAACTGCTGCAGTAGAGAGAGTGAGAGAGAAATGTTATAATTTATGCTGCTGCTCTTTGCTTTTCACGTACGTGGCACGTGTAGCTTGTTGTTGTTGGCCAATCATAAGCCATCAAAGCAGCAATAGGCTAGTCATTAAGCCTCTGTGTGGGGGAAAAGGTTAGGAGATATCTATTCATTGGAAGATTCATTAAAAGTTTAAGGAGAAGGATAGGCTACAACGACCTATAGCCAACAGGTAGGCTGCTACTACTATATTATGAATGGAGTTGCTGTTGTTGTTAGTAACTGTATAGGACGGGAAAGCGCATGTGCAGCCTCAATTAGCCTAGCTAGCTAGCTTAACTAGCTTCTCCCGTTTTGAAGACAAGTACTACGTAATCATATAAATAACCTAGCTATGGCAGCTATTAGTCTACAATAGTGTGAGCCGGCTTGGTTGGTTGCAGTTTCTCATCTCTCCCTTCCTTCTCCCTGTTCCCCGGTCACTCGCTCACACTCATAGTAGCCAACACACACAGCACTGGCCTCTGCTAGAGCGTCACTTCTCTCTACCTCCTCTCCCTTGCGCTTTATCAGCTCCGGTTAATAAAGTAGCTTAAAATGTTATTTTTCTGCTGCTTCCCTCACTCAGGTCGAACCGGGTCTGGATCCAACCAGGCCTATACGGAACGAGTCTAGCTGTTCCTCAGGTCCGTTTGGAACTGGTCTCTATATCGTAAAAGTTATCTTATGCGTATTGGGTCCAGTTGGGAAAGCCCCAGGTCGATTTTGAAATGGGTCCCAACTCGGTAGTTTCAACAAGTCCAATATTCTACAACTCCCTACTACATCGCACAGTTTGGGCATTTCAGGCATAACACTCTCAGTACTGTCTCTTGCCCGGTGCTGAAAGGAACACCTGCTGACGGAATGTGAATAATACCAGGTTCATTTAACAAGGGTGGCAGGCTGCTCAGGCCAAGTATTTCAGCAGCTCAGCTATGAATTTTTAAAAGTGTTTTTTTGTAAATTCACACTAGCAGATGATTTATATTCTATGAGGTGTGGGGCCTCCACTGAGTCGATGTCAGATGAGTGTAGCATATATGACCGGAACGATTAGATGATTATATCCATAGAGCATTTACATTTTTTTTATCATACTAAACTATTCGTTGTCTGTATGAATAGAGGTAGGAGTGGGGAAAGGTAAATTGAGAGGGTCACTTCATTCTAGTACTATGTGAAAGACAAATACTCAATCTGAGGATTTTCCGCTGAAATTAGTCACACCAGTGTGCTTTTGGCCACACAACCTCCACCACTGCATTATAACCAGAAGGAATGAAATATTAAAGCGCTGACTGAAGGTCAGGTTGGTTGTGTGTGGAGAAACCTGGAAGCCATTTCATGGACCTGAGCTGTTTTCATCTAGTGTTTCACGTTGTTCGAGAGGATTCTAGCTGACTTATTTGCTGGACTGTCTTGATTGGGAGTTAGATACTGCAAAGCTCGTGAGGAATATAATTGTCAATCTTGACAGATAAGCTGTGTAACACAGCATTTGACGTTCTGCTTATAAACGTATAAATCATTATTTCATTGTTTTGTTAACAAGCTTTTGAAAAAGGTCATTATATGCCATTCGTTCTTGTTAGGACCTTCGCTTGGCCCCTATAATGCACCGATGACTTATTTTATGAGTGGAGAAACTTTTTCAGAAACCGTTTAGTTAACAATGTCCTGAAAGAGACTATTACAGTTCCACACATCAGCAGTTTTCATTGTGTGGACTAAAAAGATGTAGAAAACTCTCTCTCACTTAATGAAAAGGCTCAACTCTGGGGATGTCACCCCACAGCGGCTATGGAAGCAGCCAGGCTGTGCTTCTATAAATCATGCTGCAATGATCCAGCCATCGATTTCGAACTGGGGTTGTCTTTAGCACAGTTGAAAACCCTTAAAAATGTCAATTATTTTATTGATTCCTGTATTTGTTTCCTAACTCCCCCCTGTCCCCCATTTACTGTGTGTGTGTGTATATATATATACAGGCTTTTTCGTCACTCGTCTCTCAGTACTGTGTCTATGTGTCGGTGTGATGGGTTATAATCTGGATTTACCCTCGCAGTTCTTTCAACATCACTTCTTGGATTTCAAATAAACTGCCCTGCATTTCGAAGGGGTCGATACTAGGACCTGTTCTTTTCACTATTTATACAAAGGCTATTGGTCAATCTGTTAAAATGTTGACATTTTTAATCGATATGCGGATGATACTGTTACGTATGCAATTGCCCCAACTACTGACCGGGCTGTGACAAGGCTACAGTCTGATTTTTGCAGTTGTGCAGGAAGCCCTCCAAATAATCTCCAAAAGATGTTTCGATTGGATGCTTTGAAGTCCCTAGGACAATTCAGACAGCTGATTTTGATCATGAAGAATGTGTTAGTTTTAAATGAATGTGTTTTGTATCTTAACTTCTCTGGGAAATGTGGGATGCTAGCGTCCCACCCGCGGGACACACTATTTCACTACTACTGCTATTTCACAGCCAGTGAAATAGCAGGGCGGCAAATTCAAATCAATAAAAATCTCATCATTCAAATTTCTCAAATATACAACTATTATATCCCATTTTAAAGATACACTTCTCGTTTATCCAACCACATTGTCCAATTTCAAAAAGGCTTTACGAAAGCATAACATTAGATTATGTTAGGACAGTGCCGAGACAAGAAAAACCATACAGCCATTTTCCAAGCAAGGAGAGGCGTCACAAAAAACAGAAACACAGCTCAAATAAGTCACTAACCTTTGAACTTCATCAGATGGCACTCATAGGACTTCATGTTACACAATACATGTATGTTTTGCTCGATAAAGTTCATATTTATATCCAAAAACCCCATTTTTACATTGGCGTGTAATGTTCAGAAATGTTTATATTACAGTTCATAGAAACATGTCAAACGATGTATAGAATACATTTTTAGGATGTTTTTATCATAAATATTCCATAATATTCCAACCGGACGTTTCCTTTGTTTTCAAAAAATAAAAGGAACACAGCTAACTGTCACGTGAGCGGGCGCGCGCCACTGAACTCATGTCATTTTCTCACTCATCTACTTCCAGGACTTCTTATTCTCTCTCTATTCACAGTAGAAGCATGAAACAACGTTCTAAAGACGTCTAGTGGAAGCCTTAGGAAGTGCAAAATGACCCCACAGACACTGTATACTGGATAGGGAATCACTTGAAAAACTACAAACCTCAGATTCCCACACTTCCTTTGTTGGATTTTTCTCAGGTTTTTGCCTGCCATATGAGTTCTGTTATACTCACAGACATCATTCAAACAGTTTGAGAAACTTCAGAGTGTCTTCTATCCAAATCTAATAATATGCATATCCTACCGTCTGGGCCCGAGTAGCAGGCAGTTTAATTTGGGCACGTCATTCGTCTGAATTTCCGAATACTGCCCCCTGTCACTAAAAAGTAAATGTGTATATTGTCTATATGTTATGTTTATCTGTACTTCCCTGTTGTATGTGCTTGTTTTTGTATAGTACAGGGCTCATTTGTGAAATAGACGTTAGTCTCAATATGACTTCCCCGTTGAAATAAAGGTAAATAATCGGAATATTTCTCTGAAAATCCTTTTTACTCTGGAAGAGGGAAGTCGCTTTTCGTTGTGATTTGTAGAGACTCAGGAGCTTGTCTTGTGTTTCTGAGCGTTATGGTAGCTCTGATGTCGGAGAGTTGTCTCATTTTCCCACAGAGGACATTTTATTGGCTTTTGAGAGGCATACTGCTGAGGATGGCTGTGAGAATAAAAGGGGTTCAACCTCTGGTCAGACCTGAACCTGATAAACTTGGGACACATGGGGGCAGAAAGTGCTGAACCTACCTTCTCTAATAATGTACTCCAGGGAGGCTGTGTGTGTCAGTGAGCTGGTGTCTTATGTCTCTTTGTGGGTTGGCACAGGATTTATCCATATTTTCAAGCAGGTTTCAAGCAGTGGAGTAAAGTTGCAGCATTCTGTATTTATGGTACTATGTGGTGGTTCCCTTCCTCTTTTAAGAGGTGTGCTATTCAACTTGCCCTGCAGAATTCAGAAGAAAAGGCTGCTGGCTCTCCTTTTAAATGAGGAAGCTCTATTGTCTCGGAATACCTGTCTGCCTGTGTGGCTCCCTAGCTCCCACCCAGAGATAATAAAACACCTTGAGCTCCTCCACTGTAGAAATAATGACCCATGGCACTGAAACGAGGCACAATTGAATCGATTTAGCTGCAGTCTGTCCTTTCTTTGACTGCCTCAATGGTTTGAATAGTACGGGGCATTTTTATGAGGAGAGGAGCCCTGTGGATCCAGAGAAATGGCACTGCGATGAATGCTTGGGCAGGTCTCAACTGGCCTGCCCAGGACTGAATACAGGGGAATCAGACAGACTGGCTGTGACATGTGACGTTATGGCTCACTGTAAAATTCTCACAGCTGTTGATCAGCTAGATGCACTTGTGCCATTTGTGAAAACATGAGGATTAGAAAGACCGTATGATAATATGCAGGATAATGGAAGGACTGAACCATTGATGCCAAGGAAAGAATCTATTGTCAATGCTGTTATTCTTAAGTTACATACATTATCCAGATGTTGTAAAAGGATTTACAGACTTGCTATGCCCTTCTATTGTTCTGGGGACACAGATTTGCTGGTGGGGCATTTTTGGGCAGGGCTGTTTTTATGGCTACTTCAGTGATGGTTGAGGACTACTTGGGGCTGGTTCTTAGGCTGGTGCAAGTTTGGTTTGGGCTTGGTACAGCAGGGATAATCTGGCACTCAGTCTGAGCTGTATTTGCAGCCTCTAACGAGAGTCCCTGCTGCGAGGCCCAGTTATTATCACCGCTGCTCCTCCATGCGTGGAGTCTGGATGTGTGTGTCTCTGCTGTGTGCCCAGGAAAGAGAAGGAGGTAGGGAGGAGAGAGAAGGGTGGGCATAAAAAGAGCTGAAAACTAAAAGTGCTTTAGTGTTGTTGAGGGATGACTCACAATGTTGCCCTGAAATGAACCAAAACAATTCCTGCATACAATATATGGTTGTCCTCCGCTGCTCTCTTCTAAATGCAAAACATGCAGACAAGCATTGTTTCACGTAATGTCCAATTGAATATACATCAAATGAAGTATTCTGACTCTTTTTAATATACTTTTTAATTATTACCACACTCTGAGGCTGTACCACACATCAAGTGGTACTTTCCCCTCCTCACACCTTGAAAACACACACAGTAGAAGCATTCACATTACATTCAGCCCACCAGGTAGACTCCTATCTCTTCTCTGTGTTAGGTACCTGCGTCGGAGTCAGTCTACACAGGGTTCAGTGATCACTGTTCCTTAGCAACAGGTGAGCCATATGGTCATTTCTGGCACAAGAGTCAGTCCTTTTGTGAGCAGCTGGCTAGAACTTTTCGTTTTTTGTTCTGTTGGCACTTGTAGGGCGATTACAGTTGCACTTGTGGCCGGTACAGGTGTACTGTATGTCAGTGACCTCCCGGTCACCTCCCAGGGAGTGATGACACATCTTCCATGGACATCTAGCTCCGTCTCAGAGAGGAGAGTAAAGAGCCAGCCCCCTCATTGACTTCTCCCACTTCCCACTTACAGTTCAAAGGTTGAAGGAGCTACACCTCCATTCTACCCTACAGCCCGTTTTAAGGACATCCTCAACACTTTAGAAGCTAACGGGGGAAGAATGCGTCTATCAAAGCCTGAAAAGAAAATCCCTATCCCTGAGAAGTGCTGCGGCAGCACGTTGCTAAGTCACTGTTTTGAAAGCAGAGGGAGGGAGTGTGTGTGTGTGTGTGTGTGTGACAGGAGGACGTGCTATAATCCAGCAGCACGGTGCCTCTCTGTGTTAGAATGTCAGCTCCACTCTTCCACACAGATGCTCCCTGCTGTGTGGTCTGGAGAGGAGACTGTGGCAGGCCGGAGGAGAGCAGGAGAAAGGGTGCAGCCTGGCTGGCTGTTACTGGGAGAGTGGGGCCAACTACCATGCTCTCTGGGGGCTGTGTGGGGAGGAGACATGCCCCCGCACCGTTCCACTGCAGGCCTGTTCTGTCCGCCCACGGAAACCTTAAACTACAATCCGGGATAATCTCCTTGATGTCTGACTAATACAGTGAAAATCAGAAATGAGCCTCATATACTACCTCCTGGGGTGTGCTTTCCTTGGCGTGTTCTTAAAACCAATGACCCCACCTGCTAGTTCACTGATACTTAAAATTGCCGTCACCGTTCTCTCGGTAGATTAACATTTGCTCAGGCCGAATAAGCGACCAGGCCAAAGTCTTTGACTCAATTTAAAGTTCCTCCAAAAACACATTTGTGTGCCATGTGCTTTATAGAAGCTTTGAAGGTGACTAAAAGACAATGAGCTTGTTGAGTAAGTGGGTAGATGGATGCTGTTTTCTGTTTCCGCTCTATAGTTTCCTATTCTGTACTAAGAAGGATTTGCAGAATGTGTCATACAAGAAATGCTGGAGGTAATTACGAAAGATTATGAATCACACTGCAGCTCAGTGCTAGAGGAGTCACTACAGACCCTGGTTCGATTGCTCTATCACAACCGGCTGTGATTGGGAGTCCCATAGGGTGGCGTACAATTGGCCCAGCATCGTCCGGGTTAGGGTTTGACCGGGGTCGGCCGTCATTGTAAATAAGAATTTGTTCTTAACTGACTTGCCTAGTTAAATAAAAGGTCAAATAAAATTTCTAAATTATTTTGTAAATATTAGAAGAAAATAAACAAATCACCCAATTGTTAATACTATTAGTTGCTTTATCTATATCAAAGCAGATAAAGCACTGCTCCTGGTGGACTCAGTAAATAGATTTGAGAAATTAAGTATGAACCAGATTAAACACACATTCATGGAAATGCTAATCCTTTTCCTGCTCAGGGGGCAGTTTACATTGTTCAGCACATTGTACTTTGAAAGTAGATTCGTATTCAGTGCCCTGCACTTCCTCCCACCCCACTAGAGCGTATCTGCAGGGAGCAGTGCTGTCTGGATAGAGAAGAGGTTTTATACCTGCTTAACCCACTTTCACAGTGCTCTGTGGCTGACTGAGAGACTGACTGAGTAAAAGAGAGCAGCGCCTACCCCATGATGCATGTAGTTGCTGAGTAAATACTTAATTCTGGCAGTGATGTGCACTGTGCCAGGGGCTGTGTGTGTGTGTGTGTGTGTGTGTGTTCATGAGGAGACTGTATTTCCTCCCTGGTTTTTAGCTCATGGTATTGTGGTCATGATGGGGGGGTAGAGCTAGGTTATGTTTAGCTATAAGGTTGACAACATGTGAAAGTGCTGTGTACTGTGGCCAGCCATGATTCCATTAATAGTAGTGACACGTATCCTGTTTGACACTAAACAGAAATGTGCAGGTTCGTCTGTAGATCTGCTTCGCCAGAGGTTTAAGTAAGGCAGAATGTCGCCTAAAACCGCTACTAGCTACTACTATGCACTTTTATCGGATGTAATTGATCAATTTCTATGTTTTTTACTCCTATGCTTGTGTATGCTTTTAGAGGACTTATGGTTCATTCCCTTACCGCCCTCTTGTTCAACCTCTCTTTGTCTCCACTCCTATCTGAAATACAAAAAAAGAAGCTGCGTTGTCTTTAACGCTCCCCAGCTAATTGATATGAATTACTACCCTTTAACGTACAACGGCATAGTAAATATCCCAGGATCCCAGATCCTTCACAATTCGCCTGTTGTCCGCCCATGATGCCATCTCACGGTAGCTCTGACTTTAACCTCGGCTTCAGGCTCTCGTGAGAGGAAGATGAAGCTGACGGGATGACCACCGCTTTATTCATTTGATTTACTCTCTGTAAGAAATGTCTACCGTTTCATAATGTAACTAATAATGTCATGTGATAATGTCAAGTAACAATGTAACAGGGCAGATGGATATCGATGCGGTATGAAATCACTGAGGTGGCCTGGCGTTTTGTTTTAAATCACACTCATACTTACTGTAATATGCATTCGTCACTCTGTCTCCGTGAAGAGCGTTGTCTTGGCAGCGGAGGGTTTGACAGTTAGGGGAAATTGACTATAACTGTAACGGGTGATAATGAAAGGCACAGGGGAAAAAAAGGGTTGTGTAGAGGAGCTACGTGATGTCAGGCTAGGACAGGATCACCGCTCTTCCTTTCCTGTCACACTCAATGTCTCATCAATATCAAGTGTCGTCATCTTTCACTCGTTCACGCTCTCAGTATTTTGCGCACAGTCTCTTGTCGGTTTGTTGCGACGTGAAAGAGGGTGAAAATATGACCTTGACTTCATTAGACAGCTGTGGTGTGAAAATAATCTCAAAACAATACAGCTCTACCTGACATTTGGTACTTTTGAATTGACTGTGTGTGTAACTGCGTATGTGTACGTGTGGTGTTAGGGTCTTTTGAGCAGTGAATAGTTGTTGCTGACGCATTGCATCCTCTGGTGTTTATTACTTCCTCACTATTCTTTGTTGCGAAACAAAAGGACATAGCAGAAATAGCCCCCTAACTCATGGTTCCCCAACCCTCTCCCCAGCCCCCCCCCCCCCCCCCCAGATGTTTTACATTTGAGTTTTAACCCTAAACTGGCACACCTGATTCAATTAGTCAAAGGCTTGATTATTAGTTGACTAATTGAATCAGGTGTGCCAGTAGGAGTTAAAACAAAAATGTGAAATGTCGGGTGGGGTCGAGGAGAGGGTTGGGAAACCCTGCGTCTAACTGAGAAAGGCAACAGAAGTCTACAGCGGGGGTAGACAGTTCCGCAGGCACCGGGACTTCCTCATGCACTTCATGGTTTTGATTGAACCGACCTGGAAGACCAGGTGTGTTGAATTTAGGCAATCACTGAGATAATCAATTAGTTCAGTTGCCTAGTTGGAACAAAATCCTGCAATACCTGCTGCACTCTGGGAACAGGGTTGCCTACCCTTGCTACTGTGTGTACAGATAGCCCAATGTAATCTGTAGTTCTTTGTGTGCGTGCGTGCATGTGCAAACATGCCAGTATGTGTTACAATTACACACACTGGCTGCAGTAGGGAGGCTTTGTATGTGTCATATGGATCTGCCCAGATGGAGCGAGAGGAGAGTGTTAATGTGTGTCTGTGATGGGTTTAGTTCTAGCTCAGAGAGATAGCGAGAAAGAAGAGAGAGCGGGAGGACTGTGAGGCAAGAGGTAGTGTGAGAGGAATTTCAATCAAGGGCTCAACATGCTGTTTAAATACCATCAGCACAAAAGGGGAGGGGAGACTGTCAAGGGGATAAATCCTCACACCTGAGAGGCTGAGAGGAGGCAGGCAGGCTGGACGGAGGCAGGCAGGCCCCAACCCAACCAGACCTCCCTCCACATGGCTGGGAAGCGCCAGATGTGCCATTTACATTTCATCCTGTTTCAGAGGAAGATAAAACATTTTATATAAAAATGAGGAAGAGATTATGGAGGTAGAGGAAAGCCAGAGTCAGCAGGCCTTAAGCCAATGACGATGCACAGGATCTGGCTTTTATGGGAGAAGATACATCTTAGGGAATGTTGATGATTGATACTGGATGCCATCACTTATAAGTCTGTTTATCTTGAGAAACTCAAGTTCCTAGTTTTTGTCACATGCCCAAGAACAGTGAAATGCTTTTCTTGCCTTCTCTTTCCCAACGATGCAGTAGTTAATATCAGTAGTACTATAAAAAAGTAAGTAGAACAAAAAACACACCAATAAAATAGAATTAAGAATGTAAGTAAGCTATGTACAGGGTCAGTTCCAGGGTCATTGTCAATGTAAGGTAAATCAAGTGTTTGCACTTTAAGTATTCCATTGGTTTTCCTTTGTAGCGGAAAAATTCAATAAAGCGCAGGTTAGTCATTTTAAAAGTATACTGAACAGAAATATAAACGCAACATGTAAAGTGTTGGTCCCATGTTTCCTGAGCTGAAATAAAATATCCCAGAAATGTTCTATACACACAAAGCTTATTTCTCTCAAATGTTGTGCACACATTTGTTTACATCCCTGTGAGTGAGTGTTTCTCCTTTGCCAAGAAACTCACACAACACAATTCCGCATATGTCTCAATTTTGAGGGAGCGTGCAGTTGGCATGCTGACTGCAGGAATGTCCAGTAGAGCTGTTGCCAGAGAATTTAAGGTTAATTTCTCTACCATAAACCGACTCCAACGTCATTGTAGAGAATATGGCAGTATGTCCAACCGGTCTCACAACCGCAGACCACGTGTAACCACTCCAGCCCAGGAGATCGTCTGAGACCTGCCACCTGGACAGCTGATTAAACTGAGGACTATTTCTGTCTGTAATAAAGCCCTTTTGTGGGGTACAACTCAGTGTGATTGGCTGGGCCTGGCTCGTTTATATTTTTGTTCATTATACAGTGGCAAGAAAAAGTAAATAAACCTTTTGGAATTACCTGGATTTCTGCATAAATTGGTCATCAAATTTGATCTGATCTTCATCTAAGTCACAACAACAGACAAACATAGTGTGCTTAAACTAATAACACACAAATTATTGTATTTTTCTTGTCTATATTGAATACATAATTTAAACATTCACAGTGTAGGTTGGAAAAAGTATGTGAACCCCTAGGCTAATGACTTCTCCAAAAGCTAATTGGAGCCAGGAGTCAACTAACCTGGAGTCCAATGAATGAGACGAGATTGGAGATGTTGTATAGAGCTGCCTTTCCATATAAAAAAAACACTCACAAAATTTGAGTTTGCTATTCACAAGAAACATTGCCTGATGTGAACCATGCCTTGGACAAAAGAGATCTCAGAAGACCTAAGATTAAGAATTGTTGACTTGCAAAAGTATCTCTAAAAGCGATGTTCATCAGTCCACGGTAAAAGAAGTTGTCTATAAATGGAGAAAGTTCAGCAGTGTTGCTAATCTCCCTAGGAGTGGCTGTCCTGCAAAGATGACTACAAGAGCACAGCACAGATTGCTCAATGAGGTTAAGAAGAATCCTAGAGTGTCAGCTAAAGACTTACAAAATCTCTTAAACAAGCTAACATCTCTGTTGATGAGTCTACGATACGCAAAACACTAAACAAGAAAGGTGTTCATGGGAGGACACCACGGAAGAAGCCACTGCTGTCCACGACTGCACGTCTGAAGTTTGCAACAGTGCACCTGGATGTTCCACAGCGCTACTGGCAAAATATTCTGTGGACAGATGAAACTACATTTGAGTTGTTTGGAAGGAACACACAACACTATGTGTGGAGAAAAAAAGGCACAGCACACCAACATCAAAACCTCATCCCAACTGTAAAGTATGGTGGAGGGAGCATCATGGTTTAAGGCTGCTTTGCTGCCTTGGGGCCTGGACAGCTTGCTATCATCGACGGAAAAATGAATTCCCCAGTTTATCAAGGCATTTTGAAGGAGAATGTTTGGCTATCTGTCCGCCAATTGAAGCTCAACAGAAGTTGGGTGATGCAACAGGACAACGACCCAAAACACAGAAGTAAATCAACAACAGAATTGCTTCAACAGAACTAAATACGCCTTCTGGAGTGGCCCAGTCAGAGTCCTGACCTCAACCCCGATTGAGATGCTGTGGCATGACCTCAAGAGAGCAGTTCACACCAGACATCCCAAGAATATTGCTGAACTGAAACAGTTTTGTAAAGAACAATGGTCCAAAATTCCTCCTGAACGTTGTGCAGGTCTGATCCGCAACTACAGAAAACGTTTGGTTGAGGTTATTGCTGCCAAAGGAGGGTCAACCGGTTATTAAATCCAAGGGTTCACATACTTTTCCCACCCTGCACTGTGAATGTTTACACCGTGTGTTCAATATGGCGGCAGCGTAGCCTACTGGTTAGAGCATTGGACTAGTAACCGAAAGGTTGCAAGATCGAATCCCCGAGCTGCCAAGGTACAAATCTGTTGTTCTGCCCCTGAACAAGGCAGTTAACCTGTTTGGGATTGGGGGCAGTATTTTCACGGCCGGATAAAAAAACGTGCCCGATTTAATCTGGTTACTACTCCTGCCCAGAAACTAGAATATGCATATAATTAGTAGATTTGGATAGAAAACACTCTAAAGTTTCTAAAACTGTTTGAATGGTGTCTGTGAGTATAACAGAACTCATATGGCAGGCAAAAACTTGAGAAGATTCCATGCAGGAAGTGCCCTGTCTGACAATTTTTTGTCCTTCTGTTCCATCTCTATCAAAATTACAGCATCTGAGCTGTTACGTGACACTTTCTAAGGCTTCCATTGGCTCTCTAAAGCCGCCAGAAAGTGGAATGGGGTGTCTCTGGGCAAAGTATAGGAGCAGAGTTTGTAAGTGGTCAGCCTGGGGACAGTGAGACTGGAGATGCACGGTCACGAGAACTCGCCATTTTTTTCTTTCTCTCTTTGAATGAATACAACGTTGCCCGGTTGGAATATTATCGCTATTTTACGAGAAAAATAGCATAAAAATTGATTTTAAACAGCGTTTGACATGCTTCTAAGTACGGTAATGGAATATTTTCAATTTTTTTTGTCACGAAATGCGCTCGCGCGTTACCCTTCGGATAGTGACCTGAACGCACGAACAAAACAGAGGTATTTGGATATAACTATGGATTATTTGGAACCAAAACAACATTTTGTTGTTGAAGTAGAAGTCCTGGGAGTGCATTCTGACGAAGAACAGCAAAGGTAATCCAATTTTTCTAATAGTAATTCTGAGTTTAGGCTGCCCCGACGTTGGCGGGTCTGAATAGCTAGACTTGATGGCCGAGCTATGTACTCAGAATATTGTAAAATGTGCTTTCGCCGAAAAGCTATTTTTAAAATCGGACATAGCAATTGCATAAAGGAGTTCTGTATCTATAATTCTTAAAATAATTATGTATTTTGTCAACGTTTATCATGAGTAATTTAGTAAATTCACAGGACGTTTTCGGTGGGTATGCTAGTTCTGAACATCACATGCTAATGTAAAAAGCTGGTTTTTGATATAAATATGAACTTGATTGAACAAAACATGCATGTATTGTATAACATAATGTCCTAGGAGTGTCATCTGAGGAAGATCATCAAAGGTTAGTGCTGCATTTAGCTGTGGTTTGTGTTTTTGTGACATATATGCTTGCTTTGAAAATGGCTGTGTGATTATTTGTGGCTATGTACTCTCCTGACATAATCGAATGTTTTGCTTTCGCTGTAAAGCCTTTTTGAAATCGGACAATGTGGTTAGATTAACGAGAGTCTTATCTTTAAAATGGTGTAAAATAGTTGATTGTTTGAGAAAATTGAATTGTGGTATTTTAGTTGGTTTTGTATTTCGCGCCGTGCGATGCCATTGGCTGTTGGCTAGGGGTTCCGCTGGCGGAACGGGGTTCCGCTCGCAGAATGTCTGTCCTCAACAGGTTAACCCACTGTTCCTAGGCCGTCATTGAAAATAAAAATGTGTTCTTAACTGACTTGCCTAATTAAATAAAGTAAAAATAAAGACATGAAAACGTATAATTGCTTGTGTGTTATTAGTTTAAGCAGACTGTGTTTGTCTATTGTTGTGACCTAGGTGAAGATCAGATCAAATTCTATGCCCAATTTATGCAGAAATACAGATATTTCTAAAGGGTTCACATACTTTTTCTTGCCACTGTATATGCCATATGTACAGTATTTGGCCCAGGTCTGCTGTACATGGTTTCCATGGTACAGCATGACATGATGAGGAGGAGGAGTGGGTCTGAACAGTGTACCCCTTCATTCCATCTGTTATATCTCTCCCCTGAGATGAGATGGGGGAAATAGTGGAGCTTGTGCTTTTATAAAGTCAACCTCATCTGTGAGTCACTGCTTCCCCTCCCATTTGTATGCCATTTGAAATGACAGCATTCTGTCCTCATTGACAGGGGGATGGCCATCGAAGGCCGTGTGATGACGTGTCATTTACCCTTTCCTGTCACACGCACAGTAGAGATCCCAGTGAGTGATCCACGTGTAGTAGGGGACTTATGACAAAGAGGTCTGACAATGTCACCAAATAAATGCCTGAATTACGGCAATGCAGATGAAGCAAAGAAAACCTGCGCTACGGGTTTTGACACTCCCCGAGGAAAGCTAGCCGAGGAAACAGCTGATGCTGTGAAGCCAGAGACTGAAGATCATTTTAGCAGAGCATTGGTTTAGATTTTTTTTCTCCCGGCAGGCAGCCTTTGGACTTTCCACTATGTATAATTTGTGAACTACAGACCCTCCCAGAGAATGTGGGAGGTGGGACAGTTATAGGGCGCCCTGCTGTGCCTGCTGAGTGAGCACTGGGCCTTTGATTAGCCAACCACTGCTTTGCGCCGTATGTTCAGCAGCCAAGTCAGCACTTCAGCAGACACACAGGGCTTTCTCCAAGGCCTCCGCACACCCCAACAAGCATCTGGAGATGACTCGCTTGTGGTTTAAATCTATAACTGGAAAGGAATTGTTGCTATGGTCTCAACAAATTATTTTAAGAAAGTGCATCAGACTCATTGTGTGTAATATTTAGCTGTATGTAATTGTCCATTCTTGTTTTGGTTTTTGAGAGGTTCAGGTTTTTTGACTTCTCATTTATTCAGAATTGATCATTTAAGCCTTGACCACGTTTTCTGTACGTACAACTGATAAACAGTGTCCCCTGTCAAAGAAGTAAACACTTTGATTTCAGTCTTTAGAGGCTGTAAGACACTGTTCAGTAACACCTGTGACCATATTGTGCCCTCTGGAGGTCATCTCTGCCTGTGCAGGTTTCTTACCGTATCCTACTGGGCTGTGCTGGGTTCTCTCAACAAAAAGCATTCCATCACTAGGGAGACCCCAAAATGAAATGCAACTGGCCGACCTACCATATGCCCAAGGACTTCTGCATAATGAAACTTATCAAGGTGTGAAAATGGTCTCTGAAAAGCTGTCAGCTTTGTCTAGCTATTACTGAGCATCAGAGAATACTGAATGGTGATGCTAAAAGATGAGGTACGTTACAATTACAGTAGTTACAGGACAATAGTTCACATACTGTAGCTGTATGTGGAGTAAGAGATGTGGAACATTTGAAGATGATACAAGATGTCTTGCATTAGCCCAAGATGTCCCAAGACCTTAGCGGCTGATAGCTGTTGTCTGAGAAGGACAACTGTCAGAATCATGAGGTTAGTCTCTGATGAAACCTGTCTCACCATGGCAGCTGTCCTGCTTTTTGTGTGTGTGTGTGTGTGTGTGTGTGTGTGTGTGTGTGTGTGTGTGTGTGTGTGTGTGTGTGTGTGTGTGTGTGTGTGTGCTCGCTTGTTTATGCGTGTGTGCGTGCTTGCTTGCTTGTTTGTTTTTTTATTTGTGTGTGCTTGCATGTGTGCGTGCGTGCGTGCATGTGTGGCATAGAAAGTTATTTGTCCATCAACTCAATGTAGCTGATGGCAATAACAGCAGAGAAAGCTTGTACCCAATTCTTCTTTGTGGAGCACTAAAGGGCAGCTCATGCATATGCATCACTGACCTTGCCAAATCAAAGCTAAAGCATTACACTGACTTTTAAATAGAATGCAATTAATGTAGAGTCCTTTTACACGATCATCTAATTAGAATTCCCATAATAAGCGGACTGTAAAAGGCAGATTTTAAAACAAAATCATTAGTTAAACCACAAAGAATAAGCACAATCACCGCATCAGTCCTCAAGGCTTAACAGGAGTACACTGAGCAGATTATGAAATTCCAATGTTGACCCTTTAGTGCTTATTAGTAGTGTTGCACGGTATACCTAAACGTCTGTACTTTTTCCGATACTGTAACATTAAGAACGGTTCGGTACTAGAATTTGTGTTCTTTTCAGTTACTTCTGTCAAATGTGTCTCACGAATCAAGCCTGTCTTATCAGCGTAGCCGACCCTGTATTATAGCACGCACCCTGCCTTCTCCACTTACTCATTAGCCTGTACTGGGAGTCTGGGCTGCCTCATGTTAGCTCCCACTCATGCTGCGCAGAAGTTAACAGACTTGAATAATGCGACACGGCATGTGGAGATGTTGAAACTGTTCATTACTGTTTGCAAAACAGGCTAGTCCATTACAGGCTAGAACACTTTACAATGGAAGAAGATACTGGTAGCTTCCAGCTTTGTAAGCAAAATTTCCTTGCTAGCTAACAGCTAAAGCTAAAATCAATTCACTACCCTAGTACTTTGTTTGTGATAATATGCAACTATAAGGCAAAATATGCAGTTTTTCCAAGCTGATTGCCACCAGAAACATGATTCATTCACTTATTTGGTCGCTCACTCACGTCTCTCCCGAAGATGATCTATTATCTCCACCATGGTTCGTTGGACAGAGCCTATGGGGAAAATGAATGCGTTTTTTCGAGGGGTTTTGGATAAACGCAGAAAAGGTCTGTGGTAAAAGCAGGCTTAGGAGATCTTACACGTCTTGTTCTATGAGATCATCTTCATCCGCTAACGTCACTTTTTGTAGATTTTGAAGAATTGCTGTAATAAAGCACAAAAAGGCTTCGTAATTCATAAAGGTCATTAAATGACTGTTATTATCTCATGGAAGGGACACTGATTTTTTGTTGTTGTTGTCATCTGTAGCCCCATGAAATCAGTCAAAACAAGCTCAATAACTCAATGCATGCACAAACTCCTATTGAATATGCATTCACCTGTATTGTGGATAGGCCTAAGCTACATTTGATTTACCCAGTTTATCAATAGAAATGTACCATTGAAATAAATGATTGCCATTCTGTAATTAGACTGGTAAAAACAAGGTCAAATTGACTGTATAGTTGATTCATTAATGCACACATGGATGTCTCAGAATTTTTTTGTAAATGTAATATATTTTGTAAATAAATAAATTATAATATTGAACTTGAAAGATGCGCCAGGTAGCCTAGTGGTTAGAGCGTTGAGCCAGTAACCGAAAGGTTGCAAGATTGAATCCCCGAGCTGACAAGGTAAAAATCTATCGTTCTGCCCCTGAACAAGGCAGTTAACACACTGTTCCTAGGCCGTCATTGTAAATAATAATTTGTTCTTAACTGACTTGCCTAATTAAATAAAGGTTCAAATAAAATACAAAATTATAAACAAAAATGCCAAACAATTGAGCAGAGCAGTAGCTGAGTTTATCTGTATGGTTCAAGTGCCATTCTTTGACTGGCTAATATACCTATCAAAAGGCAAAAGGCCTCCAGCGGGGAGGCAAAACACACAACACGACAAGAGAGATACCTCAACCTAAGACGATAACATAGCATAGCAGCAACACATGACAACACAGCATGCTAGCAACACAACATGACAACAACATGGTAGGAACGCAACATGGTAGCAGCACAACGTGGTAGAAGCACAACAAGGTAGCAGCACAACATGGCAGCAGCGCAACATGGTAGCAGCACAACGTGGTAGAAGCACAACGTGGTAGCAGCACATCATGGCAGCAGCACAACATGGTAGCAGCACAACATGGCAGCAGCACAACATGGTAGCAGCACAACATGGTACAAACATCGTTGGGCACAGACAACAGCACAAAGGGCAAGACAACACAGCATGCTAGCAACACAACATGACAACAACATGGTAGGAACGCAACATGGTAGCAGCACAACGTGGTAGAAGCACAACATGGTAGCAGCACAACATGGCAGCAGCACAACATGGTAGCAGCACAACGTGGTAGCAGCACAACATGGCAGCAGCACAACATGGCAGCAGCACAACATGGCAGCAGCACAACATGGTACAAACATCGTTGGGCACAGACAACAGCACAAAGGGCAAGAAGGTAGCACAAAGGGCAAGACAACACAGCATGCTAGCAACACAACATGACAACAACATGGTAGGAACGCAACATGGTAGCAGCACAACGTGGTAGAAGCACAACATGGTAGCAGAACAACATGGCAGCAGCACAACATGGCAGCAGCACAACGTGGTAGAAGCACAACATGGTAGCAGCACAACATGGCAGCAGCACAACATGGTAGCAGCACAACATGGTAGCAGCACAACATGGCAGCAGCACAACATGGTAGCAGCACAACATGGTACAAACATCGTTGGGCACAGACAACAGCACAAAGGGCAACAATACATCACGCGAATCAGCCACAACTGTCAGTAATACTAAACCTGGTATCGGTATTGAAGTCAAAATTCTGGTATTGTGACAACAGTACTTATTAGTCCGTCATACATATTTCTCTATCTTTTGATTCATTTTGGGGTGGAAAGCTGCAGTGCCTGTAGCAAACCGTTAAATAGGCCTGATGCAGAGGAGATAAGGGAATGGGAGCAGCATCACCTTGTAGAGCTGACAGGACCCTCACCTCAAACCCAATGAAAGATTAAATTAGAGGTGTGCAGTGGTGGGATTGTAGATCCGAGGGTAGATGTACTGCATGGATGCAGGGGGGAAGTCACTGGCTACTACTGATACAGCCACGCTTGTTCAACTAACACACAAACACAGCAGTCATTCACAACAGCACTTCTAAAAACCTCATGCTTATTGCTCTTCCCTGGAGCTGTGTATTTCATGTGCACAGGTTGGCTTTTTTTTTTTGCTCAGACACGCCTGTGTTTTTGGTTTTTAATTGATGTGTGCCGTTCTCATGTGGTCTCAGAGAGCGTTCTGTGGGTGTCCGTCAGATCTGTTTCCAAATAGGCTGTTCCATATTGTACTACTGCTTGATTTGATCAACAACAAAAAAAGATTTGATTTCAATGAATCGAAAGAAACTTAAAGGTTGTTTTCCTATGGGGGATGAAATGAACTTTTAATTGAATTACAGTGAAATGCTTACTTGCAAGCTCTTTCCTCAACAGTGCAGTATTAATATAACAATTGTCAATGCCAGTAATATATCTTTTTTTAAAGAGAGAATGATCAATACTGTACGAAGTCAGATAAAAGGTCAAAAATAATATACATGATTGGGATTTATATTTATTCATTAACGGTTATATTTTCCTTGCGAAGCTACAGTTGGGTGTTTTTGCTTGCTCTGACAGAATTTACATAGACAGTCAGTTACCCTTTGTTCAGATGCAGCACCCTCCCGAGAAGTTTGGCTCAGCCTGCCCATGGCTTTCCCGAGAGGACATTGGCTCACTTTTCCCCGCAGTGAGTGTGAGTGAATGGACAAGAGGTGAACTGGAGCGGTCAGACTCTGCTCCGTCTTATCAGACGCAGGCAGCAGAGAGGGGGAGCGCTTTCGCTGCATACGTCAACGGAGTGAATGCGAGGGGAGAATGAACTGCGTCTCATTGTGCTGCCTTCATCACGCGTGTCCTCTCCTATCTCCTGGCTGGCCCTTGAGAGGCAGTGGCAGTGCCAGAGTCAATGCAAACTAGTCTGAAGCCAGGCCAATTGACAACTGGAAACTGTTTGTGAATGTGTGTTTATGCATGCGTGTTCATCTGAGGGAGTGAGTGTGTGCGTGTGCAAGGTTCCGCAATTAGCTCTCTGGGCGTAAAGGAAAGCAGGAAATAATTATTAACCGTAAAGCATTCTATGAGCCTACCAGACAAAGATTGATGCTCACTGGGTGGGTAAGGTTGCAGATAATTGAGAATGTTTGTGACTTGCTGTGTCAGAACCAGTATAAACCTGTTGTTGGGGGATGGAACAGATGATTTGCCTAGAAGCAGGCTGCTTATGACTGGGATAGGTGTCCTATGTGCCGTAGCCAGGGGGAATCTGGGACACCTGCCACTTTGCTTGCTGTCAAACTGGAAGCATGTGGGGGGTGAGCCTTGTGTGTCTTTGTCACAGTGTGAGTATAACAGTTTCAGGCTGTGTTTTATTGGACCAAATTCCAAACTGAATTTCAGCACTGGTTCTGCAGGATGCTAAAATGATTGTTCATCCTCATTGACTTTCCTGATAATGTTTAGCTGTGTTAGTTGGTTACTATAGAAACATATAACACTAAATCAGCCTTTTTTTGCAATAGCAAAGGGATAGCTAGAAGTATCCAGGGCACTTCCTGGTATTCCCCAGTGAGGGCTACTCTTGCATTTATATCTAACAGGATGTAGGCCTCCATGCCTGTGAAACGAATCCTCATGTCATTTGAATAAGGTCTCGTCAGAATAAAAATGTGGATACATGGAACATCGTTTTTTTTCTGTTCAACAATCAACTGGATAATGTACACAGTTTGGATTCCACCATTGCTTTAGTTCAGTGTGCGATGTGGACATTTTTTTTGTCATCTGATCTATTTTCGGTGTGAATTTGACCTGAGGCAGATGCTGTTCCTCTCTCTTCTCACTCTTTCTGTTCTCATTTACCTCACCACCTCCCTCTGCCTTAAGCAGAAAGCATTTCTGTTACGTTTAAGCAAACAGTGCCTTTATTGCCTATGAAGATAAAAACATTTTTAAAATGACTGAGTCGGCAACAGAGGGAATTGGGTTTGTATGAGGTAAAGAATAACATTTGTCAAGGACAGTTGCTTGACTCTTTTTCCTTTGTTTTGTGCTTTTGATAGTCTAGCACTGGACAGTTTTGTTCGAGTCATCATTATGTATGTACCTCTCTAGCACAGCGCAATCCGTATGAAAACTCTGAATTCCTTCTGTCGACTTAAATCTGTCTGTCTCCTCCTCTGTCTTCCAGAAGAAGGTGGTGGAGCAGCTGAGGAAAGAGCTGCTGGTTAAACAGGATCATCCGGAGGTCCAGGCCCATCAGCAGCCCCAGCACCCAGTGCAGCCTGATGGGAAGGCCTCTGCCCTGCCTAACCTCCACACCCCACCCTCCCTGCCCTCGCCTGACAAACTGAGCACGCCACAGGTACTTTCTCACACACACACGCACACACTGCTGTAATAGTAATCTGTTGGTATGTGTTGTTGAAGGGTAGCCCCATATTCAACTTAGCTTCTCTCCTGGACAGAACACGATGCCGATCACCCCGGTCATCGCCACTAAGACTCTACCTCTGGTACTGAAAGCTGCCACCGCTACCATGCCTGCTTCCGCCGTGACGCCGCGACCCTCCGTCACCAAGGTCACAGCCATCAGCAACACGCCCAAGGCCAGCATAGGTCACCCTGACTCACTGAGTGCACCTATCAACCTTCAGACATCCAGCAAGTTGACCAATCAGGGAATGGAGCCAGTTCGGATAGTCTCCAAGAACACTATTGTTGTAAGTATACTGTATGTGCCACATGTCACTCACTCAGCTTCATTGTCTGCACATAAAATGAATTTACACTAAACTGTCCCTGAAGTCCTGATTGTGTTAATGGTATATGTCTGATTTTGTAAACAAACATTTTAAATCACAGGGCACAGATGGGGTTGCTGTCTTCTTTACACAAGGATAATGTGTCGCCCTTTTCTGCGTCGTTGCAGGGGTGTCTGTAAATGCAGATTTCAATAAGAACCTATTTCTCTTCACTGTGTGAATCGTACGTTTATGAGTGGGCTCTCATGGTCTATCTTGTTGAGACGGCACAGCTGTGCGTCTTCACATTCTCTAACGTGTGTAAACGGATGGTTTCGTCACAGGTGCAGGCCACTGCCCAGCCTATCAAAGTTCCTCAGTTTATCCCTCCACCTAGACTGATGCCTCGACCTACCTTTGTACCACAGGTTCGTCTACATGGATCTCCCCTCCCCTCACCCCGCAGCCTCTCTCCAGTAACACTAACAGGGGGCGTTTAGACTGGATATCAGTCCTAGAATGACCAGCTTCTAAGCGTGCAATTCATTAGGTGTCATCTGACATCATGTAACATCAAATGTACTCAATTTGAGGCAGTTTGATTGCATCGCCTGCCAGGCTACAATGGTTTTCTATTCAGAGGTCTGAATAGGGATTCTACTGGAGGGGACTGGTGGAGCAAGTTCTTTTACATTTGTTGTGTTTGTCTTGTGTCCTTTTGTGATGTGTGTTCCTGCATTCATATGCTTTTTGTTCAGGACCGAAGGCTTGGCCCAAGACCTGTTTCAGTGGCATTTTCGTAACCCCTTGCTAACTACCTGGCTTCACTATCTATGTCAGCAGTGTTGTTCCTTACCACGTGCTTTGGCTGTTCCTTCAATCTACCTGCCCAGGGCCAGCCCACTTCCTGCTAACCTTTGTTGTGAATGTGGCATGCCCTCTGTTGTTGCTGCTTTGTGTGTTGATTACAGAGGGTTAATGACAATGCTGGTAATGGATATGCACTTTTTCTTTCTGTTTAAAAGGCATTGGCCCTTACATACTGTATACTCACTATCCTCCTGTCTATATTGCGGACCAGGTCCGACCAAACCCAGCCACACCCACTTCCACGGTGCCCATCGCCCCTGCGCCCCCTCCTCCCATGCTGGCTGCCCCTCAGCTCCTCCAGCGGCCTGTCATGTTGACCACCAAGCTGACCTCCACCTCACTGGCCTCCACCACCGGGCCCATCCACCAGGTACGCATTGTAAACGGCCAGCCCTGCGCCAGCATCACCAAGACCCTGCCCTCTGCCCAGCTGACTGGCATCGTCATCACCTCGCCAGCCACCATTACGGCCACCACCCCCCTGGCAACACATCAGACCCTTCAGATCAGAAGCCTCGGCCCTGACACCAAGGTGAGAGCGGGGACGGGGGGACTGACGAAGAGGGGGCGGGCGAACTTGATTTGTCTTAATTACATTCATCTCAAAGGATCCAATCAAATGAAATCTTATTAGCTTCCAGGTAATATTTTGAGTAGGGCCTTCGGTAGTAGGATTACCATTTTCATTGCTGTTTAACCAAGAAGCACACAGCTGTTAGCCTTGCTATTTTGTGTTCATCACAGGCTTCTTACTTAACTCAATTTGGTCTGCATAGGCACCCTGCATTGTTGATGTGCATGGATAGGTACTTGAGCGGCTGCCACAACTCTCTTCCAGAGAGTGAATTCATACGGTGAAATATTGGAAGACGTCCCAATAACCTCTCAATAACATTAATGAATAGAGAGTCCTCCACCTCCATAAGCCAGGTTATCACATCCCTCTGTCCTGGTTTGCCGTGTGTTTTAAAATGTGTGTTTTTCTCGTCGAGAGAGAGAGAGAGGTCTCTCACGAAGGGGCGTAGCACCCACCGTGGAGGGACTGCGGCTAACTCTGTTACTTCCGTCCTCCAGACTGTTAAAGCTCGGGGTGTTACAGAGCCGAAGACCTCGGCCAGTGCGCCCCCCTCCCCCTCACACACCGCTAGAGGCACCCCTCCACCCCTGCTGAGGAACAAAAGAGAGGACAACCCCCAGGTGGGCCTAAACTCTATACCCAGACGCAATGAAAACAAGAAAATAAAAGTATACGGTCAGCTTTTGTGGGCCAATCTTGTTTTCTGGCACGTTTGAATGAACATTTGATTTCTTGTTCTCTCCCACAGAAACTTGCCTTCATGGTGTCCTTGGGACTTGTGACATATGACCATCTGGAAGGTTGGGAGACCCAAATGGAGCTTTGCTTTTTCATAGCACCCCCCCACCCTGTTCTGTATATGTTTTTTTACAATAATGTCTGAACTTGCATGAGGACAATGTAACATTAGATATGGCCATAGTCCATACAGACCTGGTCTATTCTATACCTGTGCAGAGATCCAGAGTCGGAGGCAGGAACGTAAGCGGAGAACGACAGCAAACCCAGTATACAGTGGAGCAGTGTTTGAGCCGGAGGTACAGTATATAGACCACTCAGCGTATTATTATGGCATTACGATGATACTGTCAGGGTTGGGCTCAATTCCATTTAAATTCCAGTCAATTCAGGAAGTGCATTGATATTCCGATTCAAATTCTCTTCCATGGGGAGAATTTGGAATGGGAATTTGGTTTACTTTCTGAATTGACTGGAATTGAAATGGAACCGACCCCATACTGTACCCGTTCTAGCTCTGCTGTGAGAGAACCCTACCCAAGTAGTAAATCGCAACCTATATTTACAGCGTAAGAAGAACGGCGTCACATACCTGAACACTCCTCTACACCAAGGCACCAGGAAGAGAGGTCAGTAGGAATCTCTTGTCAGGTTATGGAAACACCTAGCTACTCAGGGTTGTGTGGAGTGTCCCACCTTGTAACCTTGTTAACGTCATGTCAATTGGACCGCACGCCTGCCTCCCAAATACCAGGAGGAAGGCTTTGCTGTCATATCTCATAACTGTGGAGACTAGTTTACAGCATTGTGTTGTACTGTGATACTGTCCCATCACAGACTTACTGTGGTAGCTATTTTGGTTGCGCTGTCATGCTAATGCAATGTAGCTGGCTCTTTCTTTGCCTTGCATTTCCTGCTTTAATGCCACTTGACTCTGTGCTTTTTGCCCTGTCAGTAATTCATGCTACTTAACCAGCTCTCTTTGCCCTCTCATTAAGATGCCTTCCCAACCCACCCTGCTCTGAATGTATTGTTGAGGATGGCCTCACAGCTCTGCTCTGCCTATACTGTATGTGCTCACCCCAGGACTCCACCAAGCAAAACCCCATGTGGATTTGAGCCATGTCTCTGTCTGAATGCTATGGGTATGGCATTAGCCTGGATACCAGTCTGTTTCAGTTATCATTCCAGTCCTTGCCACTCCTTGTCGTGTTTAGCATGACACGGAGTATATGGAGGGGAATGTTAACAAAAACAGGTTAAGGATTTCAGGCTAGTATGGCACGCCAAGTCAGATCTCACTGCTAGTTTGTTTGTAACAGACTTAAGAGGCCTGTTATGTGACAGGTTTAGTGGTACATTGCGGTTTTGTGAGTAGAAGATGTAGGAGAGTTAATCCTCGTATGAGCCAAGCATTTGCTTCCCACGTTCTGACTGACAATGTTGAATGTAGCTGTATTTGACCTATTGTTTCAAATAGTACATTGAAATAATGTCGATAATAGCTGACATAATTAGATTTGACATTTGTTTCAACAAAGTTCTGCTCTGCGGGTCGATACAATGTGGCTTATATCTTGCTTTGACCCGCTTTGTTCTCCGAAACTACTGTCTAATTAACTGTCAGCTTTGCCCAGCTCACCCTTCCTCTTTACCCGACTTCATGCTGTTCCCCCTCGCTGTGTACTAACGCTTCTGTCTGTGCTCCTCCTCTTCCTCTTCCTTATGCGCTAGCCAATGAGGACCCCTTGTCACAGGTATGTCCTGAGAATGTTTTTTTTTATTTTGTTCTCCCATTTTCCTTTCTTTTGTTTTTGTTTTGTTTTGTCGTGTCTCATCTCACCCAGGTCGCCCACCCAAATACAGCAGTGTTCCTGAGCTGGGTCTTCACACCCCAACATCCCCCACCAGCAGTCATTCCGCCTCCCCGGCCCACCACCGGCCAGAGAGGGGGGGCTCTCACTTCCCCGTCCACCCCCACACCCTCCCTCTGCCTAGACCCAGCTCCGGGGATGTAAGTAGCTGATGAAGAGCCCACCGCACCTACCAGGACTAGAGGAAGCCTCCCCCCAAATCCCCCCTCAGTGGTATCTCCCTGAGGCCCTATGGTTTCAGGACAGACCACCCCTCCTTACAACATGAAACCTTCCACATCCATTCACTTTTACACCCTACATGCCATTACATCCATCATTCATTCATGTGTGACAATCTATGTGTGTCCTGGTGTCCATAAGCTTACAAAGCGAAAAGTCCCTCCCTACTTTGGCTGAGGATGTTTGGATCAACGCATCACACATCAGTGCTGTTGACAGTGGTGTTTGGGGTTTGGTAGGGTACCTTGACCAGCAACATTACTCGCGGTCATCCAGTGAAAACTGGAGAGTGTGAACAACACCCAGCGCCCACAAACACAATTACAATGTGGACAGTTTGAAAGCACAGTCAGATTGGACAGGTGTCATTCAGTGAAGTTCCACTCCCTCTCCTCTAGTCCCACATATCCAGGTATGATCGGTTGGGCGTAGTGGCCACAATACTGATTGATGCAATTCTTCCTGACAGGGAGACATCCATGAGGACTTCTGCACTGTGTGCAGGCGCAGTGGTCAGTTGCTCATGTGTGACACATGTGCACGTGTTTACCATCTGGACTGCCTCGCTCCACCTTTGAAAACCATTCCCAGGGGCATGTGGATCTGCCCCAAATGTCACGACCAGGTAACAGCAGCATCTGTCCCTGCAGTCTCAGCCACTTAGAAGCTCCCCCAGCAGTTCCCAGGCCAGTTGTAAACTAAATGCAGCTAATACAAGCTCCAGCTGAGCCACAGCCACCCCTGTTTATCCAAGCCAGTTTGTAAGAGTGAGATATTAGAAGGTGAAAACCTCAGTGTGAACCACTCATGCCACCTTGTCCTAGTGCTCTCAGGAATCTCAAGAGCGTGTCTTATTGTAGGGTGTCGGAGCAATAAGACTGTTCCTAGCTTTGTGAGTTCTCCAGCAAATGTTTTCAACAGGCATGAGAAAGCCACCATGCATTTCACTTCATTATTTGTACAAAATGCTTCTTGCGCTGTCATCTTGTTTTTTTGTTGTTGTTTTTTCCCGTCTGGTCTCTGAAAGATTTGTGTGATGTGGAAGTGCTCCACAGGGGCCCTATATGTGTCCCTGGGCTTTTGGTAGCTTGGTTGAAAGGGAGGACGTGTTACGTTGATATCCCTCTGTGCAATGTTTCCATAACATACAGTATGATAACCTACAGTAACCAATAATCATTTGATTCATGGCCTTGTCTCTCTGTCCTAAAATCCCTGACAACAGCGTTCAGAGCCATGATTGTATAAACATCTGAAAGTTGGTGAAGATATCAGGCAACTTCAACTAAAGTATATACAGTGCGGTCCAAAATTGTTGACAGCCTTGATAAAGATGAGCAGTAATGACTGTATAAAATAAATAATTCTAATACTGACCTATATTTTATGCAAAAAAAAAAAAGGAAAGTATATTCTTTTATACTAACACAATTGTTTAGAGAAAAATGTTGTTCACCAAGTAATAATGTTTTTTCTCAAAAAGGTAGTTGTCAAAATGATTGACACCCATAAATTCTCGTAGAATTAACGTGGTCAAAAGGTTATTATTTGGTCCCATATTCATAGCACGCAATGACTACATCAAGCTTGTGACTACAAACTTGTTGGATGCATTTGCAGTTCATTTGGTTGTGTTTCAGATGATTTTGTGCCAAATACAAATGAATGGTAATTGATGTATTGTGTCATTTTGGAGTCACTTTTATTGAAAATAACAATAGAATATCTAAACACTTTTACATGAATGTGGATGCTACTGGGAATAATGATGTGTGATAAAGTTTCAGAAGGTCAGAGATCATACCCTGAAAGACATGCTCTCACCATTACCAATAACAGGGAAGGTTAGCATGTGTTGGATGTATAACCTTTGACCCTCTGTAACTTTCTCACTCATCATTATTGACGATTTCATTCAGGATTATCCGTAATCATGGTAGCATCCACATGAATGTAGAAGTGTTTAGAAACATTATATTCTTATTTACAATAAAAGTGACTCCAAAATGACACATTATTTACCATTAATTTCTATTGGGCACAAAATAATCTGAAACAACCAAAACTAACTGCAAATGCATCCAACAAGTTTGTAGAATCACATGTAATATAGTAATAGTAATATGGGAAAAAATACCAAAGCTTTGACTACTTTATTTCTAAGAATCTTTAGGAGTGTCAATAATATTGACCGACACCTTTTTTGAAAGGAAAGAAAAGTATTACTTGTTAAACAAAATCTCTTTCTCTGAGCAATTTTATTCTGATAAAATAATATAATTTCCCAATTTTTGGGGAGGAGCATACATTATATAGCACAGTATTTGAATAATACTGTATATTTCCACTCACCTGTATCCACCAAAAACTATTGAAACACAATTGATGGTTGAATGGATATTACAACATTATAAAAAAGAAGCAGAACTAAGCCTATTGTTGACATGGATTCAAATGTTGTTCTTTTTCTTCTTTAGATTTTGATGAAAGATGAGGCAATCCCATGGCCTGGAACCCTTGCTATCGTTCATTCCTACATTGCATATAAAGCAGGTATAGAAGAAGCCAGATCTTAAAAAGAGCTACCTCCAAATGAATTTGTGTTAATATAATGAACACTTAGTGTTGACTGTAATGGTTTCTCTGTCTTCTGGCTGACAGCTAAAGAGGAGGAGAAGCAGAAACTGGTGAAGTGGAGCGTGGAACTGAAGCAGGACAGAGAACAGCTAGAACAAAGGGTCAAACAGCTGAGCCAATCCATAACAGTAAGCATCACACTGCATGGCACTGAGGCTAACCCTGAAGGCATGTGAAGTCATCTCAGAAACAGTACATGAACTGGACGGTTAATTACTAATGAGTCTGTCCCTATTTCCCTCTAAAGAAATGCATGGAGAACAAGAACACTATCCTGGCCCGTCAGAGGGACATGCACAACTCCCTGGAGAAGGTCAAGGGCCTGGTGCGTCTCATTCAGGGCATCAACTTCTGCCCATCCCCCGAGGTCTCGCCGCCAGCGGTCCAGACCAGCATGACAAATGGAGGAACAGACTGTGCCAGTGCTGACCACACGGACGACACAAGTCCTGAGGATCACAAGAACATGACTAACAATAGCGGTGACGACCTGAACAACAACACGGACGGGGCGACAGAGGAGGAAGAGAAGAAAGAGGACGTTAAAGAGATTGACAACCTCAACAGCAGCAGCCTTGGCAAAACCTTAGAGCCTCCCCAGACTATAGCACCGGCCCTTGTGGATGTAGCAGAGGGGGCCAAATAACACCCACCCACCCACCAAGTCCAGGGACAGGAACAGGAACCCCCAAAGAGAGGGAAAGAAAAAGATAAAGCACCCCATGAAGTTGCCAATCGATTAACACACACCAACATATATATTTTTTGGGTCGTTGTTATTGTAGTTGTGTATTATCGGATTGTCTGAGAGGACATGCGTTATGAGTATCGGAACGAGAAATGGAAAGGGACGAAGGAGGGTGACTTATGTACCAGTGGGATGCCAATCGAGGTCAAAGATTATTATTCAAGTCTGATGATATTGACGCTCTTACTAATAAGGATATTGTTAATAGTAATAAACATCACACCAATGTGTGCCTCCAATAGTCGCCATGGCGTCACTTTGTGGGGATGGTTTCTTAGGGTGTCTTAGTCTGCAGCTTCAGGGGAGATGGATCCGAGATGTCCAAAGACAAGACCTGCCCGCTCGCCTGAAGATCCACCACCTACACCACACCAGAAACAATTGGATCAACCAAAACACCATAACAGCCATTTGGAATTTAAAAACTACCAGGGGACGAGGTTTTTGTTTGCTGCAGTATTTGTCAAGAGTTTTGAAAATCACTATAAAGTATTGCCTGAGGGATATGATTAGTCCCAAATCACACTTTTTGTCTTACAGGAGCTCCAGCTCACCTCCATCCATCTATCCCACCTGCCCCATTACAACCACCAAAAACACTGACAATACAGCTTAAAGTAACATCACAGGACCGATGATGGATCAGCATAGGGGTTAGCCTCGCGTTCAAGTTGTATCCACTGTCACCTCAGTGCTGCCCAACAGACAGCCAGACAGACCGGCTACAGTGGGAGGAGCCCAGCATTCGGCTTAAGATCTGTGGTCTTCAGCTGCATCACATGGACTCATTGCATGCTTCATTGACATTGGAGGTGTTTTTCTTTTCAAGGTCACCTTATCATGACTTGTGTTGCGTTGTCCATTTTCCATTGTGGCTGAACCTAGCATTCCTTTTTGCTTGTTGAGAATATGATTGACCAATTTGTTGAGTGATACATTCAGAGACATGGCACGAAAGCGGCTGCATCAATATTCCATTTGAATGATAGAGGCCATGTGAATGCAGCTCTAGGCATGCATGGGGATTTAGCAACTATCAGTTCAGATATTGTCTGAGAGGTTTTTTTGTGTCCGTTTGTTATGCCCCTGGGATCTGTTGCTGAAGGAAACTAACAATTTATTCTGGGGGAATCTGTTTATATTCAGTTCTTCCTAGTTTTCAAACATTGAGATATGCTTCTTCAAAAGTGCTTTTCTGTTTCGCATTACTTTGGTTTCTTATGAGATATATTAGAACTGGAAAATACTTTGTAAATAGCTTTCTTTCTTTTTTGATGTTCCTTGCAATTGAATTATCATTCAATATGCTGAATTCATAACTGCCAAATGCTATTGTATCCAAATACAGCAGGGAAACAGTCCTATTTTCTTATATAATTTTTTTAAGGTTTCAATTAGGAGTCCCCATAGATAGGCACAAATTTTGCATGGCCGTTACATGCATACAAAAGAGAGTGTGGCAATGACATTGTTCCGAATGCTGTTTGGAGAAACTGTCAGGAACCCTGTAGGAAAAGCACAAACTTGTTGGCAAAATAAACTGGAACCAAACCACACACCCTCATCCTGCCATAAACATGTCTAAAGTAAATATGAACATTTTCATTCTTTATATTTTACACCACAACACTCACAAGTCACTTTTCATTTTACACTTTTGTACAGTATGTGTAGCTTTTGTTTAGAACCTGCCATTTTACATGTTTAAGTCCTTAGTTGCAATGATATGTAGATATATTAGTTGTGAAACACTTGAGAAAGTAGGGACATTTAAATGGAAATGAAGGAATAGGTTGCCAGTAAACATATCCTTTCATCACAGCCTACTTGCTGTACTACACCATACGGTACGGGTTCCCCCGGGGTGCCTTTTTCTAGAGAGTTTGAAGGCTTTCATATTTTCTCTGACATGAAATGACCAACCGTGTTTTAGACAGATTAAGTTTGAAAAAATAAAAATAAAAAATCTGCATAATAATGCAATTAACTGGAAAGCACAAGAGAAGATGCAAAGCGATTTGAATCTGTAGCCAGATCGAAAGGAAAGCATTAGTTAAAGAATAAGTGATGGCCCAGTCCAATGTCTTGTGTTGAGGCCACTCTTCCTTTTGGCCTGCAGTACTTGTCATCGTATAGCAATTGCCTTAAGAAATTCTTGCTCCTTGTGAAGAAACTGTGTTTGGTGTATTGTTGGTCTCGTTTGAGTGTCACAACAAAAATTCTGTGAATTATGGAAATATTGTCTATTTGTGATGAACCACTTCAGGAAATCTACTTCTCTTTGCACAGAACTGAAATGATAGGCTAAAATTGGAATCTATTGTTTTCACAAGGGCTCAGTTGCTCTGAGCCATCATATAAGAGAGTTCTGATTTAGTTTTGACTTGACTTGCCAGTGTATGAAAAATAAGGATTGTGATTTGAACTACTATTTGAGTTTTCCCTCTACCAAGTCCCTCAAATACAAGCAATTAGCAAATATTATAATACACCTTTGGTTGAACACTCAACAGCGTTATATCCTTTAGGTCTCTCCTGGCTGTACATTTGCCATCTTCACAGGGCAAGATGCAAATGATAAAAGTGACAGCAGTGATGACACACACTTAACCATGAATATGTATAATTAGGGCCTGATTTCCAAGCTTTTGAAATATTTCCAGAATATTGTTAAATCATTTACATTTTATTCTTCATCGTATTTTTATAATCCTTTTTTTGTTATGTATTTCATTGGACCTTTTGGTGCAGAAGCTTAGACAATGTGGCTCTCAGTGCCTCAATAACGCAATAGAAACAATAAGGCTCTCAGCAAATACACTCCCCTATCTGTGCTCAGCATGGTGATCCCAACAACAAAACTACAGCTGTCAAAACCTCAACAAATCTATGCCTACATATGCAAATAGATTGTATGGACATGATTATACTTATAAAAACCATTCCTACTTTTCATATATTTAGAACAGAATTTCGCCCTTTCCAACCTCGGTAACACTTTACTTTAAGGTGCCTTTCATAAAATATGTATAAGTAGTTTATAGACTTTTATTTAGTAGTTTATCGATTTTAGTTTATAACCCATTATAACTAATAAGTAACACTTTATAGACCAGTGATGAAGGGTATAGGCTACCTTAATGTAGAGTGTTACAGCAGCATATTGAAAACTACAGCTGTACAATTAAATGTTTTGTGTACTGTATACGTACCCCAATTACTCGTGTAGGAAATGAAATATTCCTATCAATTAGTGACTTTTATTGGATCATAACTTTGAAGGCAAAGTGCTGAATATTATGGGCGTAATTGTTTTTATTTTCTGATTTAGGAAGGGAAATAGGGGAGGATGTGGTATGGCCAACTCAAATATTGTGTAGTGCTTTGTGCTGTGAAAGAAATGTCATGTTGTCATGTTGTGGTAAAAAAAAAAAAATGGAAACAACATTAATATCCAAAGAATGATTTTAAAGCCTTTTTTTAATTTCCCATTTATGATGTACACCAGCTAAATAATATTCACAACGAGAGCAACCAATTAGGAAGCCAATATTGAGTAGATTCTTCATCCATACCAGTGTATTACCTTCGATTCTCTGCATATCTTGATTAGTTCTGAAAACAGCTGTTCTCATGCTATATCATGTCACATCTGTGGCCTTCAAGTATTCTAGTTGCATTTCATTGCAATCACTATGGAGACCCCCCCTTTCTTGTAACCACTGTCCCACCTCTAACTTCATGCACTCATATCATTTCATTCATTTAGAAGGCTTTTTCTCAACGTAAAGTATTCTTCCTCTTTTTGTTAAGATGCATTGTAGCAAATCAAGCAAGTCAAAGGCACTACTGTGCCGAATATAGTGTAAATGGTTTATTACACAAACTGCATACTCTCTTGTAATATTTGTCAGTTGTATTTTTTCACCGTTTTTTTAAAGAAGTATTTCTTTATTTTTGACTACGGTTTTGTTACCAATTCTTTTTGTTGCCTGTGATCCACTGATTTCCTTTACCTCTTTCCTGTACTTTAGTTATTTTATGTAGCTATTTGTATGCAGTGTTTGGCAAATTCCATTGCGGTGTCAGAGTAAGTCAAGATTTTTGGAGCATTCGATCAATTTGTATTTATTTATTTGACCATTTTTAAATAAAATTACAAAGTTGTAATTGTGACTTCTCTTCTCTCTGAAAAAATATATCCTGATTTTATAAACAGCCATCAAGATTTAGTGTGTGACAGTTCTCCTTATAAACACCGTAGACACCAAAATGTCTAACAAAATAACATTTCAGTTTACACTCAAGGATGTCTAATGTTTTTAATAATGGAGTTACCCATAATTCAATGTCAAACAGGTGGTAGTAAGAGATAATACCTCCTGGTCAAAGTGCAACTTCCGATCCATTTTCAGCTGCTTTCTTTCAAACTCCCATTGATGTTGTCAAATGCCATATCAAAGCTGTGTGAACCCTTATGCAATTGTGCATTAACCAAATATGTAGCCATAGACACACAATGTGTATATATATATATCATTTCTGTGTAATGCTGTCCATTATGTGTTCTTCTCCAACTTCTGTGTGCTTTTTATAAGGAAACTAGCCACTGACCTCTCGCTGTCAACTTAAAGCATAACGCAGATGAAGATAACAGCGTTGGCTAAGTAGATCTTCAGGCCTGTGCTCAGGGGGCCAGACTGAACTGCCTTGGTCACCACTGCATGGTCTTGCTGCGGGTAAGCTTGCGGCTCAGTGCATGCCTCATCTGGAGCATGCGTGAGCGTTTGTCCATGGCCAGTAGGTGGCGCTGGTACTCCAGACGCACCTCTCGTACCAACTTCTCAACCGCTAACTCCACAGCCACAGAACACTCCGCCACAGACAACTCAAAGAAGCTGCACCTGAACATACACAAGAGGCTAAAGATAAGTTCTCCATTCCTCATCACCCACTGGAAACAATTGGACATTGGCAACTGGTCAATTTAATGTATGGATATGGTTGAGGGACAAATAAATGGTTTTCCAGCATGGATCATTCACCTCTGGCTGAATAATATTTTAATTCACTTGTGTTGGCAAAAACTTTTACTACATCTTACTTCACGCATCTTCAGAATGTAATATGATTCAGGGTTCCAAGATTATTTAGAATATAACCAAATGGAATGTCACCTCAGATCACTGGCAAGGGCCTTTCCTTCTTCTGTCCGCACCACCCTTCCATTCTCCATGTCACATTTATTCGCTACTATTACAGTAGGTATGCCTGATGAAAGAGCATAAAACAGAGATTAGAAACCTATTAAAGGGATACAAAACTCACACAAAATACACAAAACAGACAGAGATGATCTTGTTTAAGATTGTATATCTTGTAAGGAATTTGAGGCTATGCGCTGTCGTAAAAGTGACAACTGAGAAAAGACAACCACCACATAACGTTTGCAGTTACAATAAGCAGACCTACTGTTTTATAAACCTTGCCTCGTGGATTCACTGTACTGGTGTTTAACAGTGGATTCAGTCTTTTATTACAGCAAAAGCAGTAAGCAGCACTAGCTGTCCTGGGGGAGGGCCAGGGGGGCCAGTGCCCCTGTGACAACAATTTTGGACCCCCTTGTGGCCCCCCTAAATGTGGAGTATGAAATAATGTTTACATAACTAATTTTTGCTATCGTTCTTTTTTTACATCCGTTATTAGATAGTGGCAACGCGGAACATGGTCTTTTGCCTGCTAATACCTGCAATGCAGTGAAGAAAACGATATGACAACAATAATGTCTAATGTAACTGGCCCCTCTAACAGTACAACTGGCCCTAGCTTGGCCCCCCCAGTTGAAATGGTCTAGAACCGCCACTGGTAAGCAGTCAAACTCAGCTTAACACAGCCTTGATTAAACCAGTTCCCCTGGTCGTGAGTGATTTAATGGAATCATTATGATAAATTTGACAAACATTATACAAAAGCAGAATACCCTTCAATGAAAGGATAGCTGGACTAGCCTATAGCCTCTTAGATGCAACCTCTACAATAATGAGATGCCCTCCACCCAGACTCTATTTGATTGCCCTTTCCTGGTGTTTCCACTGGTCAAAATGGCTGTCTCACCTAGGGTCTGCTTGACATGATCAATAAGCCTCTTTAAGTGTGAGACAGACTCAAAGCTGCTCCGGTCTGTAATGGAATACATAATAAGGAAACCATCGCCCCATTTAATGGAACTCTCCAGAGAAGGTGCTGCAGAACCCAAACACTCCTGCAGAGAGAGAGAGAGAGAGATAGCAATAGATATGGGTGGGACCACAAAGGTTGAGTTTTCATTTAATAAAGAACAAAATACATCTGTACACTGGTTTCATGCTCTCAAAAGTGGTCTGTTCATGGCAACATTTAGACTCTAGCAGGGACATAGCACTTTTGGGAACATATGCCAGTTTGTTTCGTTCTCTACAATTGTTTGTTTAAATCAAGCACCTGGAACATTTTTTTGCAGGATGTGCACATACCATGTCCTTGACCTTGTTAAGTGATGAGATGGCTGTTTACTCCTTTGTTTAATCTTCATTCAAAACTACTGACAGTAGATGGGATATTTAATCCACTCAAATGGCCTTGCCTGTTATTTTCATTGTCGCATCAGATGTTTCTTGTCCTCAGTACCATTATATTTGATCAACGTCAACATTGTTGATATTATGTCCAAGACACCATGATTCAAGAAAACAGACTTGAAAGGAATGGTATGGGGGTCTGGTTGTTGTCTGAGCCTGAGAGTCATCTTCCTCTTTGGGTTTATAGAGGTCTGACACAAGGGCAAAGAGAAACAAATCCCCCAAAACAGTAAAATATAGACTGAATTCTGAGGTCAAATTAAAGCAGAGGGCATGATGACCTCAGTCTGTGGATAGTACCTTGTTGGCTGTGTCCAATATCTCCAAATCGATGGTTTCCTTGTCGACAGTTTTCCGACACCTGTAAGTTACTTCTGTATGAGAACACCACAGACAGAATGCTGTCAGCCTAATATAGTCAAGTGGCAACTTCAATACGGGACAGTAAAATTAGATGCAGTATGTCTTTACCCTTTTTATGGTCATACTCTCCTATGAACCGCTTGGTGATGAATCTAACACACAGGGCTGCAGTTAAAACAAAGCAGACCATGAGCACTCAGGTATTTTAAATATTTCCCCTTGCATATACCTCCCCACGTTAGTTAAGCCTAGGCTACTGATAGTAAAAATTAGTAAATAGCATAGTAAACATCATAGTAAATTAACATAGTATCAACAATTTATAGTATTATTATTTTACATTAATTTTTGTATTGCAGATATGTTTTTTTTTAAGTCAGCCCTGGATGTGCCATACAATTTCACACTCAATTTAAGCCATCAGTCTCCACTTAAACATTTGTTTCAATACCTGTCTTTCCACAGTTGTCTCGTCCAAGTATCACCAACTTTGCCCGTGACATTTTTCTTGACTGTCCAGAATCGGTCATGGCTTGGATGGTGTATTAAAAACAGGCTGCATTGTATCAATATCTAAAACATACAACAAGTTATTGCTCTCTATTTCAAATTGTGTGGTCATCTGTTGGTGCTTGCGAAAAAGTTAAATTGTGTGGTTGGCTACATCGTTATAACAATACAAATCAATTGCATGCCCCATCGACAATTTCAACCAATGAGTTATGTTGATTCGTTCTTTATAAATACTAAAACATGTATGAATTTACTTTACAAATAATCACAGCTCGTCTAAATTTGTTGACAACGGTTTTCTTTAGTCAACAAGAATTAGTTCAAAACCAGGATTCAGTACAGTTCTGAGAACTCCTACTACGTCTGTTCATGCATATTGTTTCATTTTTAAAACCGTGCAACAAACACTGGATGTCATTTTACGAGTATATGAAATATTGTATATCCTTACTCACTCACTTCGCTATGTCTGGTTCTCCAATTACTCAATAAGATGTTGGGAGACAAAAATATGTTTGTTCTCCATCACTTGCTCAGGTTTTCAGCTCACAGTTCAGTCCATCCATTGCCTTTAGTTTCCCTTTTCAAAATGAAACAATTTCTTATTTTTTAAGGCGTGCCCCTTCCAAGTCTCATTAAATGTATTGGATTTATTGCTGTTGATGGTTAAGCATGCTATGCGACGGAGACATCTTGGTCTTTACACCGTTAACTCAAACAAACCTTTGAAATGGCTAATGAACTTCCTATCAAACCGTTTTTGGAATTAACTTTAAACTGTTTCGTTATTTACATAGTTGTGCATAGTTATGCGTATCTCTGATCCGATTTGAAGAAAATGTTGGTTATAAAGAGTAAAATAAATTAAACAGGCATGTACACATGTATTATTTGGAGCATATAAATCTTGCACACCACACCACGCACTCTTGCAGACAATTCACGTGTCTGCAAATACATAGTGCCTTCAGAAAGTATTCACACCCCTTGATTTTTTCCACATTTTGCTGTGTTACTGCTTGAATTTCAAATTGATTAAATCGACATTTTGTGTCACTGGCCTACACACAATACCCCATAATGTCGAAGTGGAATTATGTTTTTAGAATTTTTTACACATTCATTAAAAATGAAAATCTGAAATGTCTTGAGTCAATAAGTGTTCAACCTGTTTGTTATGGAAAGCCTAAATAAGTTCAGGAGTAAACATTTGCTTAACAAGCCACATAATAAGTTGCTGGATTCACTCTGTGTGCAATAATAGTGGTTAACATGACGTTTGAATGACTACTTAATCTCTTTACATATAATTATCTGTAAGGTCCCTCAGTTGAGCAGTTAATTTCAAACAGAGATTCTACCACAAAGACCAGGGAGGTTTTCCAATGCCTCGCAAAGAAGGGCACCTGTTGGTAGATGGGTATAAAAAAAAAAAAAATAGACATTGAATATCCCTTTGAGCATGGTGAAGTTTTTAATTACACTTTGGATGGTATATCAATACACCCAGTCACTACAAAGATACAGGCGTCCTTCCTAACTCAGTTGCCGGAGAGGAAGGAAACCGCTCAGGAATTTCACCATGAGGCCAATAGTGACTTTAAAACAGTTACAGAGTTTAATTGCTGTGATTGAAGAAAACTGAGGATGGATCAAACACAATGTAGTTACTCCACAATACTAAGATAAATGAGAGTGAAAAGAAGGAAGCCTGTACAGAATACAAATATTCCAAAAACATGCATCCTGTTTGCAATAATGCACTAACATAAAACTACAAACTATGTGTCAAAGAAATAGACTATGTCCTGAGTACAAAGCATTATGTTGGGGGAAAACCAACACAACACATCACTGAGTACCACCATATTTTCAAGCACGGTGGTGGCTGCATCATGTTATGGGTATGCTTGTCTTCGGAAAGGAATAAGGAGTTTTTTTGGAAACAAATTTCATTTTAAATAAATTCGCAAACATTTCTAAAAACATGTTTTCACTTTCTCATTATGGGGTATTGTGTGTAGACGTGTGAGAAAAATTATCAATTTAACCCAACAAAATGTGGAATAAGTCAAGGGGTATGAATACTTTCTGAAGGCACTGTACATATACACCTCCATTATTCTGCTTATACAGAATCTGGTGTCAACCACTTCTCTATTGCAGGCAGTGTCTCTGTGAACCATACAGTGTTTCCCACGTTGATTCTGAGCATGCAGACCTAGCTGAAGTGACTAAGAATGAGCTCCTGGCGGATTCGGACTGCCTCTGAGTCCATAGCCTCTGGCTTACAACTGCCCTCCTCCGACTGGTCTGGTATATCAGTCCTCTCAAACGTCCAGGCATCCAAGCCTGATTGCAATGACACGTTGTGCAAGACACAGCAGGCCAGAATGATGTGAGAGCACTTCTCAGGTGAGTACTGAAGGTAGCCTTTGGACCCATCCAGGCAACGGAAACGGGTTTGAATGGCCCTGAACGTGCGGTCCACAATCTCATGAGTGGCAGTGTGAGCCAGGTTGTATTGAAAGTCTGCTGAAGTTTCTGGGTACTGGACAGGTGTCATCAGCCATTTCTTTAAAGGATAGCGGCAGTCTCCTACAAGACAAGACTTGGCTAGGTTAGACATTATGAAAGAGGGAGGCTTGAAGAGCAAAATAATTAGTTTTTTAAAAATTGTATTTTCAACAATGAAAGTTTAAATGGAGGATTATGAGCTATATTACCTAAAAACCAGCCTTCATGATTTTCCTGTTCTTCCAATTCCTTGTACACTGAAGATTGCTTAAATATGCAATTATCCTGTAAGCTGCCAGGCCAGTTAGTCTCTGCACTGAGCAAAAGTCCCCTGGCATCACACACAAGTTGGCAGTTAATTGAATGGAAGCCTTTCTTATTGACATATGAAGAATCCTCTGCATTGGGTGCCTTAATGGCTATATGGGCACAGTCTACAACACCAATGACGTTTGGTATTCCCGCTACCCTGAAAAACTCCTCTTTGGACTGCTGTTTTGTAGCTTCGTCTCTCATGAATCCTATGCACTCTGGAGCTTTCTCAACCAGTGCCTTGGTTACATTTGTCACACAGCGACTCATGGAAGCCTGGCTAATGCCAATGGCATCTCCCATCCTCGTCTGGAAGGATCCTGAGGTATAGAATCCTAAAGCAGCAAGAATCTGAACTTCTGGGCTTATTGCTCGAGAGCGTTGCGTACGTCGTGATAAAGTGTCACGCAGTAGCTCCACCAGGTAGTAGATGAAATCTCGAGGGAATCCAAATGTTGTTAATAGGAACTCGTCTGAAACGGTCTCTATATCAAACCTGTCGAGAGTTTTATGTCCACGACCATGGAGCAGCAGATCACAATCCAGGATGGCTATTTGTATAGCCATTTCTACTGATGTATATTCTGTAGGGGGCAAAAAGAGAAATGCATTGTTGAATGCATCAAAAAAGAGCCTTGTCTTTTCAGCACGGTCTATTTATTTCAATATTATGTTCTGGTATGATATGCTTCTCTACTAGATATAAAAATGATTGGTTTTCCATACAAACGTTACTAGCTAGCTAACCAGCTAGCCTAGCAATCTCCTTATCAGACATTTCTTTAGGAACAGTGAACCCGAGATGGTGCAAACTTAGAAGAATACGAACTATAAATATCATGCATTTGTAAAAACACGTCGAATTTGAATCCTACCGGCGTTTGTTGTTGTTGTTGTGACTCGTCTGCGCAAAGTACATTGCGCATGTCACTTTTCTGATAACTAGCAAAAATATATGAGACGCAGTTTCGATTTTATTTTAAAATAAACAAACAAATGAACGTAATTATTGTTTCCAAAACAACGTGTAATATGTTTTTATTGATAATAAAACACTGACATATCGATAACGTTATATGTAATTTTGCAGATTTTATAGACCACAGTGTTGGAGATGAATGTGCTTCTCAAAATACAACTCCTTCGAAACACGCCATACCCCCAAAGAAAATAAACAACAAATGGGCCAGCTGGTCAAGGCTTGTGTCCCAATAACATAATGCGACGGTGTAATTTAGCCAATATAAGAATATGTCAAATTTAGGCATATAGGTAACCAGAACTACGCTGTCCAGTACGCTATCAGCGCAACATTCAAGTACAAGTTGTGGTTTTCGGATGTGATGAGTTAACGTTAAGTACGTGTATGCTAGCTAGCTGTTTTGCTAAGCTCGCTAGCTAGGTACTAGCTAGCCATGCTATCAAATGAATTAGCTAGATAGATACCTACCACCAATATTGAATGTTTTCTTGTCGTTGACAGCCAATATGTTTTTACTAAAATATTACCTAGTTAGAGTCCGAGTTAGTTAGCTGTTTTTTGTCAACACACACAAGCTTAATATGGACACACTAGAGTTCTTAGCTAATATGACTATAGTACATCTTGCTTTTTTGGGGGGGTTCTTTCATTGTTGGTTAAGTGCTTGTAAGTCAGCATTTCACTGTACGGTCTACACCTGTTGTATTCGGCGCATGTGACAAATAACATTTGATTTTAATGGTGCTAGACAAAATCCAGAATTGTTTAGACTGGCAAGCCGTCGATATAGCCTGCCAACAATTGTACGATTAATTTCTGTCCTTGTTCACCAGAATGTGTTTTTACATTACAGGGGCATTCCATGATGGACAGTGATCTAAGTCCTCAGGATAGAAAAGACTTGGACAAGTTCATAAAGTTTTTTGCTTTGAAGGTACTGCCTTTAATTATACACAACATTGCCACACTTAGATTATCAAGCACTTTCTACAGTATTCCTGAGCTGATTAATTCACTGAGGTTGATAATTCCCTAATTTCTCTCTGTCATCAGACAGTGCAAGTGATAGTCCAAGCACGACTTGGGGAAAAAGTATGCACACGCTCCTTGTCTTCACCTACTGGCTCTGATTGGGTAAGTCACAATTAATTCTTGCCTGTCAACTCATTCATTTACCTGTGCCAATTTTGTCCTGAAAGGGTTGTGGATTCAAGTCTCATTAAACTCAATTATTTTCACCAGTTCAATCTGGCAATCAAAGATATCCCAGAAGTTACACATGAGGCAAAGAAAGCTCTGTCCGGGCAGCTTCCTGGCATCGGACGATCCATGTGTGTTGAGATCTCCCTCAAAACCTCAGAGGTAAGATAGCACTGACTGGTGTCACAGACAGTTCTTGAGACCAGTGGTCAGGATCATTGGGCATTTGTTCATCAATAAATCCAAGTGACTGTAAAGGCTAGAAAAACATGAACATGTTTTTGTCATGTTTTCCAGGGAGACTCAATGGAATTGGAGACATGGTGTCTCGAAATGAACGAGAAGTAAGTAATGATAAGTAGTTTTGTGTGTTCTTCTTTTTGTGCTTCAGTTTTTGTAGTTGGACCGTAACACTCATTGTAAAATGTATGATTCTTTTTTTTTGCAGATGTGACAAAGATATTAAGGTGTCCTACACCGTCTATAACCGCCTGTCGTTACTGCTCAAGTCACTGCTGGCCATTACAAGGGTAACCCCAGCCTACAAACTCTCACGAAAGCAAGGCCATGACTATGTCATCCTGTACAGGTTTGTTTGTTTTCTGGTATACAGATACGTGTTACCATTATTTTTGACTGGTATTGCTAATAATGGAGTTTTATCATGTTAGTAAACAATCTGACTAATAGATACATTATTTTGCAGGATATATTTTGGAGAGGTTCAACTCACAGGATTGGGAGAAGGTAACCATGCCCGTTTATATTATTTACAGTGCATTCGGAAAGTATTCAGACCCCTTGACTCTTTCACATTTTGTTACGTTACAGCCTTATTCTAAAATGGATTAAATAGTTTTTTTCCCCCTCATCAATCTACACACATTACCCAATAATGTCAAAGTAAAAACTGTTTTTATTTTTTTTATTTTGCAAATGTATTAAAAATAAAAAATAAACTATTACATGTTCATAAGTATTCTGACCATTTACTCAGCACTTTGTTGAAGCACCTTTGGCAACGATTACAGCCTCGAGTCTTCTTGGGAATGACGCTACAAGCTTGGCACACCTATATTTGGGGAGTTTCTCCCATTCTTCTCTGCAGATCCTCTCAAGCTCTGTCAGGTTGGATGGGGACCGTTGCTGCAAAGCTATTTTCAGGTCTCTCCAGAGATGTTAGATTGGGTTTTGGCTGGGCCACTCAAGGACATTCAGAGACTTGTCCCGAAGCCACTCCTGCATTTTCTTGGCTGTGTGCTTAGGGTTGTTGTCCTATTAGAAGGTGAACCTTCAGCCCAGTCTGAGATCCTGAACGCTCTGGAGGAGGTTTTCATCAAGGATCTGTTTGTACTTTGCTCCATTCATCTTTCCCTTGATCCTGACTAGTCTCCCAGTCCCTGCCGCTGAAAAACATCCCCACAACATGATGCTGCCACCACCATGCTTCACCATAGGGATGGTGCCAGGTTTCCTCCAGATGTGACACTTGTCCATGAAGGCCAAAGAGTTCAATCTTAGTTTAATCAGACCAGATGCTATTTACTGAGGAGTGACTTCCATCTGGCCACTCTATACCATAAAGGCCTGATTTATGGAGTGCTGCAGAGATGGTTGGCCTTTTGGAAAGTTCTCCCATCTCTACAGAGGAACTCTGGAGCTCTGTCAGTGTGACCATCGGCTTCTTGATCACCTCCCTGACGAAAGCCCTTCTCCCCCGATTGCTCAGTTTGGCCGGGCGGCCAGCTAAAGGAAGAGTCTTGGTGCTTCTAAACTTCTTTCATTTAAGAATGATGGAGGCCATTGTATTATTGGGGACCTTCAATGCTGCAGACATTTTTTTGCTACCCTTCCACAGATCTGTGCCTCGACACAATCCTGTCTTGGAGCTCTACGGACAATTCCTTCGACCTCATGACATGGTTTTTGTTCTGACATGCACTGTCAACTGTGGGACCTTATATAGACAGGTGTGTGCCTTTCCAAATCATGTCCAATCAATTGAATTTACCACCGGTGCACTCCAAGTTGTATAAAACATCTCAAGGATGATCAATGGAAACAGGATGCACCTGAGCTCAATTTCGAGTCGCATAGCAAAGGGTCTGAATACTTATGTAAAATGTCTAAAAACCTGTTTTCGTTTTGCCATTATTGGGTAATGTGTGTAGATTGATGAGGAAAAAAATAATTGTATCCATTTTGGAATAAGGCTGTAACGTAACAAAATGTGGAAAAAGTCAAGGGGTCTGAATACTTTCCGAATGCACTGTATACATTTTGTTGGTTTTCTGGGTCTTTGGAAGTGTTGTATAGGGCTGTGAAGATTCTGACGTTCGTTTTTTCTGAATGCTGTTTTTCAGGGTTCCAGACAGTGCGTGTAGGAGTTGTGGGAACTCCCATTGGAACAATCACCTTGTCTTGTGCTTACAGGACAAACCTGGCCTTCATGTCCACCAGGTACATGAACAGAAGCTGTTCTTGTTCACAGCACTGCATGGGCTCACTCCTCAGTGGTCAAAAATGCACTGCCTGTAAAACCTGCCACTATGTTTTCCCCTTTTCTTCCATGTCCTCTCCTTGTTCTCCACTGGTTTTAGCTATACACTTCCCGTATTCCTAATTCTATATCCATAATCTCACAGGCAGTTTGAGAGGACGGCTCCGATTATGGGCATAATTATTGACCACTTCGTTGAGCGCCCCTTTGGCAACATAGGACACATGCGTCCATGTAACTACAGGTGGGTTAGCCCTAGCCTAAACACCTATACTGACCCAATACAGACTTGTGCATGCCTATTATTTATTATCATTGTGAGTGACGTTATAAAATAAAGGATTGCATAATAATCTGGTCATGTTTGTTTGCCTTCCCTATACTCCAGAGCACCCGGGGAAGATGAAGGAGCATACAATGGGGTGGAGGATTCTCAGGAAGTGTGCACCACGTCCTTCTCCACTTCTCCACCCTCACAAGTACGTATGTCACTCCTTAGCAAAGTCGATCTTTGCAACATGTGCAACTTCAGAGGTGGTGTCCATGGTGAGGTTTGAGATTTGTGAATGTGACTTAGAGTGACTTAGACACACCCATATGTAAAGATTCCCTCTCATGTCATAATTCACTTCCAAATGGGTCAGGTGTTTTCCTAAATGATTTTGTCTTGCACCGGATTCAAATAGATATACATATTCAAACATTTGACCCATATTGATGATCATGCATCCAACTGTTGTGTGCATTTGTGGATCTGGTGGCTTGTTTGTGTATCTGGTGGTTTGGTATTCTCATACCCAAAGCTCATTTCACAAGCCTGGCAGTGGGAAAAGTAGATGTTTTGTGTTGGAGACATTACCAAGCCCCCATACCATATTTTCTCCTTTCCGTTTTCTGTATAAGTGCTTTCATCTCTTAGCCCCTTTTTCTCTCTCTCTTTCTGTGCTGTCTGTGTAGTGTGTGTTCACTGTAAGTAAGGCACATTTAAAGACCCCTAAACCTGCAGTGATGGACACTCTGAAAGTCCCCATGATGGGCCTGGCCTTCTCACAGCAAGTGAGTCTTGCGTGTGTGGGCATGTATCTCACTCACTCACAATGCCTGAGGTGTTCCAGGACTTTTTGGCCTGTCTTCTATTACCTGTTTAAAAGTAATAGAAGTATAGTGCGCTTAAAAGCTAATCAATGGAAGCAATGAAATGGGACAGTTCTGTATCCCTTACATTAGGGTGTCCAATCAAAAACGCATCTTTTGACCAATGGGTAAAATAATGTTTTTCTGTGTAGATATTCCTCTAAGAAAACCAATGGTCCTAACCTCGTATCTCTATAATAATCAGTTGAAAAGTTATTGGAGTTGTTAACCCTTACAGAATTAGGGTGACTAAATCAATGGAGTCCAGAGAGATAAAAAGTGCTAAAAATGGAGGAAAATTGTGCAAGAAATAAGGTTACTTACTACCTGACAGGCTCACTTTCCTATTGAACTCGTCATCTTTCTTTTCAAATCGGCAGGACATAAAACAATAGATGTAAGATGGATATCTGTTTCGAGACGTGACATGTATTATTTTCATATTTTAGTATACGCTTTTCATATTCACCTGAAATTCCTGTTCTTTTTAGAAGATTTCTCACAAAAACAGGCGTGTCTCTGTTAAATGTCAACGGCGCACCAAGCGTTTTACCAAGCTTTTTATTTTCAAAGCCTTTTTTACATTATTTCATTCAGCTCGTGTCATGCTAATTGCGCTTTTTGCGACCCGCGGAAACAACTTTGAAGACGATGACCACAAAATGTAAAATGCTCAAAAGTTGTCACGAGAAACGTGCACCGCTAGGCCAACAGAGCTCGGTGCTTATTATCGGATGTATTACGTTACGAAATCCGACTTTTTGTATGTAATGTTAATGATATGTTAGAGAGAGTCTAGATCATTAATAATCCATTTTTGTCTTGGTAAAGGGTATTTTATAACATAAGGAAGTACCTATGTCATTATCTACTGACTGCCCTAGAATTCCTAACCTAAATCCTTTCCACATTGGTTTGCTGATAATGATTCCTTAACAAATAGTTAGTCATCACTTAAATATATGCAGATATTATCACGTTCATTGTCAGGGTAAGTCAAATCTGCCTAGAAGAGCTATGCTTAAAATCTTTACCCTGTCCTCTCTAATGCTATACTTTCTACCTCCTGCTGCCTGCTCCCATCACCCCGTTTCTCCTCTGTGGATTAATTCATGTTTTAGCTTGCTCTCTCTTTCTTACTTTTGCTCTCTTGCTCTCTCACTCTCTCTCAGCTCTACTGCTCTCGTCTTTCTTATCAGCCTCCTGTTCTTGTTGGAGCTGCTGACTTCTGCCACCCCTCCACCTTAAATGCTGCCAACCTACACCAGGTAACCACCCAGGTATTGAGCTAGTCAAATCACATTTTATTTGTCACATGCTTTGTAAACAGCAGGTGTAGACTAACAGTGAAACGCTTACTTACGGGCCCTTCCCAACAATGCAGAGGGAGAAAAAAAAATAGAGAAATAATAGAAAACTAATAATAAATACACAATGAGTAACAATAACTTGGCTATATACACGGGGTACCAGTACAGAGTCGATGTGCAGGGCTACGAGGTAAATATGTACCTACTGTATAACTAGGAATAAAGTGACTAGGCAACAGGATCAATAACAAATAAGTAGCAGCACCGTATGTGATGAGTCAAAGTTAGTGCAAAAAGGGTCCATGCAGATAGTCCAGGTACCTATTTAACAAACTATTTAGCAGTCTCATGGCTTGGGGTAGAAGCGGTTCAGGGTCCTGTTGGTTCCAGACTTGGTGCATCGGTACAGTCTATGACTTAGGTGGCTGGAGTCTTGATCATTTTTAGGGCCTTCCTCCGACACCGCCTGGTATAGAGGTCATGGATGACGCCTTGGCGGTTGGATGCCAAGCAGTTGCCATACCAAGCGGCGACGCAGCCAGTCAAGATGCTCTATATGCATCTTGACTGGGAAACCAAGCTTTGCATAGGTGTTTCAACATGACTCAACCAGTGCTAACTATGGCCTTTCACACATCCTGTGTAGATGGGAATTCCAGGGAAGGAGGGGGGCGTACCCCAGCAGGTGCCTGTGCAGCCTTATCATGGTGCCCAGGCAGAGCATGGACGAGTGTCCTCATGCCCCCCTGCTGATCATGTTCTCGCCACGCCCTCCAGCAGGTAAGCCCCAGTCTGCCATGACCCCCATGTAACAAGAACGAAGCACCCTCTGGGACTGAGGATCACCTGAGATTATACTTGCTTGGGAGAAACCTGTCGGTTACAACTTTGCCATGTTATCTTTCAAAGTGGTGAGGATGCAGAGACCTCGTCGAGGAGCATTGAGGTGAAGAGTGTCTCTCCCTGTGATGTACTGGAGACCACCTTCACCAGGAAAGTGGGTGCCTTTGTCAACAAGCCAGGCACACAGGTAGGGACAGCCTTATTATGTCCTTGTTTAAGTACACACCTTTGATATTTTTTTCTGGAAGTACCCATTTTTACGAGTAAAGTACAAAATACCAATGAGTATTATACCCTTGTAATTACTGCAGTATTACTCTTTGTCCATTGCAGGTAACCACAGCAAGCCTGGACTTACCATTTGCAGCGTTTGCTCCCAGAGCCTATGACCTCGAGGAAAATGACCCTATGGTAAATCAATTATTCACAGAAATAATTGTCACCCTTAAATAACTATTTTCTGGGTTATGATTAGGAGTCATTTTAGTGCAGACATGGTAATGATATTACTTCTCCTTTATCCAAGGTTCAGCCGCCGGAGTCCCCAGCCACGTCCTCTCCCCTGCAGGGCAGTTTACACTCCCAGGGCTCTGGTGAGAGTGGTGGCCCGGCACAGGACGACTTTGTTATGGTGGACTTTGTAAGTACCCTGCCTTCGGTAACAAGAGGAAAACACAGACTACATTTTAGTCAAGGATAATAGTAATTCGATCAATCTATACCTAATTTCTATGTCGTATCAAATGCCGCTACGAACAAATGTCTGTTTATGTCTCAATTGTGGATGTTATCTGCAGAGGAAGAAAACATGAATTTTCTTCATATAGAAATGAGCATTACTTACGTCACTTAGCAGTGGTCATTTTAAGGCACCTGCATACTAGGTTCGATTTGCTCCTAGCATAACTCGGCTAGACGAAGTGAATGTCTGTGCCTCTTAATACTCCCTTCAAAGACCTTCGCTTGAAAAATGAGAAAAAAGCAGCAATAGTACTGTTTGTCCTTCTTTAGATGCCGTAGCAGTATACACTAAGATAACTCAAGAAATCTGTAATAAATTCCGAAGTTTTTGCGGAGGAGGTCTTAGTCACGCAATTTTACAACTAACTAAGATGTTTGGTACAGTATTTCTCAACTGAAACAATTTGCATGACAACGAGTCATCTCTCGTTGAATGACATCAAACACTTCATTGAAGAATCCCTACTGTTGACCAGTCACCTACAAAGGGGTGTAGACTTCGGCTACCGAACTTCTGCTTGCCTCAGGAAAAAAATAGTGTGCATGAACAGACGAAAAAACTGTTTCGGATGGAAAGCGTGCAGACGCCTTTAGACAGTATTTCTTTCTGACTTGTCTCTGGGCTGTAGAGAGTGACCATGAGAAAGGAAATCCAAAACAGTCAAAGGCGAATGCGACAAAGCACATAGCAAGACCTAATGAAAGTCTATGAAAGGAACAGGCTTTTAAAGCAACAGAGGGAGAGATGTCAGCTTTGAATATTTAAGATAAATGCTTCTGATGAAGAGAAAATGAAGCTTATGGGAATGAGGGTTTGTAATTTAAAATCTCGGACCTCGGACCTGTTCTCTCGTGGTTAACAGTTGAGAATTAATTAGGACTGTTGCTGGCAGGAAAATGCTAAAAACGGAACCTCTTTGGGAATAATATGTGCTGCTGACAACAAAATCGTAGGATGTCTATTATTAAGGAAGGGCCTGTTACAGTTGTTGCCCTGCACATCTGATTGTGTTCTGTGTGCTCTGTTATTCAGAAGCCTGCCTTCTCTAAGGATGACCTCCTTCCCATGGACCTTGGCACATTCTACAGAGAGTTCCAGAACCCCCCACAGCTCGCCAGCCTCACTATTGATGTCAGTTCTCAGTCCATGGCAGAAGACCTGGTGAGATGAGACACACTTCTGACTTCCAAAGAGAGATGGTTTCTGTTTTGTTGCCAGGTGGGGGGGGGGTTGGAGTCTCCTTGTGTATGAAGTGGTCCTGTTGGAATTTAAATGACTGACAGATAGTAGTGAGAGGGGAACATAGTTACCATTTATACAATTTACTTTGTGTTTGAATGTATCTTTTCTGTGGTGCTTTTTAGTCTAATAAATCAATATCTTAGTCATCCTGTGTTTGTAATGATGTTGTTCATTTTCCCTACAGGACTCTCTTCCCGAAAAACTGGCAGTATACGAGAAGAACATTGATGAATTTGATGCATTTGTGGACACATTGCAGTAGGGATAGAAATAGATCCACTGGCTGCAATGACAAATTATCCCATTTAGTCCATCTGCAAGGTCCTGTTGTCTTTCGAGCTTGTTTGCATTCAGTCTGTGTATGCCTCTTCTTTCTTCTCTTAATTGAAATTCCACATTGATTTGTAATCAGAACATTTCTCTTCAAACCTCACTGGTTGATGTAGAGTAAGAGAGCCTGTACCCAACAGAAGACATCTTAAAAAAAAAAAGTGACCGTTTTTTTTCTCTGATGTGAATAACTGCAGCATTTGCTCTAGTGTTGAGCAGACTGTCATAGTGTAAATACCAAATCCCCTCTCACCTTGCTGTTATAGAACTTAACACACAATAACAAAGACGTTCAGTTCATGAAAGCGATTTTGTCTAAATAATGTCAGGAGGCATTGTATTGTCCCGTGTGACACGGAGAACGTTCATAGCGCCTATGGAGTCAGACATGGCTATGTTTTAGTAGATGTGAAGAAGCCAAGCTATTTATGGAAAATGATCAGTAGTAGTCAATCTATACCCAACAAACATACTCTGTAGCTGAATCTGTAAATTGAAAGAAGTTCCTGTAGTTAATTTTTTTTGTAAATTGGAAGAAATGTCCTCTTACCAACTTTAGAACAAGAATCACTGTCACTGCTCACCTCCTCTGAATCACCATATAAAGGAAGTTTACTTTTTCCCCTATCTGTAAAAAGGCTAAACATTATTTGCACGTTCAATGTATCAATCTTAAGTCCTCTTGATTTTCCCAACGCTTTGTTAATATACAGTAGCATGGTCATTCGTAATAAAAGTTATTTCAAATGGCCTATTTTGTATTATCAGAAAGGAATAAGCCAGAGGCCCTATACATTTCTGATTGTGGTCGTTTGTGATTTATACCAGCACGAGTGATTGTATTTGTCGTCCCTCTTGAAGCTTAAATACAATAGAGCATCAATACTCTTGTCAAATGAGTACGCCCCTCCACACAACTGAATAAATCCAACGAAGGCACTTTTAACCATCACCTTTTATTTATACTTTATATTCACAACATAAAAAAAGATCTTGAAAGTAAGATACCTAGAACTGAGGAAAATACTCTTAAAGAGAAATTTCATTTTCACTGTAGCAACCAGGAAATACTTATTTGACAATACAGATAAACAGTACAATAAAGGTAGATAAACAGTACAATAAAGGTAGACAAACGGGCACAATGTTCACGAGATATGACAAGTGGTAGTTACTCGCCTGTTTCCTTAAGGCACACAGACGCAAATGGGGTCAAAGGTTCTACTAAGCCACTGATCCGTATGTCAATGCAATTGTTTCATTGACATGATTAGGAAGTTTTCATAAACAAAACATAGAAGCACAACAGAACTCTTACTTATTCAGTCTTAACATTAGCACTGTTCTTGTTCAGGATATGTTCATTACAAAGTCATTCAGGATAACAAACACAGGAGTTGTACCCCCAAAAGTTTGGCCACTGCAAATAGGAAAAAAATGTATGTTTTAAGGTTAGTGTTCTCCAACGCAACCATAATTCTTTGGTTGAGTTGAATTTGGAATTGAAAAGCAACGGATGTCAAAATTGACAAAATAAGGCTCAGAAACAACTCATCTAACAGTTAACATACAGGAAAAAACTGAAATACAGTATGGCCTGAGAGCCCAATGGGTCTGTAAGTATTTCACAGCATTTCAGTCTATCCATGATTAGGAGCCCTTCTATTCCCCCTATTGACTTTAAGGCTTCATAAAGATCTTTCGCCATCAAAGCCTTTACATCTGGATAGTGATTTTCAAGGAATAAACTGCTAACTGCCATAGGTAGAGTAATAATGCACACAAAAGTAGAATATGTATCATGAACACTGTCCTGCATTGAGAAAGCTAATCAGGCATAACATGAAATGTAGAAGTTACATGATTAAGACTAATAGAGTTTTTATAGTTGACCTGTACAAATGATCAAAAATGAAGACTTGGCAACTGTAATGCAGCAGAAAGAAACAAACGAAGGCTCGCTGGAAATATTTAAAAGGGTATACCAGTATGTTTTTTCAGATGAGTAAACATTTAAAAAGTAAGGCGATATGTGACAAACAAAAAAATAAAAAAACGTAAATACACACTTATGGTTTTATTTAGCTATAGACTGTAGCTTTACACATAGCCATGATACTTAAATAAGGTGTGCCAAAATATAAACTCCAGATAGAATTTAGACTACATTGAATATTGGAGTACACTGGCACATTGACTATAGCGACCGATCATTTATGAAATTCTAAAATGATTTGTTCCAACGCAAATAGGACTAGGCATGCCAAGTAAATTAATATGAAATATATCTTGCTCCCCAGATACAAAACATTGCATAAAATGTTCTCGGAAATCTGTACCATCAAAATAAATACTTGATATGATTCAAACCAGAACAGATGTGAACTGGTTTCGGTTATTCCAATTGTTTTAAAGTACCAAATCGTGTACACTGTGTTGAACTTTTCCTGAGTGATAGATATCTGGCGGAGACATTAAAGCCTTCTTCATACCTGACTTCTAACCTGACTTTTGGCCTATTTTGGCATCTTCAATGGTTCGTCTCCCCTGTCTTTTTTTCTCTCTGTGTCCTCAGTCACAATACACTCATGCATTTGGCAACACTACTAGGGGCACTGGGAGAGACACAGTTACACTGTACTAGACCAATACAGAGACAGGGTCAGAGATGGGGATTTAAACACCGAATGAATGGGTCGTGGTTAGAGATAGCTGTACAGGAGACGTCTTAAGGGGAAAAGACCTTGTAGTGTTGGTCCAACAGAGTTCTGGTGAAGTTATTGATGGGGCCGATGGCACTGAGTGTCATGGCAGCGTCTTGTCCCCATAGCAGGTTGGGTCCGAACACCACTGCCAGGTTGGCGTTGTTCATCTTGTTGATCTCACTCTGTGCAGACACCTACATGGGCAAGCGTGCATGTTTGTAGAATATCAATAAGAACAAAACTACTCACTGGTTTATTTACACAAACTGGTGAGGGCCAGTGTCACCAGGCAGTACTAAATGCCAAGATCGTAGACTATTTAGACAGAACCGTAGAATAACAGGCCTCCAAAGACAAAATGGAGTGTTCGCAGAGCTTCTGAGAAGTATTCAGCTGGGGATATGATATGACAGAAAACATACCTGTACCAGGAACTCAATGAGGAACTTCAGGGAGGCATAGTTCTCCTCAGGGAGCATTACCAGCATGTTCCGGATCGCAGTCACTTGGGAACTGCTGTCAACATCTGAGGAATGAGCATAACAAACAGACCCTTTATGGTTATACTGCTATGACTTAGAACTATCCTCTAAGGATTACGACCTACAAAACAAATTGACAGCTATAGTGATATTTTGAATAGCTATAGTAACAAACGTAAAAATATATCCCCATCATCTACTGTGCGGAGGATAAGAGAGTCTTCCCCAGACTTACTGTGGAAGTTGACAATGTCGTTGTAGAGCTGGTAGGTGAGGAGGGGTTCTGGTAGTTCTCTGAGGAATGTCTTGAGGATGACTGCTGCCAGGTGAACGTCCTCCATCTGGGAAAAACTCACCTCCTCACCTGGAGCCACAGACAGACACAATTACAGACACATACAATCACAGTCGTACAAATCCCACAGCTACAGCCAAAGAGAAAAATAGGTCTACCCAGGGATTTCAAGAACAGATATTATTTTTAGATATTCATTTAAGAGTAACAATGAGTGAAAATCATTCACCCGAGTTATATCTGTGCTGAACATCCTTAACGAGGGTCACGTTGGCTGACCGCCGGAATATCCCCTCAATTTCAAGACCTAAGACAGGACAGAAAATGGGGGAAACCATCGAAACAAAACCTTTTGTAAAACAGAATCAAATAGTAGAATTAGCCTTGTTTTGCAAGTCAAATACTAATCTAGGTACAGTATCCATGAAATTAGAACGGAATTGTCCAAAAGATGATCATCAGAACAAAGACTCAAAAGTTGAACCCATCATCATCAAGCAAAATTACCACTGGTAAAACATGCAAAAATGGTGCTTACCTTGTTCCATTAAGAAGGCCACTGTGTCTCGCATCACTAATGGGACTGCTTCGTTGTCAGAACTTCTCGCTCTTAGCCTTGACAAATCAACAAAACCCTTAAAAACCGTTGAAACGTACACAGGAGAATATCTTACATACGTAACGTTAAGGTCGGATATTGAGGGAGTGAAATACAACAGGCCTCATCCAGCTACCTACGTTGGCAAGGGGACTCCAAACTGTTGATTGGGCAGTGGTGGACTGCGAGGGGGGGACATCTGGGCCTGAACTGACGCTTTCAGTGAGGCTCTGATTTTTTCATCATAGCTAACGATTTTGGGTGTGAGAAAGCAGAGTAACGCACTTAATATAGTCAGACATCACAAATAGACATCCATTACGCAAGAGGGAATAATTCATTGCCAATGTTGAGACACAGTAGTTACACGTAACGTGTGAGAAATGTTCTTACTCTCGCACCCGGGTGGGTATCACTAGCTGCTCACACTTAACAATGTCCTCCAGTTCACTCAGGTAGTTGATGTAGTTGATCTTTCGTCCAAACTTGAAGCTAAAAAAGAAAAGATTCATCACACAAGGCAAACACGTTACAGTTAAAGGAATAAACAGCATCTCTGGTGCTGGAATGCTAACCTGATGAGAGGCTTGAAGAGGATGAGAAGAGTCTTGATGAACATGGTGGGGTGGACAATGTACAGTGCCTTGATGTTCTTCTTGTACCTGAAGAAAACAGAGCAGTCAGCAAACGTAAACTTTTGTTGTTAGAGAAGTCAAGCCATAAGTGCAAATAAAGCACCCTCCTTTTTTTATAGACTTAAATATGGGTGAGGGCAAAGTCCACTTCCTCTTTGGCTTTAGTTTTCCGATTAAGATCTCTGGTGAAATGGAGTGCATCTCATCATTCATAGGTGAAAAACTATCAAATGTGCTTTGCGACTATGGTCCCCAGTGTCTGGCTGGAGGTAGGCTGGGACTCACTTCCGGTCAAATTCTCTGTAGGCGTCTCTCAGCCAGCTGAGAGATGGCTTGTTCTCACTGGTGAGGCCATTATGGAAGTAGATGAGGGTGTAGTCGCTCTCAACATACTGGTCTAGGGTGGCCTTCAGATACCTGGATAATAGTATGATAGTTGAGAAGTCAATTCTCATCACTTATGAAAACACAAAACACAACGACTACTAACTTGACTAGCAGTGGGGGGGAATCAAAGCACAAACAAGAGGCAATCTATTACAAATTTGGCAGGATGAAAATGTCTCAATAATCTCAAACAATAACACCCACATCAGTAGCTTGTGGTGGTCCAGTTCGTGGTGAGGGGGCATTCGACAGGCGTTGAAGACAATCACCTTCCTGCCAAAGTTATCGTCACCTTGACAGCAGAGTGAGAGAGGAAACAACGTCAACTGGATTCAAGACTGAACATGATATTCGGCACAGATAAGAACTTTGTCTCTACATGTGTAGCTTACCTGCTACTTCTACAATCTGATGCCTGGCAATATCATAGTATGGGTGGTCCCAGGTCAGGTGTGACCCCTCCCCCAATTGCTTGGATATGTCCGTCTCTGTTGAGAGACAGGAAAGGGACACATTCAACCATCTCACGCTAGCTCATATCTTTGGGGGCAGATCGCTCAAAAAAAATGTCACAACTCAACGTTTTGGATCTGCCCCGTCACGGACAGTATGTGCTCACTGCTCAGGCACTCTTAGAATGAGTTTGCAAACACCCTTTGAGCCTCTTCTCGATGCATACTGAAACAAGTAGATGGGTGAGACATTGCATTTCACGGGCTAACCCACACACACGACCTCGACATCTGCATTGTGTACTTCTGTCAGCAGCAATCTGCAGGCCACACTGACTAAACCAATGCCCTTCTCACAGAGTTAGTCATTAACATGCAGTTGCCCGAGGCGGGGTGAGACAGTGTGCGCTTCATTTGGTATCTCATAAGATGAACCCTTGTTCCCTTCTCTTTCATCATCTGTTCCTGAATAATTAGTAATGATTCTGAGAATAACTCAAACTCTAAATCACGGTGCTGTAGATGCATCTATTAGCCACAAATAATGGCATCGTCTTCAACCTCCCCACCCCTCTAACTCCAATCAGACAGGGGCTGGAGATCTGCTGTGAAACAGAAATTTGACTGTGCCTACAAATAGAATGCATAACTAATGAGTGCACACTGCATCAGAGGGCAATATGCAATGAAGTTGCGATAATATGACACATGAATAACAAATGGCTCACCGCATTGGGCTGTGAAGAAGGCTCTTTTTGACTCTTCCCTTGGACTAAAGACAGATTGACGTAAAACTATAAGACGGTAAAGATGTTTAGGGAAATAACAGCAATAGTAATGGTCCTACAACAACGTTTCATTTCTAAAAACTCAGCTGATCTTACAACAGGCTGATTGGTATCATATTACAAGGGCAAACATTATTTTGCCAGGAATGTGGCTTTTTAAAACAGTGATCTCATGATTTTGTTTTACTCAAGGGATTAGTTGGCTTTCAGAACACTAGAAATTCTTTAAGCAATTTTTACATTTCAGGAAGTTATTTTATTTGATTTCTGACAGCACAGAGAGGTCCAGCGTTCCTTTTAACTGCCTTTAGGTTCTTACCGGACTTGCTCATACTGGAGTCATCTGGGGGCCACAGCTTGTCCCCCATTGGAGACAATTTGAGCTGGTCCAGGGCATTGCTGGGGGGATCATCTACTCCAAGGTCATCATTGAGGTCAACCAGAAGGTCTGAAGACATGGTGGTGTACTATGGGACTCCACACGGAATAAAGTCTGGTCAGGTGCTCAGCCAGCCTCCTGTCACAGAAACAAGTGTTAAGTTCTGGATGGATGTTGATTATCAAATGCAATGAGATAGCACCTTATCTCAGCAGTGGGATCACTTTCAAGATCTTGTTTTTTTAGAGTCTTCCTCAAAAGAAAAGCATTCTTTTGACTAAAAGAAAAGCATTCTTCTGTGTCGATTCCCTCCTAATTTAGACAAATAAAACTGCTAAACATTTGTTAACAGGCACATTTTTTAAAGATGCATTTTCTCTTGTGCTTTGTGGTAATTTATCACTGCTGTAATGGACCCTGTGCGAAATCCATGCAACTAAGCTACCATTTTTTTTTAAAGCTGTACTGATACGTCATAACTGCAGAAGAGCCACTCCAATGGGGCCAGAAAGGACAATGCATGAAACATGGACGGAGTAAACAAATAGGTCAATAAGCCATTGTCCTTTAGACTAGGCCTATTTCACATCTTCAACCAGGTTAGCATTTTGTATAATTTGAATACTTGTCTGTCAAATGCAGCAACAATTGCATGGATGGTTTGTTTGTGGAAGGCCTACACAACATTTCACACACACACACACCGATTTTCGCATGGAATGACCCAATCTATTTTACAACACCACAGGGGTTGTGATGGAAGAAGCAGCGTTGTTGTGCTACCCGACGTTCTTCATTTGGCTGCAAGGCTCAAATACAGTCCTCCCCATCTATGAGATGCAATCCGTTCTGATATGTTGGTTCTTTAAATATCACGACTGAAGTCAGAAACACATTCCTGTATGCGCAGTCCACGGGAGGAGAAATGCATTCAGGCAAAGTGCAATAATTTTACACATCTAGCTAAATTAGCCATACGGTATGTTACGAAACACTGCAACTGCCATATAACGTCAGCAACCAAAATAAGGTGATTCGCGTCTTAGAGAAACAGCTATCTATCGTTACGCAAAACAAGCCTGCAATTTGTCCCGACTCTTCTAGCGAACTAACGTTAGCTATTTCACGTATGCACCATTACGCTGCGATGTCGATAGATTAACAACAAAAAAACGTTGCGTTAGCCAACGTCAGCTACTGACAGTACAGCAGTAGTTCACCTAACGACTCTACAATGTTTTACACATGTCGATAGATTAAAATAAACGTTAACTAGCTAACCTATAGTGTAGACTATAGTTAGCTAAATTATTGTTGAGTAGCTAGCTAACAAGGCACAGTATGTTGTTACCATTATTTTCCTCGGCTGTTAAGGCTAACCTTCTGGTTATATGGGGATAATCCAAATTAGCTCGTCTAACGTTTGTCCTAGCTAGCTGCAAGAACCCGCAAAATACATTGATTGATTCAAACAAATTAAATTGGCGGATTTACCGTACAGTCTGTGAAATTGATCCCCGCTGAAAGGCTTTCTAAGTTGTTAGCTGGCTAGGCTACTAACGTTAGCTATGTCAGTGACAGCTGCTTGCTTCACTAGTCACAAACATCCGGTTGTCGTTCGGGCGGGTGGAGAGATCTCTTTCTTGGCAAACACACTACTATACTTCTGACTGAAAACGAGACAGAGGCATAGGTGGAGACGTGCAGCTGTGTGATCTAGGCCTATCTTTGATTATGATAGAAATAGTTTCAAACCTGCTTGCTTTTACTTCATCATTAGATCTGTATCAACATTTTTTTTCTTCATCAACCTTGTGCACAAAAACAACATGCAGAATTATAGTGGCAGTCTCAGATCTGAATTGAGTTTTTATTCATTTCTGTAAAAAGTAATATTGCTGAGTAACAACAAGCAGATCATGATCAGGAACACAGGTTTATTTCCAATATTACATCCGTTTGCAAGTAGAGAAAATGAGAAGAAATAACAATCAATCATCATCATCACCGCCCGTTTTGTCAATAACTTTCTTCATCCACCTTCTCATACGGAAAAGATGGGTGTAGAATCCATATTTCCCATCCCTGTCACATCCTTCTCCCCAGGACACAATGCCGATCTGGTACCAACGGTTGTCATCTGGGCTCTGTGAATGAGGATATAAGTCATTCTCATGAGTATATCAAATATAAAGGGGGATTTGCTAGATGTCTAATGAGTGAAGTTCGTGTTTCTCTAGTTGTATACCTTCATGACAAAGGGACCACCGCTGTCCCCTTCACAAGCGTCGCCAGTTTTCTGTTCCTCTGGTTTGAAGCCTGAAAAGTACATGGGCATTATGAGGAAGCGTCACACTAATTGTAACACTTGTGGTTCACCAAGCCACACTGCACCAATTCACTTTTGGTTAACATATTGGATGGGCTTGAGCTGCAGTATACAACAATTACCATTCTGAGATGAGAACTGCCACTCACCAGCACAGAACATGTTGTCAGTGATGCGGATAGAGGTAGAGGCTCTGCAGATATCCTGTTCAACGATGTTGTAGATGGATCTGCTGGAGAACTGTGGGTAGAGACTTGGGGGAGGAACTCCATGTCTCATAAAGGTTCCCCCAGCCTGTCACACGGCCTTTATAGCCAGCAAACATCAGTCTAGGAGAAATAGAAAAAAGGATGCTACCATTGCTAGTATGGGAAAAAGCTCAGAAATGTTAGTTCATGTTTAATCATTACTGCTAGCTACATTACACTCTCTTACGTCTTAGCAACCTGCTTGGTTGGTAGACAGACAGGATGAATCTCATCAGTGAAAGTAACGGGCCTCCTCATGTGCAGCAGAGCGATGTCCCGGTTCAGGTTCTCCTTCCAGTTGTACTTGGGGTGGACAATTATCTCATCAATGGCCACAATCTTCTCTGTGCCCTTCTCAAACCTGGGATTAGGTTGAAATAGGGTATGAGCCAAGAACGTTTTGGTATGTCTATATTATTGTTTCGTCAAGTCTTATGGCATGTCATGGTTCACTGTTGCACTGTGCAAAAGTCAATGTGTATCGTTTGTTTAATACAGATGAAATGGGAAAATAGGAGATAACCACTCACTTAGCTCTGTTATGTTTGCCAAGGCGGACCAGGATGTCATTGATGGTGAAGTTTTTGTTCCATGGCGGGTAGAGGATGCAGTGGGCTGCAGTGAGGATCCACTCGTCACTGATTAGACTGGCCCCACACAGCAGCTCCTGGGGGCTTTTCTTGTACAGCATCACCTGCCTGACATCAAAGCATCCGTGAGTAACAGGCATCATCATTTTCTTCTGCCAAATTACATCTGTGTCTTTTAAGGGGATCTACACCCCCTCAATGTATTTATCGAGGCTGCGGATCTGACTTTTCCGGCTTTGTGCATTTCTCACTGTTATTCATAAAATTATAATTATTCCTGTTTTACAGGTGAAACATCTATGCAGCATCTGCATACCAACCATTTGATCTCATTGAGTTCCATGGGGATATGCATTTAGGTCTTCTTGAGTTATAGGCTACCGTTTAAAGTAGCCTACAGTTTTGTTTTGAATGAATGTATTGTGAGTGAGTGTATTTTAGAGCAGATTGTGTTAACAAACTGTAGCGTAGCCTACCTGTGTTTAGTTTCAATCGAAGCACATATTTTGCCTACTGGCGTACTTTTGAGTTTTGGACACATGAGAAAAAAAATGACCCTTTGATCGCAATCATCCTAAAATCTCATAAGGAGTTAGGTGGTCTTTTTTTGTCTTACAGTAACGTTATTGCTATTATATTATATTATTGTTATTGCTATTATATTTGGGTATGTTATGTAGAATAGGCTCATATCATTATGTGTTCTTGCAGACATTGATTCAGCATTGATCTAACATTATTAGACGGGCACCATTCGCCAGAGTAGCCCTGTTCTCTATGAGTAGAACAGAGACTGTGTATAAAGCAGAGAATCTCTCATGTGCAAAAGCTTCGGGCCTTTAGCTGTCTGGAAGAAGGTGTAGAAAAGTCAGATCGGCAGCCACTCCATTATTTTAATTGGGCAATGTATTGACAACCCCAAAACACATCCTCTAAATGATAGACACACAGATAACTTCCTTTCCCGCTCCCACCATGATCCTAAGTAGTAGTCCTACGTAATGCAATAGAATAAATGTGGTGCTTTGAATATCTATTCATTTCATTACCATGGTGCACTGGCCACTTCTGCATCAATCCCTTTAACAATACGGCCTCCTTGGTAGGAGTCAATCAGTTCTTGCTCTCTACCGTCCTTCTTGCTTATCTTCTCAAACATGGGTCGCTCTCCGCACACTAAATAAAGCAGAGTTGAATTCAAAGTCATGAAAATAGACTCTTTCCTCCTCTGTCTGCCGTACCTTACACTTTATGTCCAAAATTATAGTACTTACCCATCTCTCCACTGCCAAAGCTCCGAGGGCTGAAGAAGGTTTTTCTGGGCCCAGAGAGTGTTGTCCTTTCCCTTCCGCCGGCCGCCTCCTCATAGTTATCTATTGGGTCATCTGAACGAGAACAACAGTCCAGCACTCACAGTAAAGAGCATTTATGATACCTGTCAGATATTTTTCTTCAGAGTCCTAATATTTTAAGTGAATCGTTTACAACAGGAAAAAGTGTTCAGCTCAGTGAAACAGCTCACCACACATCTCAAGGTCACAGTAGTCCACAGTGGTATTTCCATGCTGGTCCACATAGCACCAAGGTCCCTCCATATCTCCGTCAGGGTTTCTACAGTGGTTCCACACAAGTTTGACCTCTGGGATGAAATCCTTTCCTTTGCTGAGTGCCAATGCCTTTCTGGAGGCCCAAGGCAGACACTTTTGGCCGTTCATGGTAACTGAGAGATCCCCAGTATAATCCAAGCCATTGTTGGCCATGCAGTCCTTCTTGGTGTACGTGGCTTTCCCATCCACTGCAGCGGGTACTTTTGGGGGTACCCAAGGCTCACCTGTAAGAGAACAATCACAATAGAGGACTGCTAAGACATATTGCAACAAGCAACATGCTCTGCACTTTGTTGTTGAGCAAGGAGGCATATAAACTACCGTATTGTCAGTGTAAAAGTACACCCAGCTAAGCAACAACATGCAGCCAAATGTTGATTATTATGCAGTAGTGAAATCATACCACATTTTGGAACGATACATTGCTCTCTCCTGACTGTGGGATCCCTGGTGAAGCACCAAGGTCCTTCAGGAGTTTTGTCTGGGTTCCTGCAATAGTTCTCATACAGGGTCTCATCCAGCAAAGTATTGAACTCCCTAAGAAGAGATATTACCCCTTAGCAACAACACAGCAAGAATGGGACAACTTTGAAATGACATCCCTCAGGTTATGGGGTCAATAATACATACGTAATTCTGTGTGGGAAGTTACTGGACCAGTACTGGCATGTTTTTCCTGAGGAAGTAGTGAAGATGGTACCGTTGTAGTTCTCACCAATGCCCACTGAGCACCATCCTGTAAGATGCAGGCCCACATAATACTTGAGAAACAGGATGTTAAGCTCCAAAAAATTATCTTTACATTATACAATTTTCCTGGTAGATTCCTCATACTTTTTAGCTGGTTTCAACACAAACATTAAGATTTTTGTCAAGAAATCATTGACATATTTGAAATGTACAGTGTAATCAGGCCATAAGTATTACCATCGAGATGAATACACCCCCTCAATGTATTTATATTGTCCTTGGTTCTCAGCAGTGAAGTGCCTTTGCAAGCTGTGAAGGAGACAAACAAGAATTAGAAAACATGAGGAAATACTTGTCTAGTTGCTTATCACTGCCAAAGTCGATATTAATGTTTGTTTTTTAAGTATAAAGAGCACAGCATGTGTGGGAAGAACAAAACATGTTGGGTCACCAACACTGGGGCTAAAGCCTATTCCTCAACCAAGTCGACTCACATCTCAGTTGCACTTTGTTCTGGTTCAATGCCATATATTTACATTGGTGTTGTGACTGATGACGGCACATATTCCATGGATAAGGTTTTGATAGAAAACACAAATACTTACCCAAATAGTTGCCCCAAAAGGCCTTCTAAATTGAGAAAGATCAATTTAGACAGTTATTTGGGGAGAAATACTATAATCATACTTTATTATGCAAATTAACATAGTGTTACCCAGGTAAACAGGAAGCTCATGTTTTAGTTACTAGTATACCAAGGTGAATATGAATTTGCTTTGCATGATACTTCAATCTAACAAGACAGACATTCTCACCGTCTTGTCAGGCTTTTCAAAGACTTCACGGGCTTCTTCATGGTCACAGATCTCCTCCATGCACTCCCGTTCCAAGTTCCCAGGTTTCAACTCCTCAAGGAAGGAATTTGCCCGTTTAGCACGGATAAAAACCTGTGAGGCCTCCTTGCTATTAAGAAATACTATAAACAAATATTTGATAACGCAACCCATCGTTTAGTGATATTAGAACTGACAAATAGCCTAATTCACATCAAGGAGTAACAGTTTAAGGGGTATACATTTTCAGAATATCGATATTTTTTAAACTTTCTTGCTTTTGAGCTTTCAGGGTTGGTAAATATAAGCTGGTATCTTACCATTTTCACAAAGGGTGATCTGAAGAGTAGAAGAAAATAGTAGAGTGAAAATGAGAGTTGCGGGTATTCGATCCATTCTTATGGATAGTTAAGACAGAACTCCTTGTAAAACCTAGGACATCACCAAACCCTCTCACCCCCTCAAAATCCAGTACTCATTGAAACCCCCCACTTTCTGTTTCACTGAATCCACCTGGTTAATATTGAACCACTATACTAAGACTGACTCTGGGCTGCGCCTCCCATCTGGGCCATGTCACATGCAATGTTGCATTCAATATTTCCATTAAAGTTTAAACTACTACATATGACCATGGATAAGCTTTCCACACAATGTGTCAAGAATTGCTTTCTCCATTGTTTATTTTCTGTCAGGGCCAATATATATATATATATATATATATATATATATATATAAGAAATGATATTCAGTAATTACAAGCAGGATATCAAATGATAAAGACTTAAAGGCAATGTCAAAAACAAATACACAATAAATCAACCTTTTAAAACATCGCTATCTGCTCATTTAGACTATGATAGTGTGTGCCGCTAAGCTGCATAGACAGGCATAGCAAACACACACTAAAGTTGCTCCGAACCAGAATGTTTGCTGATTCAGTCTCGGGCTGTCCCAACCATTGAAATATTTGCACCCAAATATTGAATGATGCATTGCAGAAAGAGTGAAAAGTGAAAGTTGTGTTCAAAAACACATACAAGTATTAAAGCCACCACAGAGGTACTTATTTTCTCTCTTTTAATTGGAGTCTTTCAACAATAATGATAATATTGTTGATGGCCAATATTTACAAAAGTGTGCTAAAATACAGTAAAGCTATTTAAAAAGCCTTCATAAACATTCTCCAGAGATCAAATATATTTTTAGTCAGAAAACTATTCATGAGAATTTCTCTTTGTAACCATTAAGACATTTCCTAAAATACAGGGGCAGGTTATTTTATTACAGTCCTTGAAAATAACATTTGCTGCAGATAGTGGCTAGATAAGGTCCACCACAGATGTGAGTCAATATTTGCTTATATCTTTAACTCGCTCACAGCGGTCTCCCTTCTCCAGTAATCTAAATGGAGTATCCTGATGATATCATAACATATTTTATATTCATGGTAAAGGTATTTTCCAAATACAGTGAGGGAAAAAAGTATTTGATCCCCTGCTGATTTTGTACGCTTGCCCACTGACAAAGAAATGATCAGTCTATAATTTTAATGGAAGGTTTATTTGAACAGTGAGAGACAGAATAACAACCAAAAAATCCAGAAAAACGCATGTCAAAAATGTTATAAATTGATTTGCATGAGGGAAATAAGTATTTGACCCCTCTGCAAAACATGACTTAGTACTTGGTGGAAAAACCCTTGTTGGCAATCACAGAGGTCAGACATTTCTTGTAGTTGGCCACCAGGTTTGCACACATCTCAGGAGGGATTTTGTCCCACTCCTCTTTGCAGATCTTCTCCAAGTCATTAAGGTTTCGAGGCTGACGTTTGGCAACTCGAACCTTCAGCTCCCTCCACAGATTTTCTATGGGATTAAGGTCTGGAGACTGGCTAGGCCACTCCAGGACCTTAATGTGCTTCTTCTTGAGCCACTCCTTTGTTGCCTTGGCCGTGGTTTTGAGTCATTGTCATGCTGGAATATCCATCCACGACCCCTTTTAAATGCCCTGGCTGAGGGAAGGAGGTTCTCACCCAAGATTTGACGGTACATGGCCCTGTCCATCGTCCCTTTGATGCAGTGAAGTTGTCCTGTCCCCTTAGCAGAAAAACACCCCCAAAGCATAATGTTTCCACCTCCATGTTTGACGGTGGGTATGGCGTTCTTGGGTTCATAGGCAGCATTCCTCCTCCTCCAAACACGGCGAGTTGAGTTGATGCCAAAGAGCTCCATTTTGGTCTCATCTGACCACAACACTTTCACCCAGTTGTCCTCTGAATCATTCAATGTTCATTGGCAAACTTCAGACGGGCATGTATATGTGCTTTCTTGAGCAGGGGGACCTTGCGGGTGCTGCAGGATTTCAGTCCTTCACGGCGTAGTGTGTTACCAATTGTTTTCTTGGTGACTATGGTCCCAGTTGCCTTGAGATCATTGACAAGATCATCCTGTGTAGTTCTGGGCTGATTCCTCACCGTTCTCATTATCATTGCAACTCCACGAGGTGAGATCTTGCATGGAGCCCCAGGCCGAGGGAGATTGACAGTTCTTGTGTTTCTTCCATTTGCAAATAATCGCACCAACTGTTGTCACCTTCTCACCAAGCTGCTTGGTGATGGTCTTGTAGCCCATTCCAGCCTTGTGTAGGTCTACAATCTTGTCCCTGACATCCTTGGAGAGCTCTTTGGTCTTGGCCATTGTGGAGAGTTTGGAATCTGATTGATTGATTGCTTCTGTGGACAGGTGTCTTTTATACAGGTAACAAGCTGAGATTAGGAGCACTCCCTTTAAGAGTGTGCTCCTAATCTCAGCTCGTTACCTGTATAAAAGACACCTGGGAACCAGAAATCTTTCTGATTGAGAGGGGGTCAAATACTTATTTCCCTCATTAAAATGCAAATCAATTTATAACATTTTTGACATGCGTTTTTCTGGATTTTTTGGTTGTTATTCTGTTTCTCACTGTTCAAATAAACCTACCATTAAAATTATAGACGGATCATTTCTTTGTCAGTGGGCAAACGTACAAAATCAGCAGGGGATCAAATACTTTTTTTCCCTCACTGTAAGTACTGCTTATTGTCTTCTTTTAGGTAAAGTACATCTAGCAGGCAAAAATAGTTTTTATTCACATTCTTGGTTTATTTGAAGATTTAAAAAAACAGCAATAGAAAGCAAAATGGTGTGAATTGCAGTTTTAAACTCCCGTTTTGATCTCTATTGTCTCTGCCACAAAGCTCAGTCCATCCTTTCCCTGTAGAATCACCAGGTTGCTGTGTGTTTTGTGCTCCCTTACCACAATGCACTTATCATTACAGTCTGAGACAATTATCTCAATGATATTCTCATTTAGCTGGAACTGGCCCACATCCTGTTCCAACCCTTCCTCTATTACCACAGAAGATATGTCACTATCATGATATGAGTCACAGGTGCTGACAATAACCTCCCCTGAATTAGGCATGGCTAAGTCTTCGATGGCCTGAACATGCACTACTGTCTGACTCTCCATGTTCTCTTCAGGGACATCGAACCATGGCTTGACCTCTGTCTTGCGAGGGGTCTTTCTAGGTCTGCCTCTAGCAGGGGCAGAGTGGCTAGACTCCAGAGCTGCTAGAGCGTTAGCTAGCTCCCCAGATGTCCTATCTTCTCTCTTTTGATGGGAGAACTGGTGGCGAACCAGGCTCTGCATTAGCGTGTAGCCAGCACCACATGTCTGACATTTGTAGGACTTCTCCTCAAGGTGGGACTTCATGTGGCGGCATAGCTTGGTGGCCATGGTGTAGGCCTTCCCACACAGCTCACAGTTGTGAGGTCTCTCCCCTGTGTGTAAACGTTCGTGGGCCTGCAAAGTGTGGGGGTCCCGCAAGGCTTTGCCACATATAGGGCAGAGGTAGACTTCCCCTGTGTGTGATATGAGGTGTCTGCGGAGTTCAGGCACCTGTGAGAAGTACTGATTGCAATGGTTGCACTTGTAAGGCTTTTCCCCTGTGTGGATGCGTAGACGCCCCAAAAGGTTCCCCCACTGTCGGAATGTCTTATTGCAGTGGGGACAGGCATAAGGTTGTTCTCCTGTGTGCATGCGCATGTGATTCCTAAGGGAGCCTGAATTGGCCAGTTCTTTACCGCAGACAGGGCACTTGAGCTTAGGAGCATGGTCATTTTCTTCCTTAGCGCGGTGGGCCTCCCTATGAATACGTAATGAAGGCCGGCGGGCAAAAGCCTTCCCACAGATATCGCAGACAAAAGGCCTCTCTCCTGTATGGAGAACTTCATGCTTCTTCAGGTCCCGTTTCAGGCCATAGTTCTTGTCACACTGCTGGCACTTGAATGGCCTCTCTCCCTTATGCATCAGAAGGTGGGCCCTGAAGTTCTCTTGGGAGCTGTAATTCTTACCACACTCTGTGCATAAGTAAGGCTTTAGGTCCGTGTGGGTGAATTTGTGCTTCTTCAGGTGACATAGCTGAAAGAAACTCTTGTCACACTGGTCACATGTATATCTCCTTTCCCTGGTGTTAAAGAGGTCTGGAGCTGTCATAAGCTCCCCTGTGTCTTGCTTCCCCCCTTTGTCACGATCCTTTGGGATTTCATCTGAGCTTATATTTTCTCTGTCTTTTATATCTGTTTCTTGGCAAGCTTGTCCATTTTCATCACCAACTCTGGACGTAATCTCCAATGTCACTTGACAATCCAGATACCCATTTTTGCACCCTTGAAGACGCTTGTGGATGCAGCTGACTAATGAATGCACCTTCCTGGGTTTAGCAGCCAGTCTGCAACTGGCCCTGATAACCTGTGGCCCCTGCACCTCCTGGGGTTTTCTTAGCACATTATCTGGTTCTTCACTACTCTTTGGAGGCTCGTCTGCAGGACTCACAAGTTTGTCCTCAGAGCATGGCACATTGGTTATTTCTGGAATGAAACTTTCTGTTTTTATTATTTTGCAAGAGTGAACTTCTCTATTCTGTTCCATTGTTTTCTCACCACTGGAATGAGAGTCTCTCACACATCTCTTTCTCATTTTGTTGATAAGAGGTTTTCTCCTTATGATTCCAGTCTGGCTTTTCTCCTCCTCCACCACCATAGACTCTGTAGACCCCAGTGGAGAAGTTGACATGTCTGAATCTTCAGTGTGCTCCTCGGGCTCTGTAAGACATACAAATATCTTCCACGTAACATTTCAGAAACAACTATCCAAATATAAAATGTCATCATTTCATAACATAAAATCCTTATTTGTACAATATTTATTAGTTAGTGTGTATTAAGAATGCTACTGAATGTGGGTGTCAGGCTACCTATAAGCTTGAGCTCTCTGGACTTGCGAGGTGCAACTTGTTTGCGAGTTTTTCCTAGTCTTGTTAGTGACCCTCCTTTGCTTCCATCGTGTTCCATAGGATCAGCTAGGGAACTCCAAAGCAGAAGTTCTGTCCCTGGGTTGATGTCTTTGCAGGCCCTTAGACAGAGACTTCCATCCACCTCATGAACAGTAACATTCTGTTCATCTTTCCTCCTTGCATTACAGGCAAATCTGCATAAAACAAAGAAAGCGGGTTTCTCACTACCAATTACCAAATGAATTGTGACAGTAATGTTAATGTGTTTGATACAGCTGAGCACTACAAATAAATAACCATTGGGTTATTCTTCTTTACCTAGAGACACCTACCTAATCCAATAGGACCTGTCCCAAAGATGCCCCTTGATTATCATCTGATACACTTCTTCCATCAAGCTCTGACGACAACAAATGTGTTACATTCAATACATTTGCAATGTTATAGAAACTTGAGCAAGTGTGTGCCTCCGCCATCACAACCACTCTGATACATACCTCTGTAGTCTTCACTTTGGTCAAAGGTGTTGCTTTGGTCTTCCACGCCCAGAAGCATCCCTTTCTGCAGAGCATGTCCTACACACCAGAGCCCCAACTGGCCATCATTTGCTAGAGAGGGGCCGGGCCCACTGTCAGTCCACGAGGAACAGCATCCAGCACACTGTGTAGTGAGTCCTGGTTTAGGGATGGGCCCCTCATGCCCAGAGTCCATCCTATCAGGTGGCAGGTAGCCTAGTGGTTAGAGCATTGGGCCAGTAACTGAAAGATTGCTAGATTGAATCCCCAAACTGACAAGGTAAAAATCTGTCGTTCTGCCCCTGAACAAGGCAGTTAACCCACTGTTCCTAGGCTGTCATTGTAAATAAGAATTTGTTCTTAACTGACTTGTCTAGTTAAAGGTTAAATAAAATGTTAAATAAAATGTTAAACTCTCTCACAAAATGTAGACTCACAAAAATGCAAATGCTTTGAATGTCATTTACAATGACACAAAAATGCACGTTTTGGATGTCATTTACAATGACTAGCTACATAGGAATCTCCTTGACTTGTGTTTCAAGCTGTCATTGTCAATATAATACAGTACTGTATAAGCAACGGCAGCCACATACACAACGTATATACCATAGGAATATAGCTAGCTGAGATTTATGTCCATCCTTTATCAATAATTGTGTGTGACATGAATAGGTGATTGCTTGGAGCTGCCAAACAAAGTCCCCCGGCGGGTGGCAAGCTTCGTCGTGACAATGTATGTATGCATGAGCATGCGCGGACAAGGCGACACATTTCAGCGCTAATGTAAGCCCCTGACAAAACAATTAGCTAATGAAAACGAGTTTGCTCACTAATAAAAGTTGGCCTGCTTAACTGGAAATAGTACACGTCGACAAGGGACCGTGAGTAAGTTTGTCAATGACTTCGTAACACAGGCAGTAAATTATTATGAAGCACAAGTCAACTATTAACTGGCGAGTTAGCAAGCGAACTAGCTATGATTTCAGTAGATCGCTGGGACAGGCTTGAGTATATGTTAGAAATCTAGTAACAGTAGTTATTTAACTTGGTAGTTAGCTATTAATGAACGTTATCAACGCCTTTTTATTTATAATCGTGGCACTGATGATGCTAACAAACTCAAGATACTGTCTTTGCCTCCATGCATGCAACATTTTTGTCTGGCTAACCAGTCGACGACGACTACGCCGGTTAGGATATCAAACATCTTTCAAGTAGACGTTCGATTCGCGGCAATAACTCGCAAATATTATTTCAATTAACTCAGGATTTCCACAGGGTCTCGGCCAACTTGTAGCATATTTTTTTTCCATTTGAAAACTCCGGGAAAATCATCGTTCTCCAGCCAAGGACAGAATCCGGAAGTCCTCAAGTTCCTGTCTTTCTAAATATTCCGACAGGAAACGTGTCCTTTCTCGTACATCGTAAATGCTATATTTATCCTAATTCGAATGGTTAGAAAGTCACATGATTACATGATATAGGCATGGATCATTAGCTACCGTACTTTGCTGTTTTTGTTATTTCCCAACTAGCTAATTTACAACAGTTAATTTGTCAACATACATGAGTTCCTCTTGCAGCTATCTCATAGAGCAAGTAACGTAGTCCCGTTTATGGTTTTGCCACTGCCAGACTGAAATTGAATGTCGCGTTTATTTTAAATACTAGGCCTAATTTTATTACCTGAGCCACCTGTATTCATTGACTGCCATTATATTATGTTTTTTTCTACCAACAGACTTGCCATGGTATGCTGAGGTGGGGAGTCTGGGGACCTATGCACTATGGCAGAGTCACTTGCCATCCAGGACCATTCAACAGAAGCAGAACTATGCACCAAGTAGTAATATGAATCAATTTGGCCTAGTAGCCAGCAGATCCGACCCGCTTGCTTACAGCTGCAGACAGGCTAGGGTCGGTCAGGCTTCCTGTGTAAATGAATATGGAAAAAGTACCTCAATCCAGGGATGACAAATGCGTTGTACTCCGAATTGTCCCATTATCCCAACTGTTACACAGAGAAGATTGAACGACTGCTCCTAGATCAGTCGTTCAATATTCTCTGTGTAACAGTTATGATAATAGGACAATTCGGAGTACAACGCATTTCTCATCCCTGTATTGAGGTATGTTTTGCCAGTGGGGTAAAGTACTTAAGTAAAATTGCTTTAAAGTATTTCTTAAGTCGTTTTTGGGGGTATCTGTACTTTACTATTTTTGACAACTTTTTACTTTTACTACATTCCTAAAGAAAATAATGTACTTTTTACTCCATATATTTCTCCTGAACACATAAAGGTACTCATTACATTTTGAATGCTTAGCAGGACAGGAAAATTGTCAAATTCATGCACTTATCAAGAGAACATACCTGGTCATCACTATTGCCTCTGATCTGGCGGACTCACTAAACACAAATGCTTCGTTTGTAAATTTTGTCTGCGTGCTGGAGTGTGCCCCTGACTATCCTTAAATAAAGAACAAGAAAATTGTGCTGTCTGGTTTGCTTAATATAGGGAATTTGAAATTACTTTTAACACTTAAGTATATTTTACCAATTACATTTACTTCTGATACTTAAGCATATTTAAAATCAAATACTTTTACTCAAGTAGTATTTTAGTGGGTGACTTTTACTTGAGTAATTTTCTTTTAAGGTATCTACTTTTACTCAAGTATGACAATTGGGTACTTTTTCCACCACTGCGTTTTGCGAGCCATATCTTGCGCCAGCTCCGCTGTTATTTGAAATAGCAGTTGTTCAATCTTCTCGGTGTAACAGTTGGGATAATGGGACAATTCGGAGTACAAAGCATTTCTCATCCCTGGATTGAGGTACGTTTTGCGAGCCATATCTCACACCGGCTCTGATGTGTCTTAATCTACACAGAAAGCCTGTCTGACCCTAGTGCAGCTGTAAGCAAGCGGGTTGGATCTGCTGGATAGCCTAGTTGTAGCTATGTGTTCTATCCTCTACTAATCAATGATCTGCTGTTTTGACCAGTGGAGGCTGCTGAGGGAAGGACGGCTCATAATAATGGCTGGAATGGAGTAAAAGTAATTATACACATGAAAACCAGGTGTTTGATACCATTCCATTCTTGCCATTATTATGAGTCATCCTCCCCTCTGCAGCCTCCACTGGTTTTCATGTAGCCGAGTCTGTTTTAATATCTGCTGCATTGATAGCCCATCTTGGCAGATTAGTTGAATTAAATGGATGCTAATCAGGTGCAGTTATACAAATAAAATAAAACATTTGACACTCAGAGATTGTATTTTGATATGCTATATCTTATAGTGAAGTAAAAGACATTGAGTCCTTTGAGACTGAAGGAGCCAACCAGAGGTTGAAAGTCGACCACTTGCTTTTCACCATCGAGAGACACCAAAAATGTTACTTCTGGTGTGAGTATTAGCTATTTCTTTCCAGTGCCTTTACACACAGACTTGTACTAAGAGCCTTAGACTATGACTAAGAGCAGCGAAACTGTGTTTAACTGTTTAATTTGTTCTGATACTTTGATACATTTCCCAGTGCCACTAGGCCTATCATTTTTTATGTGAATATAGATTTTTTTTATTGCTAATGAAATGTACTCTACAACTTCTATTGTTGCTGTGGTATTATTTTCTCATTCATGCAACATTGCTGTAATTGTTTTATTTATTTAACATTTTACCTTAAAATTATATTGCCTAAAATGTACCCTTGTCATGCCTTACAGTTTGTGAAGAGTGCAAAGAATATTTTATTGATGAATGCCCCACACATGGCCCTCCAGTTTTTGTGCCTGACACCCCTGTGCCAGTGGGCGTCCCAAACCGTGCCGCCCTTACTACCCCTAATGGCATTGAGGTCATTCAGGAAGGCAGCGAGGTGGACGTGTGCTGCGTAGACAAAGACATTCCCAGGGGGGCACTATTCGGTCCTTACCAGGGTGAAGTGGTGTCACAGGACAAGTCCTCTGCTTTCTTCCCCGGGATGGTGAGTTGAATCCACAAACCTTACTATGTTCTCCAATGAAATTGTCTTCCTAACTTCATTCACCATGTGTAACATTTAAGGCTCTCGCATCTATGTATTTATGCCAACGATTTTTACCCCTAGTTGGTGGACAAAAACAACTCATACAAATCCATTGATGTTAGCGATGAAACCAAAGCCAACTGGATGAGGTATGTCCGAAATTCTTCAGAGTACATTGAGCGAAACCTGACAGCCTTCCAGCATGGCGAGCACATCTACTTCCAGGTGTGCCGTGACCTGTCAGTGGGAGAGAGGCTGCGGGTATGGTACAGTGATGACTACATGGACCGATTACACCGCATGTCCCAGGACACCATCGACAGCAACTTGACCACAGGTAACACTCCTACCTCATCCCTTTGCCAGCCCTCTAGTTAACTACCAAACGTATTTTATTGCTTTCCAGAGTGCTACAATGTGTGTACTGTTCTACCCATATCACTGATCTAAGATCTCCTAAATAGTTATTCTAAGAAATTCATTAGTATGAGTGACTTTGAAGGAAAGATGAAGATCGTTGAAATAAATGTTGACCACCAGGGGGAGCCATGTTGCATAATACATGGAGAAGCTCAAAACAATGAATTGCAATATCAAACCCGTTGTCACCTTTTTGAAATGAATACTTCATATATCAACATGTCGTTTTATGCACAAATATAGTTAATGAAGAGGATGTTGTCATTTTATTATGTAAGAACGTTTGTTTATATTGTTAGAAGCAGTTTTAAGGTGCTTACCCGTCAGAGGCTGATCAAGTTGAACTTGGGGTTTTGAATGATCATCTTGTCTCCCTCCACAACAGTTGAAAAGGACTCACGAGTGTGGTCAAGCCCCTGGAATGTTACAGCCCGGGACCGGGAGGCCACCCAGACCCTCATCGAGCACTACGGGTCCCTAGAAATCCAGAGCCTACTGAACGACCGGACAACCAGAACCAAGCAGATCTTTGAGATCATCGGCAGTCGGATGGAGGCACAGGGCTTCCTGATCAGTGAGAACTCCTGGCAGGCTGGCAAGCGATGCTTCCAAAAGTGGCGCAACATGGAGCGCACGTACAAAGACTATGTGCTGGCGTCCAAGAGGACTGACGCGGGACGCAGGAAACAGCCCGAGTTCTATGACCAGTTCCATGCACTCATGGGCCAGAGGCTGAGCTCCAAGCTGGCTGCTGCTGACACCCCAGCCAGGGCGTTGGCCAAGCTAAAGCCTAAAGCTGTAGCACCAACTCCAAGCTTGCCCCTCTACGCTATTGTAGTCCCATCAGGCCATCCAGTCAACCTCGGTATACCCTCCACCTGCAGCTCAAAGGCAGAGATTGGAGTCCATGCAGGCACCACTGAGCCTGAACCGCTAGCCAGGAAGTCCAGGAGCGAATGGGTCCCATATCCCAAGATACTCCAGTCAAATGCAGAGGAGGAGAGGGCAGAGAATCAACTCCAAAAGGGGAGGAGGAGGTCATGGCTTGGGGATGACAGAGGTAAATTTGTTATGATGTTGAATCTTAGCAGTTGGCCTATAACTGAAAAGGACGCTGCCATTTTCAAAATCATTGACAGTATTTACGTAACAAGTCTTTATTTTTGTCTTCCTATCCATGTCTCCAGCTGCTGAGAACGGTGGGTCCCTGCCTGTGTGGTCGGAGCGGAAAATGATCAGTCAGGACATTGAGGCAACAGAGGCTTTAGTAGAGCTGTACAGCTCTCCAGAGATCCAGGGACTAATCAGGGAGAACAAGACCCGAACCAAGAGGATCTTTGAGATCATAGCTAGCAGGCTAAAGGAGCAAGGCTTCCCCATCAGTGATGTGCCTGAGCAGGCGGGGGAGCGATGCTTCCAGAAATGGCGGAACCTATCGAGGGCGTACAAGGAGTACATCCTCCACCCAGAGAAGGCTGACATGGCAAAGCGGAAGCTTCCGGCCTACTTCAACAGGCTCCAGAACCTCATAGGCCACCGGCTCAGCCTTCAACTATCTGAAGACTCCCCCGAGCCTGATGGCAGCATGGGTGATGCTGAGGCAGATGCAGGGGTTGAGGACATAAGCCAGAATCTGTTACACATTGTGGAGGTGCCGGCGAGCCCCATTGACATTGTCAGTCCCCCCTCCACTTCTGCCTCCTTCTCCTCTTCACATACAGGAAACCCCCTCCATGTTGGACCCAGTGGGCGGAAGAGAAGGAGGATGGCACACATATTGGATGTCTTTCAGGGTTACAGGGAGGAGGACAAACGATTGCAAGAGGAGAGGGAAAGGAGGGCAGAGGAGCGCTTTAATCAGCTGCGAAGCCTTCTGCAGCAACAGCACACAGAGACTATGGCAGTGATGAGAGAACTGATCAATTCCATGAAGATGAAAAAACAATGAGATATACTGTGAATACAGTTGAAGTCGGAAGTTTACATACACCTTAGCCAAATACATTTAAACTCAGTTTTTCACATTTCCTGACATTTAATCCTAGTAGAAATTCCCTGTCTTAGGTCAGTTAGGATCACCACTTTTATTTTAAGAATGTGAAATGTCAGAATAATAGTAGAAGGAATGATTTATTTCAGCTTTTATTTCTTTCATCACATTCCCAGTGGGTCAGAAGTTTGCATACACTCAATTAGTATTTGGTAGCATTGCCTTTAAGTTGTTTAACTTGGGTCAAACGTTTCAGGTAGCCTTCCACAAGCTTCCCACAATAAGTTTGGTGAATTTTGGCCCATTCCTCCTGACAGAACTGGTGTAACTGAGTCATGTTTGTAGGCCTCCTTGCTCGCACACGCTTTTTCAGTTCTGCCCACACATTTTCTATAGGATTGAGGTCAGAGCTTTGTGATGGCCACTCCAATACCTTGACTTTGTTGTCCTTAAGCCATTTTTCCACAACTTTGGAAGTATGCTTGGGGTCAATGTCCATTTGGAAGACCCATTTGCGACCAAGCTTTAACTTCTTGACTGATGTCCTTCCTCATGATGCCATCTATTTTGTGAAGTGCACCAGTCCCTCCTGCAGCAAAGCACCCCCACAACATGATGCTGCCACCCCCATGCTTCATGGTTGGGATGGTGTTCTTCGGGTTGCAAGCCTCCCCCTTTTTCCTCAAAACATAACCATGGTCATTATGTTCAAACAGTTCTATTTTTCTTTCATCAGACCAGAGGACATTTCTCCAAAAAGTAAGATATTTGTCCCCATGTGCAGTTGCAAACCGTAGTCTGGCTTTTTTATGGCGGTTTTGGAGCAGTTTCATCCTTGCTGAGCGGCCTTTCAGGTTATGTCGATATAGGACTCGTTTTACAGTGGATATAGATACTTTTGTGTCCGTTTCCTCCAGCATCTTCACAAGGCCTTTTGCTGTTGTTCTGGGATTGATTTGCACTTTTCTCACCAAAGTACGTTCATCTATAGGAGACAGAACGCGTCTCCTTCCTGAGCGGTATGACGGCTGCGTGGTCCCACAGTGTTAATACTTGCGTACTATTGTTTGTACAGATGAACGTTGTACCTTCAGGCGTTTGGAAATTGCTCCCAAGGATGAACCAGACTTGTGGAGGTCTACAATTTTTCTGAGGTTTTGGCTGATTTCTTTTGATTTTCCCATGATGTCAAGCAAAGAGGCACTGAGTTTGAAGGTAGGCCTTGAAATACATCCACAGGTACACCTCCAATTGACTCAAATTATGTCAATTAGCCTATCAGAAGCTTCTAAAGCCATGACATAATTTTCTGGAATTTTCCAAGCTGTTTAAAGGCACAGTCAACTTAGTGTATGTAAACTTCTGACACTGGAATTGTGATACAGTGAATTATAAGTGAAATAATCTGTCTGTAAACAATTGTTGGAAAAATTACTTGTGTCATGCACAAAGTAGATGTCCTAACCAACTAGCCAAAACTATAGTTTGTTAACAAGACATTTGTGGAGTGGTTGAAAAACGAGTGTATGTAAACTTTTGACTTCAACTGTATAAACACTACCGGTCAAAAGTTTTAGAATACCTACTCATTCAAGGGTTTTTCTTTATTTTCACAATTTTCTACATTGAGAATAATAGTGAAGACATCAAAATTATGAAATAACACATGGAATTATGTAGTAACCAAAAAAGTGTTAAACAAATCAAAATACATTTTATATTTGAGATTCTTCAAATTGCCACCCTTTGCCTTGATGACAGCCTTGGAAACTCTTGGCATTCTCTCAACCAGTTTCATGAGGTAGTCACCTGGAATACATTTCAATTTACAGGTGTGCCTTCTTAAAAGTTAATTTGTGGAATGTCGTTCCTTAATGCGTTTGAGCCAATCAGTTGTGTTGTGACAAGGTAGGGGGGTATACAGAAGATAGCCCTATTTGGTGAAATACCAAGTCCATATTATGGCAAGAACAGCTCAAATAAGCAAAGAGAAACAATCCTTCATCACTTTAAGACATGAAGGTCAGTCAAAATGGAAAATTTCAAGAACTTTCAAGAAAGTTTCTTCAAGTGCAGTCACAAAAACCATCAAGCGCTATGATGAATCTGGCTCTCATGAGAACCGCCACAGGAATGGAAGACCCAGAGTTACCTCTGCTGTAGAGGATAAGTTCATTAGTTACCAGCCTCAGAAATTGCAGCCCAAATAAATGCTTCACAGATTTCAAGTTACAGAGACTTCTCAACATCAACTGTTCAGAGGAGACTGTGTGAATCAGGCTTTCATGGTCGAATTTTTGCAAAGAAACCACTACTAAAGGACACCAATAAGAAGAAGAGACTTGCTTGTGCCAAGAAACACGAGCAATGGACATTAGACCGGTGGAAATGTGTCCTTTGGTCTGGAGTCCAAATTGGACATTTTTGGTTCCAACCACCGTGTCTTTGTGAGAGGCGGTGTGGGTGAACGGATGATCTCCGCATGTGTATTTCCCACTGGAAAGCATGGAGGAGGAGGTGTTATGGTGTGGTGCTTTGCTGGTGACACTGTCTGTGATTTATTTAGAATTCAAGGCACACTTAACCAGCATGGCTACCACAGCATTCTGCGCTTAGTTGGACTATCATTTGTTTTTCAATAGGACAATGACCCAACACACCTCCAGGCTGTGTAAGGGCTATTTGACCAAGAAGGAGAGTGATGGAATGCTGCATCAGATGACCTGGCCTCCACAATCCCACGACCTCAACCTAATTGAGATGTTTGGGATGAGTCGGACGGCAGAGTGAATGAAAAGCAGCCAACAAGTGCTCAGCATATGTGTGAACTCCTTCAAAACTGTTGGAAAAGCATTCCAGGTGAAGCTGGTTGACAGACTGCCAAGAGTGTGCAAAACTGTCAAGGCAAAGGGTGGCTATTTGTAAATTCTAAAATTTCAAATCTATTTTTTATTTGTTTAATACTTTTTTGGTTACTACATGATTCCATATGTGTTATTTAATAGTTGTGATGTCTTCACTATTATTCTACAATGTAGAAAATAGTATATATAAAAAAAAAGCTCATGAATGATTAGGTGTATCCAAACTTTTGACTGGTACTGTGTGTATGTATGTATATATATATATCTTCTTTCTATTATTTGCATTTGCTATCTGCCCTGTTATTTGTATTATGTATTGTTAAAGTCTTATGTATTGTTGAAGACTATAGAAAGTCACATAAATGTTTATATAATAAGGGTTGTGTCTTTGGCATCCACAGACCACTTTTCTACATTTCATTTGGAAAATATACTCTCTCACTTCCTGCAAGTGCCATTATTTTTTAATGCCAACTGATTATTTATAGGTGCTTTAAGTCTAACCCAGTCTGTATTGAGCTAGAACATTTGAAACTGTGGCTTATTAGTCAAAATAAACCTCTTGGTTCGAGCTAGACAATACTTGATTTTGGTAATTTTATTTATTCATTACACAATGATGTCACAACTGTTAAGCCTCATCACATTGTCCTACATCAGATTTGTCTCTGGCCAAGACAATGGCTGAAACAGAACTAGGCAGCAACAGGCACTTTTTTCCATTTTAAACTGAAAAGAGAAGTATCAGACCCATGGGACAGGCTGATCTAGTCAGTACGGTTCACTTATTAATGAATCAGTGGGTTTATTTCTTGGTTCTCATTATTGCAATTATTCTTCCAGGTTCATGTTGTCCTTGTCAGGCGATGGATAAAAAATGTCCCGTCGTTTTTCTCTCTTTTCGTTTAGGGGCCATGATGGATATTGAGGTTGATGAACTGTGAACTGTAATATCGGTTATGTTATATAATCGGCACATTGGAAACAACATTCATTATTCATTCTGGCCATGTCTGCAGCTGCAGGGAGATTGTAATGGATAGTCCACAGAAGACAACTGCCTGGAAATGCTGGATGATTTATTGTTGCTTTTTATCCAACCACTGCATCTGCACCAGTTATTTTACATAACAATGTAGCTACATCATTAGTTGGAAGTGCTGTTCTTTAGGGCTAGTAAGTGTATGCGCTTTGCACACCATCGCATGCATAATGGTTGCACTACTTACTTACTTATGGTTGCATTACTTACACAGTAGATTGCTCATATCTTAACAAATAGGCAGGAATATAATGGCCATGGCATCCTAAAACAATCTGGCAAATGATCAATCAGAGTCTCATGAAGATAGGTCTTAAAAAAATGACTAACTTTCAATATCTACAAATGATGACCTAAGGCCTAAGTACAATAAGCACTCAAAATAAGACATTTGTTGAAATAATTTCATCGAAAAAAATAGACATTTGTTTTAAAATGGAAACTGCAACACTTTTTTTTCAGCAGAAAATATAAGCCTGCGATTGTGAGTCAAGGAGTAGGCTACGCACATTGAGTAGGATTTACGTAGGTGTATTGACAGAGATTAATCCCTTGTTGCACTTTTAAGAGTGACATGATTTACAACAACAACAAAAAACTCAGCATAAAGTATTACCAGTGTTCTTGTAAATACAATACGTGCATGTGAACTAGACATAGTTATCATTTAATAGGTTGATTATATTCCGGTCTGTTACAGTAAATCTTGTTTTTTTTGTGAAATGGCTTGGATGGGTGATATTAATGTGTAACTTCATCTCAACATGATAATGGCAGTGCTCATTCAGCTAGCTATGAAAAGCTAGCTACTGTATAGCAGGCCAGGTCCAAGGTTATATCAGTTACGCATAAGGAGCTCTGAGTATAGGAAGTATCAATAAATATATATATATTACATCAATGTCTGCCCGGATGTGGTGTTATGGGCTGATACTGTACATAATGCTCTCTGGATGCCTGGGTATTTGCACATCCTCAGTTTAATTCGACTAGAAACAGATTTTGGCATTACAGATTTTGAAGATCATGGCGGTAGGTTTTTAATATCACACATTTTGTGTGTCAGTATGTAAAGTTTCAAATTACACAGTATGTTTCTCACTGGCGCAGTCTATAGCAGTTCACTTGACAAAAGCTATGTAAAAGTAAAACTACATTGGAGAAAAATACCTTTTTGTATATAATAACTGAAGCAAAGCAGGTTGAATGGAACCAGGTGTGAAATGTGATAAGTTGATAGTTGTATTGAACTACTTTAAATGGAACATGTGTAACAACTCTCGTATTCTCCAAAGATAAAATACAGCTGCACATATTCATAAATATGACAAATACCGTATATTACCTGATTAAACACTGCATGATTTTTTTTTTTTCATACATCATTTGTATAACTTTAGCTGCCGTTTTTAGACCCTGGGTAATGAGATCAACTTTAAACATTTAGTCCACTGTAATTCCATCACAGGGCTTTTGAATCTCCTATCCGTTCAATATTGGCAGGCCTTTTACTTTCCGCTAGGTGCATTTTCTCGATTGCTTTCCAAGTGTGTGAATACATCACTTTACAAATAAAATGACAGCTCTACTGTAGAATAATTCACTTATATTTATCATACCATTACATACCATATACATAATCCAGTATACCACAGAAACACAGACATTACTTATCATATTCATTCTGTTCAGCTATAAAAAACAGATCAAAGAGGTGGTTAAATATAGGTACTACAAGTATTACATTGCATTGATGAGTTTCATTGAATATATAAAATGTGTTCATATTTGGAAATCTTGGGAAATTCTGTGATATCCAGTGTTATGTCAGTTCGGTGTATGCTATTGTTGATATGTTATAGGATGCTGTGGGATAAATAATTGCAGGCAATGGGATAATTTCCATATAAGTGGATACATAGATTTAGGCTCTTAAATCCTGATCCAGGAAGGCAGTTGACTTGCCCCCCCCCCAATCCGGAATTACTCAGTCCAGCCTTGTACGGTTAAATTTTTATGTGTGGTATACTATTTGGGTATTTGGAATGGCAAAGTGGACAGGTGGTTATCTTAGTCATACAGTGGGTGCCACATGGCGATCTGCTTACGGGGGTTGTCTAGCATCTGCTGCCAGTGTTGGAGGCCGGTATTAGAGGCCTGTAAACCCAACTGACAGCGGCCCAGGGACTCCTGCTCACCAGGACCTGCCTGGTTCAACACCTCCAAGTCCAGACTGGATTTAGACAGCAGCTCCCGGGGAACCTCCAGCATCATCATCTCATTCCACACTGGGTTCATCTTGTGCTTGACCCGTCGCGTCTGCTTCTTCTTCAGCTTGGTGGTCTGGTGCTTCAGGGCCAGTTTCACAGACAGGTCTAGGAACAAGGAACAAGGCTTTCGCTACAGTGAAATCCACCAACAAATATTTTTTCTATCTTAGTATACTCTGTCGTCAACCTGTGGATGAATTATCCGTTCATGGTTGTATGATTTGATGAGCAGTTGTAGGCATCATACAATATGAGCTGCAATGGGTTATATTAATAAACAGGGTGTACCTATGGAGTCCTTCAGCTTGTCTGACTGTAGTCCTCTAGCCTTCATCACCACTACTCCCAGCCGGTTGGCTGCAGGCAGATAACTTATGGACAGCAGGAGCTCTCCAGCTGACTGGACATCCTGCTGATTATAGTCAATCACACCAATTCACTGTGATTAGAACAGGTCACACGAAAACCTTTACTCTGCAAATAATATCAAAAAACACCGCGCAGAAAACTTCAACACACAAACAGACTTTGGTATACATAGGTTAGAACAAATATCAAAACAAGCAATGTCCATTTATGACAATAAGGTGTGTACACGTGCCTGTTACCTTGACGCCATCATTAACGGACACAAAGGTGCGATTCACTAGTAATCAAATGGACTGGATGAATGGCTGTGTGAGTCACCTCTGTGCCTCAGGAAGATTAGGATTCATTAGGCACAAAATCATTATAATCACTGCTATTATTCTTCTGATGCTACTGGTGAATCTCATATTGATCTGAAATCGTGCCACTTTCGTAAATGGTCTTCGTGCCCACGCCCATACTGCAATATGCACCAATATGTCACTTTACTAAGTGGAATATCAGAGACTCTTACAACCAGGAAAGAGTCTGTTGTAAAAGTAATATCATTTGAACATAACGTGTGTGACGGAGAGGCTTTACAGTCAACACTCCACCTTTTGTCAAACTGTTATCATGCATAGCCAACTTTGCGGAGGGTTGATTAGTGAAAGTGATTGATATCTAGGATCTTTGGTCTTCCGGTAGTGCACATAAGAGGAAGTGGTTCGTATTATGTCCAAACAGGCCACACAAAAAATAGGGAGCCCACTAATGGACAAAAAGTCAAGGATTATGCATTAGTCAATATGCAGCATAGACAAGGCATAATTTGCTTTTTTAGGGGGTGCTTGAAAATGACATCTTAACTACATCATTTTAACAGCACCAAAGAGCACAGTACAATTTTACCGCTTGAGTGTCCCTTTATAATCTGCGATCCATGGAAAGTAAACACTAAAGTAGCAGCCTGACTTCACTCTTGGATTTGCTGTGAGCAATATATCAAAGAAGTGTTAAGTAATCGATGCAAAGGGAATGGGGTAGTCTTGTTCTTTGAATAGTGTTCTTCTCTGAGTCATAACCCTATACAACTAAACTCAGCAAAAAAATAACCGTTCCCTTTTCAGGACCCTGTCTTTCAAAGATAATTTGTGAAAATCCAAATAACTTCACAGATCTTCATTGTGAAGGGTTTAAACACTGTTTCTCATGCTTGTTCAATGAACCATAAACAATGAATGAACATGCACTTGTGGAACGGTCGTTAAGACACTAACAGCTTACAGACGGTAGGCAATTAAGGTCACAGTTGTGAAAACTTAGGACACTAAAGAGGCATTTCTACTGACTCTGAAAAACACAAAAAGAAAGATGCCCAGGGTTCCTGCTCATCTGCGTGAATGTGCCTTAGGCATGCTGCAAGGAGGCATAAGGACTGCAGATGTGGCCAGGGCAATAAATTGCAATGTCCGTACTGAGATGCCTAAGACAACGCTACAGGGAGACAGGACGGACAGCTGATTGTCCTCGCAGTGGCAAACCACGTATAACAACACCTGCACAGGATCGGTACATCCGAACATCACACCTGCGGGACAGGTACAGAATGGCAACAACAACTGCCCGAGTTACACCAGGAACGCACAATCTCTCCATCAGTGCTCAGACTGTCCAAAATAGGCTGAGAGAGGCTGTACTGAGGGCTTGTAGGCCTGTTGTAAGGCAGGTCCTCACCAGACACCACTGACAACAACGTCGTCTATGGGCACAAACCCACCGTCGTTGGACCAGACAGGACTGGCAAAAAGTGCTCTTCACTGATGAGTCGCGGTTTTGTCTCAGCAGGGGTGATGGTCGGATTCGCGTTTATTGTCGATGGAATGAGCGTTACACCGAGGCCTGGACTCTGAAGCGGGATTGATTTGGAGGTAGATGGTCTGTCATGGTCTGGGGCGGTGTGTCACAGCATCATCGGACTGAGCTTGTTGTCATTGCAGGAAATCTCAACGCTGTGCGTTACAGGGAAGACATCCTCCTCTCTCATGTGGTACCCTTCCTGCAGGCTCATCCTGACATGACCCTCCAGCATGACAATGCCACCACCCATACTGCTCGTCTGTGCGTGATTTCCTGCAAGACAGGAATGTCAGTGTTCTGCCATGGCCAGTGAAGAGCCCGGATCTCAATCCTATTGAGCATGTCTGGGACATGTTGGATCGGAGGGTGAGGTCTAGGGCCATTCTCCACAGAAATGTTTGGGAACTTGCAGGTGCCTTGGTGGAAGAGTGGGGTAACATCTCACAGCAAGACCTGGCAAAAATCTGGTGCAGTCCATGAGGAGGAGATGCACTGCAGTACTTAATGCAGCTGGTGGCCACACCAGATACTGACTGTTACTTTTGATTTTGACCCACCTTTGTTCAGGGACACATTTTTCCATTTCTGTGAGTCGCATGTCTGTGGAACTTGTTCAGTTTATGTCTCAGTTGTTGAATCTTGTTATGTTCATACAAATATTTACACATGTGAATTTTGCAGAAAATAAACGCAGTTGACAGTCAGAGGGCGTTTCTTTTTTTGCTGAGTTTACAACCAAATCAACGGTTTCATGAAAATGTTTTAATCTCTTTCAGTGGATATCTAATAAATCAAATATCTCCTATCTTTCTTCAGTGTAGTATCATAGTGTGTGATTTCCTGAGGAGCTATAGCGCAGTCTACTGCTGTGTGTGTCATCCCTGGCTTCTGTCAGCCCCATCTGCTCCTGTGTTCTCTCTATGCAGCTATGACCATTAAATAAAGAGCTGAGAAACTTCTCACTGTGTTCAATTAGGAAATAATTCATAGTTTTTTTTCCGCAGGGGTGTATCACTTGCGTCACAACCTACATCATACAAACTCCCGCCTTCCCCTCCCTACATCTCTCAGCCTCCTCCTGTCCTCTGTCTCCTCTATCTGCTCTTCCTTTTTATCTTTGGCATGACTTATTTATCTCATGTCATCCTCGTATCTCTCTCCGTCATCTCCCACTCCCTCTCCAGCCCTCCATCATCCCTATTTGTGATTCCTGGCAGGACTTCATGCTCTCTTGCGCATCCCTGAACAAACAAAAAAAATCCCCAGGGTTTGTGATGACGTAGATTCTGATCTGCTGCCTAGCTTGGAGGCTCACGATGCAGCAGCCATGAAAGACTGGAGAGCTGGCTGTTTTTTATTAAATCTTTATTTTCACACAGGTGTCCCTGTAGCTGAAGTTTTAATTGAAGAACAGCTTGTGGGTGGACAGAATGAGCTGTTCTGACAGAAAAGAGAAACAAGATCAAATTGGGTTTCTTACAAACCCCTTTTTTTTAAGGCTTCCCAGCCTTGCAAATGGATCAGAAGCTGAATAAACTGAAAAGGACTTGCAGTATACATTTTCTCTCCCTGTATGTAATCAATCCTTTCAGAGATTTCAATCAAAACGACCAACAACAATGTCCCTTTCAACTCTATATACAAATCGTCCCTGTGTCACTGAGACTGAGGCGTGAAATGGATTGCATTTTTCTATAGCAGCTTGAGTTGCTGTCCTTTTTACTAAATCATCTTTAGGTTAACATAAAGGCGGATGGTTATAACTGTATCTTGAGCAGGCTTAACAGTGCTTGTTACAGGGTAGCCATACAGACAGGCAGACCAAACCTAGCCATTGAGCTAAATTAGTTTGGCCTTGAACAAAACAATATTTTGATCACAGTGCCTAGTATTCAGTTTCACCAGATCTACAGAACAGTTGTCTTGTTTGAGAGCTGGGATGGCTCAAGTCACTATCAGATCACAGAGGGGTAGGGTCTCTCGAAGGATGCCATGGCAACGCCTACTTTTTATAATGAACACCTTCTGACAGCTCAGAGAAGCAGAGGACACACAATTAGCACAGGTTCGAGATAGTTCGTGGAAACACACTAAATACATAGTGACGCATCTCACCCCAATTCAGAATCACTCATGATTCCACCCAGTCTTCAAAAGAAAATAAAGTTATAGTACTCCTCATTACTAAAAATGATATATATGATGGTCTTGAAGAGGAACACAGTCCTACACAATTCAATTGACAAAAAATATAATAATATTAAAGGGGAACTGCACCCGGTGATTTGGCCTCGTTTTTTGGCTTGCCACGTCCGTCTGGGAGAGAGGAGAGGAGGAGCTGGGATCCTATGAGAGGTTCATGGGTCTGTTCAAGGCGGTCTTCGACCATCCTTCAGAGGGCAGAGAGGGAGGGGAGCGACTTCTCCAACTCCAATAGGGTGCCCAGACCGCTGCGAAGTACGCCCTCAGATTTCAGACTGTGGCAGCCTCCAGCAGATGGAATGAGCCGGTGAGGACTGCGCAAAGAGGTCCAAGCGGAGTTGGTGTGTTGGGATGGCAACTTATCCTTCGACGCACTCATCGCGATGGCCATCCGTCTGGATAACCTTGTTTGGGAGCGCCGGGCACCTACCTCTCTCCTCGCCCTCCTCCTTTGGCTGTTGTGAGGCAGAGCCTGAATCCATGGAGGTAGGGGCCACACACTTCTCCACGGCAGAGCGGCGTCGCCGGAGACAGCTGGGGCTCTGTCCCTATTGCGGCCTGGAGGGGCACCAGCTTCAGTGGTGTCCGGTGTGTCCTAACCTGGGGTCCACTATGGCAGAAGGGCAACCCTGTGATCTTCCGCCTCCCAAGGTAGGCTTTGAGTATCCAATCATCACCGTTTCCAACCAAACCCTTTCTGGTTTCCATTTCACTGGCTGGCTGTCCCTCAGGGGTTGTCTCTACAGCACTAGTGGACTCCAGTGCTGCAGGGAATTTAATCGACCAGGCCCTCGCCTCCTCCCTGAACCTAACCTTGTACCTGTTCTCCTCTCCTTTTCCGGTCCAAGCCCTGGATAATCGACCATTGGGATCTGGCACTATCACGCACATCACAGCACCACTCACCCTCACCGTGGCACCCATGCACCAGGAAGGCCTTCCCTTCCTCATCATCACCGCTCCTGTACACAAAGTCATCCTCGGCCTCCCGTGGCTTCAACGTCATAACCCCACCATCTCCTGGTTGAGGATGAATATCACCGCCTGGGGAACAGGATGCAGGAGGACCTGCTATCCCATACCCTGTGGTTCTACGTTGGTTGAGAGTTCTGTGAATGATCTTCAGCCCATCAATCTGTCCTCCTGTATTGTTGGCCCCTTGTTTTGGGATGTAGATATGGACATCCGCCAGGCTCTGTAAAGGGAATCCGCTCCGGCTACCTGTCCTTCTGTCACAACTTCCGCCGAAGTCGGTTCCTCTCCTTCTTCGGGCGGCGTTCGGCGGTCGACGTCACCGGTTTTCTAGCCATCACCGATCCACCTTTCATTTTTCCATTTGTCTTGTCTTGTTTTCTGACACACCTGGTTTCAATTCCCTCAGTATTAGATGTGTATATAACCCTCTGTTCCGCCCCATGTCTGTGTGTGGAATTGTTTGTTGATTTGGGTATGTACACGCTAAACTGGTTTGTGCTGGGTTATGTCAACCCATATTGTGTTTAGTGTTCTTAGTGCAGTGTGTTTTGTTCGCCAAAATAAAAGGCTCCTTTGGCTACCCAACTTCTGCTCTCCTGCGCCTGACTCCGTTACAGCCAGTTGCGCATACCAAACACCTCCAGAGCGCATCTCCATCCCCACGGGGGTAAGAGATCGGCTGTTGACCTGGACACCCAGGTATCACCTGCACCATCCAATCCCTCTCCGATAAATACTGGTGGCCCACCTTGGCGCAGGACTTCGCCCGCTATGTCAACTCCTGCTCTGTATGTGCACAAACCAAATCTCCCTGGCACACTCCAGCAGGGAAACTACTTCCCCTTCCCGTGCCTCAGCAGCCTTGGTCCCATCTGTCCATAGACTTTGTTACTGATCTCCCCCCTTTCTGATGGTTTCACCACTGTTATGGTTGTTGCTGCCCCTCTCCAGTGCTCGACGTCGCTGGTCTACTAACCACCGGCCCTACAACCATCATTAAGTACACCTGCTCCCCATCATTACGCACACTTGCTTCCCATCATTACGCACACCTGAACGTCATCATCACCTTGATTACCTTCCCTTTATTTAGTCCTCAGTAGCCTCAGTCATCAGGCAGTATTTGTTTGTTTTGATTCATGTTCTGTACGCTTCTCGTGTTTTACTTATCTGCATTCATCATTATTAAACTCACCTTCTGCACCTGCTTCCTGAGTCCCGGCGTATACGTGACACTCCTCAAGAAATGCCGGCGGCTATGACAAAAAACAAATTCAAGTTGGCTTGGGGGTGTGGTTTGACGTGGGTGTATCTTAGGTGTGTCCTTGCCACCACCAAGACACACCCATCTGTCAGAACCTTGCCAGCAGCTGTGTTCCCCCCCCACTCAATCGCAACAAACCTCCTAGAGGGTGAGTTCAACAACTACAGATGTATGATGAGATGCCGGAGGAAACTTTGAATAGGTCAGTAGCCTACAGAGTAATATGAGAAGAATGCAATTGATATTGCATTCTTGTAGACATTTTAAACTAAGTGTTTTGATAACCTTTAAATGTAGTAGCAGGTCCATGTAGAATAAACAACCCTTTACATAATACCATAGAAGCAGTGTTCTGCTAACATAACAATGAACACCTTTCATTGTCATTCCCAGCCGATACAGACACTGTGACTATCAACATTTTTGTCTGGTGGTAAAGGGGCTACCTTGGCAAACATGTCAGAGTGGTCATACAATTCCTGTGTGGTATCCCGTATACAAAAGGAGTTCCCTGATCAGATGCAGAATACACATGGTTTCTCCCTCCCCATGTTGACTGATACCATTCAATTCACAAATTATTATTTTTTTAAATAAATAAATACATAAAAAAAGACAATACAAGTAAAAGTTGTTTCTAGTAAAATGTTTATGCAGAGTGAAAGATCTCTCTCCATTCAGATACATTAGTATCAAGCCCATCTGTTAGTCTGGACTTCATCACATCATCTTGCAAGTCTCCATGTACTGGCTCCATACATGTTTCTGTGAACACATATGCACATAGTCACTGTTCTATTACCAATGGCAGTTAGGATAGGTAATATCTGATGCACAAACAGGTACTATGTTGACGTTTTAACAAGTCAGACTAAACCTATCTAATGCTGTTCTCCCCATCAATGACCGTTGGTGAGCAGGTAAGAGGTGAGGCTGGAAGTGAGGTATTTGCCAGAGCCCCTTTGATGGGCATAGCAGCGTAGATCAGCTACTGGCCCCTCATCAAAGATACTGGTCGGTCGGTCGGTCGCACGCACGCACGCACGCACGCACACACACACACACACACACAGAGCACTGATTATGATTAGCCTAGTGAAACCAACCTGATCGCTGCATTCATCTTTCTATTATCACTTCAGATCAAGCTTGTTCCACCAAGTTAGGTGATGCCCTGGACATTATATGCATCTAAAAAGTAGAAAATAAGCAACAAGTAATGTCAGTTTACATCAATTATGTTTCACAATTGGGTTATCAAATGTATCAAAGTAATGAAGTGGGTTACCTTCTGTATTTTTACAAATGATGAGCCTGTGAAAGCTGTTGCCGCAGACAGGTGAAGATTGCTGGCCGGATACTTGCAATTGGAATGTTCACATCGAGGGCCCCCTTGCTGGTCTCTATACTGCATGTTTGGTTGCAAATAGGACATCTCTCGAATAACAATATTTATATTGTGCCCTAGACATAACTTAGGCATGGAAATAAGATTACATCGCTAGCCAAATAATTTGTAGGAAAAACCTTTGCCATAGTATGATGTCGTCAAATAACATCAGCTATGCTAGCGATGATGGTGATATTGAATATCAATATACATAACCAGATACATAACCATATGGTCTAGCTATCAGTATTCTCACCACCACTGGGGACCAACAAACTCCAACCACCTATTCTGCAAGATAGAGTCCTTCGGCAGGGCATGCAAACCATAGTTGCTGGCTGTGCATCTTGCTGGAAGCATGCATTGCGTGGTTAATCCGTATAAGTCTTTTCAGTCTCAAACGGCCGTGATCCTTTGAACATGTTGGTTGGGGGCGATGTAACAACAGAGCCCCATTCAATGAAGGTAAGTGAAGTGGGCAGAGTGGCGATTTGCGCGTGGAGCTTGGCAAAAGGGGGCATGATTTGTTGATATATTTGTAATCCAAACCCGACCTTCATTTACTCGTTGTGATTCACTGAGGTTCCAAACTCTATTTTAGACGAGACTGACTTCATGACCAAAATGACCCTATTTACACTTTGTAGTCAATTTTGATACTAGAATAAATGTTTCTGACTCATAGTCCCGAGGACCATGCCTCAGGACTACCTGGCCTGATGACTCCTTGCTGTCCCCAGTCCACCTGGCCGTGCTGCTGCTCCAGTTTCAACAGTTGTGCCTGCGGCTATGGAACCCTGACCTGTTCACCGGACGTGCTACCTGTCCCAGACCTGCTGTTTTCAACTCTAGAGACAGAAGGAGCGGTAGAGATACTCTAAATGATCGGCAATGAAAAGCCAACTGACATTTACTCCTGAGGTGCTCACCTGTTGCACCCTCGACAACCACTGTGATTATTATTATTTGACCCTGCTGGTCATCTATGAACATTTGAACATCTTGGCCATGTTCTGTTATAATCTCCACCCGGCACAGCCAGAAGAGGACTGGCCACCCCTCATAGCCTGGTTCCTCTCTAGGCTTCTTCCAAAGTTCTGGCCTTTCTAGGGAGTTTTTCCTAGCCACCGTGCTTCTACACCTGCATTGCTTGCTGTTTTGGGTTTTAGGCTGGGTTTCTGTACAGCACTTTGAGATATCAGCTGATGTAGGAAGGGCTTTATAAATACATTTGATTTGATTTGATATCGATGCCACATAGGCCATTTTCAGAAGGATTCGTTGTTTTGTAGTGGCAGTCACTCTTTAACTTTGCAGCCAATGCCATCTACTATATATCAACGGTAAGAACAGGGTAGCCTACCTGTTTTGGTGGTTGAAGGTCGACCCAGCAGTCTGCGTTGGACATCATGCCCACATCAACCAGCTTGAACCTCATAACGCCGAGGTTGGTGTTCTGGGAGAAGCGGTCACAACTGTGCAGGGAGAGAGCCACTTCGCCCTCCACCTCATACCCTCCTGGCAGGGAGAACACCAATCCTTCCTCCCAGCGGGTGTGGCTGGTCAGGCGTCGCGACGAGGTCTGGGCCTCCCTCTGTCCTGCTGCAAAGGTCAGGACTCCGGCCACATAACCCTCACAGCCCGACCCCACACACAAATGCTCCGCTACAGAGAAAGACAGAGATGGGAGGCAACAGAGAGAGGGGAGCAAACCCTGAGAATAGCAGTCTATTGATGTAGTTTTAATTACATTTTTACATTTTACATTTTAGTAATTTAGCAGATGATCTTATCCAGAGAGACTTACAGTTAGTGCATTCATCTTAAGATACAGTAGCTAGGTAGGACAACCACATATCACAGTCATAGTAAGTACATTTTTTCCTCAGTAAAGTAGCTATTAGCAAAGTCAGAGCTAGTAAGGGGAGGAGTAAAGTGTGAGTGGTTTTTTTCACAAAAGGCATTCTTTAAGGGGGGGATTATTTAAGATACTCTTTGAAGAGGTAGGGTTTCAAATGTTTTCGGAAGATGGGCAGGGACTCCACTGTCCTAGCTTCTTCCACCATTGGGATGCCAGGACAAAGAAGAGCTTTAGGGGTGGGAGGGCTAAGAGACCAGAGGTGGCACAACGAAGTATTTGGGTTGGGGTGTAGGGTTTGAGCATAGCTTGAAGGTAGATAGGGGCAGTTCGTCTTGCTGCTCTGTAGGCAAGTACCATGGTCTTGTAGTGGATGCGAGCTTCGACTCGAAGCTAGTGGAAGAGAGAATCTCATTAGCTGTTCCCAATTCCCTATTTCTGAAATAAGCATATATGACAAGGTCTGCCAAATACCTTATTATGTAAAATACACTGATGCTAGAACTGTATAGGCTATGTATTAATAAGGAGAGTATGCGTATGCCTAGTAGATGTGTTTATGACAAACAATGCAGAAGCACTATGCAGACCCGGCATAGGTCTCTCCAACAGTTTCTCTAACAGCAAATAAAAATAGTAATTAGTGAAGCTAAGGGCTTTGTTATAATGAGATATAATTGAGCACACGGCAGGTGATAAACAAACCAAAGAGGCAGGACTCACAGACAGCTGGCCTGCAGAGAAGAGGGCACGACAAAACCTATTCCCCCCTCAGGAGACTGAAAAGATTTGGCATGGGTCCTCAGATCCTCAAAGGTTCTACAGCTGCACCATCGAGAGCATCCTGACTGGTTGCATCACTGCCTGGTATGGCAACTGCTCGGCCTCCGACCGCAAGGCACTACAGTGGGTAGTGTGAACGGCTCAGTACATCACCGGGCCAAGCTTCCTGCCACCCAGGACCTCTATACCAGGCGTTGTCAGAGGAAGGCCCTAACTCCCCAGACCTTAATCCCATTGAGAACTTGTGGTCAATCCTCAAGAGACGGGTGGACAAACAAAAATATCTAAAGACACTGAGGCAGCAGACTTTGTGAAAATTAATATTTGTGTCATTCTCAAAACTTTTTCGCCACGACTGTACACCTGTTGTATTCGGCGCATATGACTTATAACATTTGATTTGATTTGAACCTGTGCCCTCCGTTAGCATATGTCAACAAACGTATGATGCTGGTGTGAACAGAGTGACAGCTTGCAAGCCTACCCCCACACCAACTAACACCCACCCACCCGCAAGGCAAAGTAGATGCATTGCTGACCTTTTCATTGGGCGACGCATCAGCATCTACAGTCGATAAGCATCCACATACGGGGACCAGCCAACAGAGTGCCAACGCAAAGGCGTCCGAGTTACTCAAACCCTTATCAAAATTACCAACACTCTTATGAAGAGGGGAGACCGGAGGATTGCTTTGTCTCACCACAAATGAAATCAATTATTTTGTAGATGGAGGATATAAAAGAAGCAAGGCAGAATATTGAAATAGATGAAGCCAGTATGGCAGTTTTTGTGCGTCATCACTTTGCCACTTTATTGGCTTCGGAATATTGCTCCACAAGACACGATGCACTGATGGGATTGGGTTGTGAGGTCTCCATTTACAATTTCCTGTCACACCTTGATCTGTTTCACCTGTCTTTGTGCTTGTCTCCACCCCCCTCCAGGTGTCGCCTATCTTCCCCATTATCCCCAGTGCATTTATACCGGTGTACTCTGTCTGTTGCCAGCTCGTTTTGTTTCGTCAAGCCTACCAGCGGTTTTCCCGTGCGCCTAGCTTGCTCTAGTTCCCGTTTCCGACCATTCTGCCTGCCCTGACCCTGCCTGCCGTTCTGTACCTTGTCACACCACCCTGGATTACTGACCTCTGCCTGCCCTGAGCCTGCCTGCCCTTCTCTACCTTTTGGACTCCAGATTACTGACCTCTGCCTGCTCTTGACCTATCGTTTGCCTGCCCCTGTTTCTGTAATAAACTTTTGTTACTTCGAAACATCTGCATCCGGGTCTTCTCCTGAGCCTTGACAATTTCCATCTATTTGTTACTCTTGATTGACTGTTGCCTCACATTCATTTATTATATTTGCAGACAACTGCCAATTTGTTTTTTCTTGTAACTTTGTTTTCATTTGCAGAAGACATCTGCTTGTTTACCTCTTTTGATAATGTTAATAAATTAGGTTTGACAAAGAAATGCACTGTCATGGAAGTACTTAAATAAACTCAGCAAAAAAATAAATGTCCCTCTTTCTGGACCCTGTCTTTCAAAGATAATTAGTAAATATCCAAATAACTTCACAGATCTTCATTGTGAAGGGTTTAAACACTGTTTCCCATGCTTGTTCAATGAACCATAAACAATTAATGAACATGCACCTGTGGAACGGTCGTTAAGACACTAACAGCTTACGGTAGGCAATTAAGGTCACAGTTATGAAAACTTAGTAGACTAAAGAGGCATTTCTACTGACTCTGAAAAACACCAAAAGAAAGATGCCCATGGTCCCTGCTCATCTGTGTGAATGTGCCTTAGGCATGCTGCAAGGAGGCATGAGGACTGCAGATGTGGCCAGGGCAATAAATTGCAATGTCCGTACTGTGAGACGCCTAAGACAGCGCTACAGGACGGACAGCTGATCATCCTCGCAGTGGCAGACCAAGTGCAACAACACCTGCACAGGATCGGTACATCTGAACATCACACCTGCGGGACAGGTACAGGATGGTAACAACAACTGCCCGAGTTACACCAGGAACGCGCAATCCCTCCATCAGTGCTCAGACTGTCCACAATAGGCTGAGAGAGGCTGGACTGAGGGCTTGTAAGCTTGTTGCAAGGCAGGTCCTCACCAGACATCACTGACAACAACGTCACCTATGGGCACAAACCCACCATCGCTGGACCAAACAGGACTGGTAAAAGGTGCTCTTCACTGATGAGTCGCGGTTTTGTCTCACCAGGGGTGATGGTCGGATTCGCGTTTATCGTTGAAGGAATGAGCGTTACACCGAGGCCTGTACTCTGAAGCAAGATCGATTTGGAGGTGGAGGGTCTGTCATGGTCTGGGGCGCTGTGTCACAGCATCATCAGACTGAGCTTGTTGTCATTGCAGGAAATCTCAATGCTGTGTGTTACAGGGAAGACATCCTCCTCCCTCATGTGGTACCCTTCCTGCAGGCTCATCCTGACATGATCCTCCAGCATGACAATGCCACCAGCCATACTGCTCGTTCTGTGCGTGATTTCCTGCAAGACAGGAATGTCAGTGTTCTGCCATGGCCAGCGAAGAGCCCGGATCTCAATTCCATTGAGCACGTCTGGGACATGTTGGATCGGAGGGTGAGGGCTAGGGTGAGGGCTAGGGCCATTCTCCACAGAAATATCTGAGAACTTGCAGGTGCCTTGGTGAAAGAGTGGGGTAACATCTCACAGCAATAACTGGCAAATCTGGTGCAGTCCAAGAGGAAGAGATGCACTGCAGTACTTAATGCAGCTGGTAGCCACACCAGATACTGACTGTTACTTTGGATTTTGACCCCTCCTTTGTTCAGGGACACATTATTCCATTTCTGTTAGTTACATGTCTGTGGAACTTGTTCAGTTTATGTCTCAGTTGTTGAATCTTGTTATGTTCATACAAATATTTACACATGTTAAGTTTGATGAAAATCAATGCAGTTGACAGTGAGAGGACGTTTCTTTTTTTGCTGAGTTTATGTTTAATAGGTGAACTAGGGTCAACGTCATGTTTAGTGATACCTACCCTTCATAATTTACATGAAGTGGACATACTGGCAGATGATACTGTTGAGATCGTTGCCTTACCTTCTATCACGGTGATGTGTAGCTCGTTCTGGTCGGTATAATAGGTGAGAGAGAAATGCAGCTTCGGGTGGAGGATGGAGCTGCTTGTTGTCATCCCATTGGTAAGATCCCTGGCACAGGGGGTTTCGTCCTTTGAGTCTGGGAAAAGAGGCGGCGTTAGGGCAGGGAAATTCTACGGTTACAGATTTGCGTTGAGTCTCAGATTTAAAAAAAAAAATGTATGCCAAATAAAAAACATTGATTTCAAAGTTTTACAAACCATACAACTCCATCCACGAGGACTAATTTTAACAATTAACACTGAACATTTTACAAAAACACATTTATTGGAAGAAATATGCAGATGCAAAGTTTGGAAACAGAATTTCGGGAAAATATCCAGTTTTTTTATGTGTCCACGTTAAAAACTCTTAAATATGTGCTCTGAATTAAGATTTAACGGTGTCTGCAGATATAATGAAAGCTATGACATGACACATTGACTTTGAAAAAATACATTTTGGTTATTGAACTGTAAGTGAAGTGGATTTACACCCGGTAACGGAATTTATTCATGGGTCCGTGATCTGTACTACACAGGAATGCATAATTCTGGATATGAATGTCATTCTCTTCATGGTGACGTATCCTAAATAGGTATACAAAGGTAGAAATACGCAATATACTCCTTTGCATATTTGGGTATTATTCTATACACTGGCTATTATTTTAATGAGCTCTGCCCCCAAACAAGACCAAATTTGGTTGGTCCAGACCAGACCAAATCTGAACCAATCGTAGACGACTATGTTTCACAAGTTTTGACATCGAAGTACAGCACAGTAGAGTGCAGTAGAGTTCAGTACAGCACAGCACAACACAGTAGAGTAGAGTTCAGTACAGTAGAGTTCAGTACAGTACAGTACAGTAGAGTTCAGTATAGTACATTAGTGTACTCAACTCTAGTGTGCTCTACTGTGTACTGTCCTGAACTCTACCCCAGTACTGTACTGTACTGAACTATACTCTACTTTTCCTTGCTGTACTGTACTCTACTGTAATGTACTGTGCTGTCCAAACTTGTGAACCCAACTGTGGTTTGTGACTACTATGATTTCCCATTGTAGCCAATTCAATTGCAGAAATTCCGTTACCAATGTTTTTGAAATTCCATTACCGATTTGGTAATGGAATTTCGAGTTTTAATCACTTAATAATTCATAAACAAAATTGGTATCAGTAAAAATACTATAACTAATTGATAGGTCTACCTTTACTTGTTACTTCTGTGAACTTTCATTATCCTCCCTCATGAAGGAGAGAAATTAGAAAATATCTTAAAGATATGTGGGTTTTTGGTAACGTAATTTCAAGGCACAAGGCAATTTTTCTTAAACTTACAGAAGGAAGAAAGATTTCTCCAAAACGAAATATAACTGTTGGTATTAGTTGGTAGGGGTCTATACTTCAACATTATTGTGTTTTGATGTATTTCTGATACATTTTTAGACTTTTTCTGTTAGATGTTTTCTAAGACCCCTTTTCCATCTGTTTGACCAGAAATCAAAGCCTTTGCTTATTCCAAATTGTTAGGAAGGAAAATGTTTGAAAAATTTATATATGCCTTACTTTCTCAAAAATATAGACTCTTAGCTTTCATTTGACACCCAATGTGATATGCTCATATGAACCTAATATGTTGGTGCCCATGGGTCCTTTTATATGGAAATGTCCGGCTGTTTTTCTTCCTAGGGACATTGAATGGTAAATGTGTGCATCAACTAAACCATGAAAATCAGTGTATCTTACTTTCTAAAAAAAATTTTTTTTAGAAACAATTATTTGATAAATAATTAACACACAATAGTCAAGGGTGTGTGCTAATATATATATTTTTTCAAATAATAAATCCAAGTATCCATGTATAGCCAAGTATAGCCAAACTGTCTGTTACTGTAAGGCAACTGCATTCAGGTGTAAGAAAGCACCAAGAATAGCAGTATGAGCTCTTACCCCTCTGGGACCAGTCCTATCCATCATGCATTAGGTTCCATTGACTGGACACATCAATAACACTGAGTGGATGAGTGTAGGGACTAGGGAGGGAAGGAGGGAGAGCGGGGCAAAGCCTTTGATCACAATGCTCTGGCAGAAGGAGAGGTGCGTTAAGTAACACATACAATTATCTAGACTGAGTGAGTGGTAACTCTAATACAGTAGTAGGAAGTGATTCATTACAGTAATTACCAACAAAATGTGTTTCTGCCAAGAATTGTTTTTCCGATTTACAGAGAAAAAGTGGATGCAATCAAAAAATCCATTTAAATGTAAAATTTCACCTGAAAAATGTTGAATCTAAATAACTGAATAGTATTACACATTGTATAACATGATGAAGGCAAAGTAGCTATGAAAAGAACAGGAAATTATAAAAGGATTTATTTTGTTTAATTCAGGGTGTTTGTTATTGGTTGGGGTTTACCTTGTCTGAGGATCGTGAACGTGTCAGAGCTGTCCGTTGCTTGGTTACCAGCATCAGGCTCAGTCGAGGGTCCCTCGGGAGAGGGTTCGCCCCCCTTCTCTGAAGCATGATCAGGGTAGCTGATGACCTCAGATGAGGTCACAGACGGTTTGGGCTTGTATATTTTGGGAAATTTCAACAATGTCCTTGGTTGGATGGGCTCTGTGGATTTTTCCACACTGAACTAGAGGAGGATGAAGAGTTGGTTAAAGAAAGGCTCATAAAACTGTACTATGAAACAAGGTGTGGTGATAAATCACAGCTAGTTTGTAGACTGCTTTCATGAACATTTAGTGTTGGTCGTGCAGTTCAAAGACAGCAAGCCTGCTGTATGCAACCAATCCCAGAGGGGTTCATTGCGGCCATAACAGTCCATTATCACTGCAGTCTGGCAATTCACACGAAAACATGGAACATCAATTTACAGTGAATGCACCTCTCTGACAGTCAGCTAAGTGTGGTCCATTCATATGAGTGAGTTATGGTTATACTGATAAGAATTTCCATCCATTCTCCTGGGCTTGCATCATTACTCTCCCAAATCAAACTCTAAAACTGGTAACTGGTAGCCATTATGTTAAAGTATAGAACTTTATTCATGCTTGTGGAATAAATTGCACATTGTTATGTTACATTCCATAATGGGATATAAACATTTCAGAGGAGGACTAAAGAGTAAGGTTGTTATCTCTCCAACCAGCAAGTGTTCTTTCACCTCCTTAGCAGCACATTTAAAGTACTGCAAAAAGCAAGCTGACTGGAACATGGTGTCTACCTGGAGCATGCATCATGTGTGATGGCTTGTGTAAGCTGAGGAAAGGAAGACTGTGTGCAGCCTGGTCTCATAGACTAGACTTAACATAGTAAATGTACATCTGGTATGATATATTACATTTGGTATGGTTACATAAGACAGAAGGTTAGGAGTTAGGTTAAAGGGTTAACGCAAACTGCACGGACAACTTTAACATTTTAGCTAATTAGCAACTACTTAGCATGTTAGCTTAACCTTAACCCTTTAACCTAACTCCTAACCCTAACCTTAACGCAAACAATCCTTTAACTTAACTCCTAACCCTAACCCTAACCCCTAGCCTAGCTATTGTTAGCCGCCTAGCTAATATTAGCATTAGCCACCTCGCTAACGTTAGCCACAACAAATTAGAATTCATAACATAGCATTACAAATTGGTCAAATATTGTACAAATTGCAAATCATAACATTTCATAAGAATTGTAATTCATAACATATCATACAAAATGGATGATGGACATCCACAAATGAATAAATACCAAACAAAACTTAACATATCATACTAATTGGAGTGTCCCGGATTTACATTTACTATATAAGGTCTACCCCTGAGTCCAGGTTGTAGCGTGAGCTGCACGGGTACCCTGCTCCTCCCTCCTCCCCAAATTACACTGACACAGATGTGCAGGGAACCTATGCATTCATTATTAGGCTAGTTCTAGCAGTTTTTTTCCGCTCTGAAAGATTCTGAATCACTCATCATCTCGTCACAAACTCATCGGATGGGTATCTGCTTCTAACACCATTATTTAGCCATCTTCAAATGAGACCCATATGCAGGAACACTACACAGCCCATAAGGAAATAGGAATTTCAATTAAACACACTGTAGTTCTTCAAAGTGGTTAAGTCTGGTGGTGTTAAGTCTGCTTCAAAGCTGTGGAATCTCACTCCATGACTAATCAGTCAAGGTCAAATGTGGACATACGTGCGACACCTTTTGCTTGGCTCAGAGAGAGGATGGGTGGGTTCACTCTAAAGTGGACTGCAACAGACAGTCAACCTTTCCCACAGAAAGGACACGGTTGGTGAGCAGAACTTTGATACAATGCCACAAGTCGAGTCACAGGTTAAGACTCCTGCAGCCCATTGGAACATGAATACAGTGCTCTACTAACTGTACTCCAGTGCCCATAACAGTAAAAAAAAGACTACAACAAATTATCATCAGAGGAGCCAATTGGAGGGCTCTATCTTACCGCAGTCCATTATTGTAATGTAACCCCTATCTGATGTTTTACTGCTGCATTTCCTGTGTTACAATCTATATATCAGTTAAGGGCGACATCAAAGGTTGTCATAAGCAGATATGGCGAATCGTCTTAGCTCACCAACTTCCCTGTTCAAAAATCTACAGACTAGTTGTTATGTCAGTGTATTAACCAACTGTAGTTAGCTATGTTATTTACCAGGATGTCATGCCACTCAGAGTAACTGTAGTTACTCAAATCAAACATACAGGACAAAGCTTTCTGCACTACAATTATAGATCACCTATGAGATAGCTCTACACGTGATATGACATTTAGTCAATGTTATCACTCAATAACCATGGCATTCACTCCAGTCCCACGTCACATAAACCTAGTCACACAGATTCACCAAGTCACATGCGGTGCTGGTAATTACCCTCCCAGGAAAGTAAGTTCTCCAATATCTGAGTCCATGTGCAAGTACTGTAGAAGGGCAGCTCACCTGCTCTGAGGAGTGCAGAACACTAGGTTTAGCCTTCTCTGGGTCTGCATCTTCACCACTTTCCAGCTTGCCTTTCTTACAGGACCTGCAGATCAGTGAGAGCCCACAGAGAGTGAGGATGCCTGACGCAGTGCCCAGCGTGGCACCAAGGACAGCAGCTGTGGTGAAAATCATGCTGGTCAACAAGGGCAACACAAGAAAAAATAAAGAGGAAGAAGAAAGGAAGCTAAAAATGTCCAAGTTACTCTTCAGGCAGCATTACAAATAAAGATGTGGAGATGCTGATTGGTTAGTCTGCAGCAAATGTCCCACAAAAATAGGGCGATTTTTCAGGAGACAGGCTGCACTTCATTCGGGTACCAGCAGTTGGATGCAAGCACTTTCAGTATGCAGTTCCCTCATCCAGAGACAGAGGGATAATGTTCCTGTCTGCAGAAGAGAACAGCGTGAGAGAGGAAGCCCGCCTTGTCTACTTGCATATATTCAGTGAGAGGAGGGATGAGAAAAGACAAAGGGAGAGAAAGGAGTGGGAGGGTAGAGGCTGGCTGGCTGCTAGCTGGTTAGGACAGAATATGTATGTTTCATTGATGCTTCCCTTCTCTGTCTCTTTTGCTCTTTAGCTCTACGTTTCTTTCTCTTCCTTCCTTCTCTTCCCCACTACCACTTTCCTGTTGCCCTCAGACACATCCATGTCTGGCATCTGAATGACGTCAGAGGTAAAAATCCTACTCCCCAGAATAACCTTTTTTTTTTACACACCAACAGAAAGTTAAAAAAAATAGGCTGATCTCATTCCCCTTCTCTCAACGCACTATCCCCATTATGCTGTTCAGCCAGGAGAATGCGCACCACCACAATATTGCTGTTTATTCCTCATGGCTAAGCAAAGGATACCTCTCTGAATAAAACATCTCTCTGAATCTAAAATTGCTAGAGTAAGAAGACATTTCATTTAGCCACATGAACAGTCAAAAACAAATCTATTCTCGCTGAGGGGGAAAATCTCCCGTCAAATTCTATATTTGGTCCCCCAACTTTTGCATTAATATGCAGTTTCCATGGAAACAACATAACCCACACTACAAACAGACCCTCAAAATCTGTGAACATCTTGGGGCAAAGCACTGTTTTTAGCACTGCCGTAACCAAAAGTATAGTACTTGAACATGACAAATTAAAAGGCTCAAAGGCTCATTCATAACAACAGTAGCTGACTGCAAGTAGTTTCACTTTGCAAGCTCTTCTGGAAACATGCTGCATAATGAAAGCCATCATCATGGCTGTCTGGATAACTTAATAACACTTCTGTCTTCTTTTACATTCTATCCCCTTGTCTAGATTAATCACATCCTGAAATTCCCCCCAGGGCACTGGCCATCTCTCCAAACTGTGTGATGAGGTATGACGTATGATGCCTCAGTTTGGTTTTCCTGACCGCTTTCATTCAGAAGGCAATACTGGTTCATAACTCTCGTTTTTAACACAGCTTATCTATACATTTTAAACAAAAAGATAGCATTCTATAGGTTTACATGTATCCAGCAATCTACGTCCAGTGTTACACCCGCAGGAGGCCGTCATTGTATAAGAATTTGTTCTTAACTGACCTAGTTAAATAAAGGTTAAATAAATAAAATAAATAAATACAATATTATCATTTCAGACAGTGAGGGAAGTCCCTTTTAGACAATACTCATTCATGGATTTGAAATGAATATGCAGAGCACAATATGTGAATTGAAGGATTACCCAATGTAGAAAATAGGCCTAATCTTTGATGCCATCTTGAGGATGTAAGAGAAAGTAAAATCTGCAGTTGCTTCATTCATTTTTGAACATATAACTTAATGATATGTAGCCATTGATTCTTGAAGAATGCAATTTATTAACACAGCATGAGCTTAGTTCAACTGTAATACCCCATCAGAACCCAAAATATAAGATTGTTTTACTCCAATGTTCGTAAAGAAAGTAAATGTAAACATCGGAGGCTCCCGAGTGCCGCAGCGGTCTAAGGCTCTGCATCTCAGTGCTAGTGGTGTCATTACAGACCCTGGTTTGATTCCCGGCTGTATTACAACCGGCTGTGATTGGGAGTCCCATAGGGCGGTGCACAATTGGCTCAGCGTCGTCCGGGTTAGGGTTTGGCCGGGGTAGGCCGTCATTGTAAATAAGATTTTGTTCTTAACTGACTTGCCTAGTTAAATACAGGTTAAATAAATACAATATATATATATTAAAAAAACACTATATAGCCTCATGGTAAAAATGATAATTGATATCATGGATTGGCAGTCCTTGCATCCATAGCTCAGTCTATGGATGCAACGGCTGATTCCTGCTTTAACAGGTGGCTTGAACAAGCAATCATACATAGCAGGAACACTGCACTACCAGCTATAATAATCTTTGGTACTATACACAAGGATATAACGTCCAGATCATTTTATGTGCCACACAGATCTATCAACCAAGCTTGGCCAGAAGACCGGTCTCAAATACAGGGAAGCTACTACACAGTATGTTAGTACAATCCAGAGTGTACACCATAACCGTAGGTGCACACAATGCCTATAATAGGAATTTCCCTGAATAGGGCATACAGTTGGTGAAAGTATTTTATGATGATTCATATCAACCACCTACGTAAGCATCCTACTAGTTTGAAGTAATCCATTACTAATATGTGTAAATGTTTACACAGGAAGCTGAGATAGATGAGAACAACCTGATCACATTTTTCATATCAACTTCTCCCTAGCCCCACTCCCCATGTGCGAACTATTTGATAACAAGAAAGCATGCGGAAACGCTGTCACAATAGATGGGGCGGGACTTGAAGCGAAACTCCAGGTTCCAAAATGGCAGCGTCCATGGAGCTAAGCTTGAACAATTTACCCTCCGATCCTTTGCTCTTAATGTTATCCTTTCTTGACTTTAGAGATTTGATAAGGTATGTATAACACGCTTCAGAGGGATAAAGGCCTGTGCACAAAATACCATACGAGTTTATGTTGTGTAATAGAGCTATGCTTAGCTACAAAAGCTGGATATAGTTAACGTTCTCAAGATGTTGTTAGCTAAGCAAATAATTCACTTTTGTTTACTAGCTAGCTTGCTATTGCATGCCAGTGTGTTGTCTTTCCTGATTGTTTGGTCACTAGTCTTATTCAATATGACAGTTGCAGGTAAATTTATTGCATAAAAATGTAACTTTCAATTAGCCGTGAGCTAATTTGCCGTCGCTAGCTAGGGTTGGCTAGTAGCTAGGCTAATGCTGCGTTTCTAACCAAGTGGGAAGGTGGTATTTAGTAGTTACATAAAGAATCCACTTTAACGCCCCTCCAACCACTAGTGGGGAATGTGTCTATCATCCATGTGCTGACCCCTGACGTCATCTACTAAGAAATGACCTAGATAACAGCATTTTCGGCAGTAACACATTATTTATAAAAAAATAAATAGCTATGTTTTTTTAACACTAATTTGTTTACAAGCATGATAGCTCTACTTTAAGTTGATTGAGCTTGTTGGCCATCAGCCAATCAGTGTTTCTCAACGAGTTCAAAGCACTTGAACGCAGCCAACTTGTATTTACGACTTCACAGCTGATAATTACCTTCTTCCCACTTTGATATTAAAGCAGCATAATGGTTTGTTTTGGTTTCAGATGCCTTGTTGTTGTAGCTAGCTAATGTTACTTCTCCGCTATCCCATTCAAATTAGACGGTAAATGTTATTAGACATTATACCGCGTCTATTCACAAAGCTGTCTGCCGCCTGTAGACGCTCCGACGGTGTACAAAAATGCTCTGTATAGACAAAAAGAGCCCAGCACGAGATACAATTTTCGAAACATTTGGAACTTAAAGGTGCAATATGCAGAAATCGCTCCGCCATTTCCTGGTTGCAAATTGTTTTGTTTAAACCGCTGTGAAATATATTTTCAATAACCGAACAATATTGTTTTTTCAGCTGTTTGAACCTTGTGTACAAAACCGAAAGTAAAAGACTAAAAACGAAATTTAGGAAGAGGAATCATAGAAATAGCACACAGAACATATCTATCGCTTCTTGTACTTGCTTTAAAGACAGCATGACAGATAACAGCCACAATGGGCAGAAGCTGGTCGTTCCTGGGTATGAGAATACTTGAATCTAAATAATTATTTGTCTATATTTGTTTTTTGTGCTGCTGAATAAGATGAATTTACATGAAAAACTGCAGACCTTAAATGTATATTTTATATTTGAAAGATTCTTTCTCCCTAGTATGAAAGTTAAGTTCCAGAAGTTTACAAAACCTTATCGCTGGTGAGGTGTATTTGCTTTTAGACAGAGCGTCGGTATTAAATGGAGAGCAGGAATTATAGTTCATGAGGGAGTCAACTGTGATCAGTACCATGAGCTGAGAACCCAAGGGGGGAAAGCTGGGTATGCCCAAAGACGAAGAGAGGCCCAACTCGGCTGAAAATCTTTGTCCCTCCAGCGGGTGGTGTTGTTTCGCCCACCAAGCAAGAAGTTTTTGTATGGAGGTCAATGAGAGAGTGTCAAATTTGGTCGTCAAAAAAATGTATGGTTTATTTGTTCTGCGAGATTTATTTGATCGAATAGAAGTTTGGCAATGCTTATGTTACGGAGTGTATTGATATAAGTAAGACATTTACATCCTGGCAACTTTGAGAACACTTTATATCGGAATGGCAATGCATATTCATGACATGAGGCTAGTAGAACAGCATCTCTCTCCATTGAAAACAGGCGGAAACGATAGGCTCGAACTTGACAGCCCACAGTGCCGCTTTGTGGACATTGTTTTTTATTTTTATTTAACTAGGCAAGTCAGTTAAGAACACATTCTTATTTACAATGACGGCCTACCAAAAGACCTCCTGCGGGGACGGGGGTTGTGTTAAAAAAATATATTTATTTATTTATCAGGACAAAACACACATCACGACAAGAGACAACGCAACACTACATAAAGAGAGACCTAAGACAACAACATAGCAAGGCAGCAACACATGGTACCAACACAACATGGCAGCAGCACAACATGGTACAAACATTATTGGGCACAGACAACAGCACAAAGGGCAAGAAGGTTAGGGCGAAGAGATGTATCTTTACAGTATATCGATAATCTTTGGTATACACCTTGGGTTCTTGAGAGCTACTTATTTGCCAGACTATTAGCGTCCGAGCTAGCTAATGCTAACCTGGGTCTGTTGATTTTATAAGCCTCAAATGATTCTCCCCTGTATGAAGTGTGATTTCAAGAGAAATTGGCTAGCAAGTATAAATAGCAAGCTAGCTTTGCCGTCTTATACAGTTGAAGTCGGAAGTTTACATACACTTAGGTTGGAGTCATTAAAACTCTTTTCAACCACTCCACACATTTCTTGTGAACAAACTATAGTTTTGGCAAGTCGGTTAGGACATCTACTTTGTGCATGACACAAGTCATTTTTCCAACAATTGTTTACAGACAGATTATTTCATTTATAATTCACTGTATCACAATTCCAGTGGGTCAGAAGTTTACATACACTTAGTTGACTGTGCCTTTAAACAGCTTGGAAAATTCCAGAAAATGATGTCATGGCTTTAGAAGCTTCTGATTGGCTAATTGACATCATTTGAGTCAGTTGGAGGTGTACCTGTGGATGTATTTCAAGGCCTACCTTCAAACTCAGTGCCTCTTTGCTTGACATCATGGGAAAATCAAAAGAAATCAGCTAAGACCTCAGAAAACAAATGGTAGACCTCCACAAGTCTGGTTCATCCTTGGGAGCAATTTCCAAACGCCTGAAGGTACCATGTTTATCTGTACAAACAATAGTACGCAAGTATAAACACCATGGGACCACGCAGCCGTCATACCGCTCAGGAAGGAGAAATGTTCTGTCTCCTAGAGATTAACGTACTTTGGTGCGAAAAGTGTAAATCAATCCCAGAACAACAGCAAAGGACCTTGTGAAGATGCTGAAGGAAAAAGGTACAAAAGTATCTATATCCACAGTAAAATGAGTCCTATATCAACATAACCTGAAAGGTCGCTCAGCAAGGAAGAAGCCACTGCTCCAAAACCACCATAAAAAAGTCAGACTACAGTTTGCAACTGCACACGGGGACAAAGATCGTGCTTTTTGGAGAAATGTCCTCTGGTGTGATGAAACAAAAATAGAGCTGTTTGGCCATAACCATCGTTATGTTTGGAGGAAAAAGGGGGAAGGTGGCAAGCCGAAGAACACCATCCCAACTGTGAAGCACGGGGGTGGCAGCATCATGTTGTGGGGGTGCTTTGCTGCAGGAGGGATTGGTGCACTTCACAAAATAAATGGCATCATGAGGAAGGACAATTATGTGGATATATTGAAACAACATCTCAAGACATCAGTCAGGAACTTAAAGCTTGGTCGCAAATGGGTCTTCCAAATGGACAATGACCCCAAGCATACTTCCAAAGTTGTGGCAAAATGGCTTAAGGACAACAAAGTCAAGGTATTGGAGTGGCCATCACAAAGCCCTGACCTCAATCCCATAGAAAATTTGTGGGCAGAACTGAAAAAGTGTGTGCGAGCAAGGAGGCCTACAAACCTGACTCAGTTACACCAGCTCTGTCAGGAGGAATGGGCCAAAATTCACCCGACTTATTGTGGGAAGCTTGTGGAAGGCTACCTGAAACGTTTGACCCAAGTTAAACAATTTAAAGGCAATACTACCAAGTACTAAATGAGTATGTAAACTTCTGACCCACTGGGAATGTGATGAAAGAAATAAAAGCTGAAATAAATCATTCTCTCTGCTATTATTCTGACATTTTACATTCTTAAAATAAAATAGTGATCCTAACTGACCTAAGACAGGACATTTTTACAAGGATTAAATGTCAGGTATTGTGAAATACTGAGTTTTTAAATATATTTGTCTAAGGTGTATGCAAACTTCCGACTTCAACTGTAACAGCTCATTTGAGCTAGCTAGCTGCCAGATAATTGAATTTCTACAGGTATCGCACCATCACATCCTGATATACTGAAATTCATGCAAAGAACCTGCTAACTAGCAATAACTTTTTTATTTTCTATCCATAGTTGCAGTTTTGTGAGTAGACGACTCAACGAGCTTTCCGGCCACAACCCATTATGGAAAGGCCTCTGTTTGAAACATTGGCTCTTAACTGAGTAAGTCTGATCAACAGCAAAAAACATGGATTTCATCAGCCTATGGACAGTGTAAAGCCTGTGTATGAGAATCTTGTCTGTAGCAAAGAGTAGAGTTGGAGTTAACTTCCTCTGATTTGTGGTGAAGAGTAACAGCAAAACATTCACATAAAAACGTTTCAAATTGAAAAGGATTCAAAATGGCTTATACCAACATTCTTTTGATCTCTTATTTGCTGTAATAATCAGGAATGTTTGTACTGAATGTGTTTATTTTGCAAACGGAATAGTACTGATATGTTTTACTTAGCTAAATATTTTGTTGTTGTTGAGCAGGTCAGACAAAATTCAGAAGGTTCAAACCTGGAAGGAACTCTTCCGAGAGTTCTATACTGACTTGGGTCGTTACATTGATCACTATGGCACCCTGAAGAAAGCCTGGGATGACCTGAAGAGATACCTTGACCAGCAGTGCCCCAGGATGATCGCCTCTCTCAAAGGTAAACCTCCACAAGGAATACACATCACCACTTTAGGGGATTTGATCGCTGTGGGATGGTTCAATGGAACCATTAGGCCTTATTGGGGCGGCAGGTAGCCTAGTGGTTAGAGAGTTGGGCCACTAACTGAAAGGTTGCTAGATCGAATCCCCGAGCTGTCAAGGTAAAAATCTGTTGTTCGGCCTCTGAACAAGGCAGTTAACCCACTGTTCCTAGGCCTTCATTGTAAATACGATTTTGTTCTTAACTGACTTGCCTAGTTAAATAATTTTTTCCTTTTTTTATTTAACCTTTATCTTAAAACCTTCAACCAATATGCTGATGGATTTCCAAATGTATTGGATAGAAAATCCTTACCTTTTTTAAAATGATTTATTTATTGTAGTTTGTTTGCCTAAGTCATTTGATGATTTCCCCTGAGCAGAGGGAGCAAAGGAAGAAGAGCTGGATGGCATTGAGGCCCAGATTTGTTGCAAGCTTTCAGATGACTACCGGTGCTCATACCGGATACACAATGGGCAGAAGCTGGTCGTTCCTGGGTATGAGAATTCATCAATTCAAATAATTGTTTGTCTATATATATATTTTTTGTGCTGCTGAGCTGAATAAGATGAATTTACATGAACAAATTGACATACAAGTATACTTATGGTAAAAATGATTTACCCCTATTTTCTTCCAGGTTAATGGGAAGCATGGCCCTGTCTAACCACTACCGCTCAGAGGACCTGCTAGATATTGAAACGGCAGCAGGTGGCTTTCAGCAGCGCAAGGGCATGAGGCAGTGTTTGCCCCTCACCTTCTGCTTCCACACAGGCCTCAGCCAATACATGGCCCTTGAGGGCACTGAGGGCCGCAGCCGCAGCGAGATCTTCTACCACTGCCCGGTCAGTTTTCATATGAGACCCCGGCCCCCTCCCCAATTACAACTGGGAGACAGCCTTTCATTCTCACACACAGGTTAAGGATGAAAAGAATAAGGAAGTGGGTAGCATCGCTTAGTAATAATAAACCACTCCTTAATTTGAGCTTTATATAACTTTTAGTATTTATGTTTCCTAAGTTATTTAGGACAGATATAACTCATTGCAACTGGGGGGAGCCATTTTCTAGCTATCTCACCACGTCAGTTGCAAACAGCTTCCAGTGTTTACGTTTCATAACTTGTCTGGGGCAAGGACAACTCTTTGCCACTGGGGGTAGCCCTTTTCTAGCTATGGTATCTCACCACAGGCAGGAGATAATGTTGAATAATGGAAATTAACTAATGGCAGTGGTGGAAAAAGTACCCAATTGTCATACTTGAGTAAAAGTAAAGATATCTTAATAGAAAATGACTCGAGTAAAAGTCACCCGGTAAAATAATACTTGAGTAAAAGTATAAAAGTCTTTGGCTTAAAATATACTTAAGTATCAAAAATAAAAGTATAAATCATTTCACATTCCATATATTAAGCAAACCAGACAGCACAATTTTTATTTTTAAATTTAAGGATAGCCTGGGACACACTCCAACACTCAGACATAATTTACAAACAAAGCATTTGTGTTTAGTGAGTCCGCCAGATCAGAGGCAGTAGGGATGACCAGGGATGTTCTCTTGATAAGTGTGTGAATTTGACAATTTTCCTGTCCTGCTAAGCATTTGAAATGTCACGAGTACTTTTGGGTGTCAGGAAAAATGTATGGAGTAAAAAGTTCATTATTTTCTTAAGGAACGTAGTGGAGTAAAAGTTGTCAACACTATTTATATTTAAGTACAGATTAGCCCAAAACGACTTAAGTAGTACTTGAAAGAATTTTTACTTAAGTACTTTACATCACTGACTAATGGATGACTAATAGGATTGTTCTACATTTTTCTATTATAGGATCAAATGGCACAAGATCCATCTGCAATTGACATGTTCATCACAGGTATGATGAGCTATTATTTTGTTACATATATTATACAAATATTTCAGTTAGGTTGTGTAAAAATGTTTTATTGCAACATCTCACTGCAAGTTGAGCAATTGTAAACTTTTATATGGATGCTTAACAACTAGGTTATTATGCACTTCTTGGAATTGATCAAGGTACAGAGGATGCAGTGCCCGGTTAATCTCTCCCCAATCAGACTTAAACAGGAAGGCACTGCTCCCATTCTTCAAATATAAATAAATAAATAAATAAATAAACTGTTGTATTGCAACATAGCACTCCATGAATGGATTAATTTAATTAAATAAAGGTTAACTAGGCAAGTCAGTTAAGAACAAATTCTTATTTACAATGAATAAAAAAATGGAACTCTGGATTATTTGCTAAATTTAATATTTCTTGATATTCAATGTGTTAGTTCCTCAACATATGGGTTTGAACTTCTAATGCAGTGTCTCACACTTTGTCATTATTTTGCTTCCTCTCACTCTAATTTCTCACCTTAGGGTCCAGCTTTACTGAGTGGTTTACCTCATATGTCCATAACGTGGTAACAGGAGAATACCCCATCATCCGGGATCAGATCTTCAGGTAACCTCAATTAAGTTTCCCTTTCTGGAATACCTAACAGGCACATGCAGGAAGGTCGTAGTTTCTGTGTCATTATGGCAATACTCAACAATATGTAGTAAGGCTGACCCCATGTAGTCGACTGGTCGATTTTTTTTTTATTTTTTTTTTTATTTTTTTTTATTTTTATTTTTGGTCGATAGGCTGTTGGTCCACCAAGATTTCTTTAGTCGAGCAGTAGCAAAAAAATATATACAGTACCAGTCAAAGGTTTGGACACACCTACTCATTCAAGGGTTTTTCTTTATTTTTACTATTTTCTACATTGTAGAATAATAGTGAAGACAAACTATGAAATAACACATGGAATCATGTAGTGACCAAAAAAGTGTTTAACAAATAAATATATTTTATATTTGAGAATCTTCAAACTAACCACCCTTTGCCTTGATGACAGCTTTGCAGACTCTTGGCATTCTCGCAACAGCTTCACCTGGAATGCTTTTCCAACAGTCTTGAAGGAGTTCCCACATATGCTGAGCACTTGTTGGCTGCTTTTCCTTCACTCTGCGGTCCAACTCATCTCAAACATCTCAATTGGGTTATGGTCGGGTGATTGTGGAGGCCAGGTCATCTGATGCAGCACTCCATCACTCTCCTTCTTGGTCAAATAGCCCTTACACAGGCTGGAGGTGTGTTTTGGGTCATTGTCCTGTTGAAATGAAAAAGAATGCTTCATGGTGGGAACCACACATGCGAACATCATCCGTTCACCTACTCTGCATCTCACAGACACAGCGGTTGGAACCAAAAATCAAAACATTTGCACTCTTCAGACCAAAGGACAGATTTCCACTGGTCTAATGTCAATTGCTTGTGTTTCTTGGCCCAAGCAAGTCCCTTCTTCTTATTGGTGTTCTTTAGTAGTGTTTTCTTTGCCACAATTTGACCATGAACGCCTGATTCACACAGTCTCCTCTGAACAGTTGATGTTGAGATGTCTGTTACTTGAACTCTGGCTTTTATTTGGGCTCTAATTTCTGAGGCTTGTAACTCTACTGAACTTATCCTCTGCAGCAGAGGTAACTCTGGGTCTTCCATTCCTGTGGCGGTCCTCATGAGAGCCAGATTCATCATAGCGCTTGATGGTTTTTGCAGCTGCACTTGAAGAAACGTTCAAAGTTCTTGACATTTTCTTTAAAGTAATGATGGACTGTCGTTTCTCTTTGCTTATTTGAGCTGTTCTTGAAAAACGGAGTTTAAATGTATTTGACTAAGGTGTATGTAAACTTCCGGGTTTCTGTTTTATTTTTGAATACATTTTCAGAAATGTCAAACCTGTTATTGCTTTGTCATTATGGGGTATTGTGTGTAGATTGGTGAGGGGAAAATGTATGTAATCCATTTTAGAATAAGTCTGCAATGTAACAAAATGTGGAAAAAGTCAAGGGGTCTGAAATTTTTATTTCTTTAACCTTTTATTTAACTAGGCAAGTCAGTTAAGAACAAATTCTTATTTACAATGACGGCCGACGCTGGGCCAATTGTGTGCCGCCCTATGGGACTCCCAATCCTGGCCGGTTGTGATACAGCCTGGAATCGAAACAGGTCTGTAGTGACGCCTCTAGCACTGAGATGCAGTGCCTTAGACCGCTGCGCCACTCGGGAGCCCCGAATGCACTGTAGTTGATTCGATTAAAACACATAGGATGTGTCTATATATGGAAAAATACACGTTTAAAAAATGTTGACCAATCGATTGGTCGAATGAACAGACAACACTTGGTCGACCAAGGTTTTTGTTGGGTCGGGACAACCCTAATATGTAGTTAACAAACATTTAAAGCAAGGCTTCCAACGGATTTTGAAGGTTTAATAAGCTTTGTCACTATTCACAGGTACGTCCATGATAAGCAGTGTGTTGCCACCACGGGGGATATTACTGTTTCAGTGTCTACCTCATTCTTACCGGAGCTTAGCTCAGTGCATCCTCCACATTTCTTCTTCACCTATCGGATCAGGTACCACTATTTCCCCTACTGATTTCACTTCCTGATAATGATTAAAAATATAAATGTGTAAATGGATCATAATACAGCTGTCGTAACTTTCCTAACCTTATGCATTAAATTCTACCCTCAGGATTGAAATGGCAAAGGATGCCCTCCCTGAGAATGCTTGCCAACTGGATAGTCGTTATTGGAAGATCACCAATGCTAATGGCAACGTGGAGGAGGTCCGTGGGCCAGGCGTTGTTGGTAGGTGACTAGAGAGGATTCTGTGGACTTACCATAATGTTTCATTCTTAATTGTCTCCATTTGGGAACAGTGTGGAAAAACCTGTTACGATCTAAGAATGATTTACAGCTAACAGATTACTAATGTAATTGTCATGTTATATACTAATTAAATAAGTTAACATTTCATGAGTAACTTATGTATGAGATATACTTAACCACATGACATTGTCTGCAGGAGAGTTCCCGGTGATGACTCCGGGTAAAGTACATGAGTACGCAAGCTGCACGACCTTCTCTACTACCTCAGAGTACATGGAAGGCCACTACACCTTCCACCGCCTCAAGAACAAAGAGGAGATCTTCGACGTCTGCATCCCCCGCTTTCACATGGTTTGCCCTCCGTTTCGTGAGTCAATTGTACGGTCGGTAAGTGTTTATGGTTTATGAGATGGCGATGAGTAACAATTGGATTCAGTTTTAAGGAACTTGGTAAATCAATGATCAGGGCCACCTTTTCGGTCAGGGTTATTATATTAAAATGTTTTGTTGGTCTTTTTATTTGTCCATTTTTGGTAATACAATAAATGGTAAAGTTTTGAAACAAGAACTTGGTTTAATATTTGCTTCCCCCCCATCAGCAGGGATCGGCAAGGGATGTTTCAAGTGCATCTTTTAACGAAGACAACTCGTCAGACACCGATGATCATAATGAGGGTGAGCTTCGAGGCATTAACATGGCAGCCCCAGGGGGAAGATGCCCACGCCACATCTGACACACTTTTCTCACCACAGGACTCAATTAGGAAAGGGGCTAGGAAGGACTTTCACAATTACATAAGAGTAAAGTTTGTTTTTGTTTGTAAAGCTGTATTTACCATTGGCTGATAGTCATTGCCCTGTGTGAACTTTTCCACCCCAGCTCGATGAGATACAACCACAGCCTCTGCAATATGCCCTCCCATGTAAATCCAAGATCGCTCCATTGTTTGTTTTCTTTTTTTTCAACAATGGAGCGATCTGGAACTGGACATTGTCTATTGAGAGCAGGGTTGTCACCTCTTTTTCAATAGTAGCATTGTTCATTCTCTAGCTGGCTGCCTAGTGCATAGAGCTAAAGTGCAGATTGGTGCTCTATTTAAATCCTGAGTATTCCCTTTTTTCCTTGGCATATGTAGTGTGTGTGTGTGTGTAGTCATATTCCTTATATAAAAAGCCACAGCATCTCTACAGGTCCACTGTAGGTGTATTGGCGATGCATCATCAAAAATGACATTTATTTTACATTGCAGCTGTTTTTGCAGCAGTGTTAAACATGTTTAACTATGACGATCTTAATCAGAGATGGTCACTGCCAGTGGTTTTCAAACCCCCCCAAAAAAAGGAATTATATGGAAACACACAACTCATAAAAGCTGGGATGTTTGCATATGCTAATGACAAAGAGAAGCCCACATCAAAGCTGTTGAGCTACATTGGATGCTGTCTGTATATCTAATAGATATTCAGCAACATGTTAATGTGGGCTTGACTCTGTCATGCATTAACTCTGTCATGCATTAATGCATATCATATCTTATTAATTGCAATGTGATTATGACTATGATCCTTTGAAAGTCTGCAGAAACAAACAACTGTTTAGTAAAGCAGCCAATCAGTGTGCAGTTTCTCATAGAAATCTGAATGTTTGAACAATGAGCTACAGCATCACACCCCTCTGTATTTATTTGAACAGTGAAGCTAAAGTTAGTCAAATTTGGCTCTATACTCCAGCATTTTCAATTTGAGATCAAGTGTTTTATATGAGGCGACAGTACAGAATGTCACCTTTTATTTGAGAGTATTTCTATACGTATCTGTTTTGCCGTTTACAAATGAATGCACTTTATGTACAGTGCCTTCAGAAAGTATTCCCACCCATTTACTTTTTCCACATTTTGTGTTACAGCCTGAATTTTAAAATTGATTAATTTGAGATTTTGTGTCCTTGGCCTACACATAATACCACAATGTCAAAGTTGAATTATGTTTTTAGAAATGTTTACAAGTTAATTAAAAATGAAAAGCTGAAATGTCTTGAGTCAATAAGTATTCAACCCCTTTTGTTATGGCAAGACTAAATAGGTTCAGGTGTAAATTTGTAAGTGATTTGCTTAACAAGTCACATAAGTTGCATGGAATCACTCTGTGCAATAATAGTGTTTAACATGATTTTTGAATAACTACCTCATCTCTGTACCCCACACATACAATTATTTGTAAGGTCCCTCGGTTGAGCAGTGAAAGCCACACCTATTCAACCACAAAGACCAGGGAGGTTTTCCAATGCCTCGCAAAGAAGGGCACCTGTTGGTAGATGGGTAAAAATAAAAAAGTAGACATTTAATATCCCTTTGAGCATGGTCAAGTTATTAATTACACTTTGGATGGTGTATCAATTCAACCAGTCACTACAAATATACAGGTGTCCTTCCTTACTCAGTTGCCGGAGAGGAAGGAAACCGCTCAGGGATTACACCATGAGGCCAATGGTGACTTTAAAACAGTTAGAGTTTAATGGCTGTGATAGGAGAACACTAAGGATGAATCAACAAGATAGTATACTGAACAAAAATATTAACCCAACATGCAACAATTTAAGCAATTGTACTGCGTTATAGTTCTTATAAGGAAATCTCATTAGGCCCTAATCTATGGGTTTCACTTGACTGGGCAGGGGCGCAGCAATGGGTGGGCCTGGGAGGGCATAAGTCCACCCACTAGGGAGCCAGACCCAGCCAATAAGTATTAGTTTTTCCCCACAAAAGGGCTTTATTACAGACAGATCTGCGGTTGTGAGGCCCGGTTGGACGTACTGCCAAATTCTCTAAAATGATGGTAGATAATTGAATGTTCATTTATCTGGCATCAGCTCTAGTGGACATTCTTGCAGTCAGCATGACAATAGCACGCTCCCTCAACTTCTGTGTTGTGTGACAAAACTGCACATTTTAGAGTGGCCTTTTATTGTCCCTATCACAAGGTGCCCCTGTGTAATGATCATGCTGTTTGATCAGCTTCTTGACATGCTACACCTGTCAGTTGGATGGATTATCTTGGTAAAGGAGAAATGCTCACTAAAAGGGAGGTAAACAAATATGTGCACACATTTCAAGAGAGAAGCTTTTTGTGCGTATGGAACATTTCTGGGATATTTTATTTCAGCTCATGAAACATGGGACCAACTCTTTACATGCTGCTTTTATATTTTTGTTCAGTATAGTTACTCCACAATACTAACCTAATTGACAGAGTGAAAAGAAGGAAGCTTGTACAGAATAACAAATATTCCAAAACATGCATCCTGTTTGCAATAAGGCACTAAAGTAAAACTGCAAAAAATGTGTCAAAGAAATGAACTTTATGTCCTGAATACAAAGAGTTATGTTTGGGGCAAACACATCACTGAGTACCACTTTCATATTTTCAAGTAGGTGGTGGCTGCATCATGTTTTGGGTGTGCTTGTCATCGGCAAGGACTAGGGAGTTTTTTTTAGGATAAAAAGAAACGGCATAGAGCTAAGCACAGGCAAAATCCTAGAGGAAAATCTGGTACAGTCTGCTTTCCAACAGACACTGAGAGACAAATTCACCTTTCAACAGGACAATAACCTAAAACACAAGGCCAAATCTACACTGGAGTTGGTTACCAAGATGACATTGAATGTTCCTGAGTGGCCTAGTTACTGCTTTAGCCTTGAAAATCTATGGCAAGACTTGGAAATGGCTGTCTAGCAATGATCAACAACCAATTTGACCGTGCAAAAATAATGTGCAAATATTGTACAATCCAGGTGTGCAAAGCTTAGAGACTTACCCAGAAAGACTCACAGCTGTAATCACTCCCAAAGGTGATTTTAACATGTATTGACTCAGGCGTGTGAATACTTATGTAAATGTTTTTCTTTTTCAATACATTTGCAAAAATGTCTAAAAACATCTTTTCACTTTCTCATTATGGGTTATTGTGTGTAGATGGGTGATACAAATATATTTATTTAATCCATTTTGAATTCAGGCTGTAACACAACAAAATGTGGAATAAGTCAAGGGGTATGAATACTTTCTGAATGCGTTGTATCTAGTCTCATTTGTTTTTTCCCCTCAAGTCTTTGGACAAATTCAAAGAATTTACAGAAGAACAAGAATGCTTATGGATCATCATGAATGAATAGTGAATAATAAAGACTGCGTAAGTTACAGAGGAACAAAGATCATACCCCCGCAAAATGCTCCCCTCTCACAATTACCATTAACAGAGGCGGTTCGCATTTTTTGCGGGGGTATGATCTTTGTTCTTCTGTAACTTTCGCAGTCTTTATTATTCACTATTCATTCATGATGATCCATAAGCATTAATGTAGAAGTATTCTGAAACATCTATTCTTATTTACAATAAAAGTGACTCTAAAATGACACTACATTATTCACTATTCAGTTCCTATTGGGTGAAACATAATCTGAAACACAACCAAAACAAACTGCAAATACATCCAACAAGTATGTAGTCACAAGCTTGATGTATTCATTGCATGCTAGGAATATGGGGCCAAATACTAAACTATTGACTACTTTAATACAATATAATATACCTAAAGTTCTTTCATTTCTAAACGGTAAAACAGGTATGTTTGAAAATACCCTCAAATAAAAGGAGACATTATGTGCTGTCGCCTCATATGAAACGTTTGATCTTAAATAATGAAATGCTGGAGTACCGAGCCACATTTAAAACATTTTGCTTGACTGTCCAAGTAAAATACATCAGAAAGTGTATATTGTCTGGTTTATATTGCTTTCTGGTGCAATTTCAGGTCATTAGAGGGACATTATCTCAGCTTTGAGCACACGTGTATCACTCATCTCAGCACGTACTTAACTGGACATGAAAATACCCTGGCTCAGCTGAGCAAATTCAGTTTTTCCAAGGAGATGTTTTAGCTTTGACATTGTTGCCAGGAAGATGTGTGCTGTTATGTATTATTTGAAAATAATTTCCACTAAATATGGAATTAAGGCGTTTGCCTTCTGTTCTTTTTGTCTATGAATGGCAAAACATATTTTGTGGGTAATAACTGATTATTTTAATCCTGTTTTCCTCTTGTACTTAGCTAAGCTGTGCAATAGTGTCTGGCTATTCTCTATGATAATTTCAAACCTCATTTGATTTGCATTTAGGTATTTGTTCAGTATCACTGTTTTTTACTTCATAAAAGTGTGCTTTTGTTTTTCTATGTTTGGGGTAAATAAACACTAAATGCTGAATTTGTAAGCACATTGATTTTTGTTCATAAATTGTTGTGATGGATTCATTTCATCGATATCATTGGTGTTTTTATATTCTATTACCTGCGGCTACTGAGAAATAGATTCATAAGAATCAGTTAGAAATTGGATGCGATCAGTGTTTTTAAGACTATCTTTGATAGAGAACAATTGTGCATACAGTACATTATACAATCTCTACAGAAGTAAACGTTGAACCAAGATGCCTATTGAAGAACATTGTACAAAACGTTTCTTAATAGGCCGATAATAATTAAACTTTCACTTCTGCAGAGATTGTGTCAGGTTGAAAGCACAATTCACAAAGAAATTCATCAAATTGTTTCATTAAAATAACAAGGGTGATCCCACACAAATGGCATACAGAGACAAGCTCACAATTGTCTATTGTTTGTTTTGGAATGTGTCTTGATGGTGCCAGATATTCTTCAAGTGGTCTCTGTTGTGGCCCGACCAATGTTCCTTTGTTCAGCTGTTTGGTTGGCCTACTGGTGTAAACCAATAGCCTCATTTCACCCATTCGTGCCATGATAACTAATGTAAAGTAGGGTGCAATAAGTTGGTCTTATGACTAGCATTCAGTCTGATATGTTTCAGTTTATTTTGTCTTCTATTCCAATGAATATAGCACATTCCAAGGATGCATTGTACAACCCAGCTGTTCATTTTGCCCTGATATTCATTTTCTGAAACAGACCCGTGTTGACAGTTGTGGGGTAATCAGTTAGTCTACCTGAAGATAGGAGTTTCGGCCCAAATAGTTGGCCATTTTGAAATGCATTTCAACCTCCAGCTTGGTATGGTTCATGTCATATGTAGATGAATAAATCATGAATCAGTCATTCAATTACTAATGCTTCCTCATACAGTATTAGGAAATGGAAATTGTTGTACCCTGAATATAACATCACACCTTGAATAATACTGAATTAATTTAATAGGTTGGTGTGTCACCACCAATCAGGATAAAATAAGGTCACCGCCGAACCACGCTCCCCAGTAGCGGTCAGTTTATTTTATAAAGGGGAGGGGCCATAGTTATTTTGGGTTCCGAAGCGCTTGCTTGTCATTTTGCTTTCGTTGTTCGATGAAGCAGGGTAAGTAAATACCTCTTTCGTTAAAAATGTCCAGCTTCATAATAATTACTTGGTGTATTTGAACCAAAAATATGAACAATGTATGGACTAACGTAGCTATTTGAGAGTTAATGTGATGTGGCTGGCTATCTAGCATGCATAGATTTGAGCTAACATTACACAACTAATGTTTGCTACTGTAGTTAGTTTAACTTTAGTACGGTCAGTTGATCAAGTTGTTTGGCCATCACTGGCTACTCTGTTGGTCAGGTTACTGTAAACCATATCATATGCATATAGAAATATAAAGCTGTCTCATCTCTGCAGTGTTTTAACAAGGCATGGGCCATAGGCAATTCCATTAGGCAATACATTTGTGTGTAATTCGTAATCGCAATTTAGCTAGACATAGGAATTGCCAGTGACTTCATGGTACGATATTATGTGTGTTCGTAAATTCGATCTGGAGTGGCACACCTACTCCTCGGCGAGATCTTCCAGGAATGTGGGCTCTGAATTTACGAACGGACAATATGAGCGCACACTGGCACTCCAGATTGAATTTACGAACATGCGAGTCGATGTTCCAAATTTATCTCACCATATGTCTACTGCCATATGGCTGCTGCCGAGGGACAAGAGAAAGCCATGATAACTATTTTTGATCAGTCAGGGAAATTAAAGTGTTGAAAACAAATTAGCTGCCTATTTAAAAAGATGGTGAACAAACTATGAAGGAAACATACTGTCACGTCCTGACCAGTGAAAGAGGTCATTTGCCATAGTAGAGTGGTCAGGGCGTGGCAGGTGGGTTTGTTTTGTAGATATTTGGGGTTTTCTGTTTCTATGTGGGTTTGTTCTAGTTATCATTTTCTATGTGTTGGTTTTCATGTTCGGCCGGGTATGGTTTCCAATCAGAGGCAGGTGTCTTTCGTTGTCACTGATTAGAAACCATACTTAGGCAGCCTGTTTTTCCTTTGGGGTTGTGGGTAGTTGTTTTCCGTTTAGTCTTAGTACGTGACTGTTGGTCGTTTTCTTGTTGTAGTGTTTTCATTAAAAGATTAAGAATGAGCACTATCCATGCTGCGTCTCGGTCTCCATTTTACGACCCCTGTGACACATACTGAGGTTTTGGTGAAGGTACAGAAAACTAGCGCAAAATGTATATTGCGACATTGTCAAAATTTTATGATATATCGTCAAACATAATATCCCGATATGTAACTTAATAGATTTTTACTCCCATCACTAGTTAAGCCAGTCCTTAATCGAGACTATGACGAAGCAGTCACCACACCCCAGTTTTGGTAACACGATGAGGGGTGGGGCCTGGAGAAATGGAACCAATTTACATTGTTTACAAACAGATTAAAACAATTTTATCTTTTGGGCTCTGATGGTGTACAGCAGTTGAACTAAGCTTATGAGGCATTTATGTTATTCTTCAATAATTAATTGGTATATCATTAATTTATAAATCCAAAAAATGATGTAGCAACTAAGGATTCCAGCTTTAAATGATTCTTGTCTCTTTTTTTTTTCTCCAGGTGTGACAGTCAGCAGAAATCAAAATCATGAACAATTATTCTGGGATATGCTTAGTGTTCTGTTTTGCAATATTTGGATTGGGTAAGCAATCATTTTTGTTGTCTTCACACTCTGCCATTGAAGTTGGTTCTTTTGATACTGTTGCGTCTCGCCTAGTTCTCGAACTGAAGGCCGTATAGCCATAGGGTTAGCATTTACAATGCCCTGTCCAACCGTTAATAATCACTGCATGCAATATGGTTTTGGAAACCTCAAACTGTACTTTTATAGCACCCGAAAATCATTTTACAAATACAAAAGATGCATTTACTGTGTGCCGTTTTAAGATTCACACAGAAGTTTTTTGACTAGCCCAGGAAGTGCAATACAAACACATCTGTGGAAATGTGTTAAAACAGTAAGTTTCTGTTTTGTATTTGAAGTTATTTTTGGATGATGATCAAGTTGAGTGTTTAAGTTTTCCAAAACTGTATCGCAATCAAGGATGCATGTTTTTCTAGATGAATCACTCCGCTTCCCTTTTGATTAGCTGCTGGGATTTGGTCAAATGTGAAATGCTCCGAGTCATGAGAAGGGCTAAGTGTCTCCCCTTGTTTTCTCAGGATCTGCCATCCGCTGTGTCAAATGCAAGGATTACACAGGGAGCTGCACAAAAACACAGGACTGCAGTTATGATGATGCCTGCCTGACACTGACTGAGAGAGGTGCAGTAAAATGTGTAATCTGAAACGAATGATGAAAATCCTCCCATGTCTCTGCGTTACCCTGTAACTCCTATGTTCTTTGGCACAGGGGGACAGACGTTTCGGCAGTGCATCAAGTACTCTGACTGCGACTACAATCGACTGGCCCAGATGTTCCCAGCTGTACCAAACTTCTACTTCAACTGTTGCACCGGTGATCTATGCAACGGAGCCACGTCCATTGGCACTGGCAAGCCCTTGCTGGGCCTTCTTGCCTCATTGGCAGTGATGTGGTGGTGTATGCACTAACCGCTCCTCACACTTCCACCTTAGAAGCTCTAATGCTGCCATTCGACTGAACAGAAGCCACTGATGGAACGGCAAGCAGGAAGATATGGGTTAATGGCTCATGCTGAAATTCTGCCGTATTAGTATTTGCCTGGTTTACTGCTGCACATTTCTAATATTGAATTTGACTCTTTGCACTAATAGGATTTGTAATGCTTTCTATGATAACCCATTTGTTGATTACCAATGCTTTGTGCTTCAGCCCAAAGGCTGAAAATATGAAATGTGCTCACAGCTCATGAGTTTGAAGAAGGTATATCATTCAAACAATCCTCTTTTGAGGCTAGTAAAATAGGCTTTGGCACTTAACAATTTCCATCTATAGGTTGTTTATAGTTTGCCGACCAAAGTTACTGTAATGTGCTTAAATGTAAGAAATAATTTGAGAAAATTGTTGAGTTTTTGTATGTCTGTGATTGAGTGGACAAAGTATTATATAATTGAAAATGCAAATACTGTAGAATTCATGATGTGGAATTTAGAACTGAAGGTTGATCCATTTGGGAGAGACGTTTGTTCACACGCAATGCCTTCACTGCTTTTTTACTGCCTAGCGGCATACCCTGTTACATAACATTGCTTTTCCTGTTTAATAGGAATCTATTAAACCAACCTGTCTCCTTTAAAGGGCACAGTAAAGACCTTTTTGGATTAAATATTTCACGTGGATGGTGTTCTCTTTTTATTTTAATCTCTGGCCAATAAAAAAAAAAAAGAGTGCCAAATAAACCATATTTATTTGTCAGAAGGCTGCCTTCATGTTTATTCTGTTTACCCTCATGTTTTGATTCAGAGGAATGTAGAGCATCGTTTGACAGTGGACTACAACAATCTTAGTATTGACGAATGGAGTTTGTTTTGTAATGTTCTCAGCATCTTCGGTTAGAAAGGAGCTAGAAGAGTGGTGCAGACTGGCATAATTATTCATTTTCCTAATCTACAGCATAACCCAAGGAGTCCCTGTAGTGGTGAACTAATGGGGTATCTTATAAGTGAAAATGGCATGTTCTTGAATGTGATTCGATATATGTTTCTGAAGTTTGTTTCATAATGTATGCTAATATCTCAAATTGTTGATTATAAACTTTTATGAACAAGGCAGGATCTCAAAATGTGTTGAATACTCCATTACTTTCAGTATGTTAATTAAGAGTTAAACTGAGCAAGCATTGAGAAATGCATCATACAGAACATTTGCGGAGTGGTTTAATGTTATCCGGTGAATTTGATCTCCCGAAATGCCTACCTGGATGGCAGTCAGAGAAGTCTGACTTTGAAATTAGTGCATGTAATCCATTCAGTTTTATTTCCCCATTTCCTTTTACACTCCTACTGATATGTTCTGTTGTGCGGGAGTTTGTCACAGAGTTGGCTTTACTTATCAGTACTACAGCCAAATCCAAGGTCCTTAACTATGACAACATCCATGGCTTATCATTTACCTAGTAGAGAGATGCCAGAGGCCATATTCCCCCATACCCTACTGTTCGACCCCCATGCCCTTCATAAACGTCATCCTGTTTGGACAGCTGGATGAGCCAAATAGCAGAGAACAAGAAAGGAAGTAAGTGAGAAAGCAGAGAGCAATAGCAAATAGAGTAAAAAGGACACACAGTGGTAGGAACTTGGTTTTGGTGCATTGTTAAGAGGTTACAAGTTAGTATGGCTTGAGTGGGCACTATCAAACAGCTTTTACTTGGTGGCTTGACGCCTGATACTTGATACTTTTCTATATAGCATGATCAACAGCTATTAATAAAGTAACCCATGATACAGAGCACAGCAACAAAATGCATTATGGCCATGGGCCTGTGTCAAGTAGAATTTGTCAAATGCGATTTTCAAAACTTGGATGTGAGATTTGAAATATTCCTTCATATAAATGCTGTGTATCAATCTGAGCAACCTAATTTGCCAGAATAAGCCTAAATCAGTGTTTCAGAAAAAGTTGCTGAGATAAACCATTCTGGGGACAAGATGTGGCCCCATGTTGTTCTTTCACACATTTGAGAGGAGAAAGTGGTGTTTCAATATTTACACAGTGTCACAGTGACATCCTATAAACCATTGGCCCATTGGTTATGCTAACGACATGCCACAGTCTTAACTCAAAGGTACTCATCCTCTGTTGACGTGGTCTTTTCACTCTCCAGACCACAGAAATAGGGCCCAGTGTTGTGTAAGATGCCTCAATGTTTGTGCTATTTACTGTTAAATGAAAAGAATGTGGGATGCTCTGGCAACAGATGTGTGCCATCACAACTAGCAAATAAAATTGTAACCCTTCGGGTCAAATCATGATGCTGACCAAGCCTGTAGAGACACATTATTACAGGAATGAACTGTTAGTCAGTTTCCAGGACATAGGAACAACTGAAGGCTGTACAGTATGACACAATTATGTGTATGTCCATATTGCCAGTAGTAACAATAGTAGGATTTATGTGTTAACCTAGTGTTATTAACCTGTTATTAACATTTCTTTGTTTTCTGCTGAAGCACTTATTGGATCTATTTCTTTATTAAAATGCCCCAAAAGTTTGCTGGCATAGTAAGTCACTAGTCTAAAACCGGATACACAGCCATCCATTCTCAGAAATTCAAATGTTAGTACTCCCCTGAGTATCATCAAGACAACAGCACAGACTGTTGTCTGAGCATCTATTAACAGACGGTTTAATGTTTGCAACTCTTATTGTCTTTTAGGCTTCAATGTGACTGGCATTGTTCAGACATTGTGCAAAGGAGAGTCTTGGTAGGTATACATTGTGTATATTTTGTTATATTTGTGCACAGTTAGTGTGTACTGTGGGACAGGGATAATGAGGTCTGTTTGCAGGTCTCACAAAGCTTCTCTGGGGTGGTCCGAGAAGGGGAGAGCAGGGGAGTGGGAGGGGCTGAGGGACAGGGAGATCTACTATATCTGGAGCAGGGGGATTCACAGAGCACTAGCGAGACACACCTCCAAGCCTGGACAAAAAGGACCTGAGACAAGAGAAGAGGGGTTTCAGTGGAATATGGGAACAGGCTATCATCACTAAAGTCCATTTTCAACAAGTTCAGAAGAAGAAAACCCTGATCTTCAGGTGTTGAGGTAAGCCTTGTAAACATTTACGTACATATTGTTATTTGATGTACATAGTCTTCTTGTCAAACACTAGATTCTTATTTGCTTGACTAATGGCAATTCTGTCAACCCTCGGAGTTCTAGGTTTCTGTTATATGGCGCATATATATATATATATATACTTTAAAAAAATCTATTTTGTTCTTCAGATGCTGTGTACAAGACTCAATACAGAAGTTGTCATAAAAGCAGAGACATTGACCTGGAAACATTGAAAACAAGAGAAAGAATATAATTTTCTTAACCCTGCAACAGGAGACAGTGGCTGTTCATAGACTCTCACATTTATCCACTCTGCCCATTCCATTTATGTCGGACTCTGAGCTGCTGCCCTCGGCATCCCCCTCTCCGCCCCCATTTCACCAGTGCGACTACAGAGAATGGAGACCCACATGGGTAATCATACCCTCAGTCTATCTCCTGGTATTTGTTTTGGGCTGCCTGGGAAATGGGCTTGTCCTCTGGTCATACCTGGATCGACCAGAGGGTAAACCAGCCGGCGTGGGGACCTGCACCAAGCGGCGTCTTCAGCAATCTGGAAGGAGTTCTACCCCCAAGTTGTCTGACTCCTCTCGTTCCCTTACTGACTCACTCATTGCCAGCCTGGCAGCAGCAGACCTGGCTTTTGTGGTAACCCTGCCCTTATGGGCAGCACACACAGCGCTAGACTACCACTGGCCCTTTGGCAAGTCTCTTTGCCAAGTCAGCAGCTATTTAGTGGCCCTCAACATGTATGCCAGTGTGTTCTCCCTCACGGTCCTGAGCATGGAGCGTTACTGGGTTATTGCTGGCCGACGGCGGTCTAGTAGGGCCCAGGGGAGTGGAGTCTGCCGAGCTGCTTGGGTAGTGGGGAGCGTTTGGGTGGTGGCAGGTATCCTTGCTCTTCCTGCGCTGCTACTGAGGACTGTAAGGGAGGTGGATGTAGGGGTTGAGTATGAAGAAGACTGGCAGAAAGCTGAGGAAGAGGAACACTCAGATCATGATCACATGCCCATGTTCATATCTTCCTGTATGATGGACTACTCTGGTCTGATCTCAGCAGAGCTGGAGGAAGATGACAGGGAGCAGGCAGAGCTACTGTGGACGGCGGCTCTAGGACTTAAATCCACCTTGGTTGGCTTTCTGTTGCCTCTGATCATCTTATTGATATGTTACTGCTCCCTAGGCCGCCTCCTCAGCCGCCATTTTGGACAGGGTCCTCGCCCCGACCGCCGACGCCAACGCCGTCTTTTGCGAGTTATTGTCACCTTAGTGCTAGCCTTCTTCCTCTGCTGGCTTCCCTTTCATGCCAACAAAACACTTTCCATGCTCATGGATTTAGAGCTGCTGCCCTACTCCTGCCCATTTGACCGGACTCTGGTTGCAGCTCACCCCTATGCTACCTGTCTAGGGTATGTCAATAGTTGCCTCAACCCCCTTCTATATGCTTGTTGTGATGTGGCCTTTCAGAAGCGCTGCCGGGCCTTACTGCAATGGTTGTGGTGCAGGGGTAGGTGTGGGAGTCCAATGACAGTAGATGATGATGACAATAGGGAACAGGCCAGCCGGAGTTCTGCAATTCCTTCTGGAACACGCAAGGAAACAGGAATTGAGGGGAAGGATGACGTGAGGCATGGCAGAGACTGAGAGGAGGGTAGGAGTGCTGTGGAACCTCAGTTGGAAGAGGATACCAATAAACAGAGACGGATATCCTGGGAAATGTGCAACCCTTACTGTATTCACGTAACCCCTCAGGAGATACATAAACTCAATAAATTCCACTGGGAATGTGTTTGATTGAAAAACTGTCATTTCTTCCAAGGAGATAGAAAGGAAACCTTCTAGAAAGACACTGGCAATAAAGAAAATGTATATTATGTGCTATCAAGCCAACAGATGGGTTTTCTGTATATATTTTTTGATATACAGTACCAGTCAAAAGTTTGGACGAATGTGACTGGTACTATAGCTGCATAACAATAATTATGAAATACACATTACATTTGAATACTAAGAATTGTGAATGTAGTATCCCATTTTTTCTAAGTGTAGTGCAATAAAATGAATGCTTCTCTGTTAAGGACAGTGATGTTCACACAAGCTTTCTCCAGTCCATGAGAATCATGTGTCCCGCTGAGGTGGAGGCGGCAGAAATGTTGTTACCAAATGAAATCCTTTAGCCATGGAATTGGTACAGCTCATAGTTTCTCACGGAGACACATGGCACTCTCCCTGACACGGGCACACACACACACACACACACACACACACACACACACACACACACACGCACACACACGCACACACACACACACACACACACACACACACACAGAGCCAGAAGGAGCTTTTCAGTTTATAAGGATGTGAATGATGTGTTCCTTTGTGACTCATAAGACTGTATTAATGCAGAATCTTTAGGGCCAAACTTTCATTGAGGAAGCTTGACTAGATGTGGCATTGGAGGCCGCCTGGTTTCAGAGCATTTCGTATTATTCTGTATGTAAACCAAAACACTCCATTTAGTATGCGTTACATTTCATATGTTATGTATACATTTTGATATTTTACGAATTACAATTCGTATAATATGTTATGAATTTGCAAAACTAATGATATGTTACGAATTCCAATTTGTTGTGGCTGATGTTAGCTAGGTGGCTAGGTGATTGATGCTAACGTTAGCTAGCTGGCTAACGTTAGCTAGGCTAGGGGTTAGGGGTTAGGGTTAGGAGTTAGGTTAAAGGGTTAAGGTTAGGGTTACGGGAAGGGTTAGCTAAAAGGGTTAAGGTTAGGGTAAGGTTGAAGGGTTAGCTAACATACTAAGTAGTTAAAAAGAAGTAAGTAGTTGAAAAGTTGCTAATTAGCTAAAAGGCTAAAGTTGCCCGTGATGAGATTTGAACACGCGTTATACATCCACCCATCCAACCACCACCAGACAGAAGTAACCTGTCTGGTGTAACCATGCAAAACATAACATATCATATCTAGTCTATGAGACCAGGCTGCCAGAGGTGGTGAGAAGACTGGAAGAAGGGAACAATTTTGAATAAACCATGGTAGGTGGATTAGAGACACCATTAAATGTTCCTCACCCAGGATCCTGACATGTTGTATGTTAAAAAGTTGCACTTTGTATCGTTTATTTTATTGGTTATAAACTGCACAGCACAAACAAAGAGGAAATCTGAGAAAATAGGCATCATAGTGATTCTGGCTGAACATTTTTGGGGACTCAGGGATTTTACAGCAGAGGCATTACCATCAAATAAATTAAAATAAAATGTTATTTGTCACAGGCTTTGTAAACAACAGGTGTAGATTAACAGTGAAATGCTTACTTACGGATCCTTTTCCAACAATGCAGAGTTAAAAATAGGAGGAATAAATAACAATAACGAGTAGGCATAAAAATAACATGTCTATACACAGGGAGAACCGGTACAGAGTTGATGTGCAGTAGTACGAGGTAATTGAGGTAGCGATGTACATATGGCATGGGTAAAGTGACTAGGCAACAGGATAGATAATAGACAGTAGCAGCAGCATACTGTGTGTGTGTGTGTGTGTGTGTGTGTGTGTGTGTGTGTGTGTGTGTGTGTGTGTGTGTGTGTGTGTGTGTGTGTGTGTGTGTGTGTGTGTGTGTGTGTGTGTGTGTGTGTGTGTGTAGTGTCAGTATGCATGTGTGCGTGTGTTATGTGTGTGTGAAAGTATCTGCAGTGTGTGTGTGTGTGTTGGGGTGCCAGTCTAAGTACAGGTATGTGGAGTGTGTGGGTAGAGTCTAGTGTGCACATAGAGTCAGTGCAGGAGAGTTGGTGCAAAAAAAAGTGTATGTGTGAGTTGGGTTTCAGTGTAAGTATGTATGAGTGTGCAAGTAGAGTCCAGTGTTTTCATGGAGTCAGTGCGAGAGAGTTAGTGCAAAAAAGGGACAATGCGGTGATGTACTGGCCTTACTCACCACCCTCTGTGGCGCCTTGCGGTCGGGTGCCTTGTAGTTGCCATACCAAACGGTGATGCAACCAGTCAAGATGCTTTCAATGGTGAAGCTGTAGAATTTTTTTAAGGATCTGAGGGCCCATGTCAAATCTTTTCAGCCTCTTGAGGGGGAAGAGGCACTGTCATGCCTACTTCACAACTGTGTGGGTGTGTGAGGACCATGTTAATTCCTTAGTGAAGTGGACACAGAGGAACTTGAAGCTCTCGACCCATCGATGTGGATGGGGGTGTTGAATGTTGAGTTGTAGCCAATGAACAGCATACTTACATAGTTATTCCTTTTGTCCAGGTGGGTGAGGGAAGTGTACAGTGCAATAGAGATTGCGTCATCTGTGGATTTATTGGGGCGGTATGCGAATTGTAGTGGATCCAGGGCTCACATCAACACCATCATCCCAGACAGGATGATGGTGTTGATGTGAGCCATGACCAGGCTTTCAAAGGTTTTCATGGCTATAGATGTAAGTGCTCTGGGGTAATAGTCATTTAGGCAGGTTAACTTGGCGTTCTTGGACACGGGGACTCTGAGTCTGGCCCTGCAGCCTTGCAAATGTTAACCTGAATCCTGTCGACTAATGTTTCGTCCTCTCAGGCCCTTAAGCCTTAAGGCTGTGATTTGAACTATGACTATAGGAGTGGGATGCTGTTTTACATGTATTTCATTGTTGTATTGTATCTGATGGGTTTTTTCCCCTTTCCTGCAATGGAAAACATTTATCTCAGTCACTCCCCGTACAGTAGGTGGCGGCAATACACCTCATCGGTTGTAGTCTGCGCATTTAACCTCAAAGAAGAAGTAGAAGCGCCTACCAAGAAGACACGAGAAAAGATGGCGTCGCTGAATGACAGATCAGTTTGGGATGAGGTGGAGGTTTGTTCCTTGAATTAACAGATTTTAATGTGTTCATCATTTTAATTTGATTACAACATCTATTATTTGAATATGATCGTAATTATGAAGTTAACACGTATCCAATAAACGAAAGGGCTTATCCTGACGTCAGCTAGCATAGCTACAAGCTAACGTTAGCTAGCCTGTTAAATTGATGGGAGAGTGACACAGGAAATTTGCACGTTTTCTTAACGTTAGCTTGGTCACATAAAACAAATGTTTATCTTGGTATTTAGCCTGTTAACGAACTGTTATCAACTGTCTGGTCACTTAACGTTGTTAGCTAGTAACTAACGTTACACACACTGAGATTCGTAAATCTATCTGCAAGTTGTTAGCTAACGTTAGCCTGGCTATTTTGCTTGTGTTATTAGCCGCTAGCTAGTTAGCGTATAGCTAGGAGTCATGATTACTGTATACCGTTAGCGGTAGTAGCTAAATAGCTACGTTGTATCATAACATTACAATTTTGTTTATCAACAATAGGATGGGATCGGCGAAGAAGTCCTCAAAATGTCCACTGAAGAGATCGTTCAGCGGACACGTCTTCTGGACAGTGAAATAAAGGTAGATAGCTAGCTAGTCATTTTAGCTGCAATTGGTGTATCAGATGGCCCTCACTATTCTTATTTTTTTTCAGCTTCTTATCTGTTGTCTCCACCATATACTTTACCCTTCCATTTTTTTAAATGATGATATGAAAATGATGAATAAGTTGTGCCTAGGTCTATACATTCAGTTGGACTCTTATGTTGTAGATCATGAAGAGTGAGGTATTAAGGGTAACCCATGAGCTGCAGGCCATGAAGGACAAAATAAAAGAGAACACAGAGAAGATCAAAGTGAACAAGACCCTGCCATACCTGGTCTCCAATGTTATCGAGGTAGGAGCATGAAGAAATATGTACACTTTCGTCTCAATGCCACATTGTTTTATTGTATTGAACAGTTTAGTATCAAAAGCGCAATTCTCGTGAAACTCACTTTTGTGATGGGTGTTGAGCTAATTGTCTGTTTATGACCATACAACAGTGTCTGGATCATCACAGGTTAGGTTTGAGATGTCTTAAAACTGTCTTGCAGCTTCTGGATGTGGACCCAAATGACCAGGAGGAGGATGGAGCAAACATTGATCTAGATTCCCAGAGGAAGGGCAAATGTGCCGTCATCAAAACATCTACAAGACAGGTAAGTAACAACTAGAAATATGTCCGATCCAGTGTTTTCTGCAGCAGTCGTTTAGCTGTGGCGCTGCGCACCGACAAAATCATTGCCGCCACACCAACAAAATATGGAACATTAAAAAATATTTCAAGGAGCACTTTGAAGATGCTGGAACAGTTCACATTTACTTTTCCTCTGCAAACAAAACAAGTAATGAATAGAAATGTCTGACAACCCCATAATGGAATAGTTTATCCATTTACCTAGTTGGCTTGTTTTGTGTTCTATGCGAGATTAATAATCATTTTGATGTGCTTTCAAATTACGAGTGCCATAGGGAGGGAATTCCCAAAATTGAATATAGGCTGTGAAAATAGGCTATTTATTTAGTAGGCTAATAAAACTTTTACCAGCCACACCAGTTTATACATTATATGGCCTGCGTATGGTATAATGAACTAATGCCTGAATTAATGTAATAATGAACTGAATTATCTAAAACCAATAGGCCTACCTGCTTACGGGCTGTGTATCCATCTACTGTGTTGTCCTTCCAAACTGGGGATTTCACTCGTGCAGCACCGTTTCCACTATTTTTGTAGCCTGTTCACTTATCGTAGCCTGTTCACTTGGCAAAGTTGTGTATTATCACGTGGAGAGAGGGAATGTTATAGCACCACACAAATAAGGGACAGTTCCCGGCTCCACACTCTCAATGTCTGGCTCGCCGCTCACAGAATGGAATTCGCAACACAACAAACCCCTGGGTTTTTAAAATGTGTATTATCTTGATTTAAAATGTTTCCGACCATCATGTAATTGTTCTGAACTGTGAGACGACCCACGGGGTTGAAAGAATGTGGGTATCCGACCTGATGCTTGACTCTACTAATGATTAGCCCAATAGGGTAAATGCAGATAGGAAACCCCGTTCTTCAGCCTATTTATTTATAGCCACTAAGCTGCATCAGTTGCGCTACAGGTGATAATATGCTATTAGCAATATGTAAAAATAATTGTAATTTTACCAATATGTTATTTTTGTCTTTTCTGGAGGTTTAAATTATATTTTAGATGGTATCAGCATAATTTTCTTTTCATTCCTTTTAGACTAAAATGTATTTTTTTTTTAAGTCACCAGAACAAAATAAAATAAATCAGCCCCTCTGTGACATTTTCCCCACACTGCTAACAATTTTCCCAGAGGAAACACCGGTCTGATCTCCTCCCAAGTTCAACTGCATTTTGATCAGTACTTTTCCTGAATTCATTCTTAGTAAATTAAAACAGTTTTTAATAGGAGTTATTCAGCAGTTGTAGTTGACAGCTGTTGCCCCTTTTGTGCTCTTGCAGACATACTTCCTCCCGGTCATTGGCTTGGTGGATGCAGAGAAACTGAAGCCGGGAGATCTCGTGGTAAGCCCCTTTTTATATGTTCACTTGAGTGTCCTTGAATAGCAGCTCCCTCTGCTCAACAAGCTATGGATTTATTTTTTGTTTGTGCTTGAGTGTCGCTTTTTCTCTTTCCCTGTGGTGATGACCAGGGGGTAAACAAGGACTCATACTTGATCCTGGAAACCCTGCCCACGGAGTATGACTCCAGAGTCAAAGCCATGGAGGTGGACGAGCGCCCCACTGAACAGTACAGTGACATTGGTGGATTAGACAAACAGATCCAGGAGGTCCGATATTATCATTTGTATCTAATCTCTTTAGACACTCATATGTGAATGTAATTGCAGTTTTAACAACATGTGATGCTATTCTTTTGACTTTCAGCTGGTGGAAGCAATCGTTCTGCCCATGAACCACAAGGAGAAGTTTGAGAACCTGGGTATTCAGCCACCTAAGGGGGTATTGATGTATGGCCCCCCAGGCACAGGGAAAACCCTACTGGCTAGGGCCTGTGCTGCCCAGACCAAGGTAAAACAAAGCCTCGACCTTATGGCTTGCATTTTAGCAAGGGGTTATTTGTTTGTGCAGGAGTGCAAACTCCTTTTCTGCTTTAGGTAAAATTGTGTAGACAGGCAGAGTTTGATTTATTTATCTTTCATCCTACTACAGGCCACATTTCTCAAGCTGGCTGGCCCACAGCTAGTCCAGATGTTCATTGGTGATGGTGCCAAGCTGGTCCGAGATGCCTTTGCCCTGGCCAAGGAGAAGGCCCCCTCTATCATCTTCATAGATGAGCTGGACGCCATTGGAACCAAACGGTGAGTGGTGCAGTTAAACTGTATGAGTCCTACACACTGTAAACCAGCTACCGACACGAGAAGTTTCACAGTTGCTTTCCATAGCTGTTTTAATAGCGTCGACACAAGCCTCTGATCCCTTTTGATTTCTCCAGGTTTGACAGTGAGAAAGCAGGTGACAGGGAGGTTCAGAGAACTATGCTTGAGCTCCTCAACCAGCTGGATGGGTTCCAGCCCAACATGCAAGTTAAGGTATTACTCAGCTCTTTACATTTTTTTTCTTAATCAGCTGTACTTGAGGTACCCAAGAGACCTGGTACCTAAGGAGAACTGGCTGTTTCACTATGCTATGAGGAGGCCCTATATTGTTAGCCTGGCTGACGTGACTCAGAGCGCAGGGAGAGCTGTGACGTACTGGTCTGGATAGGAGACCGTTGTAAATGCATTATCGATTGGTTCTCTTCGCTGAATTTGTGCAGCGCGAACACTCCAAAGGAACTCAGACCCCTCAAGAGCCCCCGAAGCGAACCGAACTCATCTCGAGAGGTGGTCTGAGTTCAGTTTGCTTGAATTCCGCAGTCCGGGTTCCTTTTTTTTAGGGCAATGTGAACACAAAGCACCATTTCCTGTGCCATAACCACAAAAGATGATGTGCAGGTTTGTGGGAAAAAAGTTAGCTGTTTTTGGATATTGATTAGCGATTGTTATGGATGCATAGACATGACAAAATATGTTCAGATTGTTTGTTTGCAATATGTTCTCGTTAGACTAGAGGTCTTCACAGGTCCAACAGACCCGAAACCCAGAGAGGGTCTGGGTCCTAAATTCAGACTTTTGTCTCGGATCAGTCAACCAATTGCAACTCAATAACTGTATAGCTTATGTCCAGCTGAAACTGGTTCCAGCTGCTCACCTCACAGGCTCCTGCTGCTGAGGAGAGAGCGTAAAAGGAGCCTTGGACTAGGCTACTGTTGATTGTGAAGATGGGAGTTCTTTTTCATTGAAGTAAAATGGAAGTTGGAGGAAAAAAGAGTACAGTGAAAAGAAGCTGACAAGTTTTAATGTTGTAGTGGACAAAGATGAGAAGAAAGTTGGCGGGGCCAAATGGACTGTGTGCGACTCACTATTCAAGTTTGATACAATTTTATACCTGTCATTTATGTATTTCTGAATTTATTATAAATTGTTTAGTCATCAATAATTATTATAAGCTTGTTGTAAAATAAATAGCATTAGCCTATTGCTGTCGTTTGGTAGGCCGACATTAGGTATTGCCTTTGTTGATAATAGTTGCAATATAGGCCGAGCCTGTCAAACTTTTCTTTCTTTTTTTTCTTCTGTTGAGCCATTTTCATTAGCCAAATTAAATTCCAGCTATGTTTGCCATAATATAATTACCGGTAGGCCTAATATGCGTTTCGCACTAAAACCATGAAAAGGATAAACCAAAAAGGGCAAAATGTAATTTAATGCTGCAATATAAGAACCTGTTCGTGTTTTCCCTATAAACAATGACTTGACTTTTTATTACCCTAATAAACCTAAGCAACTTCTTGTGAAGGTATGGTTATTATTTGGCTTAGCTACTGCAGGCCTCTGAAGGCAGTGCGCGCTGGCACTCCCAACAGTTGAGGTGAGAATGTTTTATGCCTACCAGAGAGTTACTAACAATATAATGCTTATCTTCATTTAGAATATTCAGATCGAAACGTAATGAATTAGCCTCCTCCTGTACACCATATCTATTTAGCAGTAGTAGCCTATCTGACTAGTGTAAAGAAGTCGGTGTCAGAACTATGCCGGTGCCATGTTCCCATCTTTCTCTAGGGCTAGGCCTAAGCTTGGCTCCCTTAATTAATTAATTAATTAATATATATAATTATCATACAATGGACGCCTATGCCTATATGCATGCAATGCCCTGATGCATTTGGCACTCAAATATCCAACAGCTAAACCGTGAGGTAGACAATTATTGTTTTAGGAAAAAATACAGTTTTTAATATGCGTAACATCGAAACACAATCAATAGTTTTCATAGTCATTTGTTATCGGAGGTTTAAAAGGACACCTAACTGGATCATTTGGCCAATACCACTTGTTTGTTGATGGCGCTGGCAGCGACCAGTTGGAGGTTTCTTTCTCTTTATACTCTCGGATCTGAACGGTCTCTCAGATCCAAACCAGCACTGGTCTGTTTGCCATGGTCCTTTTCGGAACGGGTCAGACTGTCCTTGGGTCCATTCGGAACAGGTCTCCGTTTAAAAATACATTTTTAATGCATATCGGGTCAGGTGGGAAAGCCACAGATCCATTTCGGAACGGGTTCAGTTTTTTGTACCCGTGAAGACCTACTTTAGACTGAGTTTCATAAGCTGTTTATTCGATTGTGGGGTTTGAATAGTGAGAAGACAACCACATTTGGTCCTAACATATGGTACAAAGTCAATGCTAGTTAATAAAGGGGCAGTAGCCTACATTGGGTGTACAATTTTGAATTACAGCGATATTTAATCTGCAGTTTTTATTCTGTTACCAATAATATTATATTAACATGTCAATATTATGATTTATAATTCTCTTCTAGCTTCCAAAATGTGAGTAGGTATATCTAGATGTACGATAAAGTTCTGATGGAATGGCTGGTCCTGCACTTTGTAAAAACCTAGAGTGCATTGAGTGGGACCACAAAGTAGGTGAAGTGAACTGGCAAAAGAGTTGAGTCCTCATTCAAAGGCAAGGGCAGTGTGAATACAAAGTTTATTTTACCACAGAGTTCATGTTAAAGAGGACTGAGATTGGTTATTTTAAACACCCTCAAATGTTTTATTTTTCCTCAGGGGTTGAGACTTCTCATTGTTTGGATTTGAAAATCCAACAGTTGTAATGGAAGGGGGTGGCGATCAGGGGCTGTGTTTGAGTGAGAAAGGCATGATTGGTTAAAAAAAGCACAGCCCCCTTCATTATCGACGTATCGCGCCGACAACATCAAGTCTTTCCAGACTGAGGTCAGGAGGACTTCGAGTTAGGTGTTAGCCAGACTATATTGTACGCTGACACCTTGACTTTCTGATCCTCTTCTGCCAGGTTATCGCTGCCACTAACAGGGTGGATATCCTAGATCCCGCACTGCTGCGTTCTGGACGTCTGGACCGTAAGATTGAGTTCCCAATGCCCAATGAGGAAGCACGAGCCCGCATCATGCAGATTCACTCACGCAAGATGAACGTCAGGTTCGGACCAATCCACTGCTTCATCCTACATTAGCCAAATTGATGTTATGATTTATAATTAAATATGCTCAAGCTCTACACTGGTTCCTCAGAAGTGTTTGTCATGTATTATTCAGAATCTGATTGGTGTTCCCACAGCCCTGATGTCAACTACGAGGAGCTGGCCAGGTGCACTGATGATTTCAATGGCGCCCAGTGCAAAGCAGTGTGTGTGGAGGCGGTGAGTTATACTAAACATGCACAAATTTGTGAAAGAACATACCAGCCCAATAATGAAATTAGTTACGGTGTTCACTGACTTAATTTGCCCATTTTCTTCTTTTAAAAGCCAGTGACAAACATGGATTTAACTTTTTCCTCTTCCAGGGTATGATCGCCCTTCGCAGGGGGGCAACTGAGCTCAATCATGAGGACTACATGGAAGGCATCTTAGAAGTACAGGCCAAGAAGAAGGCCAACCTGCAGTACTATGCCTAAGGCCCTGGAGCTTCAGGGGAAGGGTGCATGTGATACTCTCCAGTTGTGTCCAAAACATGAACCAATCTCTACTGTTAGTGTGCAACATTAACACTAATTGTCACTTTTCTCTCTTTGGTGTGAGACATGTTTTGGCTTGTTTATGGTCCATGAAAGAATAAAGGCGTTTTACATTTGCCCTTTGGCTGGATGGAAAGAAGTTCTGGCAAAGATATCTCTGCATTGTATTTCAGATGTTCCCATTTGGGGAAATCAAAAGCTTATTGGGTTTTCTAAGTCAAAAAAGCATCTTTATTTGGATCAGTCAATGAGTTAATACAAGCACCTGACTGCTTCGACAAGGCGATAGACATGTCAACTCTCCATAGATCAGTGTGGCCCAAAGTTACCTTAACACCCCACATCCATTTCACATGGACCCTTTGAAGTTGTAGCATGATCACATCAATAACAAGGTCCCAATTCCCTTTGAATTAAACATTACATGCAAATTTTCAATAAAACTTCCATCTTAAACTCGTCAACAAGGGGATTACGGGGAGAGCCTCCATTCCACACATACAGGGTATTCTGAAAGTTTGTATATATTGGTAATAGGTGACAAGATTCAGTCTCCCATCACAGAAAGAGGTGAACTGGGCACTATTGCGATCTTGTTTGTTCCTGGATTTAGGTGAAACGACTCCATTTAATTAACCTGCAGTACAGTTTTACAAATGTCTTAGAAGGAAGTTCTTCACATTTCCAATCAAAGCAGTTTTATCTTTACTTGATGATAGGTTGTTAAAAAAAAAAAGTATAGTAAACAAGTGCATACAAAGGATTAGATGCCAGCGATCCACCCCCATTCAGGCAATGTCAATTTATATAATTACAATTAGATTCTATGCAGGTAGTTCAAGACTTAAAAAAATCTCTTCTGGTCGATTGCATATGTCTTCCCCACAGGCAGCTTCCGGAAAAATAAACTGTTGCCTCTGCTCATGTTTCCCTATAAATAGAGAGGGAATACAAAGACAAAATAGGAACATCTTAAATGGCACGAATTTATTATCCATAATACTTAACCAAGGATCTTGTTTTTGTGTAGCATTAACATTTTGAAAGCATCAACCTACCTCTAGGCTCAGGTGCCTCCAGCAGTCCACCCAGGTTGGATATATTGAAGCATAGGGAGGGAGGCCGCCAGCCAGCCTGTAAAAGACAGGAGTGCTTATGTGGAAAGCCAGCCTAAGACAAACCACTCAATACAGGGAACCTTTAAAAAAGGTTAACGGTCTCCAGCAAGAATTTTGTTAGGATGGTCTGAATGAGGACTTATTTGGGGTAGACTAGTGGTTAGAGCGTTGGACTTGTAACCGAAAGGTTGCAAGATCAAATCCCCAAGCTGACAAGGTAAAAGAATCTGTCGTTCTGCCCCTGAACCCACTGTTCCTAGGCCGTCATTGAAAATAAGAATTTGTTAACTGATTAGCCATGTTAAATAAAAGGTAAAATAAATAAAAAATGTGAGGGATATGTAACCTGAACACTAACTGTCATTGGCAGAGAGGGTTGAAAATATGACCTAAAAGTCTTTATTTTTACTTATGCCTGTTTCACGATTTTCTAAATAAGCTTTGATGTACAATTAAATGTCATACACTGCATTTCAAACAGTCAGCAATTACATGAATTCAGGGCTTGTGAAATTACACCTAGGCTAAATAAGCCTTCCACAACCATAGACCCACTCATAATATAGTTCAACCTTTTTATAAATAATTACTGATCTGGTGTTCAACTGCGTATTAAAATGCCCTTTTTGTTAATTTAACCAGAACCACACATAATGCACATTCACTAATAATGACTAACGTCTTAACGGCTTGCTAGACAATTAACACAGATCTCAATATCTCAAGCCCACGTACTATGAGTAGCCAGCTAATCTTCATTCAGTATTTCCAGTTTAGCCATTTTGGATTTATTTTCTAGCTAACAAGGCAGAACAGTCAAATTGTTATGAACACACTTCTGTCCTTCAACTGTTTGAACAGAATGCTAGCCTGTACACTTTGTTCAGATGTTGAAATCAAGTGACCTACCTTACACTTATTGCACATTTACAGAACAGACTACTAGGCAGATAGTATAACAGTCTTTTGCTAAAATGCTGCTGGCGGTAAACTGATCCTTAATTTTCCAGAATCGATGTTCATTGATATTCCCATTTTAGTAGTCTGCTCTGCCCGCAATTTGAGTAGTGGAGACAAAGGGTATTGTTAGAGAAGGTTAACTTCTCTATTACAGTAAAATAATGTTTCGGTGTCCATACGACTAATTATGTTGGACCAAACCTCAAATGCAAATAGCGAGTTGAATCCGCTTGTCAGAGAGGAAGTGATCTCATCTTTGTTGTGAGTGGCTTGGTGTGTATGTAAACAGAGAGGAATGCAAAGCATGAGGTTTTACTTGCAAAATCTGTCCAAAATAAAATAAACCCATGGGTTTAGCTTGTCACCTGCCTTTGGCATGAACATCGTCATTATTTATATATATATATATATATATATATATATATATATATATATATATATATATATATATATATATATATATATATATATGGTGTAAATGGGAAGGTGTACAAAGCACAGAAGTATCGAAGGAGACGAGACCAAAACGAGAACAAATCGGACAAACAAATTCAATATAGAAATCGCCCAGATGCTTTGTGTTATTGGTCTATTAACTTACACCACCTGGTGATTTCGCCAGGTAGGCCGAAATGTCAGGTGTTCTTTTCAAACAGCCCTTACACTACAATGGCATAATGTTTCACAGTATTATTCCAACCTCAATGTGGAAATATATATCAAACACTGGGCCTTTAAACCAGAAATGTTTTGTTTAAGGCAGGTTAAGATCCAAATGTGTACCTGCACAGAACTAGTTATTCCAGGAAAAACAATTAGGAAATAAAGGCTTCCTCAAATGTCATGAAAACCGGTAATGCCAATGCACGCATTGCAACTTGACATCTTTCAAAGCTTTCTTCATTTTGTAAATAAACAGAAAGATTAAAAAAAGACATCCAAACATAGCTACTTACCCGCAGTCATTGACAGCCATGAGGTTTGACACCAAAACAAAGGGGTATGTGAGCATACTGGCAAAAAACTGGAACACAAGAGGGAGATACTAAATTGACAGAACATGAGCAACCAAAGCAATACATTAACATTTGTCATTTAGCAGACGCTCTTATAAATAACAACTTACAGTAGCGAGTGCATACATTTATTTTATTATGTACTGGTTGTTAACTCGAAATGACAACGACAAGGTTCCAGTTTAACAAAGTTTACTATACCGTATGAACACACTACAAGGTAGCCATTCCACTCAAGGCTAGGTCCATCAACCACAAGGCTTCCCGCGCCGGCGCACTCTTGACTGAGTGATAGCCCCGTAATAACAGAAATATAGGGATACTTAACACTGGTCCCCCGTGGGAATTGAACTCACAACCCTGGCGTTGCAATCGCCATTCTCCACCAACAGCCACACTGGAACCCAATAAAAATCCCATCAACTGTTCATTATTTAAAAACACATGTTTTACACTTACCCCAGTCACAGCCTGAGAGCAGTTCTTTATTTCTCCTGTGTGACTCATCTGTGAAGAAAGGATGGAAAAAAATGCAAACGTCATAATTCACTTACCCATGCATTCTACACTGACGTACAGGGTATTTTTTTACTTTAAAGGCCCAGCGCAGTCAAAAACTTGATTTTCCTACGCTAAAAAATATACATAGAATACCACACTATGAGGTTGGAATAATACTGTGAACATTATGATGCCCGTTTATTTTAGTGTAAGAGCAATTTGAAAAGGCCACCTGAATGCTCTTTTGGTGGGATGGTGTTTTGGCCTGCCTGGTGATGTCACCAGGTGGTACATTAGTTAGACCAATAAACGAGTTCCAAACCTTTCTGCCAATAACGGATAGTTTTCAGTTTCCCACTCAGACCACTCCCAGACAGTCCTAGCAAAACTGTTGCTTGAGAAAATGCTCTTTGCTAAGAAGCTTAGGTACTTAATTGTTACCCAGAAGTGATTTGAGATGGCGATAAAGACGGCTGCATTGGACCTTTAAACAAGTGGCAAAATCCCAAATCCATCTGACTTACTGAGTCATCAATGGCGTATGTGTTGATGAGGTGGGCAAGCATGTTGCAGATCCACAGAGAGAGCACGTCACCCAGCAGACGAGGAATAAGGCCCCTGCATGAGAGCACAGCTATTAGAGGTTAAGACGACAAGGAAAGAGAGTTCATGGTACAGACATCCAGAGGAAACGTCATTCAAAAAACAACAAAACATTTGCAAGATTCAGGAGCAAGCATAAACCTATTAAAAATAACTTCAAAAGGATTGACTGAATTTACTGAGGTCAAATGTATTCTAGTAATTTAGCAAGTCAAGAGTAAAGGATGCCCTTGAGACATTGGTCATGTAGCCAAAGGCAGATCATACTTACGCAAAGAATCCCAGAACTCCTTCATTCTTGTAGACAGTGACGATGGAATCAAACACTCCACTGCAAGACAACAAGAAACACTTGTAATATTCAGTATTAGATGGCTATAAATCGTATAAACACACAATGAATTTAGGTTAAGAGAAACTCACCTGTACTTGGTTTCTCTCCCGATAAACTGGACCATGCATCTCAAGGTGATCACTTTGGTACAAACAGAAAATAACCATTAAGAGCCCAGCATCCATGCAGTAGTCGTTATCCTATGAGAACACGCATTCAGGGCAAAGGGCGACAAGACAAAAAGTTGCTCGACACAAACAGTACAATTACCATGGAAGGGGTGCGTGACGATCGTGGCACAGGAGCGGGCTATCATCTCTTTGGTTGTCTGTGGTAAAAGAAAAAACAGAAAGAATGGTGATGCAGAATTTGGGAGGAAACAAAAATCCAGTTTAGACAGATTTAGCTGGGGATAATTCCCCTTACACCAAGAACCATCTGCGCCCCAGATATTAACTTACTTGCGTACGGTGAAAAAAACAAAAAAAACAAACACAGCCAAGCGATTAGACATGCTCAGATGATGTCCACGGCAATAAGCCACAACTCAATTTATAGATTACGGTCTGTTCAAACCACGTCTAACAGAACTGTGAAACAAATCGGAATATTTTGATTGGAACGGCAATAACATGCTAAAAAACAAACATCTGTCAAGCCATCTGCTTTACTGGATAAATTAATACATACCTCATTCACAACATGCTGTAAGGATCCCTCTTCAGCTTTCTGACTGGGTCCAGAGACCTAAAAAGGATTGAAAACCGACCATAAATATCCACAGCCTGCATTTAAAAAGATAAAGTTAACTTTAAATTTAATAAAATAAATAAGAGTCAATTATACAATTAATTCATAACCAGGCCAAAAATATTTACCTCATATTTGCCTGCATCCTGGCATCTCTGTAAAAGACAGCAGTGATTAGTTCAACAGAGATCCATTCTCATAATGGTGTCGACACTTTGCCATCCAGAGCGTTTGTCAGTTCATGAATTTAGAAACAAATAGCATTTGTCAAACTCACCATCCTAAAAAACAGTGAAAGGCCAATCCGGTTCAAGTCACACAGAGTCAATTCCCAAGCCAGTATATAGCTTATTCTCTGACTAGCACGACTTTCCATTCAGAATGTGATCACATTTAGGGATTGAGGCTAGACTACTGCTGAAAACATCAGGTAACATTTATTCAGGAAGCTACATTAAGCCAGCGTGTTAGTTAGACCCACCTGCAAGACTCTGCTGTGTACAAGGGTGCCGATGGTCCCTGCACAGAGCCTGGGGGCTAGGCCATTAAAGAGACCTGCCTTGCCATCAATCTTGATGATGTGCTTTGCTAAAACACAGAAATTACAGGATCAAAGAACAGACGCATAGAAAATCAACACGCTTGTTGGCCTGTCCGTACCATACAGTCTGACAAGTCTTATTTCCAGTTGCCTACTAGTTGGAGTTTAACATCAAGATAAGTCAAGTTTAAATCCATCACTATTAGTGACGCGCAGGTTGACTTAATACCCGCAGTCCCAGCAGTTATATTTGCGGGGCGGGCTGGTTTAGGGTAATTAAATAGTCTGGATGAAGTCCAGGTTGAATAAAGACTAAACAATACTTAAAAAAATATATAAAAAGTATAATGCTTGAGCAATAATATCTATAGGCAAAAAAATATTTGTTTTCTTTCATTATTTTAGGCTATCTGGCATTAGCTTGTAAGCCTATAAGCTTTAGGGCCTACACGCCAATTGTCAAATGCTTTTGCGAACGGGCAGAAAGAGTTAACGTCGATCCACGGAGGCAAAAAGGACAATGTCGGAGTTTAATTCAATAAGAGAAAAGATGCGAAATGGAGAGTTGAAAATAAAAGAGAATCGAAGGCCAGAAAAGTAAATGTTCGGGAAAGATTTGGTGAAGTGGTAAAAGAGGATGATATGTTGTGTGATATGATTGTGAGGCGTTATACAAATTGGACAGTCAAGACAGGGACTTCACATAGACCTATGTCACGTCAAGGGAACTGTAGCCTACTGTTCTGATGGGTTAAATGAAAACTGAAATCTGGACATGACTATAGGTCTATAACCTCTCACATAGCCTTAATATTAACTCCTGCAGAATTAAGCATTTCTTGCAGTAAAACACACCAAACGTAGGACACATTTTGACTCTGAAATAGGAGTGGAGAAATATGATTTATTTCTTTCAGCATTTTGAGAGCATGCGAAAGTGCATTTAGATGCCGTCTGTAGAGATGCTATCGTTATCAGCGTCATAAAAGCTGATACTATTTCAACCACATAAAATATGCATCCATTGGGGCAGCAGGTAGCCTAGCGGTTAGAGCGTTGGTCCAGTAACCGAAAGGTTGCTAGATCAAATCCCCGAGCTGACAAGGTAAAAATCTGTTGTTCTGCCCCTGAACAAGGCAGTTAACCCACTGTTCCTAGACCGTCATTGTAAATAAGAATTTGTTCTTAACTGACTTGCCTAGTTAAATAAAGGTAAAAAAAAAAAATATACGAAATCTTATTAGAAACATGTAGGGTCATTTTCAGATCTTTCTATTTCTTTACAACCGGTCAAACAAATGTAATTTGGACATTTGGCTAAATCTTTCCTTTTTGTTTGGAATTTATTGCATTTTCTTCCCAGTCCTTAAATGTCTGCTCCACAAAAGAAGCAGGGATGACAGAAAAATGTAGATGTCAACAAGACTGCATTCATTCGATCGATTAGGGCTTATGTAGTCTTCTAGGACAATATAAATGACAGAAGATAAGCTGCATGCATCTTAATTATAAGCATCAACATCTTAAAAATCAGGCAAAATAAATCCTGCACCCCATGTCAAAAAATTGTTTGCCGCCTGACTGTAGTCTACAGCGCATTTTATATATTATGCTTGATCCGAAAGTGTGTTCAGGGGTTCCGTATGTAGGGTGTGACGCAATTGCGGAGCCTCCGGAGGCATGCAGAGGCGAAATTGAGATCCGTACCAAATGTTGTAAAAACGCGGAGGGCTCTGTATAGCTCTGGATTGACATGATTGGTTGACGGTAGGTGGGGGGGTGGGAGGTCCTGTATAAACAGAAACTCACTTCCTTGACAACAGCTCTGCGCTGCTCCATGAAGTGCAAGTACACTACATGACCAAAAGTATGTAGACACCTGCTCGGCCAACATCTCACCGCAAAATTATGGGCATTAATATGGAGTTAGTCCCCCCTTTTCTGCTATAACAGCCTCCACTCTTCCGGGAAGGCTTTTCACTAGATATTAGAACATTGCAGCGGGGACTTGCATTCATTCAGCCACAAGCGCATTAGTGAAGTCGAGTATTGATGTGGGGCGATTAGAACTGGCTCGTAGTCGGCGTTCCAAATCATCCCAAAGGTGTTCGATGGGGTTGAGGTCAGGGCTCTGTGCACTCCAGACAAGCTCCTTCACAACAATCTCGACAAACCATTTCTGTATGGACCTCACTTTGTGCATGGGGGCATTGTCACGCTGAAAAAGAAAAGGGCAACCTCCAAACTGTTGCCACAAAGTTGGAAGCACGGCTTCATCTAAAATGTCATTGTATGCTGTAGCGTTAAGATATCCCTTCACTGGAAGGAACTAAGGGGCCTAGCCCAAACAATGAAACACAGGCCCACACCATCATTCCTCTAACAAACTTTACAGTTGGCACTATGCATTGGGGCAGGTAGCCTTGTCCTGGCATCCGCCAAACCCAGATTTGTCCGTCAGACTGCCAAATGGTGAAGTGTGAATCATCACTCCAGAGAACGCGTTTCCACTGCTCCAGACTCCAATGGCGGCGAGATTTACACCACTCCAGCAGACGCATGGTGATCTTAAGCTTATGAGCGGTTGCTCGGCCATGGCAACCCATTTCATGAAGCTCCGAACAAATAGTTATTGTTCTGACATCGCTTCCAGACGCGGTTTGAAACTCGGTAGTGGGTGTTGCAACCAAGGAAAGACGATTTTTACGCTCTTCAGCACTAGGGTGGTCCCGTTCTGTGAGCTTGTGTGGCCTACCACTTCGCAGCTGAGCCGATGTTGCAACCTAGAAGTTTCCACTTCACTATAACAGCACTTACAGTTGACCGGGGCAGCTCTAGTAGGGCAGAAATTTGATTAACTGAATTGTTGGAAAGGTGGCATCCTATGACGGTACCACGTTGAGAGTCACTGAGTAAGGCCATTCTACTGCCAATGTTTGTCTATGGAGATTGCATGGCTGTGTGCTCGATTTTATACACCTGTCAGCAACGGACGGTTCTGACTTAGAATATGTGGACAACTACAAATACCTAGGTGTCTGGTTAGACTAAACTCTCCTTCCAGACTCACATCAAACATCTTTAATCCAAAGTTAAATCTAGAATTGGCTTCCTATTTCGCGACAAAGCATCCTTCACTCATGCTGCCAAACATACCCTCGTAAAACTGACCATCCTACCAATCCTCGATTTCGGCGATGTAATTTACAAAATAGCCTCCAATACCCTACTCAACAAACTGGATGCAGTCTATCACAGTGCCATCCGTTTTGTCACCAAAGCCCCATATACTACCCACCACTGCGACCTGTACGCTCTCGTTGGCTGGCCTTCACTTCATAATCGTCGCCAAACCCACTGGCTCCAGGTCATCAACAAGACCCTGCTAGGTAAAGTCCCCCCCTTATCTCCGCTCACTGGTCACCATAGCAGCACCCACCTGTAGCACACGCTCCAGCAGGTATATCTCTCTGGTCACCCCCAAAGCCAATTCCTCCTTTGGCCATCTCTCCTTCGAGTTCTCCGCTGCCAATGACTGGAACGAACTACAAAAATCGCTGAAACTGGAAACACTTATCTCCCTCACTAGCTTTAAGCACCAGCTGTCAGAGCAGCTCACAGATCACTGCACCTGTACATAGCCCATCTATAATTTAGCCCAAACAACTACCTCTTCCCATACTGTATTTATTTTGCTCCTTTGCACCCCATTATTTATTTCTACTTTGCACTTTCTTCTACTACAAATCTACCATTCCGGTGTTTTACTTGCTATATTCTATTTACTTTGTTATCATCCTCATGGCATGTCCCATCACTTCGCAAAGCCCACCAGTATGCATGCAGGTTTTCTTAACCACAACTGGAAGGATCAATCAATAATTACCTCGGAAATGAATATCACTGAATGATGAAAACACTGGAATAAAGTAGGCTAATGCCAGTAATTTCCTCTTCACTCAAGTAGTAGCCGAGGCTATATCCCAACTAAAAGCCCTGGACAGAATCACATTGATTATCATGTAACTGAATCTCAGTCTGTATATTTTGTTATTTGATCTCTGGCTGGGCAAATAAGTGGGAGGTAGCAGCTCATCTATTAGTTTGCTAATATCTGCTCAGAAACATTTAGCATGCTATAATGTGGCATAAATCAAGTGTATCATCACAGAGTTTCTAAACGCAGAGGCTCATCATTGCGAGACTTCTGGGAACGTTTGCGGAACAGACCAGGCCAGTGTTCCGGGTTTAAGAGGTCAGAGAGAAGTGAAAAATTCTTCCTTAGTAGTTAATTTTCTCAAAATCTAAAAGACAACCTAGATTCGAGAAAATGTCTTAGGTAGTTGAACATGTTATTACTTCAACCTTGTGAAAGTGACAAACTGACACGTTATCATTTTCGTCAAAAACAACTTCATATAGAAGGAGTGCCTTTGATTTGACGGCTTACACATGCGCATTTCGGATCGAGACGACCTTTAGACCTGATTACGTGTTTCTATGCATAAGCTTAGCTAGCCAACATCGCCTACAAGTGTGGTCAAGGATTTCTATTGGAGAAGCAGTTTTAGCCTAGGGCTGGGCGGTATACCATGTTTTACGATATACCGGTATTGATGCATGGCTTGGGTTTTACTTTACCTTCTAAGGGTATTTGAATGTTTGGTTTGTTAAAATGTGATACGCTGTGTGTAACGTCCATTTTTACAGTTTACTTCGCTACCCTCTACCCTCTTTCTATGCCTTCTTTCCACACAGACCTAGCCCCGACCGATGTCAATCAAGGAGCACATTTGGTGTTCCTCTACCATGACACTTGTGTTCAGTCTCTGCATGGTCAATGCAGCACATGAAACAATGTTGTTCTTAATATAAATCCACTAGCGTTATCTAATTACACTATTAGTTTGTGTTTCTTACATCTGCAAACAGCTAGTTTGTATTTTCTTAGTATATTGGGCCTAAATCTCATTAGCCGCTAATGCTAATCGCTAGCTAGCTAATAAAATGTACTGAGTCAGGGCAACCGTAACTAGCTATACAGCCTAATAATACCAGTGATGGTGTAGACCTACAGTACCAGTCAAAAGTTTGGACACCTACTCATTTAAGGGTTTTTATTTTTACCATTTTCTACATTGTAGAAAAATAGTGAAGACATCAAAACTATGTAATAACACATATGGAATCATGTAGTAAAATTAAACAAATCAAAATATATTTTATATTTCAAAATATATTTTATATTTCCATATGTGCTATTTCTTCACAATTATTCTACAATGTAGAAAATAGTAAAAACAAAGAAAAACCCTTGAATGAGTAGGTGTGTCCAAACTTTTGACTGGTACTGTACATCTGCATGTTTTTTGTGAAGCAGTAGCTTCTAAATCAAAGAGGAATATGCAAAGCAACAATATGTTAGCAAAATTAAGTAGTTAAGAGAAAACATTCAATGTAGCCAAAGATTATAGTGTCCCCTAGGAAACACTTGTCAACACTTCGGTTCCTTTTTTACCTTCATTTAACTAGGTAAGTCAGTTAAGAACAAATTCTTATTTACTGTGACGGCCTACCAAAAGGCAAACGGCCTCCTGCGGGGACAGGGGCTAGGATTAAAAATAAAAAAAGAAATATAGGACAAAACACACAGCGACAAGAGACAACACTACATAAAGAGAGACCTAAGACAACAACATAGCAAGGCAGCAACACATGACAACACAGCATGGTAGCAACACAACATGGTACAAACATTATTGGGAACAGACAACAGCACAAAGGGCAAGAAGGTAGAGACAACAATACATCACACAAAGCAGCCACAACTGTCAGTAAGTGTCCATGATTGAGTCTTTGAATGAAGAGATTGAGATAAAACTGTCCGGTTTGAGTGTTTGTACCCTGTCACAATAACACCTCCATGGCATTGTAATTTGTTGTCATATCAAACACTGTATTCAAAGTGCCCACTATTATATTCTAAGTATAGAATTTTAATAATCATAACATTTCCATGATTCCAACAGTTCACTGAACTGTTTTACTCTAAATCACAAGTCAAATTGCAACATTTGGTTAAAAATAAGGCCTAAATTGTTTGCACATATAGTGCAGCCCTACGTGGCACTGTGGAAATGATCTCAAATGAGTGCAGGAAATGCAGAACCTCTACGTGATCGGTGTCCCTCCACCGGGACGGTTGAGCTAACGTAGTTGAGCTAACGTAGGCTAATGCGATTAGCAAGAGGTTGTAAGTAACAAGAACATTTCCCAGGACAGAGACGTATCTGATATGGGCAGAAAGCTTAAATTCTTGTTAATCTAACTGCACTGTCCAATTTACGGTAGCTATTACAGTGAAATACCATGCTATTGTTTGAGGAGAGTGCACAGTTATGAACTTGAAAATGTATTAATAAACCAATTAGGCACATTTGGGCAATCTTGATATAACATTTTGAACAGAAATGCAATGGTTCATTGAATCAGCCTAATACTTAGCACATACATTGCTGCCATCTAATGGACAAAATCTAAATTGCGCCTAACCTGGAATATTACATTTTGTCCTTTCTCTTGCATTTCAAAGACGCATGTTTTTTTCTTTGTATTATCTTTTACCAGATCTAATGTGTTATATTCACCTACATTAATTTCACATTTCCACAAACTTCAAATTGTTTCCTTTCAAATAGTATCAAGAATATGCATATCCTTGCTTCAGGTCCTGGGCTTCAGGCAGTTAGATTTCGGTATGTCGTTTGACCCATTGAAATCAATTAGAATGTATGTGTTGCCACCGTAGGGTCGGTCACACACTACTCAAAGCAAATGTTGAACTTTTATTATTCACAAACATTTAAATACCATTATATGATATTTTGGCCATATGGCCCAGCATAATCTTAATACTGTACTGTCTTTGGTATTATTTTGCTATTGAATCGCGCATAGGCACCTTGTGAAATATTAACACTCACATCCTATTGAAAAAAAAAGTATATTATTTTCTGTGCATATCATGAAATATAGTCGCAATATAACACCCTACTAGGCATAGAAACTACGCCCAGGCGTAGCTCATAGAAGGGCTTACGCCCAGGTGGGGTAGCCCGAAGTTACGACCCACTTACAACTAACTGGTGCAACCAGCCCGATGCTAATTGAAAACTAGCTAACCATTTTGCAAGTGGGTAGACTGCAATTTAGGTCTCACCATAGGCAAACAATCCAGGCAGCTGGTACACTTGTCTACCAAACAGGTTTCTTCCAAGGGAGGGAGGGAGAGGTTCATGGCCAACCTGAAAAGGAGTACATGAGCAATTGCCACTTATTAGGCTATCTGGGTAATCACATAATACATTGAAGTGAACGCCAGATAAGGCCAAGTGCTAGTCAGTTATAGTTAGGGCTAGTACCATTTCCCACGCTAGCCAGCTAGATTAACAATATGCAAAATTTGTTTTACTTTCTTTGCAGACAATTGACACAGTACAATTATCATCCAGCTTATGATAACAGCGCACACAGTAATGCATTACGATCCAGCGAAATACCCTTTCGTTTTATAACCTTAGTTAGCGTTACACGGGTGAGTGGGCCAAAGGGCGCCCATTGTGTCCTGAACGAGACGTAGCTAGTTACGTTAGCCAGTCGTTATTCTCATGGTATTTATAATGTCGCACAAATGAACATGATAGCTGGCTAAATAGGGGCATGTCTAATTTGGAACAGTTTGTCAAATGTAGGTAAAAGGTAGATTTTTTGTGTTGCATTTTAGCTAACCCTAACCTAATTCTCCCAACCTGTTACTTTGATTCTCATAACCTGATACTTTAAGTACATTTTGACAAAAGCTGTATCCCTTTCAGACATAACCGCTAGATAGAAATAATTGTATAACAAGGTAATTGTTTATCTGCGGCAAAATGTCGAAACCCACTTCCTTAGTCAGCTAACAAGCTAGCTTAGCTCTTTGACCTTTTCGTGATGTCTACCCCCTAGCTACTCATTTTAACTAGTTATAGAAACATACTGATTGAAACGATAAGTGAACTGCTGTTTAGGTAATATTTTAATGAGATCAGCTTGAATTTATCGGCTGTGTGGAGTATGGAAAGTTCAACACCGGAATGTAACGTGAGTTCTATTTAGCTAGCTAGTCGTTACGGCTGTTGTGGCAGCTAGCTACAGTAGCCTGTCGGTTACAGAACCGGCCTCGGAGTAAAGATAGCTGGATCAAAACATTCTGGTCAGTTATGTTTGTTTAATCTCAATATATATCTTACCTGAACTAGAACTTTGATGTACATGAGGGGGTGGGAAAGGACCGTTAATCCAGACCCCAGAAGTACTTGGCCACACGTGTCCGCCATTATGGAGCAAACTGACAGGATTCTTCTCCTCCCACCAGCCGGAAAGAGAAGAAGGAAGCTTCAGTAGGTTAGCCACTCTACTCACATGACACAGGAGGGACCGCCCGTACCGGACAGGCCGCAGGTTCTTCAGATGCCTTTGGCCAAGACTTCATAGGACCCTACTGTGCTAGAGTATAGACGTTTGAAATAATTTGTTTTCATCCTCTCTGAAAGATTAGTGTTTAAGTAGGCCTAGACACTTGCAGGAATAGTGTTATGCTCTTAGCATCTTGAGGTGAAAAGAAGACCATGAAGATAAAAGTAAGCCCACCCACCTTCGACCAGACCAGCCGACCTTCGACCATTGACCAGACCAGCACTGAGCCACCCAACCAGACCAGTGTTGACCAGCCGACCATCGACCAGACCAATTGACTGACCAGCTGACCGTCGACCAGACCATTTACATTTACGTCATTTAGCACAGGCTCTTATCCAGAGCGACTTACAAATTGGTGCATTCACCTTATGATATCCAGCGTTGACCAGGCGACCAGACCAGCGGTTGACCTGTCGACCAGACCAGCGCTGAGACACCTGACAAGACCAGCGCAAAGCCACCCAACCAGACCAGCGTTGACCTGCTGACCGTTGACCAAACTAGCGCTGCGCCACCCGACAAGACCAGAGCTGAACCACCTGACCAGACCAGCCTGGACCAGACCAGCATTAACCACCTGTTGACCAGACCAGTGCTGACCAGCATTGACCTTCTCACAGTGATAAAGAAGCCTCCATTGATTTGTCTTCTTCATTGAAGTAGCGAGCAATCTTTGCCAGCATAGATGGGTGAATTTGGCTTCAATACGATGTGCAAGTGACGTCATCCTACGTCATACTTCCGGGTCCTGTCCCTTAATATTTTGAATAGGCTTGATGATTATATCATAATATTTTTGAAAACACTGTAATTTATTAAGATATATACAGTTGAAGTTGGAAGTTTACATACACCTTTGCCAAATACATTTAAACTCAGATTTTCACAATTCCTGACATTTAATCCGAGTAAAAATTCCCTGTTTTAGGTCAGTTAGGATCACCACTTTATTTTAAGAATGTGAAATATCAGAATAATAGTAGAGAGAATGATTTATTTCAGCTTGTATTTCTTTCATCACATTCCCAGTGGGTCAGAAGTTTACATACACTCAATATTTGATAGCATTGCCTTTAAATTGTTTAACTTGGGTCAAATGTTTCAGGTCGCCTTCCACAAGCTTCCCACAATAAATTGGGTGAATTCTGGCCCATTCCTCCTGACAAAGCTGGTGTAACTGACCAGGTTTGTAGGCCTCCTTGCTCGCACACGCTTTTTCAGTTCTGCCCACAAATTTTCTATAGGATTGAGGTCAGGGCTTTGTGATGGCCACTCCAGTACCTTGACTTTGTTGTCCTTAAGCCATTTTGCCACAACTTTGGAAGTATGCTTGGGGCCATTGTCCATTTTGAAGACCCATTTGCGACCAAGCTTTAACTACCTGTCTGATGTCTTGAGATGTTGTTTCAATATATCCACATAATTGTCTTGACGCCATCTATTTTGTGAAGTGCACCAGTCCCTCCTGCAGCAAGACACCCCCACAACATGATGCTGCCATCCCTGTTCTTCACGGTTGGGATGGTGTTCTTCGGCTTGCAAGCCTCCCCCTTTTTCTTCCATACATAACGATGGTCATTATGGCCAAACAGTTCTATTTTTGTTTCATCAGACCAGAGGACATTTCTCCAAAAAGTACGATATTTGTCCCCATGTGCAGTTGCAAACCGTAGTCTGGCTTTTTTATGGCAGTTTTGGAGCAGTGGCTTCTTCCTTGCTGAGCGGCCTTTCAGGTTATGTCGATATAGGACTCGTTTTACTGTGGATATAGATACTTTTGTACATGTTTCCTCCAGCATTTTCACAAGGTCCTTTGCTGTTGTTCTGGGATTGATTTGCACTTTTCTCACCAAAGTACGTTCATCTCTAGGAGCGGTATGATGGCTGCGTGGTCCCATGGTGTTTATACTTGTGTACTACTGTTTGTACAGATGAGCGTGGTACCTTCAGGCGTTTGGAAATTGCTTCCAATGATGAACCAGACATGTGGAGGTCTCCAATTTTTTTTCTGAGATCTTGGCTGATTTCTTTTGATTTTCCCCTGATGTCAAGCAAAGGGGCACTGCGTTTGAAGGTAGCCCTTGAAATACATCCACAGGTACACCTGCAATTGACTCAAATGGTGTCAATTAGCCTGTCAGAAGCTTCTAAAGCCATGACATCATTTTCTGGAATTTTCCAAGCTGTTTAAAGGCACAGTCAACTTTGTATATGTAAACTTCTGACACACTGGAATTGTGATACAGTGCATTATAAATGAAATAATCTGTCTGTCAACAATTGTTGGAGAAATTACTTGTCATGCACAAAGTAGATGTCCTAACCGACTTGCCAAAACTATAGTTAACAAGAAATTTGTAGAGTGGTTGAAAAACAAGTTTTAATGACTCCAACCTAAGTGTATGTAAACTTATGACTTCAACTGTGTGTGTGTGTGTGTGTATTCAAAAGGCACTCGCACATCTGAGCTATCTTTTTTGCAGGTGCATGGTAACAGTTGAATAAAATGAGAAAAAAGACGGAACCCACACACTGTTCTTGATAGTATCACTGCTCTTTAATAAGCTTTACGTATCGGCCTCACGGCCTTCGTCAGAGCTTTTGTGAGTTTTTTCAATTAGCACCCTTTTGTAGACCTTGCTCCACCCACACCCGTTCCACGCATCGATGCGCAATAGGTGGATATGTGGATGAAGCTGGATGAAGCTCTTAATTTGGCACTGGGGAAAACACGAGATGAACTACTACAAAAAATACCCACTAGAGCTAAACCCACATATACTTTGAACTTGCGAAAAGTGGGAGAATCCACCACTTATTGTGTATAGGAAAGGTCGCAATTTACTCGATAAATTGGTTCTCATTAAGATATATATACAATTACACTGAACAAAAATATAAACACAACATGTCTAGTGTTGGTCCCATGTTTCATGAGCTGAAATAAAAGATTGCAGCAATTTTTCATATGCACAAAAGGCTTATTTCTCTCAAATTTGGTGCACAAATTTGTTTACATCCCTCTTAATGAGTTTTTCCCCTTTGCCAAGATAATCCATCCATCCATCCATCTGACTAAATAGCATGATCATTACACAGGGGCACCTTGTGCTGGGGACACCAAAAGTCCACTCTAAAATGTGCAGTTTAGTCACACAACACAATGCCACAGATGTCTCAAGTTTTGAGGGAGCCAGATAAATTAATGTTAATTTCTCTACCGTAAGTCACCTCCAACGTCGTTATAGAGAATTTGGCAGTACGTCCAACTGGCCTCAACCCAGGACCTCGACATCTGGCTTCTTAACCTGCGGGATCGTCTGAGACCAACCACCCGGACAGCTGATGAAACTGAGGGTTTGCACAACCGAAGAATTTCTGAAAAACTGTCAGAAACCTTCTCGGGGAACCTCAGATGCGTGCACGTTGTCTTCACCAGGGTCTTGACCTGACTGCAGTTCGGCGTCGTAACTTGGGTTGCACATTTTGGGGAATATTCAGAGGTGGAAATTTTCCGTGGGAATTAACGGGAATATATGGGAATTAACGGAAGTATATGCAAATTAATATTAATACCATTTAAATGTAGATGTTTTTTCTATTGGATATATTTTCCATATTAGGTGGAGACATAAACCTTTTACCTTATCATAAGTAGACATAATTGCAAATGATTAAATCCTTCCAATAGAAATAAAAAAACTATTTAGGTATGAATTGAACTTAATCAAATGAGTTGACTCTTCACATGGGATGATTTCACTGAACAACAAAAGAAAGGGAATATTGAATGATCCATCGCATCTCCCAAAAACGTTTTAAACATACATCTGTAAAATGATGGTCTAGAAACTAAAGCTTTGGTTGTCTTCCTCTCAGGCTTCCATGTCTTCTCCCTGGACCTCCTCAATGTCCACCTCTTGAACATCCGACTCTGAGGTCTCATCTTCACTGTCACTTTCCAACCTTGTTGAGGATGGCTCGTTGTCAGGCTCAAAAAGCCAAAAATTTGCCCGGATGGCCATCAAGTTTTCGACGCTTGTATTGGTCAGCCTGTTGCGTGCTTTGGTGTGTGTGCTCCCAAACAAGGACCAGTTGCGCTCTGAGGAGGCTGATGTTGGTGAGATTTGGAGGATGATGAAGGCAACAGGGGAAAGAGCCTCAGATCCACAAAGTCCCTTCCACCAGGTGGCTGGTGAGATACAGTGCCTTGCGAAAGTATTCGGCCCCCTTGAACTTTTCGACCTTTTGCCACATTTCAGGCTTCAAACATAAAGATATAAAACCGTATTTTTTTGTGAAGAATCAACAACAAGTGGGACACAATTATGAAGTGGGACGAAATTTATTGGATATTTCAAACTTTTTTAACAAATAAAAACCTGAAAAATTGGCCGTGCAAAATTATTCAGCCCCTTTATTTTCAGTGCAGCAAACTCTCTCCAGAAGTTCAGTGAGGATCTCTGAATGATCCAATGTTGACCTAAATGACTAATGATGATAAATAGAATCCACCTGTGTGTAATCAATTCTCCGTATAAATGCACCTGCTCTGTGATAGTCTCAGAGGTCCGTTTAAAGCGCAGAGAGCATCATGAAGAACAAGGAACACACCAGGCAGGTCCGAGATACTGTTGTGGAGAAGTTTAAAGCCGGATTTGGATACAAAAAGATTTCCCAAGCTTTAAACATCCCAAGGAGCACTGTGCAAGCGATAATATTGAAATGGAAGGAGTATCAGACCACTGCAAATCTAGGAAGACCCGGCCGTCCCTCTAAACTTTCAGCTCATACAAGGAGAAGACTGATCAGAGATGCAGCCAAGAGGCCCATGATCACTCTGGATGAACTGCAGAGATCTACAGCTGAGGTGGGAGACTCTGTCCATTAGACAACAATCAGTCGTATACTGCACAAATCTGGCCTTTATGGAAGAGTGGCAAGAAGAAAGCCATTTCTTAAAGATATCCATAAAAAGTGTCGTTTAAAGTTTGCCACTAGCCACCTGGGAGACACACCAAACATGTGGAAGAAGGTGCTCTGGTCAGATGAAACCAAAACCGAACTTTTTGGCAACAATGCAAAACGTTATGTTTGGCGTATAAGCAACACAGCTCATCACCCTGAACACACCATCGCCACTGTCAAACATGATGGTGGCAGCATCATTGTTTGGACCTGCTTTTCTTCAGCAGGGGCAGGGAAGATGGTTAAAATTGATGGGAAGATGGATGGAGCCAAATACAGGACCATTGTGGAAGAAAACCTGATGGAGTCTGCAAAAGACCTGAGACTGGGACGGAGATTTGTCTTCCAACAAGACAATGATCCAAAACATAAAGCAAAATCTACAATGGAATGGTTCACAAATAAACATATCCAGGTGTTAGAATGGCCAAGTCAAAGTCCAGACCTGAATCCAATCGAGAATCTGTGGAAAGAACTGAAAACTGCTGTTCACAAACGCTCTCCATCCAACCTCACTGAGCTCGAGCTGTTTTGCAAGGAGGAATGGGCAAAAATTTCAGTCTCTCGATGTGCAAAACTGATAGAGACATACCCCAGGCGACTTACAGCTGTAATCGCAGCAAAAGGTGGCGCTACAAAGTATTAACTTAAGGGGGCTGAATAATTTTGCACTCCTATTTTTCCGTTTTTTATTTGTTAGAAAAGTTTGAAATATCCAATAAATTTTGTTCCACTTCATGATTGTGTCCCACTTGTTGTTGATTCTTCACAAAAAAATACAGTTTTATATCTTTATGTTTGAAGCCTGAAATGTGGCAAAAGGTCGAAAAGTTCAAGGGGGCCGAATACTTTCGCAAGGCACTGTATGTTGGCACGACTGCCATATTGCATCTACATCCCAAAGCCCTTGCTTGGAAGTGTACTTCACCAGACTGCCAAGAACCTTGCCCTCATCCAGGCCAAGGTGGCAAGACATGGCAGTGATGACACCATAGGCCTTGTTGATCTCTGCACCAGACAGGATGATCTTACCAGCAAACTTGGGGTCCAACATGTATGCTGCAGCATGTATGGGCTTCAGGGAGAAGTCTTCACGCTTTTTGATGTATTTCAGAACTGCAGTTTCCTCTGCTTGGAGCAACAGTGAAGTGGGCAGGGCAGTACGGATTTCTTCTCTTACATCTGCAAGCAGAGTCTGAACATCAGACAGGATGGCATTGTCTCCCTCAATCCGTGCAATGGCTACTGCTATAGGTTTCAGGAGTTTCAGACTGCTTACCACTCTCTCCCAAAATACATAATCAGGAGGATTCTCTTGATGGGACTGTCCATATCGGCAGACTGTGATATGGCCATTTCTTGGAGACACCTTCCCCTCCAGAACACTGTCAAACATAATGACAACACCACCCCAAAGGTTGTTGCTGGGCAGCTTCAATGTGGTGCTCTTATTCTTCTCACTTTGCTTGGTGAGGTAGATTGCTGCTATAACTTGATGACCCTTCACATACCTAACCATGTGGAGTGTATCCATTGTTTTCAGTGCCATGATGTCCTTGAGGAGCAGATTCAATGGATGAGCAGCACAGCCAATGGGTGTGATGTGAGGGTAGGACTCCTCCACTTTAGAGCAAGCAGCCTTCATGTTCGCAGCATTGTCTGTCACCAGTGCAAATACCTTCTGTGGTCCAAGGTCATTGATGACTGCCTTCAGTTCATCTGCAATGTAGAGACTGGTGTGTCTGTTGTCCCTTATGTCGGTGCTCTTGTAGAATACTGGTTGAGGGGTGGAGATGATGTAGTTAATTATTCCTTGCACACAAACATTCGACCACCCATCAGAGATGATTGCAATACAGTCTGCTTTCTCTATGATTTGCTTGACCTTCACTTAAACTCTGTTGAACTCTGTACCCAGCAAATTAGTAGATAAAACATGTCTGGTTGGAGGGGTATATGCTGGGCGAAGAACATTCAGAAATCTCTTCCAATACACATTGCCTGTGAGCATCAGAGGTGAACCAGTTGCATACCCAGCTCGAGCAAGATATTCATCAGCATTTCTCTGACTACATTCCTCCATTGTAAAAACTTCTGGTTCCAGGAGGACCATGAGCTGTTGCTATCGATAAGGTGTCTGATTCATCATTTTCACCTCGAATAGAAGAAGAGGGACTTTTGTCAGAGGTGGCTTTTTGTGAGCACTGAGGGAACTTTATGCACTTGGCCAGATGATTCTGCATCTTTGTTGCATTCTACACGTATGATTTGGAACAGTATTTGCAAATGTACACAGCTTTTCCTTCCACGTTAGCTGCAGTGAAATGTCTCAACACATAAGATAGAGCGCGTGGAATTTTCCTGTAAACATTAGAAAAAAATGAGTAAAAAAACTCAAATATAATTCCATGTACAGATAAATTGTTAAGCAGTTTGATTAAACAACTCATTTGTTTAATCATGTTTCATTTAAAATGTTTTAAAATGAAACATGTATGGAAACAGGTGAATTAACACTCCTCAGTTAGCAGGCTCAAGCAAGCTAAAACCCGCAAGGTAGCAAAAACTAACTAGCAGAAATTGCTAACAAGTTAGAAATGATTTAAACACACTTTGCTGTAGGTTACTATTTACGAGTTAACAAAAAATCATGTAGGTCATATAAAATATATTCACCCCACCCAGTATTTTAATCAAAACTTACTAGAAAGCATGTAGTCCTTGGCTCAGATAGTGTAGTAGTGTGGGCTCAATAGCATATCATTAGTGTGATGGAAGAGTGCACTGTGCATGCAAAGGGTTGCAATTCCATTGAATTGGGGATAGTTTAACCAAAATATGCCACAAGATCTAGAATTGCCTTATGTGTATCCCACAAAAAAAGTTCACTGTTATAAGCTAACTTTTTTGATGAATGTAAGCAAAATTCACCAAATTCCTGGGCTTAACTTCCCATGGAAATATACCAGAAATTTTCCAACCCTTTGCAACCCTAGTCGTAACCCACTTCAGTGGGCAAATACTCACCTTTGATGGCCACTGAAACGCTGGAGAAGTGTGCTCTTTACAGATGAATCCCGGTTTCAACTGTACCGGCAGATGGCTTCGTGTGGGCGAGCGGTTTGCTGATGGGGTTATGGTATGGGCAGGCATAAGCTACGGACATCAAACACAATTGCATTTTATCGATGGCAATTTGAATGCACAGAGATACCGTGACAAGATCCTAAAGCTCATTGTTGTGCCATTCATTCACCACCATCACCTCATGTTTCAGCATGATAATGCACAGCCCCATGTCGCAAGGATCTGTGCACAAATCCTGGAAGCTGAAAATGTCCCAGTTCTTCCATGACCTGCATACTCACCAGACATGTCACCCATTGCGCATGTTTGCGAGGCTCTGAATCGACATGTGCAACACCATGTTCCAGTTCCTGCCTATATCGCTTTGACAACAACAACATCGAGCTGGGTGTGAAGTCCGTCGCCAACCCAGAGGACTGGGTGTTCTCGCTCTTCTAGGCCGATGTGAGAAGGGTCTTTAATCAGGTCAACACCTGCAATTCTGTGGCCCCTGACGGTATTCCAGGGCGCGTTCTCAGAGTGTACACAGAACAGCTGGCAGGCATATTCACTGTAATTTTCTACCTCTCCTTGTCCCAGTCTGTAATCCCTACGTGTTTTAAGATGACCACAATCATCCCTGTTCTTAAGAACTCTAAGGCTTCATGCCATAATGATTACCGCCCTGTAGCACTCACTTCTGTAATCATCAAATCAAATTGTATTTGTCACATGCGCCGAATACAACAGGTGTAGACCTTACCGTGAAATGCTTACTTACAAGCCCGTAACCAAGAGTGCAGTTCAAGAAATAGAGTTAAGAAAATATTTACTAAATAAAGTTCAAATAAAATGTGACACAGTAGAATATGTCGTGTCTTTGCTATGCCGTATTAAGTGATATGACATGCTATTCTATAAAATAATTTCTCTGTAATTAATATTACCTGATTAAACTAATCATGTAAATGTAATTAACTAGAAAGTCGGGGCACCACGAAATAATCTTTATAGAGCTGTTATGTTCCGAAAAAACTCTTGAAGACCTGGTAATCTTTTATATCAATAGCAGTCAATTCTTAATCGTCACCTTATTCAGTCTCATCTCAAGTCGTATAATTCTTGGTTATCTTCACGGACCCTGGATAACAAGTTGAATCAGCAATACAAAATTTGGTTTAATTCTTTATTTACTAAATACCTAAACAATCACACAGAATTACACATACCCAGGATGGGTCATACATTGATTACTAATTATGTCATAAAATAAAATATCCCTAGCGGACGGAACAAATATGACAATTGGTTACACTAAGAAAGGGGGTTGGGTTTTGAATGAAAGCGCGGGAAGACCGAGGAACAAAGGAATAAGTGCTCTGATTGGACCTTGTAAAGCTATGCTATCGAAAATACAGAATCTTATGCATTTTAAATAACCGCCCATTTGGAAAAGGAAAATGCAAGGAATATTTACTCTGAGCAGAGCTTCAATAGGTTGGTCGTAGATGGAAGGCCGTGTTGCCCAACAGAGATCTTCCTGTCCTCTGAAGAATGTCTGGTAGAACGGATGTGTTGTAGTACCGTCGTGTGTTTGGTAGAAGAGACACTTTGTCCGTCCTTCCCTAGCCCACGTTTACAGCTGCTGCTGCTCACTCAACGGCTAGGAGGTATCACTTCTTTAGTGAATAAGAGTTCAAAGTTCATACCAAGTTGCCATACTTTAAGCTCACGCTGAAGTTGGCTTAGTTCTGTAGTTTGATATTAGCCCTTTTAACGTATGGAACGTTGTCCTCACGTCCTCGGGAACAGAAATGTTACATTTTCGTAAAAGGCTTACAGTGAGGGAAAAAAGTATTTGATCCCCTGCTGATTTTGTACATTTGCCCACTAACACAGAAATTATCAGTCTATAATTTTAATGGTAGGTTTATTTGAACAGTGAGAGACAGAATAACAACAAAAAAATCCAGAAAAACGCATGTCAGCAAATGCTATAAATTGATTAGCATTTTAATGAGGGAAATAAGTATTTGACCCCCTCTGCAAAACATGACTTAGTACTTGGTGACAAAACCCTTGTTGGCAATCACAGAGGTCAGACGTTTCTTGTAGTTGGCCACCAGGTTTGCACAAATCTCAGGAGGGATTTTGTCCCACTCCTCTTTGCAGATCTTCTCCAAGTCATTAAGGTTTCCAGGCTGACGTTTGGCAACTCCACAGATTTTCTATGGGATTAAGGTCTGGAGACTGGCTAGGCCACTCCAGGACCTTAATGTGCTTCCTCTTGAGCCACTCCTTTGTTGCCTTGGCCGTGTGTTTTGGGTCATTGTCATGCTGGAATACCTATCCACGACCCATTTTCAATGCCCTGGCTGAGGGAAGGAGGTTTTCACCCAAGATTTGACGGTACATGGCCCCGTCCATCGTCCCTTTGATGTGGTGAAGTTGTCCTGTCCCCTTAGCAGAAAACACCCCCAAAGCATAATGTTTCCACCTCCATGTTTGACGGTGGGGATGGTGTTCTTGGGGTCATAGGCAGCATTCCTCCTCCTCCAAACACGGCGAGTTGAGTTGATGCCAAAGAGCTCCATTTTGGTCTCATCTGAGCACAACACTTTCACCCAGTTGTCCTCTGAATCATTCAGATGTTCATTGGCAAACTTCAGACGGGCATGTGTATGTGCTTTCTTGAGCAGGGGGACCTTGCGGGCGCTGCAGGATTTAAATCCTTCACAGCGTAGTGTGTTACCAATTGTTTTCTTGGTGACTATGGTCCCAGCTGCCTCGAGATCATTGACAAGATCCTCCCGTGTAGTTCTGGGCTGATTCCTCACCGTTCTCATGATCATTGCAACTCCACGAGGTGAGATCTTGCATGGAGCCCCAGGCCGAGGGAGATTAACAGTTCTTTTGTGTTTCTTCCATTTGCGAATAATCGCACCAACTGTTGTCACCTTCTCACCATCCTGATTGGCGATGGTCTTGTAGCCCATTCCAGCCTTGTGTAGGTCTACAATCTTGTCCCTGACATCCTTGGAGAGCTGTTTGGTCTTGGCCATGGTGGAGAGTTTGGAATCTGATTGATTGCTTCTGTGGACAGGTGTCTTTTATACAGGTAACAAACTGAGATTAGGAGCACTCCCTTTAAGAGTGTGCTCCTAATCTCAGCTCGTTACCTGTATAAAAGACACCTGGGAGCCAGAAATCTTTCTGATTGAGAGGGGGTCAAATACTTAATTCCCTCTTTAAAATGCAAATCAATTTATAACATTTTTGACATGCGTTGTTCTGGATTCTGGATTCTGTCTCTCACTGTTCAAATAAACCTACCATTAAAATTATAGACTGATCATTTCTTTGTCAGTGGGCAAACGTACAAAATCAGCAGGGGATCAAATACTTTTTTCCCCTCACTGTATATAGTGGTGGAGAGAAGGACGTGTTTCATAGTTTACAACCAATGTCTGTTCACATGGGCGGGGGCACTGAGTTGAGCCTAGTTCACTTATGAAAACAAATTCTCTCATTTAGAAGCTAAAATTAAATTTCATCTTTTCACAAATAGTTTCATATTTAAACATTTAAATTGCACAACAATTCCATGTGAATCTGATAACTAGAATGTGTAGACTTTCCAAGATACAGTTTATGTCATCCTATCATCAGTAATAATGTCTCAGATGACAACTGATCTGATATCATATTCTTTAAGTACAAACTCATATTTTCAACTAGTTGGATTACCTAAATATGGTTCTGGTCCCCACCCTTTTGATGTTTTCAGACTGTCTATGTTAACAAAGGGCTTTCCAAGAGTCACTCTGTAGATTAGAGAGAGAGAGAGAGGAAAGGGGGAAAGGTATTTATGGGAGTCATAAACCTCACCAACAGGCCAACGTCATGACAAATAACATAACAATAACTAGGGTATATACAGGGGGCCCGGTACCGAGTAAATGTGCGGGGGTACAGGTTAGTCGAGGTAATTTGTACATGAAGTTAGGGGTAAAGTGACTATGCATAGATGATAAACAGTGAATAGCAGCAGTGTAAAAACAAAGGGGGGGGTCAATGTAAATAGCCTGGGTGACCATTTGATTAATTGTTCAGCGGTCTTATAGCTTGGGAGTAGAAACTGTTAAGGAGCCTTTTTCACCTTGACTTGGCACTCTGTACCACTTGCCGTGCTGTAGCAGAGAGAACTGTCTATGACTTGGATGACTGGAGTCTTTGACAATTTTTTGGGCCTTCCTCTGACACCACCTGGTATAGAGATCTAGGATGGCAGGAAGCTTGGTCCCAGTGATGTATTGGGGCGTACGCACTACCCTCGGTAGCGCCTTACGGTCAGATACCGAGCAGTTGCCATGCCAGGCGGTGATGCAATCAGTCAGGATGCTCTCGATGGTGCAGCTGTTGAACCTTTTGATGATCTGGGGACCCATGCCAAATCTTCTCAGTCTCCTGAGGGGGAAAAGGTGTTGTCGTGCCCTCTGTACGACTGTCTTGGTGTGTTTGGAACATGATAGTTTGCTGGTGATGTGGATACCGAGGAACTTGAAACTCTCGACCTGCTCCACTTCAGCCCCGTCGATTTAAATGGGGGCCTGTTCAGCCCTCCTTTCCCTGTAGTCCACGATCATCTCCTTTGTCTTGCTCACATTGAGGGAGAGGTTGTTGGCCTGGCACCACACTGACAGGTCTTTGACCTCCTCCCTACAGGCTGTCTCATCGTTGCCGGTGATCAGGCCTACCACTGTTGTGTCATCAACAAACTTAATGATGGTGTTGGAGTCATGCTTGGCCACGCAGTTGTAGGTGAACAGGGAATTCAGGAGAGGACTAAGCATGCTCCCCTGAGGGGAACCGGTGTTGAGGATCAGCGTGGCAGATGTGTTGTTGCCTACCCTTACCACCTGAGGGCGGCCCGTCAGGAAGTACAGGATCCAGTTGCAGAGGGAGGTGTTTAGTCCCAGGGTCCTTATCTTAGTGATGAGCTTTGTGGGCACTATGGTGTTGAACGCTGTGCTGTAGTCAATAAACAGAATTCTCACGTAGGTGTTCCTTTTGTCCTGGTGGGAAAAGGCAGTATGGAGTGCGATTGACTAGGCATAGATGATAACCAGACTTCTTTAATATTAGATATCGCGCACCAGCAGTTAATGACAAATAGACACACACCCCCACCCCTCGTCTTACCAGATGTAGCTACTCTGTCCTGGCGATACTCAGAAAAAACAGCCAGCTCTACATTATCTGTGTCATCGTTCAGCTACGACTTGGTGAACATAAGATATTACAGTTTTTAATGTCCCGTTGGTAGGATAGTCTGGAGTGTAGATCATCGAGTTTGTTTTCCAGTGATTGCATGTTGGCCAATAAAACCGATGGTAATGGTGATTTACTCACTCGCCTACGAATCATAACAAGGCATCCCAACCTTCTCCCTCGATATCTCTGCCTTTTCTTCACGCGAATGATGGGGATTTGGACCTGTTCTCCAGAAAGCATACAGTTGAAGTCAGAAGTTTACATACACTTAGGTTGGAGTCATTAAAACTCGTTTTTCAACCACTCCACAAATTTCTTGTTAACAAACTATAGTTTTGGCAAGTTGGTTAGGACATCTACTTTGTGTATGACACAAGTCATTTTTCCAACAATTGTTTACAGACAGATTATTTCACTTATACCGTATCACAATTCCAGTGGGTCAGAAGTTTCTCTACATTAAGTTGACTGTGCCTTTAAACAGCTTGGAAAATTCCCAAAAATGATGTCATGGCTTTAGAAGCTTCTGATAGGCTAAGTGACATCATTTGAGTCAATTGGAGGTGTACCTGTGAATGTATTTCAAGACCTACCTTCAAACTCAGTGCCTCTTTGCTTGACATCATGGGGAAATCAGCCAAGACCTCAGAAAAAGAATTGTAGACCTCCACAAGTCTGATTCATCATTGGGAGCAATTTCCAAACGCCTGAAGGTACCACGTTCATCTGTACAAACAATAGTACGCAAGTATAAACACCATGGGACCACGCAGCCGTCATACCGCTCAGGAAGGAGAAGTGTTCTGTCTCCTAGAGTTGAACGTACTTTGGTGTGAAAAGTGCAAATCAATCCCAGAACAACAGCAAAGGACCTTGTAAAGATGCTGGAGGAAACAGGTACAAAAGTATCTATATCCACAGTTAAACAAGTCCTATATTGACATAACCTGAAAGGCCGCTCAACAAGGAAGAAGCCACTGCTCCAAAACCGCCATTAAAAAGCCAGAATACGATTTGCATCTGCACATGGGGACAAAGATTGTACTTTTTGGAGAAATGTCCTCTGGTCTGATGAAACAAAAATAGAACTGTTTGGCCATAATGACCATCGTTATGTTTGGAGGGAAAAGTTGGAGGCTTGCATGCCGAAGAACACACCCCCAACCGTGAAGCATTGGGGTGCAGCATCATGTTGTGGGGGTGCTTTGCTACAGGAGGGACTGGTGCACTGGTGCAAAATGGCTAAAGGCCAACAAAGTCAAGCTATTGGAGTGGCCATCACAAAGCCCTGACCTCAATCCCATAGAAAATTTGTGGGCAGAACTGAAAAAATGTGTGTGTGAGCAAGGAGGCCTACAAAACTGAATCAGTTACACCAGCTGTCAGGAGGAATGGGCCAAAACCCAACTTATTGTGGGAAGCTTGTGGAAGGCTACCTGAAACGTTTGACCCAAGTTAAACAATTTAAAGGCAATGCTACCAAATACTAATTGAGTGTAACTTCTGATCCACTGGGAATGTGATGAAAGAAATAAAGCTGAAATAAATCATTCTCTCTTCTGTTATTCTGACATTTCACATTCTTAAAATAAAGTGGAAATCCTAACTGACCTAAGACAGGGAATTTTTACTAGGGCTAAATGTCAGGAATTGTGAAAACCTGAGTTTAAATGTATTTGGCTAAGGTGTATGTAAACTTCCGACTTCAACTGTAGGTGACATTGTTTTCTGTGAGCTTGATGTGCAGTTTCTTTAGAGATAAATCAGATGAAGCCTGAACTGTGCGATGTAGTAGGGAGTTGTAGTTTCCAACAGGCCAAAATTCGACATATTTTAGCACATAAAATGTGGTAATTAACTACAATGACCAAAATCCATTGCGTGCCCGCTTAAACTTGTTTGGTCTTTGAGGAGCAGACTCGGAGACTGAGAGAAGAAAGAACAATAGATGGAGAGGCTTAGAAAGCAGTTGCTTCCTGAGCCTGAAAATGCCTGATCCGTGTGATTGAAAGTTGGTATTCCGCAGTCATATAAGTATGCTTACTTGCTTTGAAGAACTACTCAAATTGTGATTTTGTCAGAAAGCATAGGCACTAGTTGTGTAGAGATGACTTAGAATTTAATAAAGTCATCAAATAAAACAAATGTGAATAAATTATGTTTTAATAAGTGATAAATCAAATAAAATTGTATTGGTCACATACACATATTTAACAGATGTTATTGTGGTTGTAGCAAAATGCTTGTGTTCCTAGCTCCAAGAGTGCATTACTATCTAACAATTCACAACAATACACACAAATAAGATGGTGCCAACAGATGTGGCAGCTCCGCTTCTAGCTCCTAAGCAACTTTGCAGTATTTTGTTTCTTATATTATTATCCCAGAACCTTTTTTGTGTGATTACATACAGCCGGAAAAAACTTTTAGATATCAGAGTGGCGGTAAATAACCAGCATTTCAACCAGGAATACGAATTTCCCGAATTGGATCTTTTGTTCGTATCCCCCAGGGCAATTTAACTTATTCCAGAGGTTGCGTTGAGGGCCGATACCACGACGGCCCTCAAAGAACTACACTGGATTTCATGCAAACTGGAAGCCACATATCCTGAGGCCGCATTTATTGTAGCTGGGGATTTTAACAAAGCAAATTTGAGGAAAACGCTACCGAAGTTCTACAAACACATTGACTGACATTGACCTTGCCTTCTGGACGATATCGGGGTGAACAGGCCGTGGCTCGGGTGGTTGATGTCCTTGATTATCTGTTTGGCCTTCCTGTGACATCGGGGCTGTAGATGTCCTGGAGGGCAGGCAGTGTGCCCCCTGTGATGCGTTGGGCAGACCGCACCACCCTCTGGAGAGCCCTTCGGTTGCGGGCGGTGCAGTTGCCATACCAGGCGGTCATTCAGCCCGACAGGATGCTCTGAATTGTGCATCTATAAACGTTTGTGAGGGTCTTCTTCACCACACTGTCTGTGTGGGTGGACCATTTCAGATTGTCAGTAATGTGTACGCAGAGGAACTTGAAGTTTTCCACCTTCTCCACTGCGGTCCCGTCAATGTGGATAGGGGTTTGCTCCCTCTGCTTTTTCCTGAAGTCCACCATCAGCTCCTTCATTTTTGTGACGTTGGGGGAGAGGTTATTTCCTGGCACCACTCCACCAGGGCCCTCACCTCCTCCCTGTAGTCTCTCGTCATTGTTGGTAATGGTTGTGTGGTCTACAAACTTGATTGAGTTGGAGGCGTGTGTGGCCACGCAGTCATAGCTGAATAGGGAGTACAGGAGGGGGCTGAGTGTGCACCCTTGTGGGGGCCTTGTGTTGAGGATCAGTGAAGTGGAGGTGTTGTTACCTCCATTCAACACCTGGGGGCAGCCTGTCAGGAAGTCTAGGACCCAGTTGCACAGGGCGGGGTTCAGACCCAGGGCCCCAAGCTTGTTGATGAGCTTGGAGGTACTATGGTGTTGAAGTTTGAGCTATAGTCAATGAACGCCATTCTTACATAGGTATTCCTCTTGTCCAGGCACAAGCATTTCACTACACTCGCATTAACATCTGCTAACCATGTGTATGTGACCAATAACATTTGATTTGATTTAATGCATAGTACATTTAAAGTAAAAAAAAAAATTAACCCTACGTTCAAAGGTTAGATAACTAGTTAGCAAGAGTGCTAATCCAAGAAGCTAGCGAAACGAATTGCATGGAAATTCTAGCATGTTGATGTTATCTAGCAAAGCTACCTAACCAGCAAACATGATATTCTTAGCTAGATAACTATATAATGCAAAAGATTATCTCATGCTAAATCGTCTAGCAACAACTTTTTAGGTTTTCACCTAATGCTAGCTAGCTAGCTAACGATTCCTAGCTAGCTAGGTAGTTTCTTTTGCACAATCTCTTCTGTCTGACCTTTACACACTTCTGTCCATCCTTTTACGACACACTGTCACTTCATGTCAGTGTCAAGAAAATACTCGGCACGTTCCAGGCCGTCTTTTTTTCAAGTTTGTTTCACAGATGGGCAGATCACACAGATTCAGGGGAAATCCGCAAATACCAATAATATGGCTTGAAATCTTCAGATGAAGTCTTCATTCCTGGAATAAATAAGTGTACCAATGCAACATCAGAGTTTCAAACGTGGAGCAAGGCACATCATGGGAGTTGACCATTGGTCTGAAAACCAACCATTTCTGTTCCTGCAGAAGGCCGCAGTTCCCTGACAGTACTCCAGGGCACGTTCTCAGAGCTTGTGGGGAAACACCTTGCAGGCATATTCACGGTAATTTTCAATCTCTCCTTGTCCCAATCTGTAATATTTTGGGATGTGAGCACTCAGTTTGTTTGTTTGACCTGACGCAGATCAGTTTCTGATCTAAATGTTTTCATTAAAATGGTGAATTGCGAGCTTTAAAAGTGTGCAGGCCTTAACGCGACAATCCCAGCCGCACTATACCCTCTCCCATTTGCATGCTCCTTCAACAGATCCCTAGACGACACGATCTCAATTGCTCTCCACACTGCTCTCACCCACCTAGATAAGAGGAATATCTATGTGAGTACGCTGTTCATTGACTACAGCTCAGTGTTCAACAACTTTATCCCCTCCAAGCTCGTCACCAAACTTAGGACACTGGGTCTGAACACCTCCCTCTGCAACTGAATCCTAGTTTCTTGACAGGCCAACCCCAGGTGGTGAGGGTAGGGAACATCACGTCCACACCGCTGACCCGTAACACAGGGGCTCCACAGGGGTGTGTGCTTAGTCCCCTCCTGTACTCCCTATTCAACCACAACTGTGTGGCCACGCACATCTCCAACACCATTATCAAGTTCGCTGACGATGCAACGGTGGTAGGCCTGATTACCGGCGGAAATGAGTCAGCCTACAGGGAGGAGAGCAGGCCCTCTATATCAAACGGTGGAAAAGAAGGCCCAGATAATCGTCAAACACCCCAACCACCCAAGCCATAGACTGTTTTCTCTGCTACAGAACGGCAACAGGTACAGGTGCATCAATTTCTACACCAACAGGCTCTTGAACGGCTTCTATCCCCAAGCAATACGACTAATAAATAGATAACAAAATTGCTACACGGACTTGCAGCTTTATTGATATTATATTTAAATATTTGCAGTCTTTATGCAAACTCACAGGGCTCTACAGTACATACTCACACACACTGTCACTCCAACACATACAAACACCCACTCCATCACTTGCTCACTCACACATAATATGCACATACAATTTATACTGACTCTACAGACCCGCACACCCATTCACAGGCAAGCTGCTTCTACTCTGTTTATCTTAAATCTCGTTGCCTCGTCCTCTAACCCCCATACATACTGTATCTACCTCCATCACTCCAGTATCCCTGCACATGTAAATTTGGTATTGGAACTGACTTAAATATTTCCTGTATATTGTATATTTGCTTACTTACTTTATTGTGTATTTCATATTTCCTTGTGTGTTTTTTTTCTAATAATACAGTGTTATTGACTGCGTTGTTGGGTTTTCAGTTTGCAAGGAAATCATTTTACTGTACTTGTACATGTGACATTAAAACCTGTTTAGGATAGGGGGCAGTATTTTCACGGCCGGATGAAAAAACGTACCCGATTTAAACTGGTTAGTACTCTTGCCCAGAAACGAGAATATGCATATTATTAGTAGATTTGGATAGAAAACAATCGAAAGTTTCTAAAACTGTTTGAATGGTGTCTGTGAGTATAACAGAACTCACGTGGCAGGCAAAAACCTGAGACAATTCCAAGCAGGAAGTGGACTGTCTGAGAATTGTAGTTCTTCTTTTGATTCTCTATCGAAACTACAGTATCTGTGGGGTTACGTTGCACTTTCTAAGGCTTCCATTGGCTGTCTAAAGCCTTCAGAAAGCGGATTGAGCCGTCTCCTGTCTCTGGGCAGAGTATAGTAGCTCAGTTTCTCAGTGGTCTGCCTGGGGACAAAGAGATTGGATATGCGCATTCCCGCGAGCATACTGTTTTTTTCTTTTCCTCCTTGAATGAATACACTACAGTCCGGTTGGAATATTATCGCTATTTTACGAGAAAAATACCATAAAAATTGATTTTAAACAGCGTTTGACATGCTTCTAAGTACGGTAATGGAACATTTTGAATTTTTTGTCTCGAAATGTGCTCGCGCGTTACCCTTTGGATAGTGACCATAATGCACAAAGAAAACTGAGGTATTTGGACATAACTATGGATTATTTGGAACAAAAACAACATTTCTTGTGGAAGTAGCAGTCCTGGGAGTGCATTCTGACGAAGATCAGCAAAGATAATACAATATTTCTAATACTAATTCTGAGTTTAGTTTGCCCCGAACTTGGCGGGTGTCAAAATAGCTAGCCGTGATGGCTGAGCTATGTACTCAGAATGTTGAAAAATGTGCTTTCGCCGAAAAGCTATTTTAAAATCTGACGTAGCGATTGCATAAAGGAGTTCTGTATCTATAATTCATAAAATAATTGTTGTGTATTTTGTCAACGTTTATGATGAGTAATTTTGTAAATTCACCGGAAGTTTTTGGTGGGAATACATGTTCTGAACATCACACGCCAATGTAAAAAGCTGTTTTTGGATATAAATATGAACTTGATTGAACAAAACATACATGTATTGTATAACATAATGTCCTAGGAGTGTCATCTGATGAAGATCATCAAATGTTAGTGCTTCATTTAGCTGTGTTTGGGTTTTTGTGACATATATGCTTGCTTGGAAAATGGCTGTGTGATTATTTTGGTCTATGTACTCTCCTAACATAATCTAATGTTTTGCTTTCACTGTAAAGCCTTTTTGAAATCGGACATTGTGCTTAGATTAACAAGAGTCTTATCTTTAAAATGGTGTAAAATAGTCATATGTTTGAAAAATGGAAATTATTGCATTTTTGAGGTTTTTGTATTTTGCGCCACGCTGTTCCATTGGATATTGGCTAGGGCTTCCGCTGGCGGAACGCCTAGATGCAACCGGTTAAAACCTATCCAGCAACTTCACACAGCCATTGAAGATGAGTGGGACAATATTCCACAGGCCACAATCAACAGGCCACAATCAACAACAGTCAACTCTATGCAAAGGAGATGTGTCGCTCTGCATGAGGCAAATGTTGGTTACACCAGATACTGACTGGTTTTCTGATCCACGCCCCTACTTTTTTTTAAAGGCTACTTCCTGAAAATCGAAGCGCCACTTTCATACAGTATAGTGCCTCATATGGTTACCAGCTATGGGGCCGAATGCGGAAGAAAATGTACATTTGTGATGTCTGAGATTAGTGTGGGAAACACTGGGCTAATGTTATTTGAGGGCCATCTCTGCAGAGTACAAAAGTAAGTACAAAAGCAATAGTTATTTGGACAAATTCAGTATCCCCCCGTTTCACACAGTTTCAAACTTTCGTCAATACTGAACACAACTCTGTTCTCAATTGGTCCAGTAGGTGGTAGTGTTGGACCTAACAGATGACAATGGTTGCTCATTAGTCTACAGGTGGGATCCCCAGTTGGGAGACAGGATTTTCTCTATGGGGATTTTTTCTTAATCCTCAATAGTTATTATTATACTGTGCTCTATTCTAGATGTTCTGCTTCTACACTGTAGGCTACATTTAATTTGTAGGCTACAATGACTCCACACATCATATGTCCCATAATCCAATCCGGACAGTAGTCTCAGCAAGCACCGTAAACACTTCATTAACAGAAAAAGTAAAGGAGACTGAATTACTTGGTGTTACCTTAGATTGTAGACTGTCACGGTGAAAACATTGATTCAATGGTTGTAAAGATAGGGAGAAGTCTGTCCGTGATAAAGAGATGCTCTATTTTTTTGACACCACACAATGCAAGTTCTGTCGGCTCTAGTTTTATCTTATCTTGATTATTGTCCACTCATTAAGGTCAAGTGCTGCAAAGAAAGACCTAGTTAAGATACAGCCTGCCCAGAACAGAGCGGCACATCTGATTGTAGTCAGAGGGCTAATATTTATACTATTCATGCCAGTCTCTCTTGACTAAGAGTTGAGGAAAGACTGACCGGGTCACTTCTTGTTTTTTTTATAAGAAACATGAATGTGTTGGAAATTCCAAATTGTTTGCATAGTCAACTTACACACAGCACTGACACAAAGCACTGACACGTACACCATACATGCCACCAGGGGTCTTTTCACAGCCCCCAGGTCCAGAACAAATGAAAGGAAACGTATAATACTATACAGAGTCATGAGTGCATGGAACTCCCTTCCTTCTTATATAGCGCAGGTGAACCGCAAACTTGTTTTAAAAAATATATATATAAATCAACACCTCACGGCACAACGCCTCTCCCCCATGTGACCTACTTGTGTGTATTTACTGACATGAATGTGTAACTGATAGATGCCCACACACTGCATGTTCATGTGTTTAAATGTATGTAAATTGTAAAGTCTTTTGTCTGTAATGTATTTTTGTTACATGTCGGACCCCAGTAAGACTAGCTGTTGCCATTGGCGTCGGCTAATGGGGATGCTAATTAATCAAATAAAAAATTAATAAGAAGGGCATTCTAATTGTGGCTTTGATGGGCTTGTGGTTATAAATAAAACATTAATAAATGTCTCAGAAACACAAGACAATGGAGAAGACACATGGACTGTTAGTTAGACATCAACAAGCAGGAAGGTAACACGTTTCAATTTGTTTTGCTCAGACACTCGAAACGAACTGATCACAATTAAATGTTTTTTTTTGTGTGTGTTTGGGAATGTAGGTTGGAGTTGGGGCGGGATTTTGTGAAGGGGTCAAATGTACAACTATTTACTTCCAGTGGATGATTGATTGAAAACAATGAATAAAAGCCCTGTGATTTGATTAGTGTAACGGCCGTCGTAGGAAGTGGACCAAAATGCAGCGGGTACGTGAATGCTCATATTTACTTTATTACGAACACCACACAAAAACAACTAAACGAAAACACGATTGACAGCCAACAGTTCTGCAGGCTAAACATAGCAGTGCACGAATACAACTTCCCACAAAGGGACAGGTGGAAACAGGGCTACCTAAGTATGACTCTCAATCAGCAACAATGATGTACAGCTGTTCCTGATTGAGAGCCATACCAGGCCAACACAAAGAAATACACAACATAGAAAACCATAGAAATACAAAACAAGAACATTATTCAAAAACCCTGGAACACAAATCAAACACCCCTCTTACATAAATACATATCCCATTAAACCCCGAACCACATAAAACCAATACCCCCTGCCACGTCCTGACCAAACTACAATAACCAATAACCCCTTATACTGGTCAGGACGTGACAGTACCCCCCCCCCCCCTCCCCCAAAGGTGCAGACCCCGGATGCACTTCACACAAAATAAACCCCCCAAACTAAAGGGAGGGAAGGTGGCTGCCGTCACCGACGGTTCCCGTGCTACACCCCCCCTCCCTAATCCTCCTACTGTGGAGGTGGCTCAGGCCTTAGTCCACCACCTAACCTGTCCAGCCCCGCAGAATACCTCTGGCTGAGGCACGTCGCTGTAGACCTCAGGCAGAAGGACGATTCTGGGAGCTCCGGACGGTAGGGCGACTCTGGGAGCTCCGGACTGTAGGCCGACTCTGGGAGCTCCGGACTGTAGGCCGACTCTGGGAGCTCCGGACTGTAGGCCGACTCTGGGAGCTCCGGACTGTAGGCCGACTCTGGGAGCTCCGGACTGTAGGCCGACTCTGGGAGCTCCGGACTGTAGGCCGACTCTGGGAGCTCCGGACTGTAGGCCGACTCTGGGAGCTCCGGACTGTAGGCCGACTCTGGGAGCTCCGGACTGTAGGCCGACTCTGGGAGCTCCGGACTGTAGGCCGACTCTGGGAGCTCCGGACTGTAGGCCGACTCTGGGAGCGCCGGACTGTAGGGCGACTCTGGGAGCGCCGGACTGTAGGCCGACTCTGGGAGCGCCGGACTGTAGGGCGACTCTGGGAGCGCCGGACTGTAGGGCGACTCTGGGAGCGCCGGACTGTAGGGCGACTCTGGGAGCGCCGGACTGTAGGGCGACTCTGGGAGCGCCGGACTGTAGGCCGTCTCACTCGGTTCCGGACTGTGGGCCGTCTCACTCGGTTCCGGACTGTGGGCCGTCTCACTCGGTTCCGGACTGTGGGCCGGCTCACTCGGTTCCGGACTGTGGGCCGTCTCTAGACGGGGCACTGTCGTCGGACACTCTGGACGGGGCACTGTTTCCAGACACTCTGGACGGGGTACTGTTGCCGGAAGCTCTGGACGAGGCACTATTGCCGGAAGCTCTGGACGGGGTACTGTCGTCGGAAACTCTGGACGGGGACAGCGCACTGAAAGCCTGATGCGCGGGGTTGGTAGTGGAGGTACCAGACTGGGGACACGCACCCCAAGGCTAGTGCGAGGAGCAGGAACAGGACAAGTTGGACTGGACTGACGCACTGGAGGCCTGGTGCGTGGGGCTGGTACTGGAGATGCCAGACTGGATACATGCACCCCAAGGCTAGTGCGGGGAGCAGGAACAGGACGAGTTGGACTGGGCTGACGCACTGGAGGCCTGGTGCGTGGTGCTGGCTTTGGATGTGCGAGACTGGAATCACGCACCTCAGGGCTAGTGCGAGGAGCAGGAACAGGACGAGTTTGACTGAGCTGACGCACTGGAGGCCTGATGCGTGGTGCTGGCTTAGGAGACGCCAGAATGGATACACGCACCTCAGGGCTAGTGCGAGGAGCGGGAACAGGATACACTGGGTCGTGAAGGCGCGCTGGCGGTTTTGAGCGCAGTACTGGCACCAGCCTTACTGGCTGGATGCCCGCTTCCCCCTGGCAAATGCGGGGCGCTGGCACGGCGCACACCGGCCTGTGAATGCTCGGCCTCGACGCCGTGCACATCACCCCATAGCACGGGGCCTGACCAGTAACAAGTTGCCTCCGATAAGCACGGGGAGTTGGTTTGGGGCTTAACCCTGGCCCAGCCAAACTACCCGTGTGCCCCCCAAAAAAATATTATTGGGGCTGCCTCTCATGCATCATACGTTGGGCCCGCTCTTTGTTCCACATTCGCCGTTCCTCCCTCACTGTCTCCACCTGTTTCCATGGCAGGGTCTTGTCCCCTGCCATTACCTCCTCCCATGTTCAAAATGTCCTCCACTCCCTTCTCTCCCTGGCCCAGGATCCTTCCTCTTCCTGGGCCTGCTGCTTGGTCCGTTGGTGGTGGGAAGTTCTGTAACGGCTGTCGTAGGAAGTGGAACAAAATGCAGCGGGTACGTGAATGCTCATATTTACTTTATTACGAACACCACACAAAAACAACAAAATGAAACCACGAATGACAGCCAACAGCTCTGCAGGCTAAACATAGCAGTGCACGAATACAACTTCCCACAAAGGGACAGGTGAAACAGGGCTACCTAAGTATGACTCTCAATCAGCAACAACGATGTACAGCTGTTCCTGATTGAGAGCCATACCAGGCCAACACAAAGAAATACACAACATAGAAAACCATAGAAATACAAAACAAGAACATTACCCAAAAACCCCGGAACACATAAATCAAACACCCCTCTTACATAAATACATATCCAATTAAACCCCGAACCACATAAAACAAATACCCCCTACCACATCCTGACCAAACTACAATAACCAATAACCCCTTATACCGGTCAGGACGTGACAATTAGATTGATGTTTTAGTTCCTTTGTGGAATTATTGTTAGCATCAAATAGGATAGTTGCCATTCCTAATGTGTGTAGATGGGCAGATACATTTCCAACACAAATACAAGCAAGTAATGAAGATAGAAAAATAGCTTAAAGTATGCATTTTTTTATGACTATTACTTCATGTACAGTTCTGTTTAGTTTTTACATTGTATTTTCAACACTTTAGGTTTCACCTTTATTTTACTAATTAAACTAAACTTAACTGTGTCACGCCCTGATCTGTTTCACCTGTCCCTTTGATTGTCTCCACCCCCTCCAGGTGTCGCTTATTTTCCCCGAGAGTGCCTGGAATCGGGGTCTCTTCGATACTTTTCTTCACGGATTATCTGAGGAGGTAAAGGATGAGGTAGCTGCTCGGGAATTGCCGGTGGACCTCGACTCCCTTATCGCCCTAACGAGCCAACAAGACCTGGAAACCACCTTGAGATGCCTGGTCTCAACCAACCCCACTACCTGGAGCCGTCAACTGTTCTGGGTGGAGTATGCCCAGAACACCCTTCCCTTTTCTGCCACGGGACTCTCCCCTTTCGAGTGCTCCATGGGGTATCCGTCTCCACTCTTCCCAGAAAAAGAGCAGGAGGTCAGCGGACCCTCGGCCCAGATGTTTGTCCGCCGCTGTCGACGTACCTGGAGAAGAGACAGGGCGGTTATTCTCAAGACCAACTCCAGGTATCGTCGACAAGCGGACCGTTGCCGGACCCCAGCTCCCCGCCACCGCATTGGGCAGAGGGTATGGCTTTCCACTCGGGACCTGCCCCTGCGGGTAGAATCCTGCAAACTGTCTCCCCATTTCATTGGTCCTTTTCTCATCTCTAGAGTCCTTAGTTCCACTGGTGTCTTGTGTTACCCCATACCCTCCGTATCCATGCTACTTTCAATGTGTCCAGAATTATGCCCGTGTCTCACTGTCCTTTGTCTTCTGTTTACAGGCCCATCCCTCCCCCAGGGTAATCGATGGCCTGCCAGCGTATACGGTGAGACGCCTCCTGAGGGTTCGACCACGGGGCAGGGGTTTCCAGTACCTGGTTGACTGAGAGGGTTATGGCCCGGAGTAGAGGTGCTGGGTTCCTGCTAAAGACATCTTGGACCCGGCACTCATCGCCAATTTCCTCCGCCGTCAGCCAGGTATGCACCCAGGTAGGACACCAAGTGGCATCCCTGGGGGGGGGGGGGGGCACTACTGTCACGCCCTGATCTGTTTCACCTGTCCCTGTGATTTTCTCCACCCCCTCCAGGTATCGCTGATTTTCCCCAGTGTATTTATCCCTGTTTCCTTTCTCTCTGTGCCAGTTCGTCTTGTATGTTTAGTCAACATTTACATTTATGTAATTTAGCAGACACTCTTATCCAGAGCGACTTACAAATTGGTGCATTCACCTTATGATATCAAGTGGAACAACCACTTTACAATAGTACATCTATATCTTTTTTTTTTTGGGGGGGGGGAGGTTAGAAGGATTACTATATCCTATCCCAGGTATTCCTTAAAGAGGTGGGGTTTCAGGTGTCTACGGAAGGTGGTGATTGACTCCGCTGTCCTGGCGTCGTGAGGGAGCTTGTTCCACCATTGGGGTGCCAGAGCAGCGAACAGTTTTGACTGGGCTGAGCGGGAACCGTGCTTCCTCAGAGGTAGGGGGGCCAGCAGGCCAGAGGTGGATGAACGCAGTGCCCTTGTTTGGGTGTAGGGCCTGATCAGAGCCTGAAGATACGGAGGTGCCGTTCCCCTCACAGCTCCGTAGGCAAGCACCATGGTCTTGTATCAGATGCGAGCTTCAACTGGAAGCCAGTGGAGTGTGCGGAGGAGCGGGGTGACGTGAGAGAACTTGGGAAGGTTGAACACCAGACGGGCTGCGGCGTTCTGGATGAGTTGTAGGGGTTTAATGGCACAGGCAGGGAGTCAAGTCAACCAGCGTGTTTCCCCCCGTACTCCGTTTCTATTTTCTTTTGCTAGTCTTTCTGGTTTTGACCACTGCCTGACCATCCTGCCTGCCCTTCGGTATCTATTGGACTCTGAACGGGTTTTGACCTTTCGCCTGTACACAACCATTCTCTTGCCTACCCCTTTTTGGATTAATAAACATTGTAAGACTCCAACCATCTGCATCTGGGTCTCGCCTTGACAAACTGTTTTAATTTAGATTTCATGTGATCTTTAATGCATCTTCTATATTTTATTTGATCTTTGATGTACCTTTGTACAAGATCAAGAGCATCTCGGGACAGTTACTGTCTGTGTTTTGTCTGGAAGAGTTTCTTCATGTGAGTGTGCAAAGACACCAACGTTGTGCAAATAACTGAAGACATTCACTTACATTTTGTAAAAAAAAAATGTTTGTCTCTCACATGGTAGAGGTTTGATATGATGACAACATAATGTGCTATCTTTTTCAGTCTGTGTTAACAAACTCCCATGGTCAGATAACATGCCTTATCAAGCGTAAAACATAACCTCCTAACATTATGCAACAGTTTCCATGAAAACAATACAGGAACAAAGCAAAAAGGTATTTCAACATTGATTTCATAACATAAACCACCTTTTGGGAGTTTGCTTAAGTCTCAACCTGCCAAAGGCCATCTGTCATGTCTGCTTAACGTTCACTGATACTGTCACGGGTGTCGTATGAATTGGACCAAAATGCAGCGGGTACGTGAATGCTCATAATACTTTTATTAGAACATTTACACAAAACAAGAAAACGAACGACAGATAAACAGTATTGCAGGCTAACCCTAGCAGTGCAAAAACAACTTCCCTCAAAAGACAGGTGAAAAAAGGCTACCTAAGTATGACTCCAAATCAGCAACAACGATGTACAGCTGTTCCTGATTGAGAGCCATACCAGGCCAACACAAAGAAATACACAACGTAGAAAAAAACATAGAACAATACCCAAAAACCCCGACAACCCAAAACAAACACACCCCTGCCACACCCTGACCAAACTACAATAACAAACAGCCCCTTTACTGGTCAGGACGTGACAGATACCTACGTAACCTGCAAACTAGACTGCAATAGAGTTTGTATATGTTAATGACCAAGTCCTTAAGTGACTATATAATGAAAACGTATATAGCTGCCAGTAAAACAGGATCAACATATTTAATCACGTACAATGGCCAACTTCACTGCATCAAAACTACATCCCCATCAGCATCCTCAGGAACTCTGGTTCTTCTGTCCAAATATCAGACATGGGGCATATGGAATGTCCACCTGAGAAATCGGGTAGGTTACTATTCTGTCCTCTTACAAGTGAAAATAAAATGACACATCTCATTACTGTGTGACCTGAGTGCACTTATTCCTTTACACATGCACTTTAGTTTTCAATATTTGAGTTCAGTGGCATCTGTACGTTATTGTACAGTTGTATAGTATTTCACTTATTAATTACCAATGACATGTAGGCGTATGCAATATTATCACACTCACTGTACATCACAAAACCACACTCCCCCATGTTTGAGAAATTTTTCTGAAGCAAGACTTTGGTTGACTTGGTTGACATCTGATGCTTTTTTGAAATGTACCAATATTCTGAGGAACGACCGCATCTGTCTGCCTACAGTATAAAAAGTGCACGTCTATCATGTTCACAACAGACTGATCCTGGGCATCCTGCAGTCATTCACCATGGCACCTGTCTTTGTGCTGACCATTTTCATCGCCGTTCTCTGCTCAGTTCAGGGACGATCTACAGGGGTAAGTGTCTATCTGAGACTACTGGGAAAACCCTGTGCATGATGAATTATTTGAGTTTTAAACATTTTAACCTATTTTGTTGCATATTTCCTTCTGCTGTTGGCATACAGAAAGCTTCACTTGAAAGGAGTGAAGAGGACATGGAAATTGGTATGTTCATCCTGTCTTTATAAACATTTAGTTGCTGACATTGTATTATGTATCTAAATATCATGTTCCATAAATTAAACCTGGTTTTATTAATCATTCATTGTTAGAATGTATATGACGTACAGCACCAGTCAAAAGTTTGGACACACCTACTCTTTCAAGGCTTTTTCTTCATTTGCACAATTTTCTATTTTGTAGAATAATAGTGAAGACATCAAAACTATTAAATAACACATGGAATCATGTAGTAACCAAAAAAGTGTTAAACAAATCAAAATATATTTGAGATTCTTGAAAGTAGCCACCCTTTTTCTTGATGACAGCTTTGCATACTCTTGGCATTCTCTCAACCAGCTTCATGAGGTCGTCACATGGAATGCATTTCGAAAAACTGGTGTGCCTTGTTAAATACATTTGTGGAATTTCTTTCTTAATGCGTTAGAGCCAATCAGTTGTGTTGTGACAAGGTAGGGGTGATATACAGAAGATAGCCCTATTTGGTAAAAGACCAATTCCAAATAATGGCAAGAACAGCTGAAATAAGAAAAGAGAAATGACGAAGTTTCTTCAAGTGCAGTCGCAAACACCATCAAGCGCTATGATGAAACGGGCTCTCGTGAAGACCCCCACAGGAAAGGAAAACTCAGAGTTACCTATGCTGCAGTTAATTAGAGTTACCAGCCTGAGAAATTGCAGCCCAAATAAATGCTTCAGAGGTCAAGTAACAGAGGAGACTGCATGAAACAGGCCTTCATGGTTGAATTGCAGCAAAGAAACAACTACTAAGAGACCCCAATAAGAAGAGCCTTGCTTGGACCAAAAAGATGAGCAATGGACAATAGACCGGTGGAAATCTGTCCTTTGGTCTGAGTCCAAATTTGAGAATTTTGGTTCGAACCACCTTGTCTTTGTGAGATGCAGAGATGGTGACCGGATGATGTCCGCATGTGTGGTTCCCACCGTGAAGCATGGAGTAGGAGGTGTGATGGTGTGGGGGTGCTTTGCTGGTGACACTGTCAGTTATTTATTTAGAATTCAAGGCACACTTAACCAGCATGGCTACCACAGCATTCTGCAGCAATACGCCATCCCATCTGGTTTGTGCTTAGTGGGACTCATTTGTTTTTCAACAGGACAATGACCCAACACACCTCCAGGCTGTGTAAGGGCTATTTGACTAAGAAGGAAAGTGATGGAGTGCTGCATCAGATGACCTGGCCTCCACAATCCCCCGACCTCAACCCATTTGAGATGGTTGGGATGAGTTGGACCGCAGAGTGAAGGATAACCAACAAGTGCTTAGCGTTTGTGGGAACTCCTTCAAGACTGTTGCAAAAGCATTCCAGGTGAAGCTGGTTGAGAGAATGCCAAGCGTGTGCAAAGCTGTCAAGACAAAGTGTGGCTACTTTGAAGAATCTCAAGTATAAATTATGTTGAACAATCTTTTTGGTTACTACATGATCCCATATGTGTTATTTAATAGTTTTGATGTCATCACTATTATTTTACAATGTAGAAAAGAGAAAAATAAAAACACTTGAATGAGTGGCTGTGTCTAAACGTTTGACTGGTACAACATATTATGTTATTGTAATATTACTTATTAGGGACACAGTTGCATTTAAGCAAATTTTTTTATTCCATTCCGCAGACAGCACCCGCACCAATAGCATTGAGGAGGAGGATTTTTCTGCTTCAACGCTCATTGAGAAGGCCAACAGAAATCTTGGTAAGGCAGCCTGTATATTCCTACCCTGCATTTAATGACACCGAGAATGAAACACAGATAATAACCTTCACTTGGTGTTGTTTTCTAGGGAAAAGACTTGACGAGCCACTAGTCATGTTTGGGGACATTGCAGTAAATACTGGGTTCATGAACGCTGACCCCTGCACAGCTCACACCTGCAAATGGCCGAAGTCCTCTGATGGGAACGTTTACGTGCCCTATGTGATCTCTAATCAATACTGTAAATATTTTCTTCTCTGAAATTATTTTCTTCTGAGTTTAATGGTTTGGTTTTACTGTACTATATGAGTCTGTGTGTGCGTGTGTGTATTGAGTTTCTGACTTTCTTGTTGCTCCATTGAGCAGCGCCCTGGGAGAGGTCTGTTATTGAAGGTGGGCTGCAAACCTTTGCTGCATCAACCTGCGTCCGATTCTTTCCCCGAACCAATCAGAGGGACTTTGTGGACATCCAGTCTCTGTCAGGGTATGACCGCTGCACATTACGAGACCTGTTATACTTGTCTTCTGCCACTCTTATTTACTTAGTGTTTACATGACAATTTACTTTACTGTTATTGCTACAAAAAAAAAATACTTTATTACTTTTAGAAATAACCTTTATGTCTTCCGTATACACTCTTGTTTGTAGCTGTTACTCGTATGTTGGACGCCAGCAAAATGGCCAGGTGCTGTCTCTGAATAGGAACGGATGTGTCCATCTGTCTGTGGTGCAGCATGAACTGCTGCACGCCTTGGGCTTCAACCACGAGCATTCGCGCAGTGACCGTGACAGCCATGTTCAAATCCTGACTCAGAACATTTTGCCTGGTTAGTGCTTTCTACATCCACAGATGCTGAATTTATAATATATATTTTTAAATAACTTCGTAGGTAAATAATAAATACTATTGTTTACAAGATATGTAAATATTATTCCTTCCCATTTTGAGTAATACATATTAGTAAAACTTTAAGAACTTGAATGTAAACTTTAGTGTACTACTATCTGATTATAATAATACATTAGTATTTCATTATTTGTAAACATATAGAAACACTGACATGGATTTATAAGCTTTTCAATTAATAAGCATTTATAACATTCATAATAATCTGTAAAGCAATTCTTTATAAGCGTGACTTATTCATGAAAGTTATTATACTGTGTAAGAAAATGATTTATCATGCATTTTCCATCATAGGAAAGGAATCCAATTTCAACAAGATCAAAACGATAAACCTGGGGACTCCATATGACTATAATTCTGTCATGCAATACTCAAGGTAAGTTGAGGACATAATGGAAAGGTTTTCTTTACTGCAATAACAGCTGTAATGTTGTATGGCTAAAATAATTGGACCTTTCATAGTCTACTCATGTCATCCTTTAATTGCAATTGATGGTGTGCGAGCTTTCTGCCCAATGTTGTCTGGTTCCAGGTTTGCCTTCTCCAAGAACAATCAGCCCACCATTCTTCCAATCCCTGACAATAATGCAGTTATTGGCCAGGCAACTCAGATGAGCCCTATTGACATTCTGCGGATCAATCGTCTCTACAACTGCAGTAAGTGCCATTTTAAGAAGATCTGTTTATCATAACTGCAAAGAATAAGAGTTGTGATTATTATACCTGCCTGTAAACTTCACGATACTGTTGCTCAATCAATTTGAGATATTTGGGAATATAGTATTTGAATTGAATTGAGTGATATTCTGTATTTATACTGTTATAAATTGGTGTACAGATTATTTTTTAAAGCCTTGAGCACCATCAACTCAAAAGGCAGAAATACAGCATGTCAATTCTAATAATATTTTATTTTTCCCTTCTCTTTTATTAGGAAAGCAGGTGGACTGATTTGAAAAGTGCGACGGTAGAGCGTCTGCTGAGGATTGTAACTGCAGTTATAGCTTGCTTTTCAACTTTGAACATGAATATAAGAAACAAATGATATTTTATGCTGATAAAATGAATTGAGATGCAGATCTGTATCCGTATATCAGATCTGTTATGGCTTATCATAGATAGAACATTGGTATGGCAAAGCAAAGTACTGTGGTCTACTGAAACAGTATCACAATAAACATGTGTAGCAATGTGTATTTGATAGCCCGTTCTACATTTGTTATGGTTTATGTTTATTTTTCTGATTGCAAAGGGTACATTGATGGTGATTATCATATAACGTGCACAGGTGTGCAAGTGGATTAGTGGGTAAAACTAAAACCTTCTGTATATTTTTAGGGCCGTTAACAAGCTATCTCACCAAAGACTACAGTAATATCACATGTCCCAACTCCCACACGCACAGAATATCCTGTATTATACAGCAAATTTAACATTCTGTTACTTTTGCATTTTCGAAGTCTGAAACAACGACATGAGCTTAAAATCGTTGTAGAGTGAGTGTCCAGTAATACTTTACAACATGGTTCCATTTGTAAAAGGTTTATAAAGGGCGTATAATTAGGTTATTAATGATTATTTCATCATTTGTAAATGCATTTTTTGCATTATAAACCATTAATTAAGATGAACCTTTATATATTGTCATACAACTTTATTTCTCACTTTTGGGTGTGATGCATTGGTGTTCTGTTCCATGAACAGAGGAGGATGGTTTTAATGATGTGTCTTGACCCACTTTTGATGCCCTGGTCAAATGTACATTATTCAATCATTCCTAATATATTACCTCTTACCAGATGATATAAACACAGGTAATACCTTTGATTGGTGAAACAGTGGAGGAGGTATCCTCTCACAACGTTGAATGTTATTGTTATCACACCCACCACGCACTGACTGAATATGTTTAACAAAGTGTTGAATCTTCTCTCATGTGTGTCGCGATGATTACCCAATACTGCCTATAAGTACAGTATATCTGAGCTCTGAGTGAACTCTAAAATCATCTATAAATGACTTACTCACATGTACCCAATAAGGTATATCTTGTTTTAAAGTGACATACCTATGAATATTTATAATTGATTCATCAACATTTATAACTGCTAAAAGTATACCTTGTTTTAAAGTGGCAATCCACTGACCAGGAACAAATGAGTTACCAACATTTATAACTGCTGAAAATATATATTTAAAGAAAGTATAAACCAAATGACAATTTATTAAAGAGTTAGGTGGACCAATATTTATACCTTCTAAAAACATACTTTAAAAGCCAGTGGAAACCTTCTTCCAATTTGTGAATGAGTTGCAAATATTTATAACAGCATTTAATCTCCTCAAACAAGCAATACATAGTAAGAACAAAATGTAATTTAATAGAATGACATATTGGGAAAACAATTTTAGCCTATCATTGGTATAGTGAGTAGCCTAGCTAATTCAGATAAACAGGGGGTTTGTTTTACTCCCCTTTTTAACATTACAAGTCAGAATATAAATTGGAAACAGATGAACTATTTAAAAATACAACATTAACATAGATGGTCCTCTTCTGTGTCTTTCTTGTCAAGCATTTTCCCATCCTGGAGTTTGAGACCTTATGGGAATTTAGCAATTTAGCAGACACTCTTGCTACACATAACTGTACTATCATCATTATCATGATTTATTCAATTTATGCTTAGCTAGTTATGTTATCCACTGCTAGCTAATAATAATAATAGCTAGCTAGTGTTTAACATTACTTGCTAACACTAATAGCTAGTTACCACAGATTAAAGGGGTTAGCTAATTATCACAATTTTTGCTAATACACTAGCTACTAATTAAGAGTCTGAGCGAAGAAAGCAGGCGATCATAAACAGTGCCTCTGGAAAGTATTCAGACCCCTTGACTTTTTCCACATTTTGTTATGTTACAGCCTTATTCTAAAATTGATTACATCGTTTTTTTCTCATCAATATACACAAAATACCCCATAATGACATCGCAAAAACAGGTTTTTAGTAATTTGAGCTAATTTATAAAAAAATGAAAACTGAAATAGCACATCTACATAAGTATTCAGACCCTCTGCTGAGTAATTTGTTAAAGCAGATCTTCTCAAGCTTTGTCAGGTTAGATGGGGGAGCATTGCTGCACATCTATTTTCAGGACTCTCCAGAGATGTTCGATTTGGTTTAAGTCCGAGCTTTGGCTTGGCTGCTCAAGGACATTCAGAGACTTGTACCGATGCCACTCCTGCGTTGTCTTGGCTGTGTGCTTAGGGTCGTTGTCAGGTTGGAAGGTGAACCTTCACCCCAGTCGGAAGGCCTGAGCGCTCTGGAGCAGGTTTTTCTCTCTGTACTTTGCTCCGTTCATCTTTGCCTTAGTCCTGACTAGTCTCGCAGTCCTGCAAAATGGTTCTGGAAGGTTCTCCCATCTCCACAGAGGAACTCTGGAGCTCTGTCAGAGTGACCATCAGGTTCTTGGTCACCTCCCTGAGCTAGGCCCTTGTCCCCTGATTTCTCTGTTTGGCCCGGACAGCCAGCTGTAGGAAGAGTCTTGGTGGTTCCAAACTTCTTCCATTTAAAAATGATGGAGGCCACTGTGTTCTTGGATACTTTCAATGCTGCAGAAATGTTTTGGTACCCTTCTGTGCCTCGGCACAATCCTGTCTCGGAGCTCTACGGACAATTCCTTCAACCTCATGGCTTTGTTTTTGCTCTGATATGCACTGTCAACTGTGGGACCTTATATACTGTAGACAGGTGTATGCCTTTCCAAATAATGTCCAATCAATTGAATTTACCACAGGTGGACTCCAATCAAGTTGTAGAAACAACTCAAGGATGATCAATGGAAACAGACTGCACCTGTGCTCAATTTCGAGTCTCATAGCAAATGGTCTGAATACTTATGTAAATAAGGTATTTCTGTTTTTAACCAGTTTTTGCTTTGTCATTATGAGTTATTGTGTGTAGATTTCTAAGATAAAAAAAAAATGCATTTTAGAATAAGGCTGTAACGTAACAAAATGTGGAAAATGTCAAGGGGTCTGAATACCTTCCGCAGACACTGTAAGTATGATTTATTTACTTTGAAGAACTGCTAAAATAGTGATTTTGTCAGACAGCACATGACCTTGCTGGAAACCTTCACAATCTTCTCCAGTCTGTTCTTGTTGCACACGTTCAAATGACTAAACCAGGCCACCATAGAGAAAGACTGAGTATATAAACACAACAGTAAGGAGAGATTGCTACTTTTTTTTAAACTTTTTTACTTTTCTGCACAACATTTGACTCTTTCATTACGCTATGTGTTCAGGTAAATGTAATATCTATGTTGAATGAGAGAACCCACTGACACGTGATTGAGTGTTTGGGTTGACATCAAAGAGTTCACAGCAGCCGATATTACATCAGAAGAATTCACAAGGTGTTATTGTGGTCCCTTGCGGCTCAATTGGTGTAGCTTGCACTTGAAATGCAAAGGTTGAGGGGTTTAATTCCCACGGGGGACGAGTGCGAACTAATAAGTTTGCACTCACTTCTGTAAGTCGCTCTGGATAAGAGCTTCTGCTAAATTACTAAATGTCACACCCTGATATATTTCACCTGTCTTGTGCTTGTCTCCACCCCGTTCCAGGTGTTGCACATTTTCCCCATTATCCACTGTACCTTTATACATGTGTTTTCTGTTTGTCTGTTGCCAATTCGTCTTGTCTCGTCTGGCCTACCAGCGTGTTTTTTCCCGTAATCCTGTTCTCTCCAGTCCCTGTTTTCTAGGTTCTTCTGGTTTTGACCATTCTGCCTGCCCTGACCCTGAGCCTGCCTACTGTTCTGTACCTTACTGACTCTGCTCTGGATTACTGACCTCTGCCTGCCCTTGACCTGTTGTTTGACTGCCCCCTGTTTTGTCAATAAACACCTGCAATTCGAACTGTCTGCATCTGGGTCTTATCCTAAGTAGTGATACTAAAATGTTATTTGAGGGGACTTTTGGAGACTGCCAACATGTGATTTTGATTTAAAAAAATCAATTGTTCAATAAGAAAATTACAAAATAATCCATCAGTACATTTGTACACTTATAACACAACTGTCACACCTCAATGTATAGCTAATATTTCTGAATGTGAATAAATAGAATGAATAAAACCAGAAGAAAAATCTAACATTAAATATGAGGCTTCATTAATTGAATTACTTATATGCATCCTGAAAAGGAAGAATGACACACAGAGAAGGGGACACCTGTTTGGAAATTCTCAAGGTCATACATATTTAGCCATGATATGATGTCATGGTACAAAATGTTTACATGCACAACTCACACGTCATGTTTCACACACGTTTCAAGGATTTCCTACAGATCTCCCACCTGATTTGCAGCAACCTCGACTCAAGCCAAAATGTCCTGACCTGTCAGCATATTTTTGTGCCCGTATTCACTTATTTGGGGGTCCGTTATCTACTTGTATATGCCTGATGAAAGAGTATAAAAAACAAGCCTAGCTACTGCTATTTCACCCATTCCTTGTCAGAGCTCTGAGGTAAGCGCTGTGCTCAGTATTCGTACTGTATGTGTGTGAGCTGCAATGACTAACACTATAGCTGGTTTTAACGGTTTTCCCTTTGTGTTTGCATGTATCCTACAGTCCTTTTATCCTACAGCCAGGGTCTCCTGGCTCTGATGCTGGTGTCCTCTGCCTGGGTTGAGAAACTGACTGAGGTGAGTGACACAGGATACGGAGCAACCATGCCATAAGATCACTGATTTGCTAAACTCAATCGAACAGTGAACGCATATTCAAAGCAACACTGACCTACTGGGACCCCAGTAACATTGGGACCTTAAAAATACTTCAAACAATAAATAGTGATGTGCAGTTTCTTTAGAGATAAATCAGATGAAGCCTGAACTGTGCGATGTAGTAGGGAGTTGTAGTTTCCAACAGGCCAGAATTCTACATATTTTAGCACAGGAAATGTGGTAATTAACTACAATGACCATAATCCATTGCGTGCCCGCTTAAACTTGTTTGGTCTTTGAGGAGCAGACTCGGAGACTGAGAGAAGAAAGAACAATAGATGGAGAGGCTTAGAAAGCAGTTGCTTCCTGAGCCTGAAAATGCCTGATCCATGTGATTGATAGTTGGTATTCCGCAGTCATATGAGTATGCTTATTTACTTTGAAGAACTACTGAAATTGTGATTTTGTCAGAAAGCATAGGCACTAGTTGTGTAGAGATGAGATGACTTGGAATTAAATAATAAAGTCAACTAATGTGAATAAATTATGTTTAATAAGTGATAAATCAAATCAAATCAAATTGTATTGGTCACATACACATATTTAACAGATGTTATTGTGGTTGTAGCAAAATGCTTGTGTTCCTAGCTCCAAGAGTGCATTACTATCTAACAATTCACAACAATACACACAAATAAGATGGCGCCAACAGATGTGGCAGCTCTGCTTCTAGCTCCTAAGCAACTTTGCAGTATTTTGTTTCTTATATTAGTGTATAGGAGATGTTGTATCCACTGTGACTATTAAAACCTACCCAATGCATGTGCAGACCAGCTGGCTGCACACTGCCCTATCCAATCTGGATTTGTGTTCCATTATTAAAGTGAGCAGTGATTCCTTGTCTATGTATATAGAGCAGTAGTCTCTAATGTGCAGGGTTGAGTAGGGTGGGAGCTGGCAAGTGATGGCTATTTAACAGTCTGATGGCCTTGAGATAGAAGCTGTTTTTCAGTCTCTCGGTCCCACCTTTGATGCAGCTGTACTGACCTTGCCTTCTGGACGATATCGGGGTGAACAGGCTGTGGCTCGGGTGGTTGATGTCCTTGATTATCTTTTTGGCCTTCCTGTGACATCGGGGCTGTAGGTGTCCTGGAGGGCAGACAGTGTGCCCCATGTGATGCGTTGGGAGAGCCCTTCCCTCTGGAGAGCCCTTCGGTTGCGGGCGGTGCAGTTGCCATACCAGGCGGTGATACAGCCCGACAGGATGCTCTCAATTGTGCATCTATAAAAGTTTGTGAGGGTCTTCTTCACCACACTGTCTGTGTGGGTGGACCATTTCAGATTGTCAGTAATGTGTACGCAGAGGAACTTGAAGTTTTCCACCTTCTCCACTGCGGTCCCGTCAATGTGGATAGGGGTTTGCTCCCTCTGCTTTTTCCTGAAGTCCACCATCAGCTCCTTCGTTTTTTTTTTTACGTTTGACGTTGTTTTCTCTGCTACAGCACTGGTACAGGTGCATCAATTTCTACACCAACAGGCTCTTGAGCGGCTTCTATCCCCAAGCAATACGACTAATAAATAGATAACAAAATTGCAACACGGGTAGCATCTTTATTGATATTTTATTTAAATATTTGCACTGTCTTTATGCAAACTCACAGGGCTCTACAGTACATACTCACACACACTGTCACTCGAACACATACACAAACACCCACTCCATCACTTGCTCACTCACACATAATATGCACATACAATTTATACTGACTCTACAGACCCGCACACCCATTCACAGGCAAGCTGCTTCTACTCTGTTTATCTTAAATCTTGTTGCCTAGTCCTCTAACCCCCATACATACTGTATCTACCTCCATCACTCCAGTATCCATACACATGTAAATTTGGTATTGGAATTGACTTTTTAAATACTTCCTGTGTATAGTATATTTGCTTACTTACTTTATTGTGTATTTCATATTTCCTTGTGTGTTTTTTTCCAAATAATACAGTGTTATTGACTGCGTTATTGGGTTTTAAGTTTGCAAGAAAATCATTTCCCTGTACTTGTACATGTGACATTAAAACCTATCCAGCAACTTCACACAGCCATTGAAGATGAGTGGGACAATATTCCACAGGCCACAATCAACAGGCCACAATCAACAACAATCAACTCTATGCAAAGGAGATGTGTCGCTCTGCATGAGGCAAATGTTGGTTACACCAGATACTGACTGGTTTTCTGATCCACGCCCCTACTTTTTTTTAAAAGGCTACTTCCTGAAAAGTGAAGCGCCACTTTCATACAGTATAGTGCCTCATATGGTTACCAGCTATGGGGCCCAATGTGGAAGAAAATGTAACTTTGTGATGTCTGAGATTAGTGTGGGAAACACTGGGCTAATGTTATTTGAGGGCCATCTCCGCAGATGAGAATAAAGTACAAAATCAATACAGTTATTTTGAGTTGCCTACTGCAGAATATTGCTTTGTTATTGGACAAATTCAGTATCCCCCCGTTTCACACAGTTTCAAACCGTTTTGTCAATACTGAACACAACTCTGTTCTCAATTGGTGCAGAAGGTGGTAGTGTTGGACCTAACAGATAACAATGTTTGATCATTAGTCTACAGGTGGGATACCCAGTTGGGAGACAGGATTTTCTCTATGGGGATTTTTTCTTAATCTTCAATAGTTATTATTATACTGTGCTCTATTCTAGATGTTCTGCTACTACACTGTAGGCTACATTTAATTTGTAGGCTACAATGACTCCACACATCATATGTCCCATAATCCAATCCGGACAGCAAGCACCGTAAACACTTAATTAACAGAAAAAGTAAAGGAGACTGAATTACTTGGTGTTACCTTAGATTATAGACTGTCACGGTGAAAACATTGATTCAATGGTTGTAAAGATAGAGAGTCTGTCCGTGATAAAGAGATGCTCTATTTTTTGACACCACACAATGCAAGTTCTGCTGGCTCTAGTTTTATCTTATCTTGGTTATTGTCCAGTCATAAGGTCAAGTGCTGCAAAGAAATACCTAGTTAAGCTACAGCCTGCCCAGAACAGAGCAGCACATCTGATTGTAGTCAGAGGGCTAATATTTATACTATTCATGCCAGTCTCTCTTGACTAAGAGTTGAGGAAAGACTGACCGGGTCACTTCTTGTTTTTTTATAAGAAACATGAATGTGTTGGAAATCCCAAATTGTTTGCATAGTCAACTTACACACAGCACTGACACAAAGCACTGACACGTACACCATACATGCCACCAGGGGTCTTTTCACAGCCCCCAGGTCCAGAACAAATGAAAGGAAACGTATAATACTATACAGAGTCATGAGTGCATGGAACTCCCTTCCTTCTTATATAGCGCAGGTGAACCGCAAACTTGTTTTAAAAAATATATATATAAATCAACACCTCACGGCACAACGCCTCTCCCCCATGTGACCTACTTGTGTGTATTTACTGACATGAATGTGTAACTGATAGATGCCCACACACTGCATGTTCATGTGTTTAAATGTATGTAAATTGTAAAGTCTTTTGTCTGTAATGTATTTTTGTTACATGTCGGACCCCAGTAAGACTAGCTGTTGCCATTGGCGTCGGCTAATGGGGATGCTAATTAATCAAATAAAAAATTAATAAGAAGGGCATTCTAATTGTGGCTTTGATGGGCTTGTGGTTATAAATAAAACATTAATAAATGTCTCAGAAACACAAGACAATGGAGAAGACACATGGACTGTTAGTTAGACATCAACAAGCAGGAAGGTAACACGTTTCAATTTGTTTTGCTCAGACACTCGAAACGAACTGATCACAATTAAATGTTTTTTTTTGTGTGTGTTTGGGAATGTAGGTTGGAGTTGGGGCGGGATTTTGTGAAGGGGTCAAATGTACAACTATTTACTTCCAGTGGATGATTGATTGAAAACAATGAATAAAAGCCCTGTGATTTGATTAGTGTAACGGCCGTCGTAGGAAGTGGACCAAAATGCAGCGGGTACGTGAATGCTCATATTTACTTTATTACAAACACCACACAAAAACAACTAAACGAAAACACGATTGACAGCCAACAGTTCTGCAGGCTAAACATAGCAGTGCACGAATACAACTTCCCACAAAGGGACAGGTGGAAACAGGGCTACCTAAGTATGACTCTCAATCAGCAACAATGATGTACAGCTGTTCCTGATTGAGAGCCATACCAGGCCAACACAAAGAAATACACAACATAGAAAACCATAGAAATACAAAACAAGAACATTATTCAAAAACCCTGGAACACAAATCAAACACCCCTCTTACATAAATACATATCCCATTAAACCCCGAACCACATAAAACCAATACCCCCTGCCACGTCCTGACCAAAATACAATAACCAATAACCCCTTATACTGGTCAGGACGTGACAGTACCCCCCCCCCCCTCCCCCAAAGGTGCAGACCCCGGATGCACTTCACACAAAATAAACCCCCCAAACTAAAGGGAGGGAAGGTGGCTGCCGTCACCGACGGTTCCCGTGCTACACCCCCCCTCCCTAATCCTCCTACTGTGGAGGTGGCTCAGGCCTTAGTCCACCACCTAACCTGTCCAGCCCCGCAGAATACCTCTGGCTGAGGCACGTCGCTGTAGACCTCAGGCAGAAGGACGATTCTGGGAGCTCCGGACGGTAGGGCGACTCTGGGAGCTCCGGACTGTAGGCCGACTCTGGGAGCTCCGGACTGTAGGCCGACTCTGGGAGCTCCGGACTGTAGGCCGACTCTGGGAGCTCCGGACTGTAGGCCGACTCTGGGAGCTCCGGACTGTAGGCCGACTCTGGGAGCGCCGGACTGTAGGCCGACTCTGGGAGCGCCGGACTGTAGGCCGACTCTGGGAGCGCCGGACTGTAGGCCGTCTCACTCGGTTCCGGACTGTGGGCCGTCTCACTCGGTTCCGGACTGTGGGCCGTCTCTAGACGGGGCACTGTCGTCGGACACTCTGGACGGGGCACTGTTTCCAGACACTCTGGACGGGGTACTGTTGCCGGAAGCTCTGGACGAGGCACTATTGCCGGAAGCTCTGGACGGGGTACTGTCGTCGGAAACTCTGGACGGGGACAGCGCACTGAAAGCCTGATGCGTGGGGTTGGTAGTGGAGGTACCAGACTGGAGACACGCACCCCAAGGCTAGTGCGAGGAGCAGGAACAGGACAAGTTGGACTGGACTGACGCACTGGAGGCCTGGTGCGTGGGGCTGGTACTGGAGATGCCAGACTGGATACATGCACCCCAAGGCTAGTGCGGGGAGCAGGAACAGGACGAGTTGGACTGGGCTGACGCACTGGAGGCCTGGTGCGTGGTGCTGGCTTTGGATGTGCGAGACTGGAATCACGCACCTCAGGGCTAGTGCGAGGAGCAGGAACAGGACGAGTTTGACTGAGCTGACGCACTGGAGGCCTGATGCGTGGTGCTGGCTTAGGAGACGCCAGAATGGATACACGCACCTCAGGGCTAGTGCGAGGAGCGGGAACAGGAAACACTGGGTCGTGAAGGCGCGCTGGCGGTTTTGAGCGCAGTACTGGCACCAGCCTTACTGGCTGGATGCCCGCTTCCCCCTGGCAAATGCGGGGCGCTGGCACGGCGCACACCGGCCTGTGAATGCTCGGCCTCGACGCCATGCACATCACCCCATAGCACGGGGCCTGACCAGTAACAAGTTGCCTCCGATAAGCACGGGGAGTTGGTTTGGGGCTTAACCCTGGCCCAGCCAAACTACCCATGTGCCCCCCCCAAAAATATTATTGGGGCTGCCTCTCATGCATCATACGTTGGGCCCGCTCTTTGTTCCACATTCGCCGTTCCTCCCTCACTGTCTCCACCTGTTTCCATGGCAGGGTCTTGTCCCCTGCCATTACCTCCTCCCATGTTCAAAATGTCCTCCACTCCCTTCTCTCCCTGGCCCAGGATCCTTCCTCTTCCTGGGCCCGCTGCTTGGTCCGTTGGTGGTGGGAAGTTCTGTAACGGCTGTCGTAGGAAGTGGACCAAAATGCAGCGGGTACGTGAATGCTCATATTTACTTTATTACAAACACCACACAAAAACAACAAAATGAAACCACGAATGACAGCCAACAGTTCTGCAGGCTTAACATAGCAGTGCACAAATACAACTTCCCACAAAGGGACAGGTGAAACAGGGCTACCTAAGTATGACTCTCAATCAGCAACAACGATGTACAGCTGTTCCTGATTGAGAGCCATACCAGGCCAACACAAAGAAATACACAACATAGAAAACCATAGAAATACAAAACAAGAACATTACCCAAAAACCCCGGAACACATAAATCAAACACCCCTCTTACATAAATACATATCCAATTAAACCTCGAACCACATAAAACAAATACCCCCTACCACATCCTGACCAAACTACAATAACCAATAACCCCTTATACCAGTCAGGACGTGACAATTAGATTGATGTTTTAGTTCCTTTGTGGAATTATTTTTAGCATCAAATAGGAGAGTTGCCATTCCTAATGTGTGTAGATGGGCAGATACATTTCCAACACAAATACAAGCAAGTAATTAAGATAGAAAAATAGCTTAAAGTATGCATTTTTTTATGACTATTACTTCATGTACAGTTCTGTTTAGTTTTTACATTGTATTTTCAACACTTTAGGTTTCACCTTTATTTTACTAATTAAACTAAACTTAACTGTGTCACGCCCTGATCTGTTTCACCTGTCCCTTTGATTGTCTCCACCCCCTCCAGGTGTCGCTTATTTTCCCCGAGAGTGCCTGGAATCAGGGTCTCTTCGATACTTTTCTTCACGGATTATCTGAGGAGGTAAAGGATGAGGTAGCTGCTCGGGAATTGCCGGTGGACCTCGACTCCCTTATCGCCCTAACGAGCCAACAAGACCTGGAAACCACCTTGAGATGCCTGGTCTCAACCAACCCCACTACCTGGAGCCGTCAACTGGTCTGGGTGGAGTATGCCCAGAACACCCTTTTCTGCCTCTGGACTCTCCCCTTTCGAGTGCTCCATGGGGTATCCGTCTCCACTCTTCCCAGAAAAAGAGCAGGAGGTCAGCGGACCCTCGGCCCAGATGTTTGTCCGCCGCTGTCGACGTACCTGGAGAAGAGCCAGGGCGGTTATTCTCAAGACCAACTCCAGGTATCGTCGACAAGCGGACCGTTGCCGGACCCCAGCTCCCCGCCACCGCATTGGGCAGAGGGTATGGCTTTCCACTCGGGACCTGCCCCTGCGGTTAGAGTCCTGCAAACTGTCTCCCCATTTCATTGGTCCTTTTCTCATCTCTAGAGTCCTTAGTTCCACTGCTGTCTTGTGTTACCCCATACCCTCCGTATCCACGCTACTTTCAATGTGTCCTTAATTAAGCCCGTGTCTCACTGACCTTTGTCTTCTGTTTCCAGGCCCATCCCTCCCCCAGGGTAATCGATGGCCTGCCAGCGTATACGGTGAGATGCCCCCTGAGGGTTCGACCACGGGGCAGGTGTTTCCAGTACCTGGTTGACTGGGAGGGTTATGGCCCGGATCTGGATTCCTGCTAAAGACATCTTGGACCCGGCACTCATCGCCAATTTCCTCCGCCGTCAGCCAGGTATGCACCCAGGTAGGACACCAAGTGGCATCCCTGGGGGGGGCAATACTGTCACGCCCTGATCTGTTTCACCTGTCCCTGTGATTTTCTCCACCCCCTCCAGGTATCGCTGATTTTCCCAGTGTATTTATCCCCGTTTCCTTTCTCTCTGTGCCAGTTCGTCTTGTATGTTTAGTCAATAATTACATTTACGTAATTTAGCAGACACTCTTATCCAGAGCGACTTACAAATTGGTGCATTCACCTTATGATATCCAGTGGAACAACCACTTTACAATAGTACATCTATATATTTTTTTGGGGGGGTGGGGAGGTTAGAAGGATTACTATATCCTATCCCAGGTATTCCTTAAAGAGGTGGGGTTTCAGGTGTCTACGGAAGGTGGTGATTGACTCCGCTGTCCTGGCGTCGTGAGGGAGCTTGTTCCACCATTGGGGTGCCAGAGCAGCGAACAGTTTTGACTGGGCTGAGCGGGAACTGTGCTTCCGCAGAGGTAGGGGGGCCAGCAGGCCAGAGGTGGATGAACGCAGTGCCCTTGTTTGGGTGTAGGGCCTGATCAGAGCCTGAAGATACGGAGGTGCCGTTCCCCTCACAGCTCCGTAGGCAAGCACCATGGTCTTGTAGCAGATGCGAGCTTCAACTGGAAGCCAGTGGAGTGTGCGGAGGAGCGGGGTGACGTGAGAGAACTTGGGAAGGTTGAACACCAGATGGGCTGCGGCGTTCTGGATGAGTTGTAGGGGTTTAATGGCACAGGCAGGGAGTCAAGTCAACCAGCGTGTTTCCCCCTGTACTCCGTTTCTATTTTCTTTTGCTAGTCTTTCTGGTTTTGACCACTGCCTGACCATCCTGCCTGCCCTTCGGTATCTATTGGACTGTACACAACCATTCTCTTGCCTACCCCTTTTTGGATTAATAAACATTGTAAGACTCCAACCATCTGCATCTGGGTCTCGCCTTGACAAACGGTTTTAATTTAGATTTCATGTGATCTTTAATGCATCTTCTATATTTTATTTGGTCTTTGATGTACCTTTGTACAAGATCAAGAGCATCTCGGGACAGTTACTGTCTGTGTTTTGTCTGGAGTTTCTTCATGTGAGTGTGCAAAGACACCAACATTGTGCAAATAACTGAAGACATTCACTTACATTTTGTAAAAAAAAAATGTTTGTCTCTCACATGGTAGAGGTTTGATATGATGACAACATAATGTGCTATCTTTTTCAGTCTGTGTTAACAAACTCCCATGGTCAGATAACATGCCTTATCAAGCGTAAAACATAACCTCCTAACATTATGCAACAGTTTCCATGAAAACAATACAGGAACAAAGCAAAAAGGTATTTCAACATTGATTTCATAACATAAACCACCTTTTGGGAGTTTGCTTAAGTCTCAACCTGCCACAGGCCATCTGTCATGTCTGCTTAACGTTCACTGATACGGTCACGGGTGTCGTATGAATTGGACCAAAATGCAGCGGGTACGTGAATGCTCATAATACTTTTATTAGAACATTTACACAAAACAAGAAAACGAACGACAGCTAAACAGTATTGCAGGCTAACCCTAGCAGTGCAAAAACAACTTCCCTCAAAAGACAGGTGAAAAAGGGCTACCTAAGTATGACTCCAATTTAGCAACAACGATGTACAGCTGTTCCTGATTGAGAGCCATACCAGGCCAACACAAATAAATACACAACGTAGAAAAAAAACAGAACAATACCCGACAACCCAAAACAAACACACCCCTGCCACGCCCTGACCGAACTACAATAACAAACAGCCCCTTTACTGGTCAGGACGTGACAGATACCTACGTAACCTGCAAACTAGACTGCAATAGAGTTTGTATATGTTAATGACCAAGTCCTTAAGTGACTATATAATGAAAACATATATAGCTGCCAGTAAAACAGGATCAACATATTTAATCACGTACAATGGCCAACTTCACTGCATCAAAACTACATCCCCATCAGCATCCTCAGGAACTCTGGTTCTTCTGTCCAAATATCAGACATGGGGCATATGGAATGTCCACCTGAGAAATCGGGTAGGTTACTATTCTGTCCTCTTACAAGTGAAAATAAAATGACACATCTCATTACTGTGTGACCTGAGTGCACTTATTCCTTTACACATGCACTTTAGTTTTCAATATTTGAGTTCAGTGGCATCTGTACGTTATTGTACAGTTGTATAGTATTTCACTTATTAATTACCAATGACATGTAGGCGTATGCAATATTATCACACTCACTGTACATCACAAAACCACACTCCCCCATGTTTGAGAAATTTTTGAAGCAAGACTTTGGTTGACATCTGATGCTTTTTTGAAATGTACCAATATTCTGAGGAACGACCGCATCTGTCTGCCTACAGTATAAAAACTGCACGTCTATCATGTTCACAACAGACTGATCCTGGGCATCCTGCAGTCATTCACCATGGCACCCGTCTTTGTGCTGACCATTTTCATTGCCGTTCTCTGCTCAGTTCAGGGCCGATCTACAGGGGTAAGTGTCTATCTGAGACTATTGGGAAAACCCTGTGCATGATGAATTATTTGCGTTTTAAACATTTTAACCTATTTTGTTGCATATTTCCTTCTGCTGTTGGCATACAGAAAGCTTCACTTGAAAGGAGTGAAGAGGACATGGAAATTGGTGTGTTCATCCTGTCTTTATAAACATTTAGTTGCTGACATTGTATTATGTATCTAAATATCATGTTCCATAAATTAAACCTGGTTTTATTAATCATTCATTGTTAGAATGTATATGACGTACAGTACCAGTCAAAAGTTTGGACACACCTACTCTTTCAAGGCTTTTTCTTCATTTGCACAATTTTCTACATTGTAGAATAATAGTGAAGACATCAAAACTATGAAATAACACATGGAATCATGTAGTAACCAAAAAGTGTTAAACAAATCAAAATATATTTGAGAATCTTCAAAGTAGCCAACCTTTGTCTTGATGACAGCTTTGCATACTCTTGGCATTCTCTCAACCAGCTTCATGAGGTCGTCACATGGAATGCATTTTGAAAAACTGGTGTGCCTTGTTAAATACATTTGTGGAATTTCTTTCTTAATGCGTTAGAGCCAATCAGTTGTGTTGTGACAAGGTAGGGGTGGTATACAGAAGATAGCCCTATTTGGTAAAAGACCAATTCCAATTAATGGCAAGAACAGCTCAAACAAGAAAAGAGAAATGACGAAGTTTCTTCAAGTGCAGTCGCAAACACCATCAAGCGCTATGATGAAACGGGCTCTCGTGAAGACCCCCACAGGAAAGGAAAACTCAGAGTTACCTATGCTGCAGTTAATTAGAGTTACCAGCCTGAGAAATTGCAGCCCAAATAAATGCTTCAGAGGTCAAGTAACAGAGGAGACTGCATGAAACAGGCCTTCATGGTTGAATTGCAGCAAAGAAACAACTACTAAGAGACCCCAATAAGAAGAGCCTTGCTTGGACCAAAAAGATGAGCAATGGACAATAGACCGGTGGAAATCTGTCCTTTGGTCTGAGTCCAAATTTGAGAATTTTGGTTCGAACCGCTGTGTCTTTGTGAGATGCAGAGAAGGTGAACGGATGATGTCTGCATGTGTGGTTCCCACCGTGAAGCATGGAGTAGGAGGTGTGATGGTGTGGGGGTGCTTTACTGGTGACACTGTCAGTTATTTATTTAGAATTCAAGGCACACTTAACCAGCATGGCTACCACAGCATTCTGCAGCAATACGCCATCCCATCTGGTTTGCGCTTAGTGGGACTCATTTGTTTTTCAACAGGACAATGACCCAACACACCTCCAGGCTGTGTAAGGGCTATTTGACTAAGAAGGAAAGTGATGGAGTGCTGCATCAGATGACCTGGCCTCCACAATCCCCCGACCTCAACCCATTTGAGATGGTTGGGATGAGAGTGAAGGAAAACCAACAAGTGCTTAGCGTTTGTGGGAACTCCTTCAAGACTGTTGCAAAAGCATTCCAGGTGAAGCTGGTTGAGAGAATGCCAAGCGTGTGCAAAGCTGTCAAGACAAAGTGTGGCTACTTCGAAGAATCTCAAGTATAAAATATGTTGAACAATCTTTTTGGTTACTACATGATCCCATATGTGTTATTTAATAGTTTTGATGTCATCACTATTATTTTACAATGTAGAAAAGAGAAAAATAAAAACACTTGAATGAGTGGCTGTGTCTAAACGTTTGACTGGTACAACATATTATCTTATTGTAATATTAGGGACACAGTTGCATTTAAGCAATTTTTTTTATCCCATTCCGCAGACAGCACCCGCACCAATAGCATTGAAGAGGAGGATTTTTTTGCTTCAACGCTCATTGAGAAGGCCAACAGAAATCTTGGTAAGGCAGCCTGTATATTCCTACCCTGCATTTAATGACACCGAGAATGAAACACAGATAATAACCTTCACTTGGTGTTGTTTTCTAGGGAAAAGACTTGACGAGCCACTAGTCATGTTTGGGGATATTGCAGTAAATACTGGGTTCATGAACGCTGACCCCTGCACAGCTCACACCTGCAAATGGCCGAAGTCCTCTAATGGGAACGTTTACGTGCCCTATGTGATCTCTAATCAATACTGTAAATATTTTCTTCTCTGAAATTATTTTCTTCTGAGCTTAATGGTTTGGTTTTACTATACTATATGAGTCTGTGTGTGCGTGTGTGTATTGAGTTTCTGACTTTCTTGTTGCTCCATTGAGCAGCGCCCCGGGAGAGGTCCGTTATTGAAGGTGGGCTGCAAACCTTTGCAGCATCAACCTGCGTCCGATTCTTTCCCCGAACCAATCAGAGGGACTTTGTGGACATCCAGTCTCTGTCAGGGTATGACCGCTGCACATTACGAGACCTGTTATACTTGTCTTCTGCCACTCTTATTTACTTAGTGTTTACATGACAATTTACTTTACTGTTATTGCTACAAAAAACAACACTTTATTACTTTTAGAAATGACCTTTATTTCTTCCGTATACACTCTTGTTTGTAGCTGTTACTCGTATGTTGGACGCCAGAAAAATGGCCAGGTGGTGTCTCTGAATAGGAACGGATGTGTCCATCTGTCTGTGGTGCAGCATGAACTGCTGCACGCCTTGGGCTTCAACCACGAGCATTCGCGCATTGACCGTGACAGCCATGTTCAAATCCTGACTCAGAACATTTTGCCTGGTTAGTGCTTTCTACATCCACAGATGCTGAATTTATAATATATATTTTTAAATAACTTTGTAGGTAAATAATAAATACTATTGTTTACAAGATATGTAAATATTATTCCTGCCCATTTTGAGTAAGACATATTAGTAAAACTTTAATAACTTGAATGTAAACTTTAGTGTACTACTATCTGATTATAATAATACATTAGTATTTCATTATTTGTAAACATGTAGAAACACTGACATGGATTTATAAGCTTTTCAATTAATAAGCATTTATAACATTCATAATAATCTGTAAAGCATTTCTTTATAAGCGTGACTTATTCATGAAAGTTATTATACTGTGTAAGAAAATGATTTATCATGCATTTTCCATCATAGGAATGGAATCCAATTTCGACAAGGTCGACACGATAAACTTGGGGACTCCATATGACTATAATTCTGTCATGCAATACTCAAGGTAAGTTGAGGACATAATGGAAAGGTTTTCTTTACTGCAATAACAGCTATAATGTTGTATGGCTAAAATAATTTGACCTTTCATAGTCTACTCATGTCATCCTTTAATTGCAATTGATGGTGTGCGAGCTTTCTGCCCAATGTTGTCTGGTTCCAGGTTTGCCTTCTCCAAGAACAATCAGCCCACCATTCTTCCAATCCCTGACAATAATGCAGTTATTGGCCAGGCAACTCAGATGAGCCCTATGGACATTCTGCGGATCAATCGTCTCTATAAATGCTGTAAGTGATTTTCTAAGGAGATCTGTTTATCATAACTGTTGTGATTATTATACCTGCCTGTATGCTTCACGATACCGTTGCTCAATCAATTTGAGATATTTGGGAATCTAGTATTTGAATTGAATTGAGTGATATTCTGTATTTATACTGTTATAAATTGGTGTACAGATTATTTTTTAAAGCCTTGAGCACCATCAACTCAAAAGGCAGAAATACAGCATGTCAATTCTAAAAATATTTTATTTTTCCCTTCTCTTTTATTAGGAAAGCAGGTGGACTGATTTGAAAAGTGCGACGGTAGAGCGTCTGCTGAGGATTGTAACTGCAGTTATAGCTTGCTTTTCAACTTTGAACATGAATATAAGAAACAAATGATAATTTATGCTGATAGAATGAATTGAGATGCAGATCTGTATCCGTATATCAGATCTGTTATGGCTTATCATAGATAGAACATTGGTATGGCAAAGCAAAGTACTGTAGTCTACTGAAACATTATCACAATAAACATGTGTAGCAACGTGTATTTGATAGCCCGTTCTACGTTTGTTATGGTTTATGTTTATTTTTCTGATTGCAAAGGGTACATTGATGGTGATTATCCTATAACGTGCACAGGTGTGCAAGTGGATTAGTGGGTAAAACAAAAACCTTCTGTATATTTTTAGGGGAGTTAACAAGGCTATCTCACCTAAGACTACAGTAATAACACATGTCCCAACTCCCACACGCACAGAATATCGTGTATTATACAGCAAATTTAACACTCTGTTACTTTTGCATTTTGGAAGTCTGAAACAACGACATGAGCTTAAAATCGTTGTAGAGTGAGTGTCCAGTAATACTTTACAACATGGTTCCATTTGTAAAAGGTTTATAAAGGGCGTATAATTAGGTTATTAATGATTATTTCAGCATTTGTAAATGCATTTTTTTGCATTATAAACCATTAATTAAGATGAACCTTTATATATTGTCATGCAACTTTATTTCTCACTTTTTGGTGTGATGCATTGGTGTTCTGTTCCATGAACAGAGGAGGATGGTTTTAATGATGTGTCTTGACCCACTTTTGATGCCCTGGTCAAATGTACATTATTCAATCATTCCTAATATATTACCTCTTACCAGATGATATAAACACAGGTAATACCTTTGATTGGTGAAACAGTGGAGGAGGTATCCTCTCACAACGTTGAATATTATTGTTATCACACCCACCACGCACTGACTGAATATGTTTAACAAAGTGTTGAATCTTCTCTCATGTGTGTCGCGATGATTACCCAATACTGCCTATAAGTACAGTATATCTAAGCTCTGAGTGAACTCTAAAATCATCTAGAAATGACTTACTCACATGTACCTAATAAGGTATATCTTATTTTAAAGTGACATACCTATGAATATTTATAACTGATTCATCAACATTTATAACTGCTAAAAGTATACCTTGTTTTAAAGTGGCAATCCACTGACCAGGAACAAATGAGTTACCAACATTTATAACTGCTGAAAATATATATTTAAAGAAAGTATAAACCTACTGACAATTTATTAAAGAGTTAGGTGGACTAATATTTATACCTTCTAAAAACATACTTTAAAAGGCAGTGGAAACCTTCTGCCAACTTGTGAATGAGTTGCAAATATTTATAACAGCATTTAATCTCCTCAAACAAGCAATACATAGTAAGAACAAAATGTAATTTAATAGAATGACACTTTGGGAAAACAATTTTAGCCTATCATTGGTATAGTGAGTAGCCTAGCTAATTCAGATAAACAGGGGGTTTGTTTTACTCCCCTTTTTAACATTACAAGTCAGAATATAAATTGGAAACAGATGAACTATTTAAAAATACAACATTAACATAGATGGTCCTCTTCTGTGTCTTTCTTGTCAAGCATTTTCCCATCCTGGAGTTTGAGACCTCATGGGAATTTAGCAATTTAGCAGACACTCTTGCTACACATAACTGTACTATCATCATTATCATGATTTATTCAATTTATGCTTAGCTAGTTATGTTATCCACTGCTAGCTAATAATAATAATAGCTAGCTAGTGTTTAACATTACTTGCTAACACTAATAGCTAGTTACCACAGATTAAAGGGGTTAGCTAATTATCACAATTTTTGCTAATACACTAGCTACTAATTAAGAGTCTGAGCGAAGAAAGCAGGCGATCATAAACAGTGCCTCTGGAAAGTATTCAGACCCCTTGACTTTTTCCACATTTTGTTATGTTACAGCCTTATTCTAAAATTGATTACATCGTTTTTTTCTCATCAATATACACAAAATACCCCATAATGACATCGCAAAAACAGGTTTTTAGTAATTTGAGCTAATTTATAAAAAAATGAAAACTGAAATAGCACATCTACATAAGTATTCAGACCCTCTGCTGAGTAATTTGTTAAAGCAGATCTTCTCAAGCTTTGTCAGGTTAGATGGGGGAGCATTGCTGCACATCTATTTTCAGGACTCTCCAGAGATGTTCGATTTGGTTTAAGTCCGGGCTTTGGCTTGGCTGCTCAAGGACATTCAGAGACTTGTCCCGATGCCACTCCTGCGTTGTCTTGGCTGTGTGCTTAGGGTCGTTGTCAGGTTGGAAGGTGAACCTTCACCCCAGTCGGAAGGCCTGAGCGCTCTGGAGCAGGTTTTTCTCTCTGTACTTTGCTCCGTTCATCTTTGCCTTAGTCCTGACAAGTCTGCAAAATGGTTCTGGAAGGTTCTCCCATCTCCACAGAGGAACTCTGGAGCTCTGTCAGAGTGACCATCAGGTTCTTGGTCACCTCCCTGAGCTAGGCCCTTGTCCCCTGATTTCTCTGTTTGGCCCGGACAGCCAGCTGTAGGAAGAGTCTTGGTGGTTCCAAACTTCTTCCATTTAAAAATGATGGAGGCCACTGTGTTCTTGGATACTTTCAATGCTGCAGAAATGTTTTGGTACCCTTCTGTGCCTCGGCACAATCCTGTCTCGGAGCTCTACGGACAATTCCTTCAACCTCATGGCTTTGTTTTTGCTCTGATATGCACTGTCAACTGTGGGACCTTATATACTGTAGACAGGTGTATGCCTTTCCAAATAATGTCCAATCAATTGAATTTACCACAGGTGGACTCCAATCAAGTTGTAGAAACAACTCAAGGATGATCAATGGAAACAGACTGCACCTGTGCTCAATTTCGAGTCTCATAGCAAATGGTCTGAATACTTATGTAAATAAGGTATTTCTGTTTTTAACCAGTTTTTGCTTTGTCATTATGAGTTATTGTGTGTAGATTTCTAAGATAAAAAAAAAATGCATTTTAGAATAAGGCTGTAACGTAACAAAATGTGGAAAATGTCAAGGGGTCTGAATACCTTCCGCAGACACTGTAAGTATGATTTATTTACTTTGAAGAACTGCTAAAATAGTGATTTTGTCAGACAGCACATGACCTTGCTGGAAACCTTCACAATCTTCTCCAGTCTGTTCTTGTTGCACACGTTCAAATGACTAAACCAGGCCACCATAGAGAAAGACTGAGTATATAAACACAACAGTAAGGAGAGATTGCTACTTTTTTTTAAACTTTTTTACTTTTCTGCACAACATTTGACTCTTTCATTACGCTATGTGTTCAGGTAAATGTAATATCTATGTTGAATGAGAGAACCCACTGACACGTGATTGAGTGTTTGGGCTGCCATCAAAGAGTTCACAGCAGCCGATATTACATCAGAAGTATTCACAAGCTATTATTGTGGTCCCTTGTGGCTCAATTGGTGAAGCTTGCACTTGAAATGCAAAGGTTGAGGGGTTTAATTCCCACGGGGGACGAGTGCGAACTAATAAGTTTGCACTCACTTCTGTAAGTCGCTCTGGATAAGAGCTTCTGCTAAATTACTAAATGTCACACCCTGATATATTTCACCTGTCTTGTGCTTGTCTCCACCCCGTTCCAGGTGTTGCACATTTTCCCCATTATCCCCTGTACCTTTATACATGTGTTTTCTGTTTGTCTGTTGCCAATTCGTCTTGTCTCGTCTGGCCTACCAGCGTGTTTTTTCCCGTAATCCTGTTCTCTCCAGTCCCTGTTTTCTAGGTTCTTCTGGTTTTGACCATTCTGCCTGCCCTGACCCTGAGCCTGCCTACTGTTCTGTACCTTACTGACTCTGCTCTGGATAACTGACCTCTGCCTGCCCTTGACCTGTTGTTTGACTGCCCCCTGTTTTGTCAATAAACATCTGCAATTCGAACTGTCTGCATCTGGGTCTTATCCTAAGTAGTGATACTAAAATGTTATTTGAGGGGACTTTTGGAGACTGCCAACATGTGATTTTGATTTTAAAAAATCAATTGTTCAATAAGAAAATTACAAAATAATCCATCAGTACATTTGTACACTTATAACACAACTGTCACACCTCAATGTATAGCTAATATTTCTGAATGTGAATAAATAGAATGAATAAAACCAGAAGAAAAATCTAACATTAAATATGAGGCTTCATTAATTGAATTACTTATATGCATCCTGAAAAGGAAGAATGACACACAGAGAAGGGGACACCTGTTTGGAAATCCTCAAGGTCATACATATTTAGCCATGATATGATGTCATGGTACAAAATGTTTACATGCACAACTCACACGTCATGTTTCACACACGTTTCAAGGATTTCCTACAGATCTCCCACCTGATTTGCAGCAACCTCGACTCAAGCCAAAATGTCCTGACCTGTCAGCATATTTTTGTGCCCGTATTCACTTATTTGGGGGTCCGTTATCTACTTGTATATGCCTGATGAAAGAGTATAAAAAACAAGCCTAGCTACTGCTATTTCACCCATTCCTTGTCAGAGCTCTGAGGTAAGCGCTGTGCTCAGTATTCGTACTGTATGTGTGTGAGCTGCAATGACTAACACTATAGCTGGTTTTAACGGTTTTCCCTTTGTGTTTGCATGTATCCTACAGTCCTTTTATCCTACAGCCAGGGTCTCCTGGCTCTGATGATGGTGTCCTCTGCCTGGGTTGAGAAACTGACTGAGGTGCGATGTAGTAGGGAGTTGTAGTTTCCAACAGGCCAGAATTCTACATATTTTAGCACAGGAAATGTGGTAATTAACTACAATGACCATAATCCATTGCGTGCCCGCTTAAACTTGTTTGGTCTTTGAGGAGCAGACTCGGAGACTGAGAGAAGAAAGAACAATAGATCGAGAGGGTTAGAAAGCAGTTGCTTCCTGAGCCTGAAAATGCCTGATCCATGTGATTGATAGTTGGTATTCCGCAGTCATATAAGTATGCTTATTTACTTTGAAGAACTACTCAAATTGTGATTTTGTCAGAAAGCATAGGCACTAGTTGTGTAGAGATGAGATGACTTGTAATTAAATAATAAAGTCAACTAATGTGAATAAATTATGTTTAATAAATGATAAATCAAATCAAATTGTATTGGTCACATACACATATTTAACAGATGTTATTGTGGTTGTAGCAAAATGCTTGTGTTCCTAGCTCCAAGAGTGCATTACTATCTAACAATTCACAACAATACACACAAGTAAGATGGCGCCAACAGATGTGGCAGCTCTGCTTCTAGCTCCTAAGCAACTTTGCAGTATTTTGTTTCTTATATTAGTGTATAGGAGATGTTGTATCCACTGTGACTATTAAAACCTACCCAATGCATGTGCAGACCAGCTGGCTGCACGCTGCCCTATCCAATCTGGATTTGTGTTCCATTATTAAAGTCAGCAGTGATTCCATATCTATGTATATAGAGCAGTAGTCTCTAAGGTGCAGGGTTGAGCAGGGTGGGAGCTGCCAAGTGATGGCAATTTAACGGTCTGATGGCCTTGAGATAGAAGCTGTTTTTCAGTCTCTCGGTCCCACCTTTGATGCAGCTGTACTGACCTTGCCTTCTGGACGATATCGGGGTGAACAGGCTGTGGCTCGGGTGGTTGATGTCCTTGATTATCTTTTTGGCCTTCCTGTGACATCGGGGCTGTAGGTGTCCTGGAGGGCAGACAGTGTGCCCCATGTGATGCGTTGGGAGAGCCCTTCCCTCTGGAGAGCCCTTCGGTTGCGGGCGGTGCAGTTGCCATACCAGGCGGTGATACAGCCCGACAGGATGCTCTCAATTGTGCATCTATAAAAGTTTGTGAGGGTCTTCTTCACCACACTGTCTGTGTGGGTGGACCATTTCAGATTGTCAGTAATGTGTACGCAGAGGAACTTGAAGTTTTCCACCTTCTCCACTGCGGTCCCGTCAATGTGGATAGGGGTTTGCTCCCTCTGCTTTTTCCTGAAGTCCACCATCAGCTCCTTCGTTTTTTTTTACGTTTGACGTTGTTTTCTCTGCTACAGCACGGGTACAGGTGCATCAATTTCTACACCAACAGGCTCTTGAACGGCTTCTATCCCCAAGCAATACGACTAATAAATAGATAACAAAATTGCTACACGGGTAGCATCTTTATTGATATTTTATTTAAATATTTGCACTGTCTTTATGCAAACTCACAGGGCTCTACAGTACATACTCACACACACTGTCACTCTAACACATACACAAACACCCACTCCATCACTTGCTCACTCACACATAATATGCACATACAATTTATACTGACTCTACAGACCCGCACACCCATTCACAGGCAAGCTGCTTCTACTCTGTTTATCTTAAATCTTGTTGCCTAGTCCTCTAACCCCCATACATACTGTATCTACCTCCATCACTCCAGTATCCCTGCACATGTAAATTTGGTATTGGAATTGACTTTTTAAATACTTCCTGTGTATAGTATATTTGCTTACTTACTTTATTGTGTATTTCATATTTCCTTGTGTGTTTTCTCCAAATAATACAGTGTTATTGACTGCGTTATTGGGTTTTAAGTTTGCAAGAAAATCATTTCCCTGTACTTGTACATGTGACATTAAAACCTATCCAGCAACTTCACACAGCCATTGAAGATGAGTGGGACAATATTCCACAGGCCACAATCAACAGGCCACAATCAACAACAATCAACTCTATGCAAAGGAGATGTGTCGCTCTGCATGAGGCAAATGTTGGTTACACCAGATACTGACTGGTTTTCTGATCCACGCCCCTACTTTTTTTTAAAAGGCTACTTCCTGAAAAGTGAAGCGCCACTTTCATACAGTATAGTGCCTCATATGGTTACCAGCTATGGGGCCCAATGTGGAAGAAAATGTAACTTTGTGATGTCTGAGATTAGTGTGGGAAACACTGGGCTAATGTTATTTGAGGGCCATCTCCGCAGATGAGAGTAAAGTAGAAAAGCAATACAGTTATTTTGGGTCGCCTACTGCAGAATATTGCTTTGTTATTGGACAAATTCAGTATCCCCCCGTTTCACACAGTTTCAAACCGTTTTGTCAATACTGAATACAACTCTGTTCTCAATTGGTCCAGTAGGTGGTAGTGTTGGACCTAACAGATGACAATGTTTGATCATTAGTCTACAGGTGGGATCCCCAGTTGGGAGACAGGATTTTCTCTATGGGGATTTTTTCTTAATCCTCAATAGTTATTATTATACTGTGCTCTATTCTAGATGTTCTGCTACTACACTGTAGGCTACATTTAATTTGCAGGCTACAATGACTCCACACATCATATGTCCCATAATCCAATCCGGACAGTAGTCTCAGCAAGCACCTTAAACACTTAATTAACAGACAAAGTAAAGGAGACTGAATTACTTGGTGTTACCTTAGATTGTAGACTGTCACGGTGAAAACATAGATTCAATGGTTGTAAAGATAGGGAGAAGTCTGTCCGTGATAAAGAGATGCTCTATTTTTTTGACACCACACAACGCAAGTTCTGTCGGCTCTAGTTTTATTTTATCTTGATTATTGTCCAGTCATAAGGTCAAGTGCTGCAAAGAAAGACCTAGTTAAGCTACAGCCTGCCCAGAACAGAGCAGCACATCTGATTGTAGTCAGAGGGCTAATATTTATACTATTCATGCCAGTCTCTCTTGACTAAGAGTTGAGCAAAGACTGACCGGTTCACTTCTTGTTTTTTTTATCAGAAACATGAATGTGTTGGAAATTCCAAATTGTTGGCATAGTCAACTTACACACAGCACTGACACACTTACACACAGCACTGACACGTACACCATACATGCCACCAGGGGTCTTTTCACAGCCCCCAGGTCCAGAACAAATTAAAGGAAACATATAGTGTTATACAGAGCCATGAGTGCATGGAACTCCCTTCCTTCTTATATAGCGCAGGTGAACCGCAAACCTGTTTTAAAAAATATATATAAATCAACACCTCACGGCACAACGCCTCCCCCCATGTGACCTACTTGTGTGTATTTACTGACATGAATGTGTAACTGATAGATGCCCACACACTGCATGTTCATGTTTTTAAATGTTTGTAAATTGTAAAGTCTTTTGTCTGTAATGTATTTTTTGTTTTATGTCGGACCCCAGTAAGACAAGCTGTTGCCATTGGCGTCGGCTAATGGGGATGCTAATTAATCAAATAAAAAAATTGATAATAAATTAAACAGAAGGGCATTCAAATTGTGGCTTTGATAGGCTTGTGGTTATAAATAAAACATTAATAAATGGCTCAGAAACACAAGACAATGGATAAGACACATGGATTGTTTTAGACATCAACAAGCAGGAAGGGAACAAGTTTCAATTAATTTTTGCTCAGACACTCGAAAAGAACTGCTCACAATTAAATGTTTTTTTTGTGTGTGTTTTGGGAATGTAGGTTGGAGTTGGGGAGGGATTTTGTGAAGGGGTAAAATGTACAACTATTTACTTCCAGTGGATTTTTGATTGAAAACATCAAATTAGGTTGATGTTTTAGTTCCTTTGTGGAATTATTGTTAGCATCAAATAGGATAGTTGCCATTCCTAATATGTGTAGTTGGGCAGATACATTTCCAACTGTCACGTCCTGACCATAGAAAGCTGTTATTTTCTATGGTAGAGTAGGTCAGGGCGTGACAGGGGGGTTTTCTAGTTTAGATTTTAAATGTTGTTATGTTCTAGTTTTTTATTTCTGTGTTGGGTTTTGTTTGGGATGATCTCCAATTAGAGGCAGCTGGTCATCGTTGTCTCTAATTGGAGATCATACTTAAGTAGGTGTTTGTCCCACCTGGGTTTGTGGGAGATTCTTTTTGAGTTAGTGTGTGTTTCACCTCTGCGTCACGGGTTGTTGTTGTTGTTGTTGTTGTTGTTGTTGTTGTTGTTTAGTTTTTTGTATGTATTGCATAGTTACACAGTTTAATAAAGAAAATGTGGAACGATATACACGCTGCGCTTTGGTCCGCTCCTTCATCATCCTACGACAACCATGACACCAACACAAATACAAGCCAGTAATGATGATAGAAAAATAGCTTAAAGTATGCATTTTTTTTTACTTCATGTACAGTTCTGTTTAGCTTTATTTTACTAATTAAACTAAACTTAACTGTGTCACGCCCTGATCTGTTTCACCTGTCCCTTTCATTGTTTCCACCCCCTCCAGGTGTCGCTTATTTTCCCCAGTGTGTTTATCCCTGTGTTTCCTGTCTCTCTGTGCCAGTTCCGCTTGTATGTTTAGTCAAGTCAACCAGTGTGTTTTTCCCCTGTCCTCCTTTTCTATTTTCTTTTGCTAGTCTTCCTGGTTTTGACCACTGCCTGACTCTGGACTACTTTCCCACCTGCCTGATCATCCTGCCTGCCCTTCGGTACCTATTGGACTCTGAACTGGTTTTGACCTTTTGCCTGTACACAACCATTCTCTTGCCTACCCGTTTTTGGATTAATAAACATTGTAAGACTCCAAACATCTGCCTCCTGTGTCTGCATCTGGGTCTCACCTTGTGCCTTGATAGTACGAACGGGCCATGACAGACCCAGCAGACTTGGACCAGCTCCGCCACGTTGTCTCCATGCAGGGAGCCACCATTTGGAGACATGGGGAGTTGTTACAGGGCCTTTTGGAACGGCTCAGTTCCTTGACAGAACGCCATGGGTTAAAGGCTGTTATGGAGCAAATCAGGGAGTTGACTGAGGCTCCCTGCCACCTCTGAAAAAAAACATCACTCAGGCTCAGAAGGTAGGATATGCATATTATTAGTAGATTTGTATAGAAAACACTCTGAAGTTTCTAAAACTGTTTGAATGATGTCTGTGAGTATAACAGAACTCATATGGAAGGCAAAAACCTGATAAAAATCCAACCAGGAAGTGGGAAACCTGAATTTTGGAGTTTTAAGTGATTGCCTATCCAATATACAGTGTAAATGGGGTCATATTGCACTTCCTAAGGCTTCCACTAGATGTCAACAGTCGTTAGAACGTTATTTTAGACTTCTACTGTGAATGGGGAGAGAATAAGAGCTATTGGAATCGGGTGTCTGGCAGTAGGCAATGGGCTCAGTCACGCATGCGGCAGTGAGCACGAGCTCTGTCTTTCTTTTCTGAAGACAAAGGAATTGTCCGGTTGGAATGTTATTGAAAATGTATGATAAAAACATCCTAAAGATTGATTCTATACATCGTTTGACATGTTTCTACAAACTGTAATAGAACTTTTTTGACTTTTCGTCTGGACTTATTGCACGCGCCTTCTGCATTTGGAATAGTGAACCTAACGCGCGAACAAAATGGAGGTATTTGGACATAAATATGGACTTTATTGAAACAAAACTAAAATTTATTGTGGATTCCTGGGATTCCTGGGAGTGCATTCCGATGAAGATCATCAAAGGTAAGTGAATATTTATAACGCTATTTCTGACTTCTGTTGACTCCACAACATGGTGGGTATCTGTATGGCTTGTTTTGGTGTCTGAGCGCTGTACTCAGATTATGGCATGGTGTGCTTTTGCTGTAAAGCTATTTTGAAATCTGACACAGCGGTTGCATTAACCTCTCTGGTTTATGTGGGACACTATTCAACAGCCAGTGAAATAGCAGGGCGGCAAATTCAAAACAACCCAAATCTCATAATTCAAATTTCTCAAACATACAACTATTATATCCCATTTTAAAGATACACTTCTCGTTAATCCAACCACATTGTCAGATTTCAAAAAGGCTTTACGGCGAAAGCATAACATTAGATTATGTTAGGACAGCACCTATACAAGAAAAACCACACAGCCATTTTCCAAGCAAGGAGAGGCGTCACAAAAACCAGAAATACAGCTAAAATGAATCACTAACCTTTGATCTTCATCAGATGGCACTCATAGGACTTCATGTTACACAATACATGTATGTTTTGCTCAATAAAGTTCATATTTATATCCAAAAAAAACATTTTACATTGGCGTGTAATGTTCAGAAATGTTTTGCCTCCCATAACATCCAGTGAATGAGCATATCAATTTACAGAAATACTCATCAGAAATGTTGATAAAATATTAAACTGTTATTCAAAGAATTATGGATACACTTCTCCTTAATGCAACCACTGTGTCAGATTTCAAAAAAACTTTACAGCAAAAGCACACATTGCAATAATCTGAGTACAGCGTTCATACACGAAACCAAACCCGCCATTTTGTAGAGTCAACAAAACTCAAATAATATTATAAATATTCACTTACCTTTGATCCTTATCAGAATGCACTCTCAGGAATCCCAGGTCCACAATAAATGTTTGTTTTGTTCGATAAAGTCCATAATTTATGTCCAAATACCTCCTTTTTGTTCGCGCGTTCAGTCCACTACTCCAAATGCAGGAAGCGCGCGCAAAATATCACGACGAAAATCAAAAAATTCTATATATGTTCGTAGAAATATGTCAAACGATGTATAGCATCAATCTTTAGGATGTTTTTAAACATAAATCTTCAGTAATATTCCAACCGGACAATTCCAATATCTTCAGAAAAGAAAAGGAACACAGCTAACTCTCACGTAAGCGCGTGCCTCTGAGCTCATGTCATTTTCTCACTCATCTGACTCCAGGACCTCTTATTCTCTCCATATTCACAGTAGAAGCATGAAACAACGTTCTAAAGACTTGACATCTAGTGGAAGCCTTAGGAAGTGCAAAATGAACCCTAAGTCACTGTATACTGTATAGGCAATCACTTGAAAAACTACAAACCTCAGATTTCCACACTTCCTGGTTGGATTTTTCTCAGGTTTCTGCCTGCCCTATGAGTTCTGTTATACTCACAGACATCATTCAAACAGTTTTAGAAACGTCAGAGTGTCTTCTATCCCAATCTACTAATAATATGCATATCCTAGCTTCTGGGCCTGAGTTGCAGGCAGTTTAATTTGGGCACGCCTTTCATCCGGACGTCAAAATACTGCCCCCTACCCTAGAGATGTTTTATGAAGTGTATCTTTAATTCTATGTATCTTATATCAACGTTTATGATGATTATTTCTGTAAATTGATGTGGCTCTCTGCAAAATCACTGGATGTTTTGGAGGCAAAACATTACTGAACATAACGCTCCAATGTAAATTGAGATTTTTGGATATAAATATGAACTTTATCGAACAAAACATACATGTATTGCGTAACATGAAGTCCTATGAGTGCCATCTGATGAAGATCATCAAAGGTTAGTGATTAATTTTATCTCTATTTCTGCTTTTTGTGACTCCTCTCTTTGGCTGGAAAATGGCTGTATGTTTTGTGACTAAGTGCTGACCTAACATAATCGTTTGGTGTGCTTTCGCTGTAAAGCCTTTTTGAAATCGGACACTGTGGTTGGAAAAACAAGAAGGTTATCTTTAAAATGGTGTATAATACATGTATGTTTGAGGAACTTTAATTGAGATTTCAGCTTGAATTTGGCGCCCTGCACTTTCACTGGCTGTTGTCAAATCAATCTCGTTAACGGGATTTGAGCCTCAAGAAGTTATGGAGCAAATCAGGGAGTTGACTGAGGCTCCCTGCCACCTTTGAAAAAACCCCATAACCCAATAATTTTCTTCCCTATCTGTGGTGAGTTTGTACAGCCTATCCAGGCTCCCCGAGAACCCCACTTACCACCTTCGGAGCGATATTCGGGGAATGCTGGTTGTCTTTGTCAGTGCTCGCTATTTTTTTAGCTACAGCCATCTGTTTCCTTTAGACCGATCAAAGATCGTGAATATTATTACGCTAATGTCGGGAAGGGCACTCTCCTGGGCTAAGGCAATTTGGGAGCAACAATCTGCCATTTGTGGTCATCTGGAGGTATTCATGGCAGAGGTGAGAAAGGTATGAGTCTCCGGTATCCGGGAGAAAGGCGGCCAGTAAACTGCTTGACTTACATCAAAACTCCCGTAGTGTGGCAGACTACGAGGTTGATTTTTCGCATGTTGGCTGCCGAGAGTGCCTGGAATCGGGGTCTCTTCAATACTTTTCTTCACGGATTATCTGAGGAGGTAAAGGATGAGCTAGCTGCTCAGGAATTGCAGGTGTACCTCGACTCCCTTATCGCCCTAACGAGCCAACAAGACCTGGAAACCACCTTGAGATGCTGGGGTCTCAACCAACCCCACTACCTGTAGCCGTCAACTGGTCTGGGTGGAGTATGCCCAGAACACCCTTCACTTTTCTGCCACGGGACTCTCCCCTTTGCAGTGCTCCATGTGGTATCCGTCTCCACTCTTCCCAGAAAAAGGGCAGGAGGTCAGCGGACCCTCGGCCAAGATGTTTGTCCGCCGCTGTCGACGTACCTGGAGAAGAGCCAGGGTGGTTATTCTCAAGACCAACTCCAGGTATCGTCGACAAGCGGACCGTTGCCGGACCCCAGCTCCCCGCCACCGCATTGGGCAGAGGGTATGGCTTTCCACTCGGGACCTGCCCCTGCGGTTAGAGTCCTGCAAACTGTCTCCCCATTTCATTGGTCCTTTTCTCATCTCTAGAGGCCTTAGTTCCACTGCTGTCTTGTGTTACCCCATACCCTCCGTATCCACGCTACTTTCCATGTGTCCAGAATTATGCCCGTGTCTCACTGACCTTTGTCTTCTGTTTCCAGGCCCATCCCTCCCCCAGGGTAATCGATGGCCTGCCAGCGTATACGGTGAGACGCCTCCTGAGGGTTCGACCATGGGGCAGGGGTTTCCAGTACCTGGTTGACTGGGAGGGTTATGGCCCGGAGGAGAGATGCTCTGGATTCCTGCTAAAGACATCTTGGACCCGGCACTCATTGCCAATTTCCTCCGCCGTCAGCCAGGTATGCGCCCAGGTAGGACACCAAGTGGCGTCCCTGAGGGGGTACTACTGTCACGCCCTGATCTGTTTCACCTGTCCCTGTGATTGTCTCCACCCCCTCCAGGTGTCGCTGATTTTCCCCAGTGTATTTATCCCTGTGTTTCCTGTCTCTCTGTGCCAGTTCCTCTTGTATGTTTAGTCAAATCAACCAGTGTGTTTTTCCCCGTACTCCTTTTCTATTTTCTTTTGCTAGTCTTCCTGGTTTTGACCACTGCCTGACCATCCTGCCTGCCCTTCGGTATCTATTGAACTCTGAACGGGTTTTGACCTTGTCTGTATACAACCATTCTCTTGCCTACCCCTTTTTGGATTAATAAACATTGTAAGACTCCAACCATCTGCATCTGGGTCTCGCCTTGACAAGCTGTTTTAATTTAGATTTCATGTGATCTTTAATGCGTCTTCTATATTTTATTTGATCTTTGATGTACAAGATCAAGAGCTTTTCGGGACAGTTGCTGTCTGTGTTTTGTCTGGGAGTTTCTTCATGTGGATGTGCAATAAGTGAAGACATTCACTTACATTTTGAAAAAACAAGAGGTCTATCTCTCACATGGTAGAGGTTTGATATGATGACAACCGAATGTGCAATTCTGTTAACAAACTCTCATTTTTATTTATTTTTTATTTTATTTCACCTTTATTTAACCAGGTAGGCTAGTTGAGAACAAGTTCTCATTTTCAACTGCGACCTGGCCAAGATAAAGCGTAGCAATTTGACACATACAACAACACAGAGTTACACATGGAATAAACAAACATACAGTCAATAATACAGCAGAACAAAAGAAAACAAAAGTCTATATACAGTGAGTGCAAATGAGATAAGTTAAGGCAATAAATAGGCCATGGTGGCGAAGTAATTTCAATAAAGCAATTAAACACTGGAATGATAGATGTGCAGAAGATGAATGTGCAAAGTAGAGATACTGGGGTGCAAAGGAGCAAGATAAATAAATAAATACAGTATGGGGATGAGGTAGATAGATAGATGGGCTGTTTACAGATGGGCTATGTACAGGTGCAGTGATCTGTGAGCTGCTCTGACAGCTGGTGCTTAAAGCTAGTGAGCGAGATATGAGTCTCCAGCTTCAGAGATTTTTGCAGTTTGTTCCAGTCATTGGCAGCAGAGAACTGGAAGGAAAGACGACCAAAGGAGGAATTGGCTTTGGGGGTGACCAGTGAGATATACCTGCTGGAGCGCGTGCTACGAGTGGGTGCTGCTATGGTGACCAGTGAGCAGAGATAAGGCGGGGCTTTACCTAGCAGAGACTTGTAGATAACCTGTAGCCAGTGGGTTTGGCGACGAGTATGAGGCGAGGGCCAACCAACGAGAGCGTGGTCAGATAACATGCCTTTTCAGGCGTAAAACAACCTCTTAACATTATGCAACAGTTACCATGAAAACAATACAGGAACAAAGCAAAAAAGTATTTCAACATTGATTTCATAACAAACCACCTTTTGGGAGTTTGCTTAAGTCTCAACCTGCCAAAGGCCATCTGTCATGTCTGCTTAACGTTCACTGATACCTACGTAACCTGCAAACTAGACTGCAATAGAGTTTGTATATGTTAATGACCAAGTCCTTAAGTGACTATATAATGAATACGTATATAGCTGCCAGTAAAACAGGATCAACATATTTAATCACGTACAATGGCCAACTTCACTGCATCAAAACTACATCCCCATCAGCATCCTCAGGAACTCTGGTTCTTCTGTCCAAATATCAGACATGGGGCATATGGAATGTCCACCTGAGAAATCAGGTAGGTTACTATTCTGTCCTCTTACAAGTGAAAATAAAATGACATCTCATTACTGTGTGACCTGAGTGCACTTATTCCTTTATGCATGCACTTTAGTTTTCAATATTTGAGTTCAGTGGCATCTGTACGTTATTGTACAGTTGTATAGTATTTAACTTATTAATTACCAATGACATGTAGGCGTATGCAATATTAGTACACTCACTGTACATCACAAAACCACACTCCCCCATGTTTGAGAATTTTTTGAAGCAAGACTTTGGTTGACAACTGCTGCTTTTTTTTTTTTTTAAATTGACCAATATTCTGAGGAACAACCGCATCTGTCTGCCTACAGTATAAAAACTGCACGTCTATCATGTTCACAACAGACTGATCCTGGGCATCCTGCAGTCATTCACCATGGCACCTGTCTTTGTGCTGACCATTTTCATCGCCGTTCTCTGCTCAGTTCAGGGCCGATCTACAGGGGTAAGTGTCTATCTGAGACTATTGGGAAAACCCTGTGCATGATGAATTATTTGAGTTTTAAACATTTTAACCTATTTTGTTGCATATATCCTTCTGCTGTTGGCATACAGAAAGCTTCATTTGAAAGGAGTGAAGAGGACATGGAAATTAGTATGTTCATCCTGTCTTTATAAACATTTCGTTGCTGACATTGTATTATGTATCTAAATATCGTATTCCATAAATTTAACCTGTTTTTATTAATCATTAATTGTTAGAATGTATATGACGTACAATACCAGTCAAAGGTTTGGACACACCTACTCTTTCAAGGCTTTTTCTTCATTTGCACAATTTTCTACATTGTAGAATAATAGTGAAGACATCAAAACTATGAAAAAACACATGGAACCATGTAGTAACCAAAAAAGTGTTAAACAAATCAAAATATATTTGAGATTCTTCAAAGTAGCCACCCTTTGTCTTGATGACAGCTTTATGTACTCTTGGCATTCTCTCAACCAGCTTCATGAGGTCGTCACATGGAATGCATATCGAAAAACTGGTGTGCCTTGTTAAATACATTTGTGGAATTTCTTTCTTAATGCGTTAGAGCCGATCAGTTGTGTTGTGACAAGGTAGGGGTGGTATACAGAAGATAGCCCTATTTGGTAAAAGACCAATTCCAAATAATGGCAAGAACAGCTCAAATAAGAAAAGAGAAATGACAGTCCATCATTACTTTAAAACATGAAGGTCAGTGAAAATGGAAAATTTCAAGAACTTTGAAAGTTTCTTCAAGTGCAGTCGCAAACACCATCAAGCGCTATGATGAAACGGGCTCTCGTGAAGACCCCCACAGGAAAGGAAAACTCAGAGTTACCTATGCTGCAGTTAATTAGAGTTACCAGCCTGAGAAATTGCAGCCCAAATAAATGCTTCAGAGGTCAAGTAACAGAGGAGACTGCGTGAATCAGGCCTTCATGGTTGAATTGCAGCAAATAAACCACTACTAAAGGACACCAATAAGAAGAGACTTGCTTGGACCAAAAAGATGAGCAATGGACATTAGACCGGTGGAAATCTGTCCTTTGGTCTGAGTCCAAATTTGAGAATTTTGTTCCAACCGCCATGTCTTTGTGAGATGCAGAGAAGGTGAACGGATGATGTCCGCATGTGTGGTTCCCACCGTGAAGCATGGAGTAGGAGGTGTGATGGTGTGGGGGTGCTTTGCTGGTGACACTGTCAGTTATTTATTTAGAATTCAAGGCAGACTTAACCAGCGTGGCTACCACAGCATTCCGCAGCAATACGCCATCCCATCTGGAGTGCGCTTAGTGGGACTAATTTGTTTTTCAACAGGACAATGACCCAACACACCTCCAGGCTGTGTAAGGGCTATTTGACTAAGAAGGAAAGTGATGGAGTGCTGCATCAGATGACCTGGCCTCCACAATCCCCCGGCCTCAACCCATTTGAGATGGCTTGGGATGAGTTGGACCGCAGAGTGAAGGAAAACCAACAAGTGCTTAGCGTTTGTGGGAACTCCTTCAAGACTGTTGCAAAAGCATTCCAGGTGAAGCTGGTTGAGAGAATGCCAAGAGTGTGCAATGCTGTCAAGACAAAGAGTGGCTACTTTGAAGAATCTCAAGTGTAAAATATGTTGAACAATCTTTTTGGTTACTACATGATCCCATATGTGTTATTAATAGTTTTGATGTCATAAATTATTTTAAAATGTAGAAAAGAGTAAAAATAAAAACACTTGATTGAGTAGCTGTGTCTAAATGTTTGACTGGTACAATATATCTTATTGTAATATTAGTTATTAGGGACACAGTTGCATTTAAGCTATTTTTTTTATCCCATTCCGCAGACAGCACCCGCACCAATAGCATTGAGGAGGATGATTTTTCTGCTTCAACGCTCATTGAGAAGGCCAACAGAAATCTTGGTAAGGCAGCCTGTATATTCCTACCCTGCATTTAATGACACCGAGAATGAAACACAGATAATAACCTTCACTTGGTGTTGTTTTCTAGGGAAAAGACTTGACGAGCCACTAGTCATGTTTGGGGACATTGCAGTAAATACTGGGTTCATGAACGCTGACCCCTGCACAGCTCACACCTGCAAATGGCCGAAGTCCTCTGATGGGAACGTTTATGTGCCCTATGTGATCTCTAATCAATACTGTAAATATTTTTCTTCTCTGAAATAATTTTCTTCTGAGCCTAATGGTTTGGTTTTACTATACTATATGAGTCGGTGTGTGCGTGTGTGTATTGAGTTTCTGACTTTCTTGTTGCTCCATTGAGCAGCTCCCCGGGAGAGGTCCGTTATTAAATGTGGGCTGCAAACATTTGCTGCATCAACCTGCGTCCGATTCTTTCCCCGAACCAATCAGAGGGACTTTGTGGACATCCAGTCTCTGTCAGGGTATGACTGCTGCACATTACGAGACCTGTTATACTTGTCTTCTGCCACTCTTATTTACTTAGTGTTTACATGACAATTTACTTTACTGTTATTGCTACAAAAAAACAATACTTTATTACTTTTAGAAATGACCTTTATGTCTTCCGTATACACTCTTGTTTGTAGCTGTTTCTCGTATGTTGGACGCCAGAAAAATGGCCAGGTGCTGTCTCTGAATAGGAACGGATGTGTCCATCTGTCTGTGGTGCAGCATGAACTGCTGCACGCCTTGGGCTTCAACCACGAGCATTCGCGCAGTGACCGTGACAGCCATGTTCAAATCCTGACTCAGAACATTTTGCCTGGTTAGTGCTTTCTACATCCACAGATGCTGAATTTATAATATATATTTTTAAATAACTTCGTAGGTAAATAATAAATACTATTGTTTACAAGATATGTAAATATTATTCCTGCCCATTTTGAGTAAGACATATTAGTAAAACTTTAATAACTTGAATGTAAACTTTAGTGTACTACTATCTGATTATAATAATACATTAGTATTTCATTATTTGTAAACATGTAGAAACACTGACATGGATTTATAAGCTTTTCAATTAATAAGCATTTACAACATTCACAATAATCTGTAAAGCATTTCTTTATAAGCGTGACTTATTCATGAAAGTTATTATACTGTGTAAGAAAATGATTTATCATGCATTTTCCATCATAGGAAAGGAATCCAACTTCAACAAGATCAACACGATAAACCTGGGGACTCCATATGACTATAATTCTGTCATGCAATACTCAAGGTAAGTTGAGGACATAATGGAAAGGTTTTCTTTACTGCAATAACAGCTGTAATGTTGTATGGCTAAAATAATTTGACCTTTCATAGTCTACTCATGTCATCCTTTAATTGCAATTGATGGCGTGCGAGCTTTCTGCCCAATGTTGTCTGGTTCCAGGTTTGCCTTCTCCAAGAACAATCAGCCCACCATTCTTCCAATCCCTGACAATAATGCAGTTATTGGCCAGGCAACTCAGATGAGCCCTATTGACATTCTGCGGATCAATCGTCTCTACAACTGCAGTAAGTGCCATTTTAAGAAGATCTGTTTATCATAACTACAAAGAATAAGAGTTGTGATTATTATACCTGCCTGTAAACTTCACGATACCGTTGCTCAATCAATTTGAGATATTTGGGAATATAGTATTTGAATTGAATTGAGTGACATTCTGTATTTATACTGTTATAAATTGGTGTACAGATTATTTTTTAAAGCCTTGAGCACCATCAACTCAAAAGGCAGAAATACAGCATGTCAATTCTAATAATATTTTATTTTTCCCTTCTCTTTTATTAGGAAAGCAGGTGGACTGATTTGAAAAGTGCGAGGGTAGAGCGTCTGCTGAGGATTGTAACTGCAGTTATAGTTTGCTTTTCAACTTTGAACATGAATATAAGAAACAAATGATATTTTATGCTGATAGAATGAATTGAGATGCAGATCTGTATCCGTATATCAGATCTGTTATGGCTTATCATAGATAGAACATTGGTATGGCAAAGCAAAGTACTGTGGTCTACTGAAACAGTATCACAATAAACATGTGTATCAATGTGTATTTGATAGCCCGTTCTACGTTTGTTATGGTTTATGTTTATTTTTCTGATTGCAAAGGGTACATTGATGGTGATTATCATATAACGTGCACAGGTGTGCAAGTGGATTAGTGGGTAAAACTAAAACCTTCTGTATATTTTTAGGGCCGTTAACAAGCTATCTCACCAAAGACTACAGTAATATCACATGTCCCAACTCCCACACTCACAGAATATCCTGTGTTATACAGCAAATTTAACATTCTGTTACTTTTGCATTTTGGAAGTCTGAAACAACGACATGAGCTTAAAATCGTTGTAGAGTGAGTGTCCAGTAATACTTTACAACATGGTTCCATTTGTAAAAGGTTTATAAAGGGCGTATAATTAGGTTATTAATGATTATTTCATCATTTGTAAATGCATTTTTTGCATTATAAACCATTAATTAAGATGAACCTTTATATAAAGCCATACAACTTTATTTCTCACTTTTTGGTGTTCTGTTCCATGAACAGAGGAGGATGGTTTTAATGATGTGTCTTGACCCACTTTTGATGCCCTGGTCAAATGTACATTATTCAATCATTCCTAATATATTACCTCTTCCCAGATGATATAAACACAGGTAATACCTTTGATTGGTGAAACAGTGGAGGAGGTATCCTCTCACAACGTTGAATGTTATTGTTATCACACCCACCACGCACTGACTGAATATGTTTAACAAAGTGTTGAATCTTCTCTCATGTGTGTCGCGATGATTACCCAATACTGCCTATAAGTACAGTATATCTAAGCTCTGAGTGAACTCTAAAATCATCTAGAAATGACTTACTCACATGTACCCAATAAGGTATATCTTATTTTAAAGTGACATACCTATGAATATTTATAACTGATTCATCAACATTTATAACTGCTAAAAGTATACCTTGTTTTAAAGTGGCACTGACCAGGAACAAATGAGTTACCAACATTTATAACTGCTGAAAATATATATTTAAAGAAAGTATAAACCTACTGACAATTTATTAGAGTTAGGTGGACCAATATTTATACCTTCTAAAAACATACTTTAAAAGGCAGTGGAAACCTTCTGCCAACTTGTGAATGAGTTGCAAATATTTATAACAGCATTTAATCTCCTCAAACAAGCAATACATAGTAAGAACAAAATGTAATTTAATAGAATGACATATTGGGAAAACAATTTTAGCCTATCATTGGTTTAGTGAGTAGCCTAGCTAATTCAGATAAACAGGGGGTTTGTTTTACTCCCCTTATTAACATTACAAGTCAGAATATAAATTGGAAACAGATTAACTATTTAAAAATACAACATTAACATAGGGTCTCATGGTCCTCTTCTGTGTCTTTCTTGTCAAGCATTTTCCCATCCTGGAGTCTGAGATCTTATGGGAATTTAGCAATTTAGCATAGACACTCTTGCTACACATAACTCTACTATCATCATTATCATGATTTATACAATTTATGCTTAGCTAGTTATGTTATCCACTGCTAGCTAATAATAATAATAGCTAGCTAGTGTTTAACATTACTTGCTAACACTAATAGCTAGTTACCACAGATTAAAGGGGTTAGCTAATTATCACAATTTTGCTAATACACTAGCTACTAATTAAGAGTCTGAGCGAAGAAAGCAGGCGATCATAAACAGTGCCTCTGGAAAGTATTCAGACCCCTTGACTTTTTCCACATTTTGTTATGTTACAGCCTTATTCTAAAATTGATTACATTGTTTTTTTCTCATCAATATACACAAAATACCCCATAATGACATCTCAAAAACAGGTTTTTAGTAACTTGAGCTAATTTATAAAAAAATGTAAAACTGAAATAGCACATCTACATAAGTATTCAGACCCTCTACTGAGTAATTTGTTAAAGCAGATCTTCTAAAGCTTTGTCAGGTTAGATGGGGGAGCATTGCTGCACATCTATTTTCAGGACTCTCCAGAGATGTTTGATTTGGTTTAAGTCCGGGCTTTGGCTTTTCCGCTCAAGGACATTCAGAGACTTGTCCCGATGCCACTCCTGCGTTGTCTTCGCTGTGTGCTTAGGGTTGTTGTCAGGTTGGAAGGTGAACCTTCACCCCAGTCGGAAGTCCTGAGCGCTCTGGAGCAGGTTTTTCTCTCTGTACTTTTCTCTGTTCATCTTTGCCTTAGTCCTGACTAGTCTCCCAGTCCCTGCCACTGCAAAAATGGTTCTGGAAGGTTCTCCCATCTCCACAGAGGAACTCTGGAGCTCTGTCAGAGTGACCATCAGGTTCTTGGTCACCTCCCTTCTCCCCTGATTGCTCTGTTTGGCCCGGACAGCCAGCTGTAGGAAGAGTCTTGGTTGTTCCGAACTTCTTCCATTTAAAAATGTTGGAGGCCACTGTGTTCTTGGATACTTTCAATGCTGCAGAAATGTTTTGGTACACTCTGTGCCTCGGCACAATCCTGTCTCGGAGCTCTACGGACAATTCCTTCAACCTCACAGCTTGGTTTTTGCTCTGATATGCACTGTCAACGTTGGGACCTTATATAATGTAGACAGGTGTGTGCCTTTCCAAATAATGCCCAATCAATTGAAACAGACTGCACCTGTGCTCAATTTCGCGTCTCATAGCAAATGGTCTGAATACTTATGTAAATAAGGTATTTCTGTTTTTAACCAGTTTTTGCTTTGTCATTATGAGTTATTGTGTGTAGATTTCTAAGTTAAAAAAAAGCATTTTAGAATAAGGCTGTAACGTAACAAAATGTGGAAAAAGTCAAGGGGTCTGAATACCTTCCGCAGACACTAAGTATGATTTATTTAGAACTGCTAAAATAGTGATTTTGTCAGATAGCACATGACCTTGCTGGAAAGCTTCACAATCTTCTCAAGTCTGTTCTTGTTGCACACGTTCAAATGACTAAACCAGGCCACCATAGAGAAAGAGTGAGTACATAAACACAACAGTAAGGAGAGATTGCTACTTTAAAACTTTTTTACTTCTCTCCACAACATTTGACTCTTTCATTACGCTATGTGTTCAGGTAAATGTAATATCTATGTTGAATGAGAGAACCCACTGACACGTGATTGAGTGTTTGGGCTGCCATCAAAGAGTTCACAGCAGCCGATATTACATCAGAAGTATTCACAAGGTGTTATTGTGGTCCCTTGCGGCTCAATTGGTGTAGCTTGCACTTGAAATGCAAAGGTTGAGGGGTTTAATTCCCACGGGGGACGAGTGCGAACTAATAAGTTTGCACTCACTTCTGTAAGTCGCTCTGGATAAGAGCTTCTGCTAAATTACTAAATGTCACACCCTGATATATTTCACATGTCTTGTGCTTGTCTCCACCCCGTTCCAGGTGTTGCACATTTTCCCCATTATCCCCTGTACCTTTATACATGTGTTTTCTGTTTGTCTGTTGCCAATTCGTCTTGTCTCGTCTGGCCTACCAGCGTGTTTTTTCCCGTAATCCTGTTCTCTCCAGTCCCTGTTTTCTAGGTTCTTCTGGTTTTGACCATTCTGCCTGCCCTGACCCTGAGCCTGCCTACTGTTCTGTACCTTACTGACTCTGCTCTGGATTACTGACCTCTGCCTGCCCTTGACCTGTTGTTTGACTGCCCCCTGTTTTGTCAATAAACACCTGCAATTCGAACTGTCTGCATCTGGGTCTTATCCTAAGTAGTGATACTAAAATGTTATTTGAGGGGACTTTTGGAGACTGCCAACATGTGATTTTGATTTAAAAAAATCAATTGTTCAATAAGAAAATTACAAAATAATCCATCAGTACATTTGTACACTTATAACACAACTGTCACACCTCAATGTATAGCTAATATTTCTGAATGTGAATAAATAGAATGAATAAAACCAGAAGAAAAATCTAACATTAAATATGAGGCTTCATTAATTGAATTACTTATATGCATCCTGAAAAGGAAGAATGACACACAGAGAAGGGGACACCTGTTTGGAAATTCTCAAGGTCATACATATTTAGCCATGATATGATGTCATGGTACAAAATGTTTACATGCACAACTCACACGTCATGTTTCACACACGTTTCAAGGATTTCCTACAGATCTCCCACCTGATTTGCAGCAACCTCGACTCAAGCCAAAATGTCCTGACCTGTCAGCATATTTTTGTGCCCGTATTCACTTATTTGGGGGTCCGTTATCTACTTGTATATGCCTGATGAAAGAGTATAAAAAACAAGCCTAGCTACTGCTATTTCACCCATTCCTTGTCAGAGCTCTGAGGTAAGCGCTGTGCTCAGTATTCGTACTGTATGTGTGTGAGCTGCAATGACTAACACTATAGCTGGTTTTAACGGTTTTCCCTTTGTGTTTGCATGTATCCTACAGTCCTTTTATCCTACAGCCAGGGTCTCCTGGCTCTGATGATGGTGTCCTCTGCCTGGGTTGAGAAACTGACTGAGGTGCGATGTAGTAGGGAGTTGTAGTTTCCAACAGGCCAGAATTCTACATATTTTAGCACAGGAAATGTGGTAATTAACTACAATGACCATAATCCATTGCGTGCCCGCTTAAACTTGTTTGGTCTTTGAGGAGCAGACTCGGAGACTGAGAGAAGAAAGAACAATAGATGGAGAGGCTTAGAAAGCAGTTGCTTCCTGAGCCTGAAAATGCCTGATCCATGTGATTGATAGTTGGTATTCCGCAGTCATATGAGTATGCTTATTTACTTTGAAGAACTACTGAAATTGTGATTTTGTCAGAAAGCATAGGCAGTAGTTGTGTAGAGATGAGATGACTTGGAATGAAATAATAAAGTCAACTAATGTGAATAAATTATGTTTAATAAGTGATAAATCAAATCAAATCAAATTGTATTGGTCACATACACATATTTAACAGATGTTATTGTGGTTGTAGCAAAATGCTTGTGTTCCTAGCTCCAAGAGTGCATTACTATCTAACAATTCACAACAATACACACAAATAAGATGGCGCCAACAGATGTGGCAGCTCTGCTTCTAGCTCCTAAGCAACTTTGCAGTATTTTGTTTCTTATATTAGTGTATAGGAGATGTTGTATCCACTGTGACTATTAAAACCTACCCAATGCATGTGCAGACCAGCTGGCTGCACACTGCCCTATCCAATCTGGATTTGTGTTCCATTATTAAAGTGAGCAGTGATTCCTTGTCTATGTATATAGAGCAGTAGTCTCTAATGTGCAGGGTTGAGTAGGGTGGGAGCTGGCAAGTGATGGCTATTTAACAGTCTGATGGCCTTGAGATAGAAGCTGTTTTTCAGTCTCTCGGTCCCACCTTTGATGCAGCTGTACTGACCTTGCCTTCTGGACGATATCGGGGTGAACAGGCTGTGGCTCGGGTGGTTGATGTCCTTGATTATCTTTTTGGCCTTCCTGTGACATCGGGGCTGTAGGTGTCCTGGAGGGCAGACAGTGTGCCCCATGTGATGCGTTGGGAGAGCCCTTCCCTCTGGAGAGCCCTTCGGTTGCGGGCGGTGCAGTTGCCATACCAGGCGGTGATACAGCCCGACAGGATGCTCTCAATTGTGCATCTATAAAAGTTTGTGAGGGTCTTCTTCACCACACTGTCTGTGTGGGTGGACCATTTCAGATTGTCAGTAATGTGTACGCAGAGGAACTTGAAGTTTTCCACCTTCTCCACTGCGGTCCCGTCAATGTGGATAGGGGTTTGCTCCCTCTGCTTTTTCCTGAAGTCCACCATCAGCTCCTTCGTTTTTTTTTTTACGTTTGACGTTGTTTTCTCTGCTACAGCACTGGTACAGGTGCATCAATTTCTACACCAACAGGCTCTTGAGCGGCTTCTATCCCCAAGCAATACGACTAATAAATAGATAACAAAATTGCAACACGGGTAGCATCTTTATTGATATTTTATTTAAATATTTGCACTGTCTTTATGCAAACTCACAGGGCTCTACAGTACATACTCACACACACTGTCACTCGAACACATACACAAACACCCACTCCATCACTTGCTCACTCACACATAATATGCACATACAATTTATACTGACTCTACAGACCCGCACACCCATTCACAGGCAAGCTGCTTCTACTCTGTTTATCTTAAATCTTGTTGCCTAGTCCTCTAACCCCCATACATACTGTATCTACCTCCATCACTCCAGTATCCATACACATGTAAATTTGGTATTGGAATTGACTTTTTAAATACTTCCTGTGTATAGTATATTTGCTTACTTACTTTATTGTGTATTTCATATTTCCTTGTGTGTTTTTTCCAAATAATACAGTGTTATTGACTGCGTTATTGGGTTTTAAGTTTGCAAGAAAATCATTTCCCTGTACTTGTACATGTGACATTAAAACCTATCCAGCAACTTCACACAGCCATTGAAGATGAGTGGGACAATATTCCACAGGCCACAATCAACAGGCCACAATCAACAACAATCAACTCTATGCAAAGGAGATGTGTCGCTCTGCATGAGGCAAATGTTGGTTACACCAGATACTGACTGGTTTTCTGATCCACGCCCCTACTTTTTTTTAAAAGGCTACTTCCTGAAAAGTGAAGCGCCACTTTCATACAGTATAGTGCCTCATATGGTTACCAGCTATGGGGCCCAATGTGGAAGAAAATGTAACTTTGTGATGTCTGAGATTAGTGTGGGAAACACTGGGCTAATGTTATTTGAGGGCCATCTCCGCAGATGAGAATAAAGTACAAAATCAATACAGTTATTTTGAGTTGCCTACTGCAGAATATTGCTTTGTTATTGGACAAATTCAGTATCCCCCCGTTTCACACAGTTTCAAACCGTTTTGTCAATACTGAACACAACTCTGTTCTCAATTGGTGCAGAAGGTGGTAGTGTTGGACCTAACAGATAACAATGTTTGATCATTAGTCTACAGGTGGGATACCCAGTTGGGAGACAGGATTTTCTCTATGGGGATTTTTTCTTAATCTTCAATAGTTATTATTATACTGTGCTCTATTCTAGATGTTCTGCTACTACACTGTAGGCTACATTTAATTTGTAGGCTACAATGACTCCACACATCATATGTCCCATAATCCAATCCGGACAGCAAGCACCGTAAACACTTAATTAACAGAAAAAGTAAAGGAGACTGAATTACTTGGTGTTACCTTAGATTATAGACTGTCACGGTGAAAACATTGATTCAATGGTTGTAAAGATAGAGAGTCTGTCCGTGATAAAGAGATGCTCTATTTTTTGACACCACACAATGCAAGTTCTGCTGGCTCTAGTTTTATCTTATCTTGGTTATTGTCCAGTCATAAGGTCAAGTGCTGCAAAGAAATACCTAGTTAAGCTACAGCCTGCCCAGAACAGAGCAGCACATCTGATTGTAGTCAGAGGGCTAATATTTATACTATTCATGCCAGTCTCTCTTGACTAAGAGTTGAGGAAAGACTGACCGGGTCACTTCTTGTTTTTTTATAAGAAACATGAATGTGTTGGAAATCCCAAATTGTTTGCATAGTCAACTTACACACAGCACTGACACAAAGCACTGACACGTACACCATACATGCCACCAGGGGTCTTTTCACAGCCCCCAGGTCCAGAACAAATGAAAGGAAACGTATAATACTATACAGAGTCATGAGTGCATGGAACTCCCTTCCTTCTTATATAGCGCAGGTGAACCGCAAACTTGTTTTAAAAAATATATATATAAATCAACACCTCACGGCACAACGCCTCTCCCCCATGTGACCTACTTGTGTGTATTTACTGACATGAATGTGTAACTGATAGATGCCCACACACTGCATGTTCATGTGTTTAAATGTATGTAAATTGTAAAGTCTTTTGTCTGTAATGTATTTTTGTTACATGTCGGACCCCAGTAAGACTAGCTGTTGCCATTGGCGTCGGCTAATGGGGATGCTAATTAATCAAATAAAAAATTAATAAGAAGGGCATTCTAATTGTGGCTTTGATGGGCTTGTGGTTATAAATAAAACATTAATAAATGTCTCAGAAACACAAGACAATGGAGAAGACACATGGACTGTTAGTTAGACATCAACAAGCAGGAAGGTAACACGTTTCAATTTGTTTTGCTCAGACACTCGAAACGAACTGATCACAATTAAATGTTTTTTTTTTGTGTGTGTTTGGGAATGTAGGTTGGAGTTGGGGCGGGATTTTGTGAAGGGGTCAAATGTACAACTATTTACTTCCAGTGGATGATTGATTGAAAACAATGAATAAAAGCCCTGTGATTTGATTAGTGTAACGGCCGTCGTAGGAAGTGGACCAAAATGCAGCGGGTACGTGAATGCTCATATTTACTTTATTACAAACACCACACAAAAACAACTAAACGAAAACACGATTGACAGCCAACAGTTCTGCAGGCTAAACATAGCAGTGCACGAATACAACTTCCCACAAAGGGACAGGTGGAAACAGGGCTACCTAAGTATGACTCTCAATCAGCAACAATGATGTACAGCTGTTCCTGATTGAGAGCCATACCAGGCCAACACAAAGAAATACACAACATAGAAAACCATAGAAATACAAAACAAGAACATTATTCAAAAACCCTGGAACACAAATCAAACACCCCTCTTACATAAATACATATCCCATTAAACCCCGAACCACATAAAACCAATACCCCCTGCCACGTCCTGACCAAAATACAATAACCAATAACCCCTTATACTGGTCAGGACGTGACAGTACCCCCCCCCCTCCCCCAAAGGTGCAGACCCCGGATGCACTTCACACAAAATAAACCCCCCAAACTAAAGGGAGGGAAGGTGGCTGCCGTCACCGACGGTTCCCGTGCTACACCCCCCCTCCCTAATCCTCCTACTGTGGAGGTGGCTCAGGCCTTAGTCCACCACCTAACCTGTCCAGCCCCGCAGAATACCTCTGGCTGAGGCACGTCGCTGTAGACCTCAGGCAGAAGGACGATTCTGGGAGCTCCGGACGGTAGGGCGACTCTGGGAGCTCCGGACTGTAGGCCGACTCTGGGAGCTCCGGACTGTAGGCCGACTCTGGGAGCTCCGGACTGTAGGCCGACTCTGGGAGCTCCGGACTGTAGGCCGACTCTGGGAGCTCCGGACTGTAGGCCGACTCTGGGAGCGCCGGACTGTAGGCCGACTCTGGGAGCGCCGGACTGTAGGCCGACTCTGGGAGCGCCGGACTGTAGGCCGACTCTGGGAGCGCCGGACTGTAGGCCGTCTCACTCGGTTCCGGACTGTGGGCCGTCTCACTCGGTTCCGGACTGTGGGCCGTCTCTAGACGGGGCACTGTCGTCGGACACTCTGGACGGGGCACTGTTTCCAGACACTCTGGACGGGGTACTGTTGCCGGAAGCTCTGGACGAGGCACTATTGCCGGAAGCTCTGGACGGGGTACTGTCGTCGGAAACTCTGGACGGGGACAGCGCACTGAAAGCCTGATGCGTGGGGTTGGTAGTGGAGGTACCAGACTGGAGACACGCACCCCAAGGCTAGTGCGAGGAGCAGGAACAGGACAAGTTGGACTGGACTGACGCACTGGAGGCCTGGTGCGTGGGGCTGGTACTGGAGATGCCAGACTGGATACATGCACCCCAAGGCTAGTGCGGGGAGCAGGAACAGGACGAGTTGGACTGGGCTGACGCACTGGAGGCCTGGTGCGTGGTGCTGGCTTTGGATGTGCGAGACTGGAATCACGCACCTCAGGGCTAGTGCGAGGAGCAGGAACAGGACGAGTTTGACTGAGCTGACGCACTGGAGGCCTGATGCGTGGTGCTGGCTTAGGAGACGCCAGAATGGATACACGCACCTCAGGGCTAGTGCGAGGAGCGGGAACAGGAAACACTGGGTCGTGAAGGCGCGCTGGCGGTTTTGAGCGCAGTACTGGCACCAGCCTTACTGGCTGGATGCCCGCTTCCCCCTGGCAAATGCGGGGCGCTGGCACGGCGCACACCGGCCTGTGAATGCTCGGCCTCGACGCCATGCACATCACCCCATAGCACGGGGCCTGACCAGTAACAAGTTGCCTCCGATAAGCACGGGGAGTTGGTTTGGGGCTTAACCCTGGCCCAGCCAAACTACCCATGTGCCCCCCCCAAAAATATTATTGGGGCTGCCTCTCATGCATCATACGTTGGGCCCGCTCTTTGTTCCACATTCGCCGTTCCTCCCTCACTGTCTCCACCTGTTTCCATGGCAGGGTCTTGTCCCCTGCCATTACCTCCTCCCATGTTCAAAATGTCCTCCACTCCCTTCTCTCCCTGGCCCAGGATCCTTCCTCTTCCTGGGCCCGCTGCTTGGTCCGTTGGTGGTGGGAAGTTCTGTAACGGCTGTCGTAGGAAGTGGACCAAAATGCAGCGGGTACGTGAATGCTCATATTTACTTTATTACAAACACCACACAAAAACAACAAAATGAAACCACGAATGACAGCCAACAGTTCTGCAGGCTAAACATAGCAGTGCACAAATACAACTTCCCACAAAGGGACAGGTGAAACAGGGCTACCTAAGTATGACTCTCAATCAGCAACAACGATGTACAGCTGTTCCTGATTGAGAGCCATACCAGGCCAACACAAAGAAATACACAACATAGAAAACCATAGAAATACAAAACAAGAACATTACCCAAAAACCCCGGAACACATAAATCAAACACCCCTCTTACATAAATACATATCCAATTAAACCTCGAACCACATAAAACAAATACCCCCTACCACATCCTGACCAAACTACAATAACCAATAACCCCTTATACCGGTCAGGACGTGACAATTAGATTGATGTTTTAGTTCCTTTGTGGAATTATTTTTAGCATCAAATAGGAGAGTTGCCATTCCTAATGTGTGTAGATGGGCAGATACATTTCCAACACAAATACAAGCAAGTAATGAAGATAGAAAAATAGCTTAAAGTATGCATTTTTTTATGACTATTACTTCATGTACAGTTCTGTTTAGTTTTTACATTGTATTTTCAACACTTTAGGTTTCACCTTTATTTTACTAATTAAACTAAACTTAACTGTGTCACGCCCTGATCTGTTTCACCTGTCCCTTTGATTGTCTCCACCCCCTCCAGGTGTCGCTTATTTTCCCCGAGAGTGCCTGGAATCAGGGTCTCTTCGATACTTTTCTTCACGGATTATCTGAGGAGGTAAAGGATGAGGTAGCTGCTCGGGAATTGCCGGTGGACCTCGACTCCCTTATCGCCCTAACGAGCCAACAAGACCTGGAAACCACCTTGAGATGCCTGGTCTCAACCAACCCCACTACCTGGAGCCGTCAACTGGTCTGGGTGGAGTATGCCCAGAACACCCTTTTCTGCCTCTGGACTCTCCCCTTTCGAGTGCTCCATGGGGTATCCGTCTCCACTCTTCCCAGAAAAAGAGCAGGAGGTCAGCGGACCCTCGGCCCAGATGTTTGTCCGCCGCTGTCGACGTACCTGGAGAAGAGCCAGGGCGGTTATTCTCAAGACCAACTCCAGGTATCGTCGACAAGCGGACCGTTGCCGGACCCCAGCTCCCCGCCACCGCATTGGGCAGAGGGTATGGCTTTCCACTCGGGACCTGCCCCTGCGGTTAGAGTCCTGCAAACTGTCTCCCCATTTCATTGGTCCTTTTCTCATCTCTAGAGTCCTTAGTTCCACTGCTGTCTTGTGTTACCCCATACCCTCCGTATCCACGCTACTTTCAATGTGTCCTTAATTAAGCCCGTGTCTCACTGACCTTTGTCTTCTGTTTCCAGGCCCATCCCTCCCCCAGGGTAATCGATGGCCTGCCAGCGTATACGGTGAGATGCCCCCTGAGGGTTCGACCACGGGGCAGGTGTTTCCAGTACCTGGTTGACTGGGAGGGTTATGGCCCGGATCTGGATTCCTGCTAAAGACATCTTGGACCCGGCACTCATCGCCAATTTCCTCCGCCGTCAGCCAGGTATGCACCCAGGTAGGACACCAAGTGGCATCCCTGGGGGGGGCAATACTGTCACGCCCTGATCTGTTTCACCTGTCCCTGTGATTTTCTCCACCCCCTCCAGGTATCGCTGATTTTCCCAGTGTATTTATCCCCGTTTCCTTTCTCTCTGTGCCAGTTCGTCTTGTATGTTTAGTCAATAATTACATTTACGTAATTTAGCAGACACTCTTATCCAGAGCGACTTACAAATTGGTGCATTCACCTTATGATATCCAGTGGAACAACCACTTTACAATAGTACATCTATATATTTTTTTGGGGGGGTGGGGAGGTTAGAAGGATTACTATATCCTATCCCAGGTATTCCTTAAAGAGGTGGGGTTTCAGGTGTCTACGGAAGGTGGTGATTGACTCCGCTGTCCTGGCGTCGTGAGGGAGCTTGTTCCACCATTGGGGTGCCAGAGCAGCGAACAGTTTTGACTGGGCTGAGCGGGAACTGTGCTTCCGCAGAGGTAGGGGGGCCAGCAGGCCAGAGGTGGATGAACGCAGTGCCCTTGTTTGGGTGTAGGGCCTGATCAGAGCCTGAAGATACGGAGGTGCCGTTCCCCTCACAGCTCCGTAGGCAAGCACCATGGTCTTGTAGCAGATGCGAGCTTCAACTGGAAGCCAGTGGAGTGTGCGGAGGAGCGGGGTGACGTGAGAGAACTTGGGAAGGTTGAACACCAGATGGGCTGCGGCGTTCTGGATGAGTTGTAGGGGTTTAATGGCACAGGCAGGGAGTCAAGTCAACCAGCGTGTTTCCCCCTGTACTCCGTTTCTATTTTCTTTTGCTAGTCTTTCTGGTTTTGACCACTGCCTGACCATCCTGCCTGCCCTTCGGTATCTATTGGACTGTACACAACCATTCTCTTGCCTACCCCTTTTTGGATTAATAAACATTGTAAGACTCCAACCATCTGCATCTGGGTCTCGCCTTGACAAACGGTTTTAATTTAGATTTCATGTGATCTTTAATGCATCTTCTATATTTTATTTGGTCTTTGATGTACCTTTGTACAAGATCAAGAGCATCTCGGGACAGTTACTGTCTGTGTTTTGTCTGGAGTTTCTTCATGTGAGTGTGCAAAGACACCAACATTGTGCAAATAACTGAAGACATTCACTTACATTTTGTAAAAAAAAAATGTTTGTCTCTCACATGGTAGAGGTTTGATATGATGACAACATAATGTGCTATCTTTTTCAGTCTGTGTTAACAAACTCCCATGGTCAGATAACATGCCTTATCAAGCGTAAAACATAACCTCCTAACATTATGCAACAGTTTCCATGAAAACAATACAGGAACAAAGCAAAAAGGTATTTCAACATTGATTTCATAACATAAACCACCTTTTGGGAGTTTGCTTAAGTCTCAACCTGCCACAGGCCATCTGTCATGTCTGCTTAACGTTCACTGATACGGTCACGGGTGTCGTATGAATTGGACCAAAATGCAGCGGGTACGTGAATGCTCATAATACTTTTATTAGAACATTTACACAAAACAAGAAAACGAACGACAGCTAAACAGTATTGCAGGCTAACCCTAGCAGTGCAAAAACAACTTCCCTCAAAAGACAGGTGAAAAAGGGCTACCTAAGTATGACTCCAATTTAGCAACAACGATGTACAGCTGTTCCTGATTGAGAGCCATACCAGGCCAACACAAATAAATACACAACGTAGAAAAAAAACAGAACAATGACCGACAACCCAAAACAAACACACCCCTGCCACGCCCTGACCGAACTACAATAACAAACAGCCCCTTTACTGGTCAGGACGTGACAGATACCTACGTAACCTGCAAACTAGACTGCAATAGAGTTTGTATATGTTAATGACCAAGTCCTTAAGTGACTATATAATGAAAACATATATAGCTGCCAGTAAAACAGGATCAACATATTTAATCACGTACAATGGCCAACTTCACTGCATCAAAACTACATCCCCATCAGCATCCTCAGGAACTCTGGTTCTTCTGTCCAAATATCAGACATGGGGCATATGGAATGTCCACCTGAGAAATCGGGTAGGTTACTATTCTGTCCTCTTACAAGTGAAAATAAAATGACACATCTCATTACTGTGTGACCTGAGTGCACTTATTCCTTTACACATGCACTTTAGTTTTCAATATTTGAGTTCAGTGGCATCTGTACGTTATTGTACAGTTGTATAGTATTTCACTTATTAATTACCAATGACATGTAGGCGTATGCAATATTATCACACTCACTGTACATCACAAAACCACACTCCCCCATGTTTGAGAAATTTTTGAAGCAAGACTTTGGTTGACATCTGATGCTTTTTTGAAATGTACCAATATTCTGAGGAACGACCGCATCTGTCTGCCTACAGTATAAAAACTGCACGTCTATCATGTTCACAACAGACTGATCCTGGGCATCCTGCAGTCATTCACCATGGCACCCGTCTTTGTGCTGACCATTTTCATCGCCGTTCTCTGCTCAGTTCAGGGCCGATCTACAGGGGTAAGTGTCTATCTGAGACTATTGGGAAAACCCTGTGCATGATGAATTATTTGCGTTTTAAACATTTTAACCTATTTTGTTGCATATTTCCTTCTGCTGTTGGCATACAGAAAGCTTCACTTGAAAGGAGTGAAGAGGACATGGAAATTGGTGTGTTCATCCTGTCTTTATAAACATTTAGTTGCTGACATTGTATTATGTATCTAAATATCATGTTCCATAAATTAAACCTGGTTTTATTAATCATTCATTGTTAGAATGTATATGACGTACAGTACCAGTCAAAAGTTTGGACACACCTACTCTTTCAAGGCTTTTTCTTCATTTGCACAATTTTCTACATTGTAGAATAATAGTGAAGACATCAAAACTATGAAATAACACATGGAATCATGTAGTAACCAAAAAGTGTTAAACAAATCAAAATATATTTGAGAATCTTCAAAGTAGCCAACCTTTGTCTTGATGACAGCTTTGCATACTCTTGGCATTCTCTCAACCAGCTTCATGAGGTCGTCACATGGAATGCATTTTGAAAAACTGGTGTGCCTTGTTAAATACATTTGTGGAATTTCTTTCTTAATGCGTTAGAGCCAATCAGTTGTGTTGTGACAAGGTAGGGGTGGTATACAGAAGATAGCCCTATTTGGTAAAAGACCAATTCCAATTAATGGCAAGAACAGCTCAAACAAGAAAAGAGAAATGACGAAGTTTCTTCAAGTGCAGTCGCAAACACCATCAAGCGCTATGATGAAACGGGCTCTCGTGAAGACCCCCACAGGAAAGGAAAACTCAGAGTTACCTATGCTGCAGTTAATTAGAGTTACCAGCCTGAGAAATTGCAGCCCAAATAAATGCTTCAGAGGTCAAGTAACAGAGGAGACTGCATGAAACAGGCCTTCATGGTTGAATTGCAGCAAAGAAACAACTACTAAGAGACCCCAATAAGAAGAGCCTTGCTTGGACCAAAAAGATGAGCAATGGACAATAGACCGGTGGAAATCTGTCCTTTGGTCTGAGTCCAAATTTGAGAATTTTGGTTCGAACCGCTGTGTCTTTGTGAGATGCAGAGAAGGTGAACGGATGATGTCTGCATGTGTGGTTCCCACCGTGAAGCATGGAGTAGGAGGTGTGATGGTGTGGGGGTGCTTTACTGGTGACACTGTCAGTTATTTATTTAGAATTCAAGGCACACTTAACCAGCATGGCTACCACAGCATTCTGCAGCAATACGCCATCCCATCTGGTTTGCGCTTAGTGGGACTCATTTGTTTTTCAACAGGACAATGACCCAACACACCTCCAGGCTGTGTAAGGGCTATTTGACTAAGAAGGAAAGTGATGGAGTGCTGCATCAGATGACCTGGCCTCCACAATCCCCCGACCTCAACCCATTTGAGATGGTTGGGATGAGAGTGAAGGAAAACCAACAAGTGCTTAGCGTTTGTGGGAACTCCTTCAAGACTGTTGCAAAAGCATTCCAGGTGAAGCTGGTTGAGAGAATGCCAAGCGTGTGCAAAGCTGTCAAGACAAAGTGTGGCTACTTCGAAGAATCTCAAGTATAAAATATGTTGAACAATCTTTTTGGTTACTACATGATCCCATATGTGTTATTTAATAGTTTTGATGTCATCACTATTATTTTACAATGTAGAAAAGAGAAAAATAAAAACACTTGAATGAGTGGCTGTGTCTAAACGTTTGACTGGTACAACATATTATCTTATTGTAATATTAGGGACACAGTTGCATTTAAGCAATTTTTTTTATCCCATTCCGCAGACAGCACCCGCACCAATAGCATTGAAGAGGAGGATTTTTCTGCTTCAACGCTCATTGAGAAGGCCAACAGAAATCTTGGTAAGGCAGCCTGTATATTCCTACCCTGCATTTAATGACACCGAGAATGAAACACAGATAATAACCTTCACTTGGTGTTGTTTTCTAGGGAAAAGACTTGACGAGCCACTAGTCATGTTTGGGGATATTGCAGTAAATACTGGGTTCATGAACGCTGACCCCTGCACAGCTCACACCTGCAAATGGCCGAAGTCCTCTAATGGGAACGTTTACGTGCCCTATGTGATCTCTAATCAATACTGTAAATATTTTCTTCTCTGAAATTATTTTCTTCTGAGCTTAATGGTTTGGTTTTACTATACTATATGAGTCTGTGTGTGCGTGTGTGTATTGAGTTTCTGACTTTCTTGTTGCTCCATTGAGCAGCGCCCCGGGAGAGGTCCGTTATTGAAGGTGGGCTGCAAACCTTTGCAGCATCAACCTGCGTCCGATTCTTTCCCCGAACCAATCAGAGGGACTTTGTGGACATCCAGTCTCTGTCAGGGTATGACCGCTGCACATTACGAGACCTGTTATACTTGTCTTCTGCCACTCTTATTTACTTAGTGTTTACATGACAATTTACTTTACTGTTATTGCTACAAAAAACAACACTTTATTACTTTTAGAAATGACCTTTATTTCTTCCGTATACACTCTTGTTTGTAGCTGTTACTCGTATGTTGGACGCCAGAAAAATGGCCAGGTGGTGTCTCTGAATAGGAACGGATGTGTCCATCTGTCTGTGGTGCAGCATGAACTGCTGCACGCCTTGGGCTTCAACCACGAGCATTCGCGCATTGACCGTGACAGCCATGTTCAAATCCTGACTCAGAACATTTTGCCTGGTTAGTGCTTTCTACATCCACAGATGCTGAATTTATAATATATATTTTTAAATAACTTTGTAGGTAAATAATAAATACTATTGTTTACAAGATATGTAAATATTATTCCTGCCCATTTTGAGTAAGACATATTAGTAAAACTTTAATAACTTGAATGTAAACTTTAGTGTACTACTATCTGATTATAATAATACATTAGTATTTCATTATTTGTAAACATGTAGAAACACTGACATGGATTTATAAGCTTTTCAATTAATAAGCATTTATAACATTCATAATAATCTGTAAAGCATTTCTTTATAAGCGTGACTTATTCATGAAAGTTATTATACTGTGTAAGAAAATGATTTATCATGCATTTTCCATCATAGGAATGGAATCCAATTTCGACAAGGTCGACACGATAAACTTGGGGACTCCATATGACTATAATTCTGTCATGCAATACTCAAGGTAAGTTGAGGACATAATGGAAAGGTTTTCTTTACTGCAATAACAGCTATAATGTTGTATGGCTAAAATAATTTGACCTTTCATAGTCTACTCATGTCATCCTTTAATTGCAATTGATGGTGTGCGAGCTTTCTGCCCAATGTTGTCTGGTTCCAGGTTTGCCTTCTCCAAGAACAATCAGCCCACCATTCTTCCAATCCCTGACAATAATGCAGTTATTGGCCAGGCAACTCAGATGAGCCCTATGGACATTCTGCGGATCAATCGTCTCTATAAATGCTGTAAGTGATTTTCTAAGGAGATCTGTTTATCATAACTGTTGTGATTATTATACCTGCCTGTATGCTTCACGATACCGTTGCTCAATCAATTTGAGATATTTGGGAATCTAGTATTTGAATTGAATTGAGTGATATTCTGTATTTATACTGTTATAAATTGGTGTACAGATTATTTTTTAAAGCCTTGAGCACCATCAACTCAAAAGGCAGAAATACAGCATGTCAATTCTAAAAATATTTTATTTTTCCCTTCTCTTTTATTAGGAAAGCAGGTGGACTGATTTGAAAAGTGCGACGGTAGAGCGTCTGCTGAGGATTGTAACTGCAGTTATAGCTTGCTTTTCAACTTTGAACATGAATATAAGAAACAAATGATAATTTATGCTGATAGAATGAATTGAGATGCAGATCTGTATCCGTATATCAGATCTGTTATGGCTTATCATAGATAGAACATTGGTATGGCAAAGCAAAGTACTGTAGTCTACTGAAACATTATCACAATAAACATGTGTAGCAACGTGTATTTGATAGCCCGTTCTACGTTTGTTATGGTTTATGTTTATTTTTCTGATTGCAAAGGGTACATTGATGGTGATTATCCTATAACGTGCACAGGTGTGCAAGTGGATTAGTGGGTAAAACAAAAACCTTCTGTATATTTTTAGGGGAGTTAACAAGGCTATCTCACCTAAGACTACAGTAATAACACATGTCCCAACTCCCACACGCACAGAATATCGTGTATTATACAGCAAATTTAACACTCTGTTACTTTTGCATTTTGGAAGTCTGAAACAACGACATGAGCTTAAAATCGTTGTAGAGTGAGTGTCCAGTAATACTTTACAACATGGTTCCATTTGTAAAAGGTTTATAAAGGGCGTATAATTAGGTTATTAATGATTATTTCAGCATTTGTAAATGCATTTTTTTGCATTATAAACCATTAATTAAGATGAACCTTTATATATTGTCATGCAACTTTATTTCTCACTTTTTGGTGTGATGCATTGGTGTTCTGTTCCATGAACAGAGGAGGATGGTTTTAATGATGTGTCTTGATCCACTTTTGATGCCCTGGTCAAATGTACATTATTCAATCATTCCTAATATATTACCTCTTACCAGATGATATAAACACAGGTAATACCTTTGATTGGTGAAACAGTGGAGGAGGTATCCTCTCACAACGTTGAATATTATTGTTATCACACCCACCACGCACTGACTGAATATGTTTAACAAAGTGTTGAATCTTCTCTCATGTGTGTCGCGATGATTACCCAATACTGCCTATAAGTACAGTATATCTAAGCTCTGAGTGAACTCTAAAATCATCTAGAAATGACTTACTCACATGTACCTAATAAGGTATATCTTATTTTAAAGTGACATACCTATGAATATTTATAACTGATTCATCAACATTTATAACTGCTAAAAGTATACCTTGTTTTAAAGTGGCAATCCACTGACCAGGAACAAATGAGTTACCAACATTTATAACTGCTGAAAATATATATTTAAAGAAAGTATAAACCTACTGACAATTTATTAAAGAGTTAGGTGGACTAATATTTATACCTTCTAAAAACATACTTTAAAAGGCAGTGGAAACCTTCTGCCAACTTGTGAATGAGTTGCAAATATTTATAACAGCATTTAATCTCCTCAAACAAGCAATACATAGTAAGAACAAAATGTAATTTAATAGAATGACACTTTGGGAAAACAATTTTAGCCTATCATTGGTATAGTGAGTAGCCTAGCTAATTCAGATAAACAGGGGGTTTGTTTTACTCCCCTTTTTAACATTACAAGTCAGAATATAAATTGGAAACAGATGAACTATTTAAAAATACAACATTAACATAGATGGTCCTCTTCTGTGTCTTTCTTGTCAAGCATTTTCCCATCCTGGAGTTTGAGACCTCATGGGAATTTAGCAATTTAGCAGACACTCTTGCTACACATAACTGTACTATCATCATTATCATGATTTATTCAATTTATGCTTAGCTAGTTATGTTATCCACTGCTAGCTAATAATAATAATAGCTAGCTAGTGTTTAACATTACTTGCTAACACTAATAGCTAGTTACCACAGATTAAAGGGGTTAGCTAATTATCACAATTTTTGCTAATACACTAGCTACTAATTAAGAGTCTGAGCGAAGAAAGCAGGCGATCATAAACAGTGCCTCTGGAAAGTATTCAGACCCCTTGACTTTTTCCACATTTTGTTATGTTACAGCCTTATTCTAAAATTGATTACATCGTTTTTTTCTCATCAATATACACAAAATACCCCATAATGACATCGCAAAAACAGGTTTTTAGTAATTTGAGCTAATTTATAAAAAAATGAAAACTGAAATAGCACATCTACATAAGTATTCAGACCCTCTGCTGAGTAATTTGTTAAAGCAGATCTTCTCAAGCTTTGTCAGGTTAGATGGGGGAGCATTGCTGCACATCTATTTTCAGGACTCTCCAGAGATGTTCGATTTGGTTTAAGTCCGGGCTTTGGCTTGGCTGCTCAAGGACATTCAGAGACTTGTCCCGATGCCACTCCTGCGTTGTCTTGGCTGTGTGCTTAGGGTCGTTGTCAGGTTGGAAGGTGAACCTTCACCCCAGTCGGAAGGCCTGAGCGCTCTGGAGCAGGTTTTTCTCTCTGTACTTTGCTCCGTTCATCTTTGCCTTAGTCCTGACTAGTCTGCAAAATGGTTCTGGAAGGTTCTCCCATCTCCACAGAGGAACTCTGGAGCTCTGTCAGAGTGACCATCAGGTTCTTGGTCACCTCCCTGAGCTAGGCCCTTGTCCCCTGATTTCTCTGTTTGGCCCGGACAGCCAGCTGTAGGAAGAGTCTTGGTGGTTCCAAACTTCTTCCATTTAAAAATGATGGAGGCCACTGTGTTCTTGGATACTTTCAATGCTGCAGAAATGTTTTGGTACCCTTCTGTGCCTCGGCACAATCCTGTCTCGGAGCTCTACGGACAATTCCTTCAACCTCATGGCTTTGTTTTTGCTCTGATATGCACTGTCAACTGTGGGACCTTATATACTGTAGACAGGTGTATGCCTTTCCAAATAATGTCCAATCAATTGAATTTACCACAGGTGGACTCCAATCAAGTTGTAGAAACAACTCAAGGATGATCAATGGAAACAGACTGCACCTGTGCTCAATTTCGAGTCTCATAGCAAATGGTCTGAATACTTATGTAAATAAGGTATTTCTGTTTTTAACCAGTTTTTGCTTTGTCATTATGAGTTATTGTGTGTAGATTTCTAAGATAAAAAAAAAATGCATTTTAGAATAAGGCTGTAACGTAACAAAATGTGGAAAATGTCAAGGGGTCTGAATACCTTCCGCAGACACTGTAAGTATGATTTATTTACTTTGAAGAACTGCTAAAATAGTGATTTTGTCAGACAGCACATGACCTTGCTGGAAACCTTCACAATCTTCTCCAGTCTGTTCTTGTTGCACACGTTCAAATGACTAAACCAGGCCACCATAGAGAAAGACTGAGTATATAAACACAACAGTAAGGAGAGATTGCTACTTTTTTTTTAACTTTTTTACTTTTCTGCACAACATTTGACTCTTTCATTACGCTATGTGTTCAGGTAAATGTAATATCTATGTTGAATGAGAGAACCCACTGACACGTGATTGAGTGTTTGGGCTGCCATCAAAGAGTTCACAGCAGCCGATATTACATCAGAAGTATTCACAAGGTGTTATTGTGGTCCCTTGCGGCTCAATTGGTGTAGCTTGCACTTGAAATGCAAAGGTTGAGGGGTTTAATTCCCACGGGGGACGAGTGCGAACTAATAAGTTTGCACTCACTTCTGTAAGTCGCTCTGGATAAGAGCTTCTGCTAAATTACTAAATGTCACCCCTGATATATTTCACCTGTCTTGTGCTTGTCTCCACCCCGTTCCAGGTGTTGCACATTTTCCCCATTATCCCCTGTACCTTTATACATGTGTTTTCTGTTTGTCTGTTGCCAATTCGTCTTGTCTCGTCTGGCCTACCAGCGTGTTTTTTCCCGTAATCCTGTTCTCTCCAGTCCCTGTTTTCTAGGTTCTTCTGGTTTTGACCATTCTGCCTGCCCTGACCCTGAGCCTGCCTACTGTTCTGTACCTTACTGACTCTGTTCTGGATTACTGACCTCTGCCTGCCCTTGACCTGTCGTTTGACTGCCCCCTGTTTTGTCAATAAACATCTGCAATTCGAACTGTCTGCATCTGGGTCTTATCCTAAGTAGTGATACTAAAATGTTATTTGAGGGGACTTTTGGAGACTGCCAACATGTGAATTCGATTTGTTTTCAAATTTGTTCAATAAGAAAATTACAAAATACTTATAACACAACTGTCACACCTCAATGTATACCTACTATTTCTGAATATGAACAAATGCAATGAATAAAACCAGAAGAAATAAAAATCTAACATTAAATATGAGGCTTCATTAATTGAATTACTTATATGCATCCTGAAAAGGAAGAATGACACACAGAGAAGGGGACACCTGTTTGGAAATCCTCAAGGTCATACATATTTAGCCATGATATGATGTCATGGTACAAAATGTTAACATACACAACTCACACGTCATGTTTCACACACGTTTCAAGGATTTCCTATAGAACTCCCACCTGATTTGCAGCAACCTCGACTCAAGTCAAAATGTCCTGACCTGTCAGCATATTTTTGTGCCCGTTTTCACTTATTTGGGGGTCCGTTATCTACTTGTATATGCCTGATGAAAGAGTATAAAAAACAAGCCTAACTACTGCCATTTCACCCATTCCTTGTCAGAGCTCTGAGGTAAGCGCTGTGCTCAGTATTCGTACTGTATGTGTATGAGCTGCAATGACTAACACTATAGCTGGTTTTAACGGTTTTCCCTTTGTGTTTGCATGTATCCTACAGTCCTTTTATCCTACAGCCAGGGTCTCCTGGCTCTGATGATGGTGTCCTCTGCCTGGGTTGAGAAACTGACTGAGGTGCGATGTAGTAGGGAGTTGTAGTTTCCAACAGGCCAGAATTCTACATATTTTAGCACAGGAAATGTGGTAATTAACTACAATGACCATAATCCATTGCGTGCCCGCTTAAACTTGTTTGGTCTTTGAGGAGCAGACTCGGAGACTGAGAGAAGAAAGAACAATAGATCGAGAGGGTTAGAAAGCAGTTGCTTGCTGAGCCTGAAAATGCCTGATCCATGTGATTGATAGTTGGTATTCCGCAGTCATATAAGTATGCTTATTTACTTTGAAGAACTACTCAAATTGTGATTTTGTCAGAAAGCATAGGCACTAGTTGTGTAGAGATGAGATGACTTGGAATTAAATAGTAAAGTAAACTAATGTGAATAAATTATGTTTAATAAGTGATAAATCAAATCAAATTGTATTGGTCACATACACATATTTAACAGATGTTATTGTGGTTGTAGCAAAATGCTTGTGTTCCTAGCTCCAAGAGTGTATTACTATCTAACAATTCACAACAATACACACAAGTAAGATGGCGCCAACAGATGTGGCAGCTCTGCTTCTAGCTCCTAAGCAACTTTGCAGTATTTTGTTTCTTATATTAGTGTATAGGAGATGTTGTATCCACTGTGACTATTAAAACCTACCCAATGCATGTGCAGACCAGCTGGCTGCACGCTGCCCTATCCAATCTGGATTTGTGTTCCATTATTAAAGTCAGCAGTGATTCCATATCTATGTATATAGAGCAGTAGTCTCTAAGGTGCAGGGTTGAGTAGGGTGGGAGCTGGCAAGTGATGGCAATTTAACGGTCTGATGGCCTTGAGATAGAAGCTGTTTTTCAGTCTCTCGGTCCCACCTTTGATGCAGCTGTACTGACCTTGCCTTCTGGACGATATCGGGGTGAACAGGCTGTGGCTCGGGTGGTTGATGTCCTTGATTATCTTTTTGGCCTTCCTGTGACATCGGGGCTAGAGGGCAGACAGTGTGCCCCATGTGATGCGTTGGGAGAGCCCTTCCCTCTGGAGAGCCCTTCGGTTGCTGGCGGTGCAGTTGCCATACCAGGCGGTGATACAGCCCGACAGGATGCTCTCAATTGTGCATCTATAAAGGTTTGTGAGGGTCTTCTTCACCACACTGTCTGTGTGGGTGGACCATTTCAGATTGTCAGTAATGTGTACGCAGAGGAACTTGAAGTTTTCCACCTTCTCCACTGCGGTCCCGTCAATGTGGATAGGGGTTTGCTCCCTCTGCTTTTTCCTGAAGTCAACCATCAGCTCCTTCATTTTTGTGACGTTGGGGGAGAGGTTATTTCCTGGCACCACTCCACCAGGGCCCTCACCTCCTCCCTGTAGTCTCTCGTCATTGTTGGTAATGGTTGTGTGGTCTACAAACTTGATTGAGTTGGAGGCGTGTGTGGCCACGCAGTCATAGCTGAATAGGGAGTACAGGAGGGGGCTGAGTGTGCACCCTTGTGGGGGCCTTGTGTTGAGGATCAGTGAAGTGGAGGTGTTGTTACCTCCATTCAACACCTGGGGGCAGCCTGTCAGGAAGTCTAGGACCCAGTTGCACAGGGCGGGTTTCAGACCCAGGGCCCCAAGCTTGTTGATGAGCTTGGAGGTACTATGGTGTTGAAGTTTGAGCTATAGTCAATGAACGCCATTCTTACATAGGTATTCCTCTTGTCCAGGCACAAGCATTTCACTACACTCGCATTAACATCTGCTAACCATGTGTATGTGACCAATAACATTTGATTTGATTTAATGCATAGTACATTTAAAGTAAAAAAAATGTTTACCCTACGTTCAAAGGTTAGATAACTAGTTAGCTACAGTGCTAATCCAAGAAGCTAGCGAAACGAATTGCATGGAAATTCTAGCATGTTGATGTTATCTAGCAAAGCTACCTAACCAGCAAACATGATATTCTTAGCTAGATAACTATATAATGCAAAAGATTATCTCATGCTAAATCGTCTAGCAACAACTTTTTAGGTTTTCACCTAATGCTAGCTAGCTAGCTAACGATTCCTAGCTAGCTAGGTAGTTTCTTTTGCACAATCTCTTCTGTCTGACCTTTACACACTTCTGTCCATCCTTTTACGACACACTGTCACTTCATGTCAGTGTCAACAAAATACTCGGCACGTTCCAGGCCGTCTTTTTTTCAAGTTTGTTTCACAGATGGGCAGATCACACAGATTCAGGGGAAATCCGCAAATACCAATAATATGGCTTGAAATCTTCAGATGAAGTCTTCATTCCTGGAATAAATAAGTGTACCAATGCAACATCAGAGTTTCAAACGTGGAGCAAGGCACATCATGGGAGTTGACCATTGGTCTGAAAACCAACCATTTCTGTTCCTGCAGAAGGCCGCAGTTCCCTGACAGTACTCCAGGGCACGTTCTCAGAGCTTGTGGGGAAACACCTTGCAGGCATATTCACGGTAATTTTCAATCTCTCCTTGTCCCAATCTGTAATATTTTGGGATGTGAGCACTCAGTTTGTTTGTTTGACCTGACGCAGATCAGTTTCTGATCTAAATGTTTTCATTAAAATGGTGAATTGCGAGCTTTAACAGTGTGCAGGCCTTAACGCGACAATCCCAGCCGCACTATACCCTCTCCCATTTGCATGCTCCTTCAACAGATCCCTAGACGACACGATCTCAATTGCTCTCCACACTGCTCTCACCCACCTAGATAAGAGGAATATCTATGTGAGTACGCTGTTCATTGACTACAGCTCAGTGTTCAACAACTTTATCCCCTCCAAGCTCGTCACCAAACTTAGGACACTGGGTCTGAACACCTCCCTCTGCAACTGAATCCTAGTTTCTTGACAGGCCAACCCCAGGTGGTGAGGGTAGGGAACATCACGTCCACACCGCTGACCCGTAACACAGGGGCTCCACAGGGGTGTGTGCTTAGTCCCCTCCTGTACTCCCTATTCAACCACAACTGTGTGGCCACGCACATCTCCAACACCATTATCAAGTTCGCTGACGATGCAACGGTGGTAGGCCTGATTACCGGCGGAAATGAGTCAGCCTACAGGGAGGAGATCAGGCCCTCTATATCAAACGGTGGAAAAGAAGGCCCAGATAATCGTCAAACACCCCAACCACCCAAGCCATAGACTGTTTTCTCTGCTACAGAACGGCAACAGGTACAGGTGCATCAATTTCTACACCAACAGGCTCTTGAACGGCTTCTATTCCCAAGCAATATGACTAATAAATAGCTAACAAAATTGCTACACGGACTTGCAGCTTTATTGATATTTTATTTAAATATTTGCACTGTCTTTATGCAAACTCACAGGGCTCTACAGTACATACTCACACACACTGTCACTCCAACACATACAAACACCCACTCCATCACTTGCTCACTCACACATAATATGCACATACAATTTATACTGACTCTACAGACCCGCACACCCATTCACAGGCAAGCTGCTTCTACTCTGTTTATCTTAAATCTCGTTGCCTCGTCCTCTAACCCCCATACATACTGTATCTACCTCCATCACTCCAGTATCCCTGCACATGTAAATTTGGTATTGGAACTGACTTAAATATTTCCTGTATATTTGCTTACTTACTTTATTGTGTATTTCATATTTCCTTGTGTGTTTTTTTTCTAATAATACAGTGTTATTGACTGCGTTGTTGGGTTTTCAGTTTGCAAGGAAATCATTTTACTGTACTTGTACATGTGACATTAAAACCTGTTTAGGATAGGGGGCAGTATTTTCACGGCCGGATGAAAAAACGTACCCGATTTAAACTGGTTAGTACTCTTGCCCAGAAACGAGAATATGCATATTATTAGTAGATTTGGATAGAAAACAATCGAAAGTTTCTAAAACTGTTTGAATGGTGTCTGTGAGTATAACAGAACTCACGTGGCAGGCAAAAACCTGAGACAATTCCAAGCAGGAAGTGGACTGTCTGAGAATTGTAGTTCTTCTTTTGATTCTCTATCGAAACTACAGTATCTGTGGGGTTACGTTGCACTTTCTAAGGCTTCCATTGGCTGTCTAAAGCCTTCAGAAAGCGGATTGAGCCGTCTCCTGTCTCTGGGCAGAGTATAGTAGCTCAGTTTCTCAGTGGTCTGCCTGGGGACAAAGAGATTGGATATGCGCATTCCCGCGAGCATACTGTTTTTTTCTTTTCCTCCTTGAATGAATACACTACAGTCCGGTTGGAATATTATCGCTATTTTACGAGAAAAATACCATAAAAATTGATTTTAAACAGCGTTTGACATGCTTCTAAGTACGGTAATGGAACATTTTGAATTTTTTGTCTCGAAATGTGCTCGCGCGTTACCCTTTGGATAGTGACCATAATGCACAAAGAAAACTGAGGTATTTGGACATAACTATGGATTATTTGGAACAAAAACAACATTTCTTGTGGAAGTAGCAGTCCTGGGAGTGCATTCTGACGAAGATCAGCAAAGATAATACAATATTTCTAATACTAATTCTGAGTTTAGTTTGCCCCGAACTTGGCGGGTGTCAAAATAGCTAGCCGTGATGGCTGAGCTATGTACTCAGAATGTTGAAAAATGTGCTTTCGCCGAAAAGCTATTTTAAAATCTGACGTAGCGATTGCATAAAGGAGTTCTGTATCTATAATTCATAAAATAATTGTTGTGTATTTTGTCAACGTTTATGATGAGTAATTTTGTAAATTCACCGGAAGTTTTTGGTGGGAATACATGTTCTGAACATCACACGCCAATGTAAAAAGCTGTTTTTGGATATAAATATGAACTTGATTGAACAAAACATACATGTATTGTATAACATAATGTCCTAGGAGTGTCATCTGATGAAGATCATCAAATGTTAGTGCTTCATTTAGCTGTGTTTGGGTTTTTGTGACATATATGCTTGCTTGGAAAATGGCTGTGTGATTATTTTGGTCTATGTACTCTCCTAACATAATCTAATGTTTTGCTTTCACTGTAAAGCCTTTTTGAAATCGGACATTGTGCTTAGATTAACAAGAGTCTTATCTTTAAAATGGTGTAAAATAGTCATATGTTTGAAAAATGGAAATTATTGCATTTTTGAGGTTTTTGTATTTTGCGCCACGCTGTTCCATTGGATATTGGCTAGGGCTTCCGCTGGCGGAACGCCTAGATGCAACCGGTTAAAACCTATCCAGCAACTTCACACAGCCATTGAAGATGAGTGGGACAATATTCCACAGGCCACAATCAACAGGCCACAATCAACAACAGTCAACTCTATGCAAAGGAGATGTGTCGCTCTGCATGAGGCAAATGTTGGTTACACCAGATACTGACTGGTTTTCTGATCCACGCCCCTACTTTTTTTTAAAGGCTACTTCCTGAAAATCGAAGCGCCACTTTCATACAGTATAGTGCCTCATATGGTTACCAGCTATGGGGCCGAATGCGGAAGAAAATGTACATTTGTGATGTCTGAGATTAGTGTGGGAAACACTGGGCTAATGTTATTTGAGGGCCATCTCTGCAGAGTACAAAAGTAAGTACAAAAGCAATAGTTATTTGGACAAATTCAGTATCCCCCCGTTTCACACAGTTTCAAACTTTCGTCAATACTGAACACAACTCTGTTCTCAATTGGTCCAGTAGGTGGTAGTGTTGGACCTAACAGATGACAATGTTTGCTCATTAGTCTACAGGTGGGATCCCCAGTTGGGAGACAGGATTTTCTCTATGGGGATTTTTTCTTAATCCTCAATAGTTGTTATTATACTGTGCTCTATTATTGATGTTCTGCTTCTACACTGTAGGCTACATTTAATTTGTAGGCTACAGTGACTCCACACATCATATGTCCCATAATCCAATCCGGACAGCAAGCACCGTAAACACTTAATTAACATAAAAAGTAAAGGAGACTGAATTACTTGGTGTTACCTTAGATTATAGACTGTCACGGTGAAAACATTGATTCAATGGTTGTAAAGATAGAGAGAAGTCTGTCCGTGATAAAGAGATGCTCTATTTTTTGACACCACACAATGCAAGTTCTCCCGGCTCTAGTTTTATCTTATCTTGATTATTGTCCACTCATTAAGGTCAAGTGCTGCAAAGAAAGACCTAGTTAAGATACAGCCTGCCCAGAACAGAGCGGCACATCTGATTGTAGTCAGAGGGCTAATATTTATACTATTCTTGCCAGTGTCTCTTGACTAAGAGTTGAGGAAAGACTGACCGGGTAACTTCTTGTTTTTTTATAAGAAACATGAATGTGTTGGAACGTGACAATTAGATTGATGTTTTAGTTCCTTTGTGGAATTATTGTTAGCATCAAATAGGATAGTTGCCGTTCCTAATGTGTGTAGATGGGCAGATACATTTCCAACACAAATACAAGCAAGTAATGAAGATAGAAAAATTGTTTAAAGTATGCATTTTTTAATGACTATTACTTCATGTACAGTTCTGTTTAGTTTTTACATTGTATTTTCAACACTTTAGGTTTCAGCTTTATTTTACTAATTAAACTAAACTTAACTGTGTCACGCCCTGATCTGTTTCACCTGTCCCTTTGATTGTCTCCACCCCCTCCAGGTGTCGCTGATTTTCCCCAGTGTATTTATCCCTGTTTCCTTTCTCTCCGTAACAGTTCCTCTTGTATGTTTAGTCAAGTCAACCAGCGTGTTTTCCCCCGTACTCCGTTTCTATTTTCTTTTGCTAGTCTTTCTGGTTTTGACCACTGCCTGACCATCCTGCCTGCCCTTCGGTATCTATTGGGCTCTGAACGGGTTTTGACCTTTCGCCTGTACACAACCATTCTCTTGCATTTACATTTACGTCATTTAGCAGACGCTCTTATCCAGAGCGACTTACAAATTGGTGTATTACCCTTATGATATCCAGTGGAACAACCACTTTACAATAGTACATCTATATCTTTTTTTGGGGGGGGGGGGGGTTAGAAGGATTACTATATCCTATCCCAGGTATTCCTTAAAAAGGTGGGGTTTCAGGTGTCTACGGAAGGTGGTGATTGACTCCGCTGTCCTGGCGTCGTGAGGGAGCTTGTTCCACCATTGGGGTGCCAGAGCAGCGAACAGTTTTGACTGGGCTGAGCGGGAACTGTGCTTCCTCAGAGGTAGGGGGGCCAGCAGGCCAGAGGTGGATGAACGCAGCGCCCTTGTTTGGGTGTACGGCATGATCAGAGCCTGAAGGTACGGAGGTGCCGTTCCCCTCACAGCTCCGTAGGCAAGCACCATGGTCTTGTAGCAGATGCGAGCTTCAACTGGAAGCCAGTGGAGTGTGCGGAGGAGCGGGGTGACGTGAGAGAACTGGGGAAGGTTGAACACCAGACGGGCTGCGGCGTTCTGGATGAGTTGTAGGGGTTTAATGGCACAAGCAGGGAGCCCAGCCAACAGCGAGTTGCAGTAGTCCAGATGGGAGATGACAAGTGCCTGGATTAGGACCTGCGCCGCCTCCTGTGTAAGGCAGGGTCGTACTCTGCGAATGTTGTATAGCATGAACCTACAGGATCGGGTCACCGCCTTGATGTTAGCTACCCCTTTTTGGATTAATAAACATTGTAAGACTCCAACCATCTGCATCTGGGTCTCGCCTTGACAAACTGTTTTAATTTAGATTTCATGTGATCTTTAATGCATCTTTTATATTTTATTTGATCTTTGATGTACCTTTGTACAAGATCAAGAGCATCTCGGGAAAGTTACTGTCTGTGTTTTGTCTGGAAGAGTTTCTTCATGTGAGTGTGCAAAGACACCAACATTGTGCAAATAACTGAAGACATTCACTTACATTTTGTAAAAAAAAAAAAATTATGTCTCTCACATGGTAGAGGTTTGATATGACGACAACATAATGTGCTATCTTTTTCAGTCTGTGTTAACAAACTCCCATGGTCAGATAACATGCCTTATCAAGCGTAAAACATAACCTCCTAACATTATGCAACAGTTTCCATGAAAACAATACAGGAACAAAGCAAAAAGGTATTTCAACATTGATTTCATAACATAAACCACCTTTTGGGAGTTTGCTTAAGTCTCAACCTGCCAAAGGCCATCTGTCATGTCTGCTTAACGTTCACTGATACTGTCACGGGTGTCGTATGAATTGGATCAAAATGCAGCGGGTACGTGAATGCTCATAATACTTTTATTAGAACATTTACACAAAACAAGAAAAGAAAACGAAAGACGAACGACAGCTAAACAGTATTGCAGGCTAACCCTAGCAGTGCAAAAACAACTTCCCTCAAAAGACAGGTGAAAAAGGGCTACCTAAGTATGACTCCAAATCAGCAACAACGATGTACAGCTGTTCCTGATTGAGAGCCATACCAGGCCAACACAAAGAAATACACAACGTAGAAAAAACATAGAAATACAAAACATAGAACAATACCCAAAAACCCCGACAACCCAAAACAAACACACCCCTGCCACGCCCTGACCAAACTACAATAACAAACAGCCCCTTTACTGGTCAGGACGTGACAGATACCTACGTAACCTGCAAACTAGACTGCAATAGAGTTTGTTTATGTTAATGACCAAGTCCTTAAGTGACTATATAATGAAAACGTATATAGCTGCCAGTAAAACAGGATCAACATATTTAATCACGTACAATGGCCAACTTCACTGCATCAAAACTACATCCCCATCAGCATCCTCAGGAACTCTGGTTCTTCTGTCCAAATATCAGACATGGGGCATATGGAATGTCCACCTGAGAAATCGGGTAGGTTACTATTCTGTCCTCTTACAAGTGAAAATAAAATGACATCTCATTACTGTGTGACCTGAGTGCACTTATTCCTTTACACATGCACTTTAGTTTTCAATATTTGAGTTCAGTGGCATCTGTACGTTATTGTACAGTTGTATAGTATTTCACTTATTAATTACCAATGACATGTAGGCGTATGCAATATTATCACACTCACTGTACATCACAAAACCACACTCCCCCATGTTTGAGAAATTTTTGAAGCAAGACTTTGGTTGACATCTGATGCTTTTTTGAAATGTACCAATATTCTGAGGAACGACCGCATCTGTCTGCCTACAGTATAAAAACTGCACGTCTATCATGTTCACAACAGACTGATCCTGGGCATCCTGCAGTCATTCACCATGGCACCTGTCTTTGTGCTGACCATTTTCATCGCCGTTCTCTGCTCAGTTCAGGGCCGATCTACAGGGGTAAGTGTCTATCTGAGACTACTGGGAAAACCCTGTGCATGATGAATTATTTGAGTTTTAAACATTTTAACCTATTTTGTTGCATATATCCTTCTGCTGTTGGCATACAGAAAGCTTCATTTGAAAGGAGTGAAGAGGACATGGAAATTGGTATGTTCATCCTGTCTTTATAAACATTTAGTTGCTGACATTGTATTATGTATCTAAATATCATGTTCCATAAATTAAACCTGGTTTTATTAATCATTCATTGTTAGAATGTATATGACGTACAGTACCAGTCAAAAGTTTGGACACACCTACTCTTTCAAGGCTTTTTCTTTATTTGCACAATTTTCTACATTGTAGAATAATAGTGAAGACATCAAAACTATGAAATAACACATGGAATCATGTAGTAACCAAAAAGGTGTTAAACAAATCAAAATATATTTGAGATTCTTGAAAGTAGCCACCCTTTGTCTTGATGACAGCTTTGCATACTCTTGGCATTCTCTCAACCAGCTTCATGAGGTCGTCACATGGAATGCAATTTGAAAAACTGGTGTGCCTTGTTAAATACATTTGTGGAATTTCTTTCTTAATGCGTTAGAGCCAATCAGTTGTGTTGTGACAAGGTAGGGGTGATATACAGAAGATAGCCCTATGTGGTAAAAGACCAATTCCAAATAATGGCAAGAACAGCTCAAACAAGAAAAGAGAAATGACGAAGTTTCTTCAAGTGCAGTCGCAAACACCATCAAGCGCTATGATGAAACGGGCTCTCGTGAAGACCCCCACAGGAAAGGAAAACTCAGAGTTACCTATGCTGCAGTTAATTAGAGTTACCAGCCTGAGAAATTGCAGCCCAAATAAATGCTTCAGAGGTCAAGTAACAGAGGAGACTGCGTGAATCAGTCCTTCATGGTTGAATTGCAGCAAAGAAACCACTACTAAAGGACACCAATAAGAAGAGACTTGCTTGGACCAAAAAGATGAGCAATGGACATTAGACCGGTGGAAATCTGTCCTTTGGTTTGAGTCCAAATTTGAGAATTTTGGTTCGAACCGCTGTGTCTTTGTGAGATGCAGAGAAGGTGAACGGATGATGTCTGCATGTGTGGTTCCCACCGTGAAGCATGGAGTAGGAGGTGTGATGGTGTGGGGGTGCTTTACTGGTGACACTGTCAGTTATTTATTTAGAATTCAAGGCACACTTAACCAGCATGGCTACCACAGCATTCTGCAGCAATACGCCATCCCATCTGGTTTGTGCTTAGTGGGACTAATTTGTTTTTCAACAGGACAATGACCCAACACACCTCCAGGCTGTGTAATGGCTATTTGACTAAGAAGGAAAGTGATGGAGTGCTGCATCAGATGACCTGGCCTCCACAATCCCCCGACCTCAACCCATTTGAGATGGTTGGGATGAGAGTGAAGGAAAACCAACAAGTGCTTAGCGTTTGTGGGAACTCCTTCAAGACTGTTGCAAAAGCATTCCAGGTGAAGCTGGTTGAGAGAATGCCAAGAGTGTGCAAAGCTGTCAAGACAAAGGGTGGCTACTTTGAAGAATCTCAAGTATAAAATATGTTGAACAATCTTTTTGGTTACTACAGGATCCCATATGTGTTATTTAATAGTTTTGATGTCATCACTATTATTTTACAAAATAAAAAAATAAAAACACTTGAATGAGTGGCTGTGTCTAAACGTTTGACTGGTACAATATATTATCTTATTGTAATATTAGTTATTAGGGACACAGTTGCATTTAAGCAATTTTTTTTATCCCATTCCGCAGACAGCACCCGCACCAATAGCATTGAAGAGGAGGATTTTTCTGCTTCAACGCTCATTGAGAAGGCCAACAGAAATCTTGGTAAGGCAGCCTGTATATTCCTACCCTGCATTTAATGACACCGAGAATGAAACACAGATAATAACCTTCACTTGGTGTTGTTTTCTAGGGAAAAGACTTGACGAGCCACTAGTCATGTTTGGGGACATTGCATTAAATACTGGGTTCATGAACGCTGACCCCTGCACAGCTCACACCTGCAAATGGCCGAAGTCCTCTAATGGGAACGTTTACGTGCCCTATGTGATCTCTAATCAATACTGTAAATATTTTCTTCTCTGAAATTATTTTCTTCTGAGCTTAATGGTTTGGTTTTACTATACTATATGAGTCTGTGTGTGTGCGTGTGTATATTGAGTTTCTGACTTTCTTGTTGCTCCATTGAGCAGCTCCCCGGGAGAGGTCCGTTATTGAAGGTGGGCTGCAAACCTTTGCTGCATCAACCTGCGTCCGATTCTTTCCCCGAACCAATCAGAGGGACTTTGTGGACATCCAGTCTTTGTCAGGGTATGACCGCTGCACATTACGAGACCTGTTATACTTGTCTTCTGCCACTCTTATTTACTTAGTGTTTATATGACAATTTACTTTACTGTTATTGCTACAAAAAACAACACTTTATTACTTTTAGAAATGACCTTTATGTCTTCCGTATACACTCTTGTTTGTAGCTGTTACTCGTATGTTGGACGCCAGCAAAATGGCCAGGTGGTGTCTCTGAATAGGAACGGATGTGTCCATCTGTCTGTGGTGCAGCATGAACTGCTGCACGCATTGGGCTTCAGACACGAGCATTCGCGCAGTGACCGTGACAGCCATGTTCAAATCCTGACTCAGAACATTTTGCCTGGTTAGTGCTTTCTACATCCACAGATGCTGAATTTATAATATATATTTTTAAATAACTTCGTAGGTAAATAATAAATACTATTGTTTACAAGATATGTAAATATTATTCCTGCCCATTTTGAGTAAGACATATTAGTAAAACTTTAATAACTTGAATGTAAACTTTAGTGTACTTCTATCTGATTATAATAATACATTAGTATTTCATTATTTGTAAACATGTAGAAATACTGACATGGATTTATAAGCTTTTCAATTAATAAGCATTTATAACATTCATAATAATCTGTAAAGCATTTCTTTATAAGCGTGACTTATTCATGAAAGTTATTATACTGTGTAAGAAAATGATTTATCATGCATTTTCCATCATAGGAAAGGAATCCAACTTCAACAAGATCAACACGATAAACCTGGGGACTCCATATGACTATAATTCTGTCATGCAATACTCAAGGTAAGTTGAGGACATAATGGAAAGGTTTTCTTTACTGCAATAACAGCTATAATGTTGTATGGCTAAAATAATTTGACCTTTCATAGTCTACTCATGTCATCCTTTAATTGCAATTGATGGCGTGCGAGCTTTCTGCCCAATGTTGTCCGGTTCCAGGTTTGCCTTCACCAAGAACAATCAGCCCACCATTCTTCCAATCCCTGACAATAATGCAGTTATTGGCCAGGCAACTCAGATGAGCCCTATGGACATTCTGCGGATCAATCGTCTCTATAAATGCTGTAAGTGATTTTCTAAGGAGATCTGTTTATCATAACTGCAAAGAATAAGAGTTGTGATTATTATACCTGCCTGTAAGCTTCACGATACTGTTGCTCAATCAATTTGAGATATTTGGGAATCTAGTATTTGAATTGAATTTAGTGATATTCTGTTTTTATACTGTTATAAATTGGTGAACAGATTATTTTTAAAAGCCTTGAGCACCATCAACTCAAAAGGCAGAAATACAGCATGTCAATTCTAATAATATTTTATTTTTCCCTTCTCTTTTATTAGGAAAGCAGGTGGACTGATTTGAAAAGTGCGAGGGTAGAGCATCTGCTGAGGATTGTAACTGCAGTTATAGCTTGCTTTTCAACTTTTAACATGAATTTAAGAAACAAATTATATTTTATGCTGATAGAATGAATTGAGATGCAGATCTGTATCCGTATATCAGATCTGTTATGGCTTATCATAGATAGAACATTGGTATGGCAAAGCAAAGTACTGTGGTCTACTGAAACATTATCACAATAAACATGTGTAGCAACGTGTATTTGATAGCCCGTTCTACGTTTGTTATGGTTTATGTTTATTTTTCTGATTGCAAAGGGTACATTGATGGTGATTATCATATAACGTGCACAGGTGTGCAAGTGGATTAGTGGGTAAAACTAAAACCTTCTGTATATTTTTAGGGGAGTTAACAAGGCTATCTCACCAAAGACTACAGTAATAACACATGTCCCAACTCCCACACGCACAGAATATCCTGTATTATACAGCAAATTTAACATTCTGTTACTTTTGCATTTTGGAAGTCTGAAACAACAACATGAGCTTAAAATCATTGTAGAGTGAGTGTCCAGTAATACTTTACAACATGGTTCCATTTGTAAAAGGTTTATAAAGGGCGTATAATTAGGTTATTAATGATTATTTCAGCATTTGTAAATGCATTTTTTTGCATTATAAACCATTAATTAAGATGAACCTTTATATATTGTCATACAACTTTATTTCTCACTTTTGGGTGTGATGCATTGGTGTTCTGTTCCATGAACAGAGGAGGATGGTTTTAATGATGTGTCTTGACCCACTTTTGATGCCCTGGTCAAATGTACATTATTCAGTCATTCCTAATATATTACCTCTTCCCAGATGATATAAACACAGGTAATACCTTTGATTGGTGAAACAGTGGAGGAGGTATCCTCTCACAACGTTGAATGTTATTGTTATCACACCCACCACGCACTGACTGAATATGTTTAACAAAGTGTTGAATCTTCTCTCATGTGTGTCGCGATGATTACCCAATACTGCCTATAAGTACAGTATATCTAAGCTCTGAGTGAACTCTAAAATCATCTAGAAATGACTTACTCACATGTACCCAATAAGGTATATCTTATTTTAAAGTGACATACCTATGAATATTTATAACTGATTCATCAACATTTATAACTGCTAAAAGTATACCTTGTTTTAAAGTGGCAATCCACTGACCAGGAACAAATGAGTTACCAACATTTATAACTGCTGAAAATATAAATTTAAAGAAAGTATAAACCTACTGACAATTTATTAAAGAGTTAGGTGGACCAATATTTATACCTTCTAAAAACATACTTTAAAAGGCAGTGGAAACCTTCTGCCAACTTGTGAACGAGTTGCAAATATTTATAACAGCATTTAATCTCCTCAAACAAGCAATACATAGTAAGAACAAAATGTAATTTAATAGAATGACATATTGGGAAAACAATTTTAGCCTATCATTGGTTTAGTGAGTAGCCTAGCTAATTCAGATAAACAGGGGGTTTGTTTTACTCCCCTTATTAACATTACAAGTCAGAATATAAATTGGAAACAGATTAACTATTTAAAAATACAACATTAACATAGGGTCTCATGGTCCTCTTCTGTGTCTTTCTTGTCAAGCATTTTCCCATCCTGGAGTCTGAGATCTTATGGGAATTTAGCAATTTAGCATAGACACTCTTGCTACACATAACTCTACTATCATCATTATCATGATTTATACAATTTATGCTTAGCTAGTTATGTTATCCACTGCTAGCTAATAATAATAATAGCTAGCTAGTGTTTAACATTACTTGCTAACACTAATAGCTAGTTACCACAGATTAAAGGGGTTAGCTAATTATCACAATTTTTGCTAATACACTAGCTACTAAGTAAGAGTCTGAGCGAAGAAAGCAGGCGATCATAAACAGTGCCTCTGGAAAGTATTCAGACCCCTTGACCTTTTCCACATTTTGTTATGTTACAGCCTTATTCTAAAATTGATTACATCGTTTTTTTCTCATCAATATACACAAAATACCCCATAATGACATCGCAAAAACAGGTTTTTAGTAATTTTAGCTAATTTATTAAAAAAATTCAAATTTAAATAGCACATCTACATAACTATTCAGACCCTCTACTGAGTAATTTGTTAAAGCAGATCTTCTCAAGCTTTGTCAGGTTAGATGGGGAGCATTGCTGCACATCTATTTTCAGGACTCTCCAGAGAAGTTTGATTTGGTTTACGTCCCGGCTTTGGCTTGGCCGCTCAAGGACATTCAGAGACTTGTCCCGATGCCACTCCTGCGTTGTCTTGGCTGTGTGCTTAGGGTCGTTGTCAGGTTGGAATGTGAACCTTCACCCCAGTCGGAAGTCCTGAGCGCTCTGGAGCAGGTTTTTCTCTCTGTACTTTGCTCCGTTCATCTTTGCCTTAGTCCTGACTAGTCTCCCAGTCCCTGCCACTGCAAAATGGTTCTGGAAGGTTCTCCCATCTCCACAGAGGAACTCTGGAGCTCTGTCAGAGTGACCATCAGGTTCTTGGTCACCTCCCTGAGCAAGGACCTTCTCCCCTGATTGCTCTGTTTGGCCCGGACAGCCAGCTGTAGGAAGAGTCTTGGTGGTTCCAAACTTCTTCCATTTAAAAATGATGGAGGCCACTGTGTTCTTGGATACTTTCAATGCTGCAGAAATGTTTTTGTACCCTTCTGTGCCTCGGCACAATCCTGTCTCGCAGCTCTACGGACAATTCCTTCAACCTCATGGATTGGTTTTTGCTCTGATATGCATTGTCAACTGTGGGACCTTATATACTGTAGACAGGTGTGTGCCTTTCCAAATAATGTCCAATCAATTGAATTTACCACAGATGGACTCCAATCAAGTTGTAGAAACAACTCAAGGATGATCAATGGAAACAGACTGCACCTGTGCTCAATTTCGAGTCTCATAGCAAATGGTCTGAATACTTATGTAAATAAGGTATTTCTGTTTTTAACCAGTTTTTGCTTTGTCATTATGAGTTATTGTGTGTAGATTTCTAAGATTAAAAAAAATGCATTTTAGAATAAGGCTGTAACGTAACAAAATGTGGAAAAAGTCAAGGGGTCTGAATACCTTCCGCAGACACTGTAAGTATGATTTATTTACTTTGAAGAAGTGCTAAAATAGTGATTTTGTCAGACAGCACATGACCTTGCTGGAAACCTTCACAATCTTCTCCAGTCTGTTCTTGTTGCACACGTTCAAATGACTAAACCAGGCCACCATAGAGAAAGACTGAGTATATAAACACAACAGTAAGGAGAGATTGCTACTTTTAGCCCCCATCCATACTATATAATCCCTATTACGATCTGCACAACATTTGACTCTTTCATTACGCTATGTGTTCAGGTAAATGTAATATCTATGTTGAATGAGAGAACCCACTGACACGTGATGGAGTGTTTGGGTTGACATCAAAGAGTTCACAGCAGCCGATATTACATCAGAAGTATTCACAAGGTATTATTGTGGTCCCTTGTGACTCAATTGGTGTAGCTTGCACTTGAAATGCAAAGGTTGAGGGGTTTAATTCCCACGGGGGACGAGTGCGAACTAATAAGTTTGCACTCACTTCTGTAAGTCGCTCTGGATAAGAGCTTCTGCTAAATTACTAAATGTCACCCCTGATATATTTCACCTGTCTTGTGCTTGTCTCCACCCCGTTCCAGGTGTTGCACATTTTCCCCATTATCCCCTGTACCTTTATACATGTGTTTTCTGTTTGTCTGTTGCCAATTCGTCTTGTCTCGTCTGGCCTACCAGCGTGTTTTTTCCCGTAATCCTGTTCTCTCCAGTCCCTGTTTTCTAGGTTCTTCTGGTTTTGACCATTCTGCCTGCCCTGACCCTGAGCCTGCCTACTGTTCTGTACCTTACTGACTCTGCTCTGGATTACTGACCTCTGCCTGCCCTGCCTGCATCTGGGTCTTATCCTAAGTAGTGATACTAAAATGTTATTTGAGGGAACTTTTGGAGACTGCCAACATGTGAATTCGATTTGTTTTCAAATTTGTTCAATAAGAAAATTACAAAATAATCCATCAGTACATTTGTACACTTATAACACAACTGTCACACCTCAATGTATACCTACTATTTCTGAATATGAACAAATGCAATGAATAAAACCAGAAGAAAAGTCTAACATTAAATTAGAGGCTTCATTAATTGAATTACTTATATGCATCCTGAAAAGGAAGAATGACACACAGAGAAGGGGACACCTGTTTGGAAATCCTCAAGGTCAAACATATTTAGCCATGATATGATGTCATGGTACAAAATGTTAACATACACAACTCACACGTCATGTTTCACACACGTTTCAAGGATTTCCTATAGATCTCCCACCTGATTTGCAGCAACCTCGACTCAAGTCAAAATGTTCTGACCTGTCAGCATATTTTTGTGCCCGTTTTCACTTATTTGGGGGTCCGTTATCTACTTGTATATGCCTGATGAAAGAGTATAAAAAACAAGCCTAACTACTGCCATTTCACCCATTCCTTGTTAGAGCTCTGAGGTAAGCGCTGTGCTCAGTATTCGTACTGTATGTGTGTGAGCTGCAATGACTAACACTATAGCTGGTTTTAACGGTTTTCCCTTTGTGTTTGTATTTATCCTACAGTCCTTTTATCCTACAGCCAGGGTCTCCTGGCTCTGATGATGGTGTCCTCTGCCTGGGTTGAGAAACTGACTGAGGTGAGTGACACAGGATACGGAGCAACCATGCCATAAGATCACTGATTTGCTAAACTCAATCGAACAGTGAACTCATATTCAAAGCAACACTGGGACCTACTGGGACCCCAGTAACATTGGGGCCTTAAAAATACTTCAAACAATAAATAGTGATGTGCAGTTTCTTTAGACACTAGTTGTGTAGAGATGAGACGACTTGGAATTAAATAATAAAGTCAACTAATGTGAATAAATTATGTTTAATAAGTGATAAATCAAATCAAATTGTATTGGTCACATACACATATTTAACAGATGTTATTGTGGTTGTAGCAAGATGCTTGTGTTCCTAGCTCCAAGAGTGCATTACTGTCTAACAATTCACAACAATACACACAAATAAGATGGCGCCAACAGATGTGGCAGCTCTGCTTCTAGCTCCTAAGCAACTTTGCAGTATTTTGTTTCTTATATTATTATCCCAGAACCTTTTTTGTGTGATTACATACAGCCGGAAAAAACTTTTAGATATCAGAGTGGCGGTAAATCACCAGCATTACAACCAGGAATACGAATTTCCCGAATTGGATCTTTTGTTCGTATCCCCCAGGGCAATTTAACTCATTACAGAGGTTGCTTTGAGGGCCGATACCACGACGGCCCTCAAAGAACTACACTGGACTTCATGCAAACTGGAAGCCACATATCCTGAGGCCGCATTTATTGTAGCTGGGGATTTTAACAAAGCAAATTTGAGGAAAACGGCACCGAAGTTCTACCAACACATTGACTGTAGTACTCGCGCTGGTAAAACATTGGACCACTGCTACTCAACTTTTCGAAATGCCTTCAAGGCCCTCCCCCTGCCCTCCCTTCAGCAAATCTGATCACGATTCCATTTTGACCCACCGTTCCAATAGGCAGAAACTCAAACAGGAAGTACCCGTGCTAAGGTCTATTCAACGCCGGTCTGACCAATTGTAATCCATGCTTCAAGATTCCCACGGGGGACCAGTATGGAGAAGAAGAAAAAAAATGTATTAAATGAAATGTATGCATTCACTACTGTAAGTGGCTCTGGATAAGAGCGTCTGCTAAATGACTAAAATGTAAATGTAAAATGGGTAGCCTCTGAGAATAACATTGACGAATACATGGATACGGTGACTGTGTTCATCAGGAAGTGTATAGGAGATGTTGTATCCACTGTAACTATTACAACCTACCCAATGCATGTGCAGACCAGCTGGCTGCACGCTGCCCTATCCAATCTGGATTTGTGTTCCATTATTAAAGTGAGCAGTGATTCCATGTCTATGTATATAGAGCAGTAGTCTCTAAGGTGCAGGGTTGAGTGGGGTGGGAGCTGGCAAGTGATGGCTATTTAACAGTCTGATGGCCTTGAGATAGAAGCTGTTTTTCAGTCTCTCGGTCCCAGCTTTGATGCAGCTGTACTGACCTTGCCTTCTGGACGATATCGGGGTGAACAGGCTGTGGCTCGGGTGGTTGATGTCCTTGATTATCTTTTTGGCCTTCCTGTGACATCGGGGCTGTAGGTGTCCTGGAGGGCAGACAGTGTGCCCCATGTGATGCGTTGGGAGAGCCCTTCCCTCTGGAGAGCCCTTCGGTTGCGGGCGGTGCAGTTGCCATACCAGGCGGTGATACAGCCCGACAGGATGCTCTCAATTGTGCATCTATAAAAGTTTGTGAGGGTCTTCTTCCCCACACTGTCTGTGTGGGTGGACCATTTCAGATTGTCAGTAATGTGTACGCAGAGGAACTTGAAGTTTTCCACCTTCTCCACTGCGGTCCCGTCAATGTGGATAGGGGTTTGCTCCCTCTGCTTTTTCCTGAAGTCCACCATCAGCTCCTTCGTTTTTTTTACGTTGGGGGAGACTGTTCTCTGCTACAGCACGGGTACAGGTGCATCAATTTCTACACCAACAGGCTCTTGAACGGCTTCTATCCCCAAGCAATACGACTAATAAATAGATAACAAAATTGCTACACGGGTAGCATCTTTATTGATATTTTATTTAAATATTTGCACTGTCTTTATGCAAACTCACAGGGCTCTACAGTACATACTCACACACACTGTCACTCTAACACATACACAAACACCCACTCCATCACTTGCTCACTCACACATAATATGCACATACAATTTATACTGACTCTACAGACCCGCACACCCATTCACAGGCAAGCTGCTTCTACTCTGTTTATCTTAAATCTTGTTGCCTAGTCCTCTAACCCCCATACATACTGTATATACCTCCATCACTCCAGTATCCCTGCACATGTAAATTTGGTATTGGAATTGACTTTTTAAATACTTCCTGTGTATAGTATATTTGCTTACTTACTTTATTGTGTATTTCATATTTCCTTGTGCGTTTTCTCCAAATAATACAGTGTTATTGACTGCGTTATTGGGTTTTAAGTTTGCAAGAAAATAATTTCCCTGTACTTGTACATGTGACATTAAAACCTATCCAGCAACTTCACACAGCCATTGAAGATGAGTGGGACAATATTCCACAGGCCACAATCAACAGGCCACAATCAACAACAATCAACTCTATGCAAAGGAGATGTGTCGCTCTGCATGAGGCAAATGTTGGTTACACCAGATACTGACTGGTTTTCTGATCCACGCCCCTACTTTTTTTTAAAAGGCTACTTCCTGAAAAGTGAAGCGCCACTTTCATACAGTATAGTGCCTCATATGGTTACCAGCTATGGGGCCCAATGTGGAAGAAAATGTAACTTTGTGATGTCTGAGATTAGTGTGGGAAACACTGGGCTAATGTTATTTGAGGGCCATCTCCGCAGATGAGAGTAAAGTACAAAATCAATACAGTTATTTTGGGTCGCCTACTGCAGAATATTGCTTTGTTATTGGACAAATTCAGTATCCCCCCGTTTCACACAGTTTCAAACCGTTTTGTCAATACTGAATACAACTCTGTTCTCAATTGGTCCAGTAGGTGGTAGTGTTGGACCTAACAGATGACAATGTTTGATCATTAGTCTACAGGTGGGATCCCCAGTTGGGAGACAGGATTTTCTCTATGGGGATTTTTTATTATTATACTGTGCTCTATTCTAGATGTTCTGCTTCTACACTGTAGGCTACATTTAATTTGTAGGCTACAATGACTCCACAAATCATATGTCCCATAATCCAATCCGGACAGTAGTCTCAGCAAGCACCGTAAACACTTAATTAACAGACAAAGTAAAGGAGACTGAATTACTTGGTGTTACCTTAGATTGTAGACTGTCACGGTGAAAACATTGATTCAATGGTTGTAAAGATAGAGAGTCTGTCCGTGATAAAGAGATGCTCTATTTTTTGACACCACACAACGCAAGTTCTGTCGGCTCTAGTTTTATTTTATCTTGATTATTGTCCAGTCGTAAGGTCAAGTGCTGCAAAGAAAGACCTAGTTAAGCTACAGCCTGCCCAGAACAGAGCGGCACATCTGATTGTAGTCAGAGGGCTAATATTTATACTATTCATGCCAGTCTCTCTTGACTAAGAGTTGAGCAAAGACTGACCGGTTCACTTCTTGTTTTTTTTATCAGAAACATGAATGTGTTGGAAATTCCAAATTGTTGGCATAGTCAACTTACACACAGCACTGACACACTTACACACAGCACTGACACGTACACCATACATGCCACCAGGGGTCTTTTCACAGCCCCCAGGTCCAGAACAAATTAAAGGAAACGTATAGTGTTATACAGAGCCATGAGTGCATGGAACTCCCTTCCTTCTTATATAGTGCAGGTGAACCGCAAACCTGTTTTAAAAAATATATATAAATCAACACCTCACGGCACAACGCCTCCCCCCCATGTGACCTACTTGTGTGTATTTACTGACATGAATGTGTAACTGATAGATGCCCACACACTGCATGTTCATGTTTTTAAATGTTTGTAAATTGTAAAGTCTTTTGTCTGTAATGTATTTTTTGTTTTATGTCGGACCCCAGTAAGACAAGCTGTTGCCATTGGCGTCGGCTAATGGGGATGCTAATTAATCAAATTAAAAAATTGATAATAAATTAAACAGAAGGGCATTCAAATTGTGGCTTTGATAGGCTTGTGGTTATAAATAAAACATTAATACATGGCTCAGAAACACAAGACAATGGAGAAGACACATGGATTGTTTTAGACATCAACAAGCAGGAAGGGAACAAGTTTCAATTAATTTTTGCTCAGACACTCGAAAAGAACTGCTCACAATTAAATGTTTTTTTTGTGTGTGTTTTGGGAATGTAGGTTGGAGTTGGGGAGGGATTTTGTGAAGGGGTAAAATGTACAACTATTTACTTCCAGTGGATTTTTGATTGAAAACAATGAATAAAAGCCATGTGATTTGATTATTAGGTTGATGTTTTAGTTCCTTTGTGGAATTATTGTTAGCATCAAATAGGATAGTTGCCATTCCTAATATGTGTAGTTGGGCAGATACATTTCCAACTGTCACGTCCTGACCATAGAAAGCTGTTATTTTCTATGGTAGAGTAGGTCAGGGCGTGACAGGGGGGTTTTCTAGTTTAGATTTTAAATGTTGTTATGTTCTAGTTTTTTATTTCTGTGTTGGGTTTTGTTTGGGATGATCTCCAATTAGAGGCAGCTGGTCATCGTTGTCTCTAATTGGAGATCATACTTAAGTAGGTGTTTTTCCCACAGATTCTTTTTGAGTTAGTGTATGTTTCACCTCTGCGTCACGGGTTGTTGTTGTTGTTGTTGTTGTTGTTGTTGTTGTTGTTGTTTGTTGTTTAGTTTTTTTGTATGTATTGCATAGTTACACAGTTTAATAAAGAAAATGTGGAACGATATACACGCTGCGCTTTGGTCCGCTCCTTCATCATCCTACGACAACCATGACACCAACACAAATACAAGCCAGTAATAAATATAGAAAAATAGCTTAAAGTATGCTTTTTTTTACTTCATGTACAGTTCTGTTTAGCTTTATTTTACTAATTAAACTAAACTTAACTGTGTCACGCCCTGATCTGTTTCACCTGTCCCTTTCATTGTTTCCACCCCCTCCAGGTGTCGCTTATTTTCCCCAGTGTATTTATCCCTGTGTTTCCTGTCTCTCTGTGCCAGTTTCGCTTGTATGTTTAGTCAAGTCAACCAGTGTGTTTTTCCCCTGTCCTCCTTTTCTATTTTCTTTTGCTAGTCTTCCTGGTTTTGACCACTGCCTGACTCTGGACTACTTTCCCACCTGCCTGATCATCCTGCCTGCCCTTCGGTACCTATTGGACTCTGAACTGGTTTTGACCTTTTGCCTGTACACAACCATTCTCTTGCCTACCCGTTTTTGGATTATTAAACATTGTAAGACTCCAAACATCTGCCTCCTGTGTCTGCATCTGGGTCTCACCTTGTGCCTTGATAGTACGAACGGGCCATGACAGACCCAGCAGACTTGGACCAGCTCCGCCACGTTGTCTCCATGCAGGGAGCCACCATTTGGAGACATGGGGAGTTGTTACAGGGCCTTTTGGAACGGCTCAGTTCCTTGACGGAACGCCATGGGTTAAAGGCTGTTATGGAGCAAATCAGGGAGTTGACTGAGGCTCCCTGCCACCTCTGAAAAAAAACATCACTCAGGCTCAGAAGGTAGGATATGCATATTATTAGTAGATTTGTATAGAAAACACTCTGAAGTTTCTAAAACTGTTTGAATGATGTCTGTGAGTATAACAGAACTCATATGGAAGGCAAAAACCTGATAAAAATATCACGGCGAAAATCAAAAAATTCTATATATGTTCGTAGAAATATGTCAAACGATGTATAGCATCAATCTTTAGGATGTTTTTAAACATAAATCTTCAGTAATATTCCAACCGGACAATTCCAATATCTTCAGAAAAGAAAAGGAACACAGCTAACTCTCACATAAGCGCGTGCCTCTGAGCTCATGTCATTTTCTCACTCATCTGACTCCAGGACCTCTTATTCTCTCCATATTCACAGTAGAAGCATGAAACAACGTTCTAAAGACTTGACATCTAGTGGAAGCCTTAGGAAGTGCAAAATGAACCCTAAGTCACTGTATACTGTATAGGCAATCACTTGAAAAACTACAAACCTCAGATTTCCACACTTCCTGGTTGGATTTTTCTCAGGTTTCTGCCTGCCCTATGAGTTCTGTTATACTCACAGACATCATTCAAACAGTTTTAGAAACGTCAGTGTCTTCTATCCAAATCTACTAATAATATGCATATCCTACCTTCCGAGCCTGAGTAGCAGGCAGTTTAATTTGGGCACGCCTTTCATCCGGACGTCAAAATACTGCCCCCTACCCTAGAGATGTTTTATGAAGTGTATCTTTAATTCTATGTATCTTATATCAACGTTTATGATGATTATTTCTGTAAATTGATGTGGCTCTCTGCAAAATCACTGGATGTTTTGGAGGCAAAACATTACTGAACATAACGCTCCAATGTAAACTGAGATTTTTGGATATAAATATGAACTTTATCGAACAAAACATACATGTATTGCGTAACATGAAGTCCTATGAGTGCCATCTGATGAAGATCATCAAAGGTTAGTGATTAATTTTATCTCTATTTCTGCTTTTTGTGACTCCTCTCTTTGGCTGGAAAATGGCTGTATGTTTTGTGACTAAGTGCTGACCTAACATAATCGTTTGGTGTGCTTTCGCTGTAAAGCCTTTTTGAAATCGGACACTGTGGTTGGAAAAACAAGAAGGTTATCTTTAAAATGGTGTATAATACATGTATGTTTGAGGAACTTTAATTGAGATTTCAGCTTGAATTTGGCGCCCTGCACTTTCACTGGCTGTTGTCAAATCAATCTCGTTAACGGGATTTGAGCCTCAAGAAGTTATGGAGCAAATCAGGGAGTTGACTGAGGCTCCCTGCCACCTTTGAAAAAACCCCATAACCCAATAATTTTCTTCCCTATCTGTGGTGAGTTTGTACAGCCTATCCAGGCTCCCCGAGAACCCCACTTACCACCTTCGGAGCGATATTCGGGGAATGCTGGTTGTCTTTGTCAGTGCTCGCTATTTTTTTAGCTACAGCCATCTGTTTCCTTTAGACCGATCAAAGATCGTGAATATTATTACGCTAATATCGGGAAGGGCACTCTCCTGGGCTAAGGCAATTTGGGAGCAACAATCTGCCATTTGTGGTCATCTGGAGGTATTCATGGCAGAGGTGAGAAAGGTATGAGTCTCCGGTATCCGGGAGAAAGGCGCCCAGTAAACTGCTTGACTTACATCAAAACTCCCGTAGTGTGGCAGACTACGAGGTTGATTTTTCACATGTTGGCTGCCGAGAGTGCCTGGAATCGGGGTCTCTTCAATACTTTTCTTCACGGATTATCTGAGGAGGTAAAGGATGAGCTAGCTGCTCAGGAATTGCAGGTGTACCTCGACTCCCTTATCGCCCTAACGAGCCAACAAGACCTGGAAACCACCTTGAGATGCTGGGGTCTCAACCAACCCCACTACCTGTAGCCGTCAACTGGTCTGGGTGGAGTATGCCCAGAACACCCTTCACTTTCCTGCCACGGGACTCTCCCCTTTGGAGTGCTCCATGTGGTATCCGTCTCCACTCTTCCCAGAAAAAGGGCAGGAGGTCAGCGGACCCTCGGCCAAGATGTTTGTCCGCCGCTGTCGACGTACCTGGAGAAGAGCCAGGGTGGTTATTCTCAAGACCAACTCCAGGTATCGTCGACAAGCGGACCGTTGCCGGACCCCAGCTCCCCGCCACCGCATTGGGCAGAGGGTATGGCTTTCCACTCGGGACCTGCCCCTGCGGTTAGAGTCCTGCAAACTGTCTCCCCATTTCATTGGTCCTTTTCTCATCTCTAGAGGCCTTAGTTCCACTGCTGTCTTGTGTTACCCCATACCCTCCGTATCCACGCTACTTTCCATGTGTCCAGAATTATGCCCGTGTCTCACTGACCTTTGTCTTCTGTTTCCAGGCCCATCCCTCCCCCAGGGTAATCGATGGCCTGCCAGCGTATACGGTGAGACGCCTCCTGAGGGTTCGACCATGGGGCAGGGGTTTCCAGTACCTGGTTGACTGGGAGGGTTATGGCCCGGAGGAGAGGTGCTGGGTTCCTGCTAAAGACATCTTGGACCCGGCACTCATCGCCAATTTCCTCCGCTGTCAGCCAGGTATGCGCCCAGGTAGGACACCAAGTGGTGTCCCTGGAGGGGTACTACTGTCACGCCCTGATCTGTTTCACCTGTCCCTGTGATTGTCTCCACCCCCTCCAGGTGTCGCTGATTTTCCCCAGTGTATTTATCCCTGTGTTTCCTGTCTCTCTGTGCCAGTTCCTCTTGTATGTTTAGTCAAATCAACCAACGTGTTTTTCCCCGTACTCCTTTTCTATTTTCTTTTGCTAGTCTTCCTGGTTTTGACCACTGCCTGACCATCCTGCCTGCCCTTAGGTATCTATTGGACTCTGAATGGGTTTTGACCTTGTCTGTACACAACCATTCTCTTGCCTACCCCTTTTTGGATTAATAAACATTGTAAGACTCCAACCATCTGCATCTGGGTCTCGCCTTGACAAACGGTTTTAATTTAGATTTCATGTGATTTTTAATGCATCTTCTATATTTTATTTGATCTTTGATGTACAAGATCAAGAGCTTCTCGGGACAGTTGCTGTCTGTGTTTTGTCTGGGAGTTTCTTCATGTGGATGTGCAATAACTGAAGACATTCACTTACATTTTGAAAAAACAAAAGGTCTGTCTCTCACATGGTAGAGGTTTGATATGATGACAACCTAATGTGCAATTCTGTTAACAAACTCCCATTTTTATTTTTTAACATTTTTATTTCACCTTTATTTAACCAGGTAGGCTAGTTGAGAACAAGTTCTCATTTGCAACTGCGACCTGGCCAAGATAAGGCGTAGCAATTTGACACATACAACAGCACAGAGTTACACATGGAATAAACAAACATACAGTCAATAATACATCAGAACAAAAGAAAACAAAAGTCTATATACAGTGAGTGCAAATGAGGTAAGTTAAGGCAATAAATAGGCCATGGTGGCGAAGTAATTTCTATAAAGCAATTAAACACTGGAATGATAGATGTGCAGAAGATGAATGTGCAAAGTAGAGATACTGGGGTGCAAAGGAGCAAGATAAATAAATAAATACAGTATGGGGATGAGGTAGATAGATAGAGCTGTTTACAGATGGGCTATGTACAGGTGCAGTGATCTGTGAGCTGCTCTGACAGCTGGTGCTTAAAGCTAGTGAGCGAGATATGAGTCTCCAGCTTCAGAGATTTTTGCAGTTCGTTCCAGTCATTGGCAGCAGAGAACTGGAAGGAAAGACGACCAAAGGAGGAATTGGCTTTGGGGGTGACCAGTGAGATATACCTGCTGGAGCACGTGCTACGAGTGGGTGCTGCTATGGTGACCAGTGAGCTGAGATAAGGCGGGGCTTTACCTAGCAGAGACTTGTAGATAACCTGTAGCCAGTGGGTTTGGCAACGAGTATGAAGCGAGGGCCAACCAACGAGAGCGTGGTCAGATAACATGTCTTTTCAGGCGTAAAACAACCTCTTAACATTATGCAACAGTTACCATGAAAACAATACAGGAACAAAGCAAAAAAGTTTTTCAACATTGATTTCATAACAAACCACCTTTTGGGAGTTTGCTTAAGTCTCAACCTGCCAAAGGCCATCTGTCATGTCTGCTTAACGTTCACTGATACATACGTAACCTGCAAACTAGACTGCAATAGAGTTTGTATATGTTAATGACCAAGTCCTTAAGTGACTATATAATGAAAACGTATATAGCTGCCAGTAAAACAGGATCAACATATTTAATCACGTACAATGGCCAACTTCACTGCATCAAAACTACATCCCCATCAGCATCCTCAGGAACTCTGGTTCTTCTGTCCAAATATCAGACATGGGGCATATGGAATGTCCACCTGAGAAATCGGGTAGGTTACTATTCTGTCCTCTTACAAGTGAAAATAAAATGACATCTCATTACTGTGTGACCTGAGTGCACTTATTCCTTTATGCATGCACTTTAGTTTTCAATATTTGAGTTCAGTGGCATCTGTACGTTATTGTACAGTTGTATAGTATTTAACTTATTAATTACCAATGACATGTAGGCATATGCAATATTATCACACTCACTGTACATCACAAAACCACACTCCCCCATGTTTGAGAAATTTTTGAAGCAAGACTTTGGTTGACAACTGCTGCTTTTTTTGAAATGTACCAATATTCTGAGGAACGACCGCATCTGTCTGCTTACAGTTTAAAAACTGCACGTCTATCATGTTCACAACAGACTGATCCTGGGCATCCTGCAGTCATTCACCATGGCACCTGTCTTTGTGCTGACCATTTTCATCGCCGTTCTCTGCTCAGTTCAGAGCCGATCTACAGGGGTAAGTGTCTATCTGAGACTATTGGGAAAACCCTGTGCATGATGAATTATTTGAGTTTTAAACATTTTAACCTATTTTGTTGCATATATCCTTCTGCTGTTGGCATACAGAAAGCTTCATTTGAAAGGAGTGAAGAGGACATGGAAATTGGTAGTGTGAAGAACTGCTAGTGAAGACATCAAAACTATGAAATAACACATGGAATCATGTAGTAACCAAAAAGTGTTAAACAAATCAAAATATATTTGAGATTCTTCAAAGTAGCCACCCTGTGTCTTGATGACAGCTTTATGTACTCTTGGCATTCTCTCAACCAGCTTCATGAGGTCGTCAGATGGAATGCATATCGAAAAACTGGTGTGCCTTGTTAAATACATTTGTGGAATTTCTTTCTTAATGCGTTAGAGCCAATCAGTTGTGTTGTGACAAGGTAGGGGTGGTATACAGAAGATAGCCCTATTTGGTAAAAGACCAATTCCAAATAATGGCAAGAACAGCTCAAATAAGAAAAGAGAAATGACAGTCCATCATTACTTTAAAACATGAAGGTCAGTGAAAATGGAAAATTTCAAGAACTTTGAAAGTTTCTTCAAGTGCAGTCGCAAACACCATCAAGCGCTATGATGAAACGGGCTCCCATGAGGAACCCCACTGGAAAGGAAAACGCAGAGTTACCTATGCTGCAGTTAATTAGAGTTACCAGCCTGAGAAATTGCAGCCCAAATAAATGCTTCAGAGTTCAAGTAACAGAGGATACTGCGTGAATCAGGCCTTCATGGTTGAATTGCAGCAAAGAAACCACTACTAAAGGACACCAATAAGAAGAGACTTGCTTGGACCAAAAAGATGACCAATGGACATTAGACCGGTGGAAATCTGTCCTTTGAGTCCAAATTTGAGAATTTTGGTTCCAACCGCCATGTCTTTGTGAGATGCAGAGAAGGTGAACGGATGATGTCCGCATGTGTGGTTCCCACCGTGAAGCATGGAGTAGGAGGTGTGATGGTGTGGGGGTGCTTTACTGGTGACACTGTCAGTTATTTATTTAGAATTCAAGGCAGACTTAACCAGCGTGGCTACCACAGCATTCCGCAGCAATACGCCATCCCATCTGGTTTGCGCTTAGTGGGACTAATTTGTTTTTCAACAGGACAATGACCCAACACACCTCCAGGCTGTGTAAGGGCTATTTGACTAAGAAGGAAAGTGATGGAGGGCTGCATCAGATGACCTGGCCTCCACAATCCCCCGGCCTCAACCCATTTGAGATGGCTTGGGATGAGTTGGACTGCAGAGTGAAGGAAAACCAACAAGTGCTTAGCGTTTGTGGGAACTCCTTCAAGACTGTTGCAAAAGCATTCCAGGTGAAGCTGGTTGAGAGAATGCCAAGAGTGTGCAATGCTGTCAAGACAAAGAGTGGCTACTTTGAAGAATCTCAAGTGTAAAATATGTTGAACAATCTTTTTGGTTACTACATGATCCCATATGTGTTATTAATAGTTTTGATGTCATAAATTATTTTAAAATGTAGAAAAGAGTAAAAATAAAAACACTTGATTGAGTAGCTGTGTCTAAATGTTTGACTGGTACAATATATCTTATTGTAATATTAGTTATTAGGGACACAGTTGCATTTAAGCTATTTTTTTTATCCCATTCCGCAGACAGCACCCGCACCAATAGCATTGAGGAGGAAGATTTTTCTGCTTCAACGCTCATTGAGAAGGCCAACAGAAATCTTGGTAAGGCAGCCTGTATATTCCTACTCTGCATTTAATGACACCGAGAATGAAACACAGATAATAACCTTCACTTGGTGTTGTTTTCTAGGGAAAAGACTTGACGAGCCACTAGTCATGTTTGGGGACATTGCAGTAAATACTGGGTTCATGAACGCTGACCCCTGCACAGCTCACACCTGCAAATGGCCGAAGTCCTCTGATGGGAACGTTTACGTGCCCTATGTGATCTCTAATCAATACTGTAAATATTTTTCTTCTCTGAAATGATTTTCTTCTGAGCCTAATGGTTTGGTTTTACTATACTATATGAGTCTGTGTGTGTGCGTGTGTGTATTGAGTTTCTGACTTTCTTGTTGCTCCATTGAGCAGGGTACTGGGAGAGGTCCGTTATTAAATGTGGGCTGCAAACATTTGCTGCATCAACCTGCGTCCGATTCTTTCCCCGAACCAATCAGAGGGACTTTGTGGACATCCAGTCTCTGTCAGGGTATGACCGCTGCACATTACGAGACCTGTTATACTTGTCTTCTGCCACTCTTACTTACTTAGTGTTTACATGACAATTTACTTTACCGTTACTGCTTCAAAAAAATAATACTTTATTACTTTTAGAAATGACCTTTATGTCTTCCGTATACACTCTTGTTTGTAGCTGTTTCTCGTATGTTGGACGCCAGAAAAATGGCCAGGTGCTGTCTCTGAATAGGAACGGATGTGTCCATCTGTCTGTGGTGCAGCATGAACTGCTGCACGCCTTGGGCTTCAGACACGAGCATTCGCGCAGTGACCGTGACAGCCATGTTCAAATCCTGACTCAGAACATTTTGCCTGGTTAGTGCTTTCTACATCCACAGATGCTGAATTTATAATATATATTTTTAAATAACTTCGTAGGTAAATAATAAATACTATTGTTTACAAGATATGTAAATATTATTCCTGCCCATTTTGAGTAAGACATATTAGTAAAACTTTAAGAACTTGAATGTAAACTTTAGTGTACTACTATCTGATTATAATAATACTTTAGTATTTCATTATTTGTAAACATATAGAAACACTGACATGGATTTATAAGCTTTTCAATTAATAAGCATTTACAACATTCATAATAACCTGTAAAGCATTTCTTTATAAGCGTGACTTATTCATGAAAGCTATTATACTGTGTAAGTGTTATAAGAATTTTATATCTTTATGATAATAATCAATAATCAATTCGCCTTGACTAATGCCCAAGGTTTGTAAGACAATGGGTTAAAATAATTAGGCAAGGACTCAGCTTTCTGCAAAAGGTTTCTGTGGCTTTATTCAGAGAACGTTCTGAGGTCAGGATAACAAAACAGTCATTATATAGTTCTTGCTTACTTACGCACATGCATTTACACACAATCCGTTGGTGACCTGCAACCACCATAAACTTCTCACACTGTTTATCACTATCCAGAGCTCAGCCTGTTCTTTTCCCTCAAGGTTAAGAACTCTTTGAAGCTTTTACTCCCTTGACCATCTGTCCCTCTATCTCTCTATACTAATTGTATACACACATTTCTTTCCCTCTCCAGTGGTTCCTGGACTTTCCGGAACTAATCAGACTAATCGATCCCTACATTGATCATTACATTGATTATTCATTAAACCTGCTGTATGACTAATAATTCATCATGGTTTATTGATTCATTTACATTTATTAGATAATTCTCTTATCAGTAAGAAAATGATTTATCATGCATTTTCAATCATAGGAAAGGAATCCAATTTCAACAAGATCAACACGATAAACCTGGGGACTCCATATGACTATAATTCTGTCATGCAATACTCAAGGTAAGTTGAGGACATAATGGATAGGTTTTCTTTACTGCAATAACAGCTATAATGTTGTATGGCTAAAATAATTTGACCTTTCATAGTCTACTCATGTCATCCTTTAATTGCAATTGATGGCATGCGAGCTTTCTGCCCAATGTTGTCTGGTTCCAGGTTTGCCTTCTCCAAGAACAATCAGCCCACCATTCTTCCAATCCCTGACAATAATGCAGTTATTGGCCAGGCAACTCAGATGAGCCCTATGGACATTCTGCGGATCAATCGTCTCTACAACTGCAGTAAGTGCCATTTTAAGAAGATCTGTTTATCATAACTGCAAAGAATAAGAGTTGTGATTATTATACCTGCCTGTAAACTTCACGATACTGTTGCTCAATCAATTTGAGATATTTGGGAATATAGTATTTGAATTGAATTGAGTGATATTCTGTATTTATACTGTTATAAATTGGTGTACAGATTATTTTTTAAAGCCTTGAGCACCATCAACTCAAAAGGCAGAAATACAGTATGTCAATTCTAATAATATTTTATTTTTCCCTTCTCTTTTATTAGGAAAGCAGGTGGACTGATTTGAAAAGTGCGACGGTAGAGCGTCTGCTGAGGATTGTAACTGCAGTTATAGCTTGCTTTTCAACTTTGAACATGAATATAAGAAACAAATGATATTTTATGCTGATAGAATGAATTGAGATGCAGATCTGTATCCGTATATCAGATCTGTTATGGCTTATCATAGATAGAACATTGGTATGGCAAAGCAAAGTACTGTGGTCTACTGAAACAGTATCACAATAAACGTGTAGCAATGTGTATTTGATAGCCCGTTCTACGTTTGTTATGGTTTATGTTTATTTTTCTGATTGCAAAGGGTACATTGATGGTGATTATCATATAACGTGCACAGGTGTGCAAGTGGATTAGTGGGTAAAACTAAAACCTTCTGTATATTTTTAGGGGCGTTAACAAGCTATCTCACCAAAGACTACAGTAATAACACATGTCCCAACTCCCACACGCACAGAATATCCTGTATTATACAGCAAATTTAACATTCTGTTACTTTTGCATTTTGGAAGTCTGAAACAACGACATGAGCTTAAAATCGTTGTAGAGTGAGTGTCCAGTAATACTTTACAACATGGTTCCATTTGTAAAAGGTTTATAAAGGGCGTATAATTAGGTTATTAATGATTATTTCATCATTTGTAAATGCATTTTTTGCATTATAAACCATTAATTAAGATGAACCTTTATATATTGTCATGCAACTTTATTTCTCACTTTTTGGTGTGATGCATTGGTGTTCTGTTCCATGAACAGATGAGGATGGTTTTAATGATGTGTCTTGACCCACTTTTGATGCCCTGGTCAAATGTACATTATTCAATCATTCCTAATATATTACCTCTTACCAGATGATATAAACACAGGTAATACCTTTGATTGGTGAAACAGTGGAGGAGGTATCCTCTCACAACATTGAATGTTATTGTTATCACACCCACCACGCACTGACTGAATATGTTTAACAAAGTGTTGAATCTTCTCTCCTGTGTGTCACGATGATTACCCAATACTGCCTATAAGTACAGTATATCTAAGCTCTGAGTGAACTCTAAAATCATCTAGAAATGACTTACTCACATGTACCCAATAAGGTATATCTTATTTTAAAGTGACATACCTATGAATATTTATAACTTATTCATCAACATTTATAACTGCTAAAAGTATACCTTGTTTTAAAGTGGCACTGACCAGGAACAAATGAGTTACCAACATTTATAACTGCTGAAAATATATATTTAAAGAAAGTATAAACCTACTGACAATTTATTAAAGAGTTAGGTGGACCAATATTTATACCTTCTAAAAACATACTTTAAAAGGCAGTGGAAACCTTCTGCCAATTTGTGAATGAGTTGCAAATATTTATAACAGCATTTAATCTTCTCAAACAAGCAATACATAGTAAGAACAAAATGTAATTTAATATAATGACACTTTGGGAAAACAATTTTAGCCTATCATTGGTATAGTGAGTAGCCTAGCTAATTCAGATAAACAGGGGGTTTGATTTACTCCCCTTTTTAACATGACAAGTCAGAATATAAATTGGAAACAGATTAACTATTTAAAAATACAACATTAACATAGGGTCTCATGGTCCTCTTCTGTGTCTTTCTTGTCAAGCATTTTCCCATCCTGGAGTCTGAGATCTTATGGGAATTTAGCAATTTAGCATAGACACTCTTGCTACACATAACTCCACTATCATCATTATCATGATTTATACAATTTATGCTTAGCTAGTTATGTTATCCACTGCTAGTTAATAATAATAATAGCTAGCTAGTGTTTAACATTACTTGCTAACACTAATAGCTAGTTACCACAGATTAAAGGGGTTAGCTAATTATCACCATTTTTGCTAATACACTAGCTACTAAGTAAGAGTCTGAGCGAAGAAAGCAGGCGATCATAAACAGTGCCTCTGGAAAGTATTCAGACCCCTTGACTTTTTCCACATTTTGTTATGTTACAGCCTTATTCTAAAATTGATTACATCGTTTTTTTTCTCATCAATATACACAAAATACCCCATAATGACATCGCAAAAACAGGTTTTTAGTAATTTTAGCTAATTTATGAAAGGTTTTTCTCTCTGTACTTTGCTCCGTTCATCTTTGCCTTAGTCCTGACTAGTCTGCAAAATGGTTCTGGAAGGTTCTCCCATCTCCACAGAGGAACTCTGGAGCTCTGTCAGAGTGACCATCAGGTTCTTGGTCACCTCCCTGAGCTAGGCCCTTGTCCCCTGATTTCTCTGTTTGGCCCGGACAGCCAGCTGTAGGAAGAGTCTTGGTGGTTCCAAACTTCTTCCATTTAAAAATGATGGAGGCCACTGTGTTCTTGGATACTTTCAATGCTGCAGAAATGTTTTGGTACCCTTCTGTGCCTCGGCACAATCCTGTCTCGGAGCTCTACGGACAATTCCTTCAACCTCATGGCTTTGTTTTTGCTCTGATATGCACTGTCAACTGTGGGACCTTATATACTGTAGACAGGTGTATGCCTTTCCAAATAATGTCCAATCAATTGAATTTACCACAGGTGGACTCCAATCAAGTTGTAGAAACAACTCAAGGATGATCAATGGAAACAGACTGCACCTGTGCTCAATTTCGAGTCTCATAGCAAATGGTCTGAATACTTATGTAAATAAGGTATTTCTGTTTTTAACCAGTTTTTGCTTTGTCATTATGAGTTATTGTGTGTAGATTTCTAAGATAAAAAAAAAATGCATTTTAGAATAAGGCTGTAACGTAACAAAATGTGGAAAATGTCAAGGGGTCTGAATACCTTCCGCAGACACTGTAAGTATGATTTATTTACTTTGAAGAACTGCTAAAATAGTGATTTTGTCAGACAGCACATGACCTTGCTGGAAACCTTCACAATCTTCTCCAGTCTGTTCTTGTTGCACACGTTCAAATGACTAAACCAGGCCACCATAGTCTTTCTCTGAGTATATAAACACAACAGTAAGGAGAGATTGCTACTTTTAGCCCCCATCCATACCATGTAATCCCTATTATGATCTGCACAACATTTGACTCTTTCATTACGCTATGTGTTCAGGTAAATGTAATATCTATGTTGAATGAGAGAACCCACTGACATGTGATTGAGTGTTTGGGCTGACAAAGAGTTCACAGCAGCCGATATTACATCAGAAGTATTCACAAGGTATTATTGTGGTCCCTTGTGACTCAATTGGTGTAGCTTGCACTTGAAATGCAAAGGTTGAGGGGTTTAATTCCCACGGGGGACGAGTGCGAACTAATAAGTTTGCACTCACTTCTGTAAGTCGCTCTGGATAAGAGCTTCTGCTAAATTACTAAATGTCACCCCTGATATATTTCACATGTCTTGTGCTTGTCTCCACCCCGTTCCAGGTGTTGCACATTTTCCCCATTATCCCCTGTACCTTTATACATGTGTTTTCTGTTTGTCTGTTGCCAATTCGTCTTGTCTCGTCTGGCCTACCAGCGTGTTTTTTCCCGTAATCCTGTTCTCTCCAGTCCCTGTTTTCTAGGTTCTTCTGGTTTTGACCATTCTGCCTGCCCTGACCCTGAGCCTGCCTACTGTTCTGTACCTTACTGACTCTGCTCTGGATTACTGACCTCTGCCTGCCCTTGACCTGTCGTTTGACTGCCCCCTGTTTTGTCAATAAACATCTGCAATTCGAACTGTCTGCATCTGGGTCTTATCCTAAGTAGTGATACTAAAATGTTATTTGAGGGGACTTTTGGAGACTGCCAACATGTGATTTTGATTTAAAAAAAATAATCCATCAGTACATTTGTACACTTATAACACAACTGTCACACCTCAATGTATACCTACTATTTCTGAATATGAACAAATGCAATGAATAAAACCAGAATAAAAATCTAACATTAAATATGAGGCTTCATTAATTGAATTACTTATATGCATCCTGAAAAGGAAGAATGACACACAGAGAAGGGGACACCTGTTTGGAAATCCTCAAGGTCATACATATTTAGCCATTATATGATGTCATGGTACAAAATGTTTACATGCACAACTCACACGTCATGTTTCACACACGTTTCAAGGATTTCCTACAGAACTCCCACCTGATTTGCAGCAACCTCGACTCAAGTCAAAATGTCCTGACCTGTCAGCATATTTTTGTGCCCGTATTCACTTATTTGGGGGTCCGTTATCTACTTGTATATGCCTGATGAACGAGTATAAAAAACAAGCCTAGCTACTGCCATTTCACCCATTCCTTGTTAGAGCTCTGAGGTAAGCGCTGTGCTCGGTATTCGTACTGTATGTGTGTGAGCTGCAGTGACTAACACTATAGCTGGTTTTAACGGTTTTCCCTTTGTGTTTGCATCAAATCAAATCAAATCAAATTTATTTATATAGCCCTTCGTACATCAGCTGAAATCTCAAAGTGCTGTACAGAAACCCAGCCTAAAACCCCAAACAGCAAGCAATGCATGTGAAAGAAGCACGGTGGCTGGGAAAAACTCCCTAGGAAAAACTCCTGAGAAAGGCCAAAAACCTAGGAAGAAACCTAGAGAGGAACCAGGCTATGAGGGGTGGCCAGTCCTCTTCTGGCTGTGCCGGGTGGATATTATAACAGAACATGGTCAAGATGTTAAAATGTTCGTAAATGACCAGCATGGTCAAATAATAATAATCATAGTAATTGTCGAGGGTGCAACAAGCACGTCCGGTGAACAGGTCAGGGTTCCGTAGCCGCAGGCAGAACAGTTGAAACTGGAGCAACAGCATGGCCAGGTGGACTGGGGACAGCAAGGAGTCATCATGCCAGGTAGTCCTAGGGCTCAGGTCCTCCGAGAGAAAGAAAGAAAGAAAGAAAGAGAGAATTAGAGAGAGCATATTTACATTCACACAGGACACCGGATAAGACAAGAGAATACTCCAGATGTAACAGACTGACCCTAGCCCCCCGACACATAAACTACTGCAGCATAAATACTGGAGGCTGAGACAGGAGGGATCAGAAGACCTGTGGCCCCATCCGATGATACCCCCGGACAGGGCCAAACAGGCAGGATATAACCCCACCCACTTTGCCAAAGCACAGCCCCCACACCACTAGAGGGATATCTACAACCACCAACTTACTTATGGACGGCATGGAAGAACACCAGTAAGTCAGTGACTCAGCCCCTGTAAAAGGGTTAGAGGCAGAGAATCCCAGTGGGAAGAGGGGAACCGACAAGGCAGAGACAGCAAGGGCGGTTCGTTGCTCCAGCCTTTCCGTTCACCTTCACACTCCTGGGCCAGACTATACTTAATCATAGGACCTACTGAAGAGATAAGTCTTCAGTAAAGACTTAAAGGTTGAGACTGAGTCTGCGTCTCTCACATGGGTAGGCAGACCATTCCATAAAAATGGAGCTCTATAGGAGAAAGCCCTACCTCCAGCCGTTTGCTTAGAAATTCTAGGGACAATTAGGAGGCCTGCGTCTTGTGACCGTAGCGTACGTGTAGGTATGTACGGCAGGACCAAATCGGAAAGATAGGTAGGAGCAAGCCCATGTAATGCTTTGTAGGTTAGCAGTAAAACCTTGAAATCAGCCCTTGCCTTAACAGGAAGCCAGTGTAGGGAAGCTAGCACTGGAGTAATATGATCAAATTTTTTGGTTCTAGTCAGGATTCTAGCAGCCGTATTTAGCACTAACTGAAGTTTGTTTAGTGCTTTATCCGGGTAGCCGGAAAGTAGAGCATTGCAGTAGTCGAGCCTAGAAGTAACAAAAGCATGGATTAATTTTTCTGCGTCATTTTTGGACAGAAAGTTTCTGATTTTTGCAATGTTACGTAGATGGAAAAAAGCTGTCCTTGAAGCAGTCTTGATATGTTCTTCAAAAGAGAGATCAGGGTCCAGAGTAACGCCGAGGTCCTTCACAGTTTTATTTGAGACGACTGTACAACCATCCAGATTAATTGTCAGATTCAACAGAAGATCTCTTTGTTTCTTGGGACCTAGGACAAGCATCTCTGTTTTGTCCGAGTTTAAAAGTAGAAAATTTGCAGCCATCCACTTCCTTATGTCTGAAACACAGGCTTCTAGCGAGGGCAATTTTGGGGCTTCACCATGTTTCATTGAAATGTACAGCTGTGTGTCGTCCGCATAGCAGTGAAATGTAACATTATGTTTTCGAATGACATCCCCAAGAGGTAAAATATATAGTGAAAACAATAGTGGTCCTAGAACGGAACCTTGAGGAACACCGAAATTTACAATTGATTTGTCAGAGGACGAACCATTCACAGAGACAAACTGATATCTTTCCGACAGATAAGATCTAAACCAGGCCAGAACTTGTCCATGTAGACCAATTTGGGTTTCCAATCTCTCCAAAAGAATGTGGTGATCGATGGTATCAAAAGCGGCACTAAGATCTAGGAGCATGAGGACAGATGCAGAGCCTCGGTCTGACGTCATTAAAAGGTCATTTACCACCTTCACAAGTGCAGTCTCAGTGCTATGATGGGGTCTAAAACCAGACTGAAGCGTTTCGTATACATTGTTTGTCTTCAGGAAGGCAGTGAGTTGCTGCGCAACAACTTTTTCTAAAATTTTTGAGAGGAATGGAAGATTCGATATAGGCCGATAGTTTTTTATAATTTCTGGGTCAAGATTCGGCTTTTTCAAGAGAGGCTTTATTACTGCCACTTTTAGTGAGCTTGGTACACATCCGGTGGATAGAGAGCCGTTTATTATGTTCAACATAGGAGGGCCAAGCACAGGAAGCAGCTCTTTCAGTAGTTTAGTTGGAATAGGGTCCAGTATGCAGCTTGAGGGTTTGGAGGCCATGATTATTTTCATCATTGTGTCAAGAGATATAGTACTAAAACACTTTAGTATCTCCCTTGAGCCAAGGTCCTGGCAGAGTTGTGCAGACTCTGGACAATGAAGCCCTGGAGGAATACCCAGATTTAAAGAGGAGTCCGTAATTTGCTTTCTAATGATCATGATCTTTTCCTCAAAAAAGTTCATAAATTTATTACTGCTGAAGTGAAAGCCATCCTCCATTTGCGAATGCTGCTTTTTAGTTAGCTTTGCGACAGTGTCAAAAAGAAATTTCGGATTGTTCTTATTTTCCTCAATTAAGTTGGAAAAATAGGATGATCGTGCAGCAGTGAGGGCTCTTCGATACTGCACGGTACTGTCTTTCCAAGCTAGTCGGAAGACTTCCAGTTTAGTGTGGCGCCATTTCCGTTCCAATTTTCTGGAAGCTTGCTTCAGAGCTCGTGTATTTTCTGTATACCAGGGAGCTAGTTTCTTATGACAGATGTTTTTAATTTTTAGGGGTGCAACTGCATCTAGGGTATTGCGCAAGGTTGAATTGAGTTCCTCGGTTAGGTGGTTAACTGATTCTTGTCCTCTGACGTCCTTGGGTAGGCAGAGGGAGTCTGGAAGGGCATCAAGGAATCTTTGGGTTGTCTGAGAATTTATAGCACGACTTTTAATCTTCCTTGGTTGGGGTCTGTATCCTACAGTCCTTTTATCCTACAGCCAGGGTCTCCTGGCTCTGATGCTGGTGTCCTCTGCCTGGGTTGAGAAACTGACTGAGGTGAGTGACACAGGATACGGAGCAACCATGCCATAAGATCACTGATTTGCTAAACTCAATCGAACAGTGAACGCATATTCAAAGCAACACTGACCTACTGGGACCCCAGTAACATTGGGACCTTAAAAATACTTCAAACAATAAATAGTGAGCTCCAAAAGTATTGTGACAGTAACTAATTTGTTGTTGTTTTGGCTCTGTACTCCTGCATTTTAGATTTGAAATTATACGACTATGAGGTTAAAGTGCAGACTGACAGCTTTAATGTGAGGGTATTTTCATCCATATCCCAAATATTATACCCCTAAGACAAGCTAACCTCTCACCATTGCAATAACGTGAGGTTAGCATTTTTGGGGGGTGTATGATATCTGTAACTTTCTCACTCATCATTATGCCCGATTCATTCAGGATTATCCGTAATCATGGTAGCCTCCTCATTAATATATTAATGTAGAAACATATTTTATGTCATTTTCGTCGTAAAAAGTGGACCAAAACGCAGAGGGTACATGAATGCTCATCTTCCTTATTTATTTGGAAAAACGTGAACACTTAACAAAAAAAATAAACAACGACAAAAACAGTCCTGTAAGGCTAACACAGCTATACACGGAAAAACTACCCACAAAACCCATGGAAAAAACACCCCTACTAAATAGGACCTTCAATTAGAGGCAATGAGGAACAGCTGCCTCCAATTGAAGGTCAACCCAATAAACTAAACATAGAAATAGAAGACCTAGAAAGAACATAGAAATATACTAACATAGAACATTAACCCAAAACCCCGAAACACATAAAAGAAACACCCCCTGCCACGCCCTGACCAAACTACAATAACAAATAACCCCCTTACTGGTCAGGACGTGACATTTTACTCTTATTTACAATAAAAGTAACTCCAAAATGACAGATACATTTCTGTTGGGTACAGAATAATTTGAAACACAACCATAACAAACAGCAAATGCATCCAACAAATGTGTAGAGTCACAAGCTTGATGTAGTCATTGTGTGCTAGGAATATGGGACCAAATACTTGGACATGATTTGGAAAGGAACACATCCCTCCACAGTTGACAGCAAATGTCAGAGGAAAAACCACGCCAAGAGGTTGAAGGAATTGTCCTCAGAGCACCAAGACAGGATTGTGTCAAGGAACAGATCTGGGGAAGGGTACCAAATCATTTATGCAGCATTGCATGTCCACAAGAACACAGTAGCCTCCATCATTTTTAAATGGAAGAAGTTCCTAGAACTGGCCGCCCGGCCAAACTGAGTAATTGGGGGAGAAGAGCCTTGGTCAGGGAAGTGACCAAGAACCCGATGTTCACTCTGACAGAGTTCCTCAATGGAGATGGGAGAACCTTCCACAAGGATAACCATCTCTGCAGCTATCCACCAATCAGGCCTTTATGGTATTGTCCAGACGGAAGTCACTCCTCAGTAAAAGGCATATGACAGCCTGCTTGGAGTTTGACAAAAGGCAACAAAAGGACTCAGACAATGAGAAACAACATTCTCTGGTCTGATGAAACCAAGATTGAACTCTTTGGCCTGAATGTCAAGATTGACGTCTGGAGGAATCCTGGCACCATCCCTACAGTGAAACTTGGTGGTGGCAGAATCATGTTGTGGGGATTTCTTTCAGCGGCAGGGACTGAGAGACTAGTCAGGATCAAGGGAAAGATGAACGGAGCAAAGTACAGAGAGATTCTTGATGAATACCTGCTCCAAAGTGCTGAGGATCTCAGACTGGTGCAAAGGTTCACCTTCCAACAGGACAACGACCCTAAGCACACAGCCAAGACAATGCAGGAGTGGCTTCGGGACATGTCTCTGAATGTCCTTGAGTGGCCCAGCCAGAGCCCGGAATTGAACCCGATCTAACATCTCTGGAGAGAGCTTAAAATAGCTGTGCCGCAATGCTCCCCATCAAACCTGACAGAGCTTGAGACAATATGCATGGAAGAATTGGAGAAACTTCCTAAATACAGGTGTTACAAGCTTGTAGCGTCACACCCTAGAAGACTCTAGGCCGTAATCAACATACATTTGCAAAAATGTCTAAAAACCAGTTTTTCCTTTGTCATTATGGTGTATTGTGTGTAGATTAGTGAAGGAAAAAAACAATTTAATGCATTTTAGAATAAGGCTGTAACGTAACAAAATGTGGAAAAAGTCAAGGGGTCTGAATACTTTCTGAATGCACTGTAAGTGAATTTGTTCCAATATTTTATGGTCTCTTAAAATTGGGGGACTATGCACAAAAAGTGATGTAATTTCTCAACAGTTCACCCAATATTTCCAAACGGGTAAGAACATAGTAAGAACACAATGTAATATAATAGAAAGATACATTGGGAAAACAATTTTAATTGCATTGTCTCAAAGTCGGTATTCTATCATTGGTATAGTGAGTATCCTACCTAATTCAGACACATGGGGGTGTCTTTTTCTCCCCTTTTTAAGATTACAATCAGAATACAATTGACAGCAAATGAACTATTTAAAAATACAACATTAAACCTATTAAGGTTTTTTTTCAATTTTTGCCTAAAATGACATACCCAAATCTAACTGCCTGTAGCTCAGGCCCTGAAGCAAGGATATACATTTTCTTGGTACCATTTGAAAGGAAACACTTTGAAGTTTGTGGAAATGTGAAAGGAACGTAGGAGAATATAACACATTAGATCTGGTAAAAGATAAGACAAAGAACAAAAATTGTTTTTATTATATTGCAGTCTGGATAGAGGAACTCTGCCTAGAATGCCATTATCCCTGAGTCGCCTCTTCACTGTTGATGTTGGGTGTGACGCATTGGGGCTCTGTCACGGGAACAGAAGAGGTTGGTTTTAATTATGTGTCTTGAACCACCTTTGAAACCCTGATGACCCTGGCCAAATGAACATTCAGGACAGTATGACATTATCGTTCCTAATATATTACCCCTTTCCAGATTATATCAACCCACTTACCACTGCTCTGTGGTAGTCCAAGTAGGGTGAATGCTCTGGTGTGAAATAGTAACTGTAATACCTGAAGAGGTGACTCTGGGAAGCTGGCCTACAAGGCAGAGTTCCTCTGTCTAGTGTCTGTGTTCTTTTGCCCATCTGACATATGTCTTTTTTTCTGTAACCCTGCCTAGAAGGCCAGCATACTATTTAATGAAGCTGCCAGTTGAGGACTTGTGAGGTGTCTGTTTCTCAAACTAGACACTCTAATGTACTTGTCCTCTTGCTCAATTGTGCACCGAGGCCTCTCACTCCTATTTCTATGTTGGTTAGAGCCAGTTTGCGCTGTTCTGTGAAGGGAATAGCACACATCTTCAGTTTCTTGGCAATTTCTCACATGGAATAGTCTTCATTTCTCAGAATAAGAACAGACTGACAAGTTTCAGTAGAAAGTATATTGGTTCTGGCCATTTTGAGCCTGTAATCCAACCCACAAATGCTTATGTTCCAGATAATCAATTAGTCTAAAGAAGGCGGGTTTTATTGCTTCTTTAATCAGGACAACAGTTTTCAGCTGTGCTAGCATAATTGCAAAAGAGTTTTCTAATGATCAATTAGCCTTTTAAAATGATAAACTTGGATTAGCTAACACAACGTGCCATTGGAACACAGGAGTGATGGTTGCTGATAATGGGCCTCTGTACGCCTATGTAGATATTCCACTCAAAATCAGCAGTTTCCAGCTACAATAGTCATTTACAACATTAACAATGTCTCCACTGTATTTCTGATCAATTTGATGTTATTTTAATGGACAGAAAATTTGATTTTCTTTCAAGAACAAGGACATTTCTAAGTGACCGCAAACTTTTGAACGGTATTGTGTATGTCGTGATGATTACCCAATACTGCCTTTAAGTACAGTATGTTTAAGCTCTGAGTGGACTCTCAAATCATCTATAAATGATTTACCCACATGTATAACTGCTAAAGGTATACCTTATATTAAAGTGACAGACCTACAAACATGTCTAACTGAGTTGTTAACATTTATAACTGCAAAATTTTACCATATTTTAAAGTGGCAATCCACTGACCATTAACAAATGAGTTACCAACATTTAAAACTGCTGAAAAGAAACCTTTCAAGAAAGTGGAAACCTACTGACCATTTGTTAATAAGTTGCAAATATTTATAACATCATATAATCTCCTCAATCATGCAATACATAGTAAGAACAAAATGTAATTTAGTTAATAGAAGGATACATTGGGAAAACAATTTCACAGTTTTTCCCAATTGTTTACACACTAAAATTGGAACTTGAAACACAATCACCGAAACCTGAAACTCATGTACCAAATCCCTAAACCAAGTCTGCAAAATTGTAAGCACAATTCCTGCTTTACGCTCAGTTTTCAATTCCATATCACACGTTTTGCAAAACACTACACACAGTTCTCTACATTAGGCACAACATTCCAAATGAATATCTCTTTAGCCCCTTTGGAAAGCAACGCCAATCACAATGCCAAGCTCTATACACCAGTTGGCAACACCCACTCCTCACAGGTGTGAACACTAGTTGCTGAATTGTTCACTTGTTCACTTATGAATTGAGTATGAGGGAGGCTAACCTTGAGCCGCTACACAGTTACATCTATCATCCGTACATTTATAAATTACAACCGGTAAGTTACCTACCATCTACACTATGCTCTTTATGTATGTATATTATAGTATACTGCAGTCCGACATATCAGTAGGCCTATGTTACTCAGTGATTGTTGGCCAATGTTACAGTAATGCCATTTCATATTGAAAAAATATATATTATTTTAGCTTACTGTAACCAATCATATCATATTTGTGAATCTCCTGCAGAACTGAGAGACGGCCACGCCATAGTGAAAGACACTGGCTGTTCACACCAGAACAGGGGACTGTTATTGTGAACATGGTGGTGGCAAACGACGCCATTAGACTATAAGAAATCCTGAACCACATAATTGCAGACAACACAATATTCAATAACATTCACCAGGTGGGCTTCTCTACATTGGACCGTGTATTACAGCGCAACCGAATCCAGATGAAACAGGTCTACAAGGTGCCATTTGAGTGAAACTCAGAGAGGGTTAAAGAACAGCGCTGTGAATATGTGCAAGTACTATACTGTGAATTTACTATCATATCAGCACTGTAGAGACACATTACAGTACTGTAATCCAGTGTATTGTGCCTCACCATATTGACTGCTCTAGGTCTATATTGTCTTGTTGTCTGTTTCAGAGAGTCTTGGAGCTAGATGCTGCTGCAATTCAGCACGTTTATATTTACATTGATGAGGCTGGCTTCAGCCTAGCCAAAAGAAGGGGACAGGGAAGGAAGATTATTGGCCACGGTGTCATTATGAATGTCCCTGGACAGCATGGAGGGTGTATCACCATGTGCACAGCCGTTAGCCATGAAAGCGTCCTCCATCACCATGCCAACCTTGATCCCTACAACACCGCCCTTCTCATCACATTCTTGGATACACTACATGGCATCCTCATTCCAGCCGAGTAGAAGGGTGGACCAGGGCAGCCCAGGTATGTTGTCATCTGGGACAATGTGAGTTTCCACCGGGCTGCGCTGGTCCGCAACTGGTTCATCGACCACCCACAATTTATTGTTCTATACCTCCCACCATATTCCCCATTCCTAAACCCAATTCAAGAGTTTTTTTTCGGCACGGCGATGGAAGGTGTATGACCACCATCCCCTCGCGCGCAAGTATCTTCTCCAGGCAATAGAGGATGTATGTGGTGAAGTTGATTTGGGAGCTTTCGGCGGCTGGATCCGTCACTCCAGAAGATTCTTTCCCTGCTGTTTAGCCAGGGAGAACGTACCTTGTGATGTAGATGAGGTGCTGTAGCCAGACCAAAATAGATTGGGGACATTGACTGGTGTAGGGTGCTGTCTTTTGGATGGGATTTTAAATGAGTGTCCTGACTCTCTGTGGTCACTAAAGATCCCATGGCACTTATTGTAGGGGTGTTAACCCTGGTGTCCTGGCTAAATTCCCAATCTGGATCTCATATCAGACGCTTTACTTATTTAAATATTCAGACAATTTTCTTATTTGTTGAAGCACCTTTGGCAACGATTACAGCCTCGAGTCTTCTTGGGTATGACGCTACAAGCTTGGCACACCTGTATTTGGAGAGTTTCTTCCATTCTTCTCTGCAGATCCTCTCAAGCTCTGTCAGGTTGGAGAGCGAGCATTGCTCCTCATCTCCAGGGATGGTCGATCAGGTTTAAGTCTGGGCTTTGGCTGAGCATTCAGAGACTTGTCCCGAAGCCACTCTTGCTTTGTCTTCGCTGCGTGCCTAGGGTCATTGTCCTGTTGGAAGGTAAACCTTTGCTGCAGTCTGAGGTCCTGAGAGCTCTGGAGCAGGTTTCCATCAAGGATCTTTCTGTACTTTGCTACGTTCATCTTTTCCTCGATCCTGACTAGTCTCCCAATCCCTGCCGCTGAAAAACATCCCCACATCATGATTCTGCCACAACCATGCTTCATCATAGGGATGGTGCCAGGTTTCCTCCAGACGTGATGCTTGGCATTCAGGCCAAAGAGTTCAATCTTGGTTTCATCGGACCACAGAATCTTGTTTCTCATGGTCTGAGATGCTTTAGGTGCCTTTTGGCAAACTCCAAGCGGGTTGTCAGGTGCCTTTTACTGAGGAGTGGCTCCCGTCTGGCAACTCTACCATAAAGGCCTGATTGGTGGAGTGCTGCAGAGATTGTTGTCCTTCTGGAAGGTTCTCCCATCTCCACAGAGGAACTCAATAGCTTTGTCAGAGTGACCATTGGGTTCTTGGTCACCTCCCTGACCAAGGCCCTTCTCCCCAGATTGCTCAGTTTGGCCGGGCGGCCAGCTCTAGGAAGTATCTTGGTGGTTACAAACTTCTTCTATTTTAGAATGATGGAGGTCACTGTGTTTTTAGGGACCTTCAATATTGCAGAAATATTTTGGTACCCTTCCCCAGGTCTCGACACAATCCTGTCTCGGAGCTCTACGGACAATTCCTTCAACCTCATGGCTTGTTTTTTGCTCTGACATGCATTGTCAACTGTGGGACCTTATATAGACAGGTGTGTGCCTTTCCAAATCATGTCCAATCCATTGAATTTACCACAGGTGAACTCCAATCAAGTTGTAGAAACATCTCAAGGATGATCAATGGAAATACAGTGAGGGAAAGAAGTATTTGATCCCCTGCTGATTTTGTACGTTTATCCACTGACAAAGAAATGAACAGTCTATAATTTTAATGGTAGGTTTATTTGAACAGTGAGAGACAGAATAACAACAAAACAATCCAGAAAAACGCATGTCAAAAATGTTATAAATTGATTTGCATTTTAATGAGGGAATTAAAGTATTTGACCCCCTCTCAATCAGAAAGATTTCTGGCTCCCAGGTGTCTTTTATACAGGTAACGAGCTGAGATTAGGAGCACACTCTTAAAGGGAGTGCTCCTAATCTCAGTTTGTTACCTGTATAAAAGACACCTGTCCACAGAAGCAATCAATCAGATTCTAAACTCTCCAGCATGGCCAAGACCAAACAGCTCTCCAAGGATGTCAGGGACAAGATTGTAGACCTACACAAGGCTGGAATGGGCTACAAGACCATCGCCAAGCAGCTTGGTGAGAAGGTGACAACAGTTGATGCGATTATTCGCAAATGGAAGAAACACAAAAGAACTGTCAATCTCCCTCGGCCTGGGGCTCCATGCAAGATCTCACCTCGTGGAGTTGCAATGATCATGAGAACAGTGAGGAATCAGCCCAGAACTACACAGGAGGATCTTGTCAATGATCTCAAGGCAGCTGGGACCATAGTCATCAAAAAAACTATTGGTAACACACTACGCTGTGAAGGACTGCAATCTTGTAGCACCCGCAAGGTCCCCCTGCTTAAGAAAGCACATATACATGCCCGTCTGAAGTTTGCGAATGAACATCTGAATGATTCAGAGGACAACTGGGTGAAAGTGTTGTGGTCAGATGAGACCAAAATGGAGCTCTTTGGCATCAACTCAACTCGCCGTGTTTGGAGGAGGAGGAATGCTGCCTATGACCCCAAGAACACCATCCCCACTGTCAAACATGGAGGTGGAAACATTATGCTTTGGGGGTGTTTTTCTGCTAAGGGGACAGGACAACTTCACCGCATCAAAGGGACGATGGACGGGGCCATGTACCGTCAAATCTTGGGTGAGAACCTCCTTCCCTCAGCCAGGGCATTGAAAATGGGTCGTGGATGGGTATTCCAGCATGACCCAAAACACATGGCCAAGGCAACAAAGGAGTGGCTCAAGAAGAAGCACATTAAGGTCCTGGATTGGCCTAACCAGTCTCCAGACCTTAATCCCATAGAAAATCTGTGGAGGGAGCTGAAGGTTCGAGTTGCCAAACGTCAGCCTCGAAACCTTAATGACTTGGAGAAGATCTGCAAAAAGGAGTGGGACAAAATCCCTCCTGAGATGTGTGCAAACCTGGTGGCCAACTACAAGGAACGTTTGACCTCTGTGATTGCCAACAAGGGTTTTGCCACCAAGTACTAAGTCATGTTTTGCAGAGGGGTCAAATACTTATTTCCCTCATTAAAATGCAAATCATTTTATAACATTTTTGACATGCGTTTTTCAGGATTTTTTGTTGTTGTTATTCTGTCTATCAATGTTCAAATAAACCTACCATTAAAATTATAGACTGATCATTTCTTTGTCATTGGGCAAACGTACAAAATCAGCAGGGGATCAAATACTTTTTTCCCTCACTGTAGGATGCACCTGAGCTCAATTTCAAGTCGCATAACAAAGGATTTGAATACTTATGGAAATAAGATATTTCTGTTTTAAATGTTTTATAAATTATATATATATATATATATGCCTTATTTACTTTGAAGAACTAGGCAGCAGCTCTATAGAGGTGAGATGACTTGGAATGAAATCATAAAGTCATCAAATAAGTTTGATGGTTAAGCAAGTAATGTGAATAAATTATAGTTAATAAGTGATAAGCAGTAATGGACAGTCACTACCATCATGAGACTTTTATTAATTGTTTTATTCAATGTTCTTACAGCATTCAACCCACATAATGCATAGCGCATTTAATGTCTAAAAAAAGATTTGAAACCTAAGTCAAAAACATTATTTTTTAATAATCAAACCGAAACCAAACTGACCTCAAAAGGCACTCATCGCTCAGCACTACTGTGCTGACCAATGATGCAAGCTAGCTAATTTACCAGCTACCTAGCTAGACAGTACCTGAGTTCACAGGTTAGATAACTTCGCTAGCAGGCGTGCTAATCCAAAAAAGTTGGATAAACAAATTGCATGGAAATTCTGTCATGTTGACGTTAGTTAGTAAAGCTACCTAGCCAGAAAACATTATATATTTAGCTAGCTAACTATGTCATGCCAAAGATTATATCATGCTAAATCGTCAAGCATTTCTATATTCAAAAATACATTTCTGGTTTTACCTAATGCTAGCTAGCTAACATTTCCGAGCTAGCTAGGTAGTTTCTTTCGCACAACTCTTCTGTCTGGCCTTTGCACACTTCACTTCATCCTTTCACAACACACTGTCACACGATGTCAGTGTCAACACAACATTCTGGGCACATTTCAGCTTGTCTTTATTTCAAGAGTGTTTCATAGATGGGCAGATCTCACAAATTTGGGGTAATTTCTCCTAATCCAGCAAACCACACCTATAATATGCCTTGAAATCTTTAGATGAAGCCTTCATTCCTGGAATAAGTAAGAGTACCAATGCATCAGAGTTTCACACGTGGGACAAAACACATCATTGGAGTTGAACATTGGTCAGAAAACCAAACATTTCTGTTCCTGTGACAGCAACAGTTCATCACACACAAAAGAGAGACAATAACTATTGTTCAACTGTGCAACCATAAAAAAATAAGGTTGCATGAGGATACATAAGGGTTCAATATTATACGCATTTGTAAGTGCATTTATAAATGAGTAATAGCTGGAGGTAAATAGTGGCTCACTATTTGGCAAGCACTGACTGGCTTTCACACTATTTTGACCAATTAATATAACCCATTTATTAATAGTTTATAATGCATTTACAAATGATTAAATAACTGTTAATGACATAATTACAAACCCTTTATAATCCCTTTTAAAATGGAACCTTATTGTAAAGTGTTACCATTCTTTCTCACTACTTAGGTCTATTTCTTAAAATAACTCTGATAATAGTGTCGGTTGACCTTGCTGGAAACCTTCACAATCTTATCCAGTCTGTTCTTGTTGCAGACGTTCAAATGACTAAACCAGGCCACCATAGAGAAAGACTGAGTATATAAACACAACAGTAAGGAGATACAGCTACTTTCAGCCCCCATCCATACTTTTATAAGCCCTATTATAAACTGCACAACATTTGCCTCTTTCATGACGCTATGTGCACAAGAGTAATGTAATATTTAGGAGAAATTACCCTGAATTTGTGAGACCTGCCCATCTATGAAACACTCTTGAAATAAAGACGAATGAGAGAACTCACAGACATGTGACAGAGTGTGTGGGCTGCCAACAAAGATTTCCTAGCAGCAGGTATTACATCAGAAGATTTCACAATGTGTTATTGTGGTCCCTTTTGGCTCAGTTGGTTTTACTGGCATTTTCAATGCCAGGGTTGTGGGTTCGATTCCCACGGGGGACCTGTGTGAACAAAAATGTATGCACTCATTACTGTAACTTGCTTCGGATAAGAGCATTTGCTAAATTACTCAAATGTAAACATTTTATTTGAGGGGCCTTTGGAAGATTGTCAACATGTGTGTGTGTATATATATATATATATATATATATATTTTTATTCTGTTCAATGAGAAAAATCACAAAATAATTCATCAATAAATGTTAACACGTAACACACCTGTCACACCTTAATGCACAGCTACTATTTCTGAATGTGAATAAATGCAATGAATAAAACCAGAAGAAAATTCTAACATTAAATATGAGGCTTCATTAATTGAATTACTTATATGCTCCTGAAAAGGAAGAATGACACACAGAGAAGGGAACACCTGTTTGTAAATCCACAAAGTCAAACATATTTAGCCATGACATGATGTCAATGTTACAAAATGTTTACATGCACAACTCACACATGTCATGTTTCACACACACGTTTCAAGGATTTCCTACAGAACTCCCACCTGACTTTCAGCAACCTCGACTCAAGATAAAATGTCCTGACCTGTCAGCATATTTTTGTGTCCATATTCCCTTATTTGGGGGTCCGTTATCTACGTGTATATGCCTAAGGAAAGGGTATAAAAAAAACGACCCTAACTACTGCCGTTTCACCCATACCTTCTCGGGGGCTCTAAGGTAAGCGATGTGCTCGGCATTTATACTGCTTGTGTGTGAGCTGCAATGTCTAACACTTTGTCTGGTTTTTAATGATTTTCCCTATGTGGTTGTATTTATCCTACAGTTCTTTTGCTGCTATGTTTGTGTTGAAGTTCACTGTGGGTCTCCTGACCCTGATGCTGGTGTCCTCTGCCTGGGTTGAGGAACTGACTGAGGTAAGTGACACAGGATACGGAGCTACCATGCCATAAGATGGCTGCTTTGCTAAACTCAGTCAAACAGTCTGCATACTCAAAGTAACTCTGGGACCTACTGGGACACCAGTAACAGTGGGAACTTAAAAATCCTTCACACAATAAATATAGTGAGCTCCAAAAGTATTGGAACAGTGACACATTTGTTGTTGTTTTGGCTGTGTACTCCAGCATTCTGGATTTGAAATGATACAATGACTATGAGATGAGTGAGTGAGTGCAGACTGTCAGCAAAAATTTTAGGGTATTTTCATCCATATCGGGGGAACCGTTTAGAAATTGCAGCACTTTTTGTACATAGTCACCCCATTTTAGGGGAACAAACATGTATTATGTGTATTAAAGTAGTAAAATGTTAAGTATTTGGTTCCATATTCCTAGCACACAATGACCACATCAAGCTTGCGACTCCACACATTTGTTGGATGCATTTGCTGTTTGTTTTGGTTGTGTTTCAGATTATTTTGTGCCCAATAGAAATTAATGGTAAACATATATTGTGTCATTTTGGAGTGACTTTTATTGTAAATAAGAATATAATATGTTTCTAAACACTTCTACATTAATGTAGATGCTACCATGATTACGGATAATCCTGCATGAATCGTGAATAAGACAGTTAGGAAAGGCAGTTAGGAAAGCCAAGGCTAGCTTTTTCAAGCAGAAATTTGCTTCCTGCAACACAAACTCAAAAAAGTTCTCTGGGACACTGTAAAGTCCATGGAGAATAAGAACACCTCCTCCCAGCTGCCCACTGCACTGAGGCTAGGAAACACTGTCATCACCGATAAATCCACTATAATTGAGAATTTCAATAAGCATTTTTCTACGGCTGGCCATGCCTTCCACCTGGCTACCCCTACCCCGGTCAACAGCTCTGCACCCCCCACAGCAACTCGCCCAAGCCTTCCCGATTTCTCCTTCTCCCATATCCAGTTAGCTGATGTTCTGAAAGAGCTGCAAAATCTGGACCCCGACAAATCAGCTGGGCTAGACAATCTGGACCCTTTCTTTCTAAAATGATCTGCAGAAATTGTTGCAACCCCTATTCTGCAACCCCTGTTCAACCTCTCGTGTCGTTTGAGATTCCCAAAGATTGGAAAGCAGCTGTGGTCATCCCCCTCTTCAAAGGGGGGGACACTCTTGACCCAAACTGCTACAGACCTATATCTATCTTACCCTGCCTTTCTAAGGTCTTCGAAAGACAAGTTAATCTTACATCTAGATGTTCCGCTAGCGGAACGCCTCGCCAATATCCAATGATAGGGCGTGGCACGAATTACAAACTCCTCAAAAATCCAAAAACTTCAATTTCTCAAACATATGACTATTTTACACCATTTTAAAGACAAGATTCTCCTTTATCTAACCACATTGTCCGATTTCAAAAAGGCTTTACAACGAAAGCAAAACATTAGATTATGTCAGGAGAGTACCCAGCCAGAAATAATCAGACACCCATTTTTCAAGCTAGCATATAATGTCACAAAAGCCAAAACCACAGCTAAATGCAGCACTAACCTTTGATGATCTTCATCAGATGACACTCCTAGGACATTACGTTATACAATACATGCATGTTTTGTTCAATCAAGTTCATATTTATATCAAAAACCAGCTTTTTACATTAGCATGTGATGTTCAGAACTAGCATACCCACCGAAAACTTCCGGTGAATTTACTAAAATTACTCACGATAAACGTTCACAAAAAACATAACAATCATTGTAAGAATTATAGATACAGAACTCCTTTATGCAATCGCGGTGTCCAATTTTAAAATAGCTTTTCGGTGAAAGCACATTTAGCAATATTCTGAGTAGATAGCCCAGCCATCACAGGCTAGCTATTTTGACACCCACCAAGTTTGCCACTCACCAAACTCAGATTTACTATAAGAAAAATTGGATTACCTTTGCTGTTCTTCGTCAGAATGCACTCCCAGGACTTCTACTTCACACCCAATGTTGTTTTGGTTCCAAATAATCCATAGTTATATCCAAATAGCGGCGTTTTGTTCTTGCGTTATGGACACTATCCGAAGGGTGATGCGCCGGCGCATATCGTGACATTTTTTTAAAAAATATTCCATTACCGTTGTCATGGATTTCTTCGTCGTCAGACGATATGGCGAAATCATCGTCGGAAAATGAGGACCAATATGCAGCAGAGTTGAGATTGTTCATTTTGAACCTTTAATAAACTCAAAAATGAACATACAAAATAACAAAACGAACTCACGATCTACTAGACAGTCTTGAAAGGCTCACTCAGCAAAACAAGAAACAATCTCCCACAATTACACAGACAAACACACCCAACTAATATAGGACTTCCAATCAAAGGCAACACCACACAGCTGCCTTCAATTGGAAGTCCACCCCAATTAACCAAACATAGACATACAACTAACTAGATCAACAGAAATACGTAAACAAGGAACAGTGCCCAAAAACCCCGGAATACTTAAATCAAATGCCCTTTTAGAAAAAACACCACCCCGAACCACATAAACCAAATACCCTCTGCCACGTCCTGACCAAACTACAGTAACAATTAATCCTTATACTGGCCAGGACGTGAGAACCGTACTTCGAAGCATGTCAAACGCTGTTTAAAATCCATTTTTATGCGATTTTTCTCGTAAAATAGCGATAATATTCCGACCGGGAGACGTTGTTTTCGTTGAAAGGCTGAAAGAAGAAAATGCTGACTTCATGTGCACGCGCGCACCCGTGTCATTGTTCTCAGATCGACCACTATCCAAATGCGCTACTGTTTTCCGCCCAGGGACTGCAGAGTCATCATTCCCCGTTCTGGCGCCTTCTGAGAGCCTATGGGAGCCTTAGAAAATGTCACGTTACAGCAGAGATCCTCTGTTTTCGATAAAGAGGCTATAGAAGGCCAAGAAATGGTCAGACAGGGCACTTCCTGTATAGAATCTTCTCAGGTTTTGGCCTGCCATATGAGTTCTGTTATACTCACAGACACCATTCAAACAGTTTTAGAAACTTTAGGGTGTTTTCTATCCAAATCAAACAATTATATGCATATTCTAGTTTCTGGGCAGGAGTAATAACCAGATTAAATCGGGTGCGTTTTTTATCCGGCCGTGAAAATACTGCCCCCTATCCTAAACAGGTTAACAAACAGATTACCGACCATTTCGAATCCCACCGTACCTTCTCCACTATGCAATCTGGTTTCAGAGCTGGTCATGGGTGCACCTCAGCCAAGCTCAAGGTCCTAAACGATATCATAACCGCCATTGATAAGAAACAATACTGTGCAGCCGTATTCATCGACCTGGCTAAGGCTTTCAACTCTGTCAATCACCACATCCTTATCGGCAGACTCAACAGCCTTGGATTCTCAAATGATTGCCTCGCCTGGTTCACCAACTACTTCTCCGATAGAGTTCAGTGTGTCAAATCGGAGGACCTGTTGTCCGGACCTCTGGCAGTCTCTATGGGGGTGCCACAGGGTTAAATTCTTTGGCCGACTCTCTTCTCTGTATACATCAATGATGTCGCTCTTGCTGCTGGTGAGTCTCTGATCCACCTCTACGCAGACGACACCATTCTGTATATTTCTGGCCCTTCTTTGGACACTGTGTTAACTACCCTCCAGACGAGCTTCAATGCCATACAACTCTCCTTCCGTGGCCTCCAACTGCTCTTAAATACAAGTAAAACTAAATGGATGCTCTTCAACCAATCACTGCCGCACCTGCTCGCCCATCCAGCATCACTACTCTGGACGGTTCTGACTTAGAATATGTGGACAACTACAAATACCTAGGTGTCTGGTTAGACTGTAAACTCTCCTTCCAGACTCACATTAAACATCCCCAATCCAAAATTAAATCTAGAATTGGCTTCCTATTTCGCTACAAAGCATCTTTCACTCATGCTGCCAAACATACCCTCGTAAAACTGACCATCCTACCGATCTTCGACTTCGGCGATGTCATTTACAAAATAGCCTCCAACATTCTACTCAACAAATTGGTCTATCACAGTGCCATCCGTTTTGTCACCAAAGTCTCATATACTACCCACCACTGCGACCTGTACGCTCTCGTTGGCTGGCCCTCAATCATACTCGTCGCCAAACCCACTTGCTACAGGTCATCTACAAGACCCTGCTAGGTAAAGCCCCGCCTTATCTCAGCTCGCTGGTCACCATAGCAGCACCCACCCGTAGCACGCGCTTCAGCAGGTACATCTCACTGGTCACCCCCAAAGCCAATTCCTGCTTTGGCCGCCTCTCCTTCCAGTTCTGTGCCGCCATTGACTGGAACGAACTACAAAAATCAATTAAACTGGAGACACTTATCTCCCTCACTAGCTTTAAGCACCAGCTGTCAGAGTAGCTCACAGATCACTGCACCTGTACATAGCCCATCTGTAAATTAGCCCAAACAACTACCACATCCCCTACTGTATTTATTTATTTATTTATCTTGCTCCTTTGCACCCCAGTATTTCTACTTTGCACATTCATCTACTGCACATCTACCATTCCAGAGTTCAATTGCTATTTTGTATTTACTTCACCACCATGGCCTATTTATTGCCTTACCTCCCTTATCTCACCTCATTTGCACACATTGTATATAGACTTGTTTTTGTACTGTATTATTGACTGTATGTTTGTTTACTCCATGTGTAACTCTGTGTTGTTGTGTGTCGAACTGCTTTGCTTTATCTTGGCCAGGTCGCAGTTGTAAATGAGAACTTGTTCTCAACTTGCCTACCTGGTTAAATAACGTTGAAATAAAAATAAAATTTCAATAAAATAAAATAATGATGAGTGAGAAAGTTAGACGCATGAATATCATACCCCCCAGAAAATGCTAGCCTTCTGTTATTGTAACGGTTAGTAGTTAGCATGCCTTGAGGGTATAACATTTGTGATATGGATGAAAATACCCTCAAATTAAAGCTGTCAGTCTGCACTTTAACCTCATAGTCATTGTATTATTTCAAATTCAAAATGAGTACAAAGCCAAAACAACAAGAAATGTGTCACAGTTCCAATACTTTTGGAGCTCGATGTATATTCATGTATTTATATTCTCTGTATTCATTTTATATGTATTCTCCGTTGTCGCCTGTCTTTTTTCACATTGTCATCCAAAGTTTGAAGGTGAGAAAAAAACAGTTTTGGCACCATCTCACATTACCAAGCATATAAATAATAAAAACCATGTCATGATTAAGCAGACTTAATGGATCCAATGTTCTTTCTTACAGAGAATGTTGTGGAAGAAGACACCTCTGGTGAGCTCTCTGTTGGTGAGCTGCTGACCAGAGCCAACAGGGACCTCAGTAAGTTGATTCAATGCTCAAGGAATTAAGAGGATGCAGATGAATTATTTTGGACTAGCCCCCAGAGTAACCTGTTCTACATGTTCTTTACTCAAGCCCCCGAAGCCGATGAGCCTACTCTGATGGGAGACATTGCCATGCCCTCTGAGAAGAACGCTGACCCCTGCACCGCCACCGGGTGTCTGTGGCAAAAGTACAGTGACGGAAACATCTGGGTGCCCTACGTCATTGCCAACCACTTCTGTAAGTGTTCACTTTCGTGTACATTTAATTTCATATGTTGAGATATTGTACAAGCGATGCAACAATTTCACTATCTGTTGTTGTTCATCTACAACAGCATCTCGCGAAGTAGCCATCATCCAGCGTGGTCTTGACTCCTTCGCCGAAACCACCTGCATCCGCTTCTTCCAGCGTCAGAATGAGAGGGACTACCTCAGCATTGAGTCTCGCAGCGGGTGAGCCTGAATTTAAATAACATTACTAAACAAATTAAACATTATTAGTTTATGTAACCTTTACTTAATAACCTCTTATGGCTAGGGGGCAGTATTTTCACGGCTGGATAAAAAACGTACCCGATTTAATCTCATTATTAGTCCTGCCCAGAAACTGGAATATGCATATAATTATTAGCTTTGGAGAGAAAACACTCCAAAGTTTCTGAAACTGTTTGAATGGTGTCTGTGAGTATAACAGAACTCCTATGGCAGGCAAAAACCTGAGATGCTTCTGTTCAGGAAGTAGCCTGTCTGAACATTTCTTGCCCTTCTTTATTATCTCTATCGTTTACAAAGGATCTCTGCTCTTACGTGACACTTCGCACGTCTCCAATGAGGTCTCATAGCCCGGGAAAAACAGGAATGACGTAATTCAAAGCCCTGGCTGAAACAAAGGAGAGCAAAAGCTAAGTGGTCACTCAATGGACTAAGCCTTAGGCGCGTGACACGCCCCGCCCCCGGCTTTCAGTTTTTTCCTCAGTTTACAGACAGGCAGATTCCCGGTCGGAATATTATCGCTTCTCTACGAGATAAATTGCATAAATATTGGTTTTAAACAGCGGTTGACATGCTTCAAAGTACGGTAATGGAATATTTAGAAATTTTTTGTCATATTTTGCGTCATGCTCGTGGCCGAGATTTAGCGTTGGGATAGTGTCTAGAACGCACGAACAAAACGTCGCTGTTTGGATATAACGATGGATTATTTGGGACCAAACCTACATTTGTTATTGAAGTAGAAGTCCTGGCAGTGTATTCTGATGAAGAACAAGCAAGGTAAGAACATTTTTCTTATAGGAAATGTGATTTTGGTGAAGGCTAAACTTGCAGGGTGTCTAAATAGCTAGCCCTGTAACGCCGGGCTATGTACTTAGATTATTGCAAAATGTGCTTCATCCGAAAAGCTATTTTAAAATCGGACATATCGAGTGCATAGAGGAGTTCTGTATCTATAATTCTTAAAATACTTGTTATGCTTTTTGTGAACGTTTATCGTGAGTAATTTAGTAAAATCACCGGAAGTGTTCGGTGGGAATGCTAGTTCTGAACGTCACATGCTAATGTAAAAAGCTGGTTTTTGATATAAATATGAACTTGATTGAACAGACATGCATGTATTGTATAACACAATGTCCTAGGTGTGTCATCTGATGAAGATCATCAAAGGTTAGTGCTGCATTTAGCTATGGTTTGGGCTTATGTGACATGATATGCTAGCTTGAAAAATGGCTGTGTGATTATTTCTGGCTGGGTACTCTGCTGACATAATCTAATGTTTTGCTTTCGCTGTAAAGCCTTTTTGAAATCGGACAGTTTGGTTAGATAAAGGAGAGTCTTGTCTTTAAATAGCTGTAAAATAGTCATATGTTTGAAAAGTGTAAGTTTTCGGATTTAGAGGAGTTTGAATTTCGCGCCCCGCCCATCATTGGATATTGGAGCAGACGTTCCGCTAGCGGAACGTGTAGATGTAAGAGGTTTTAAGTAGGCAAGTCACATCAATATGCATGTAACTGAATTTCCCTTTGAAGATTATAATCCATACAATAATAGTTTTTGATCCCCACCACCATGTATCTCTTATGAACCCATTACCCCGAGGTTTCCTAAAACCCTTACAACGAACTAGATGATTAGGTTAGGCCTTATTTCTGGCATTGGATTGGTGCACCTTGACCCTCTGCTCTTCTTCCCAGGTGCTACTCTTATGTTGGCCGTCAGGGTAATGCCCAGACTGTGTCTCTGGCCCGTCAGGGCTGCCTGTACCACAGCACCGTCCAGCATGAGCTCCTCCACGCCCTGGGCTTTAACCATGAGCAGACCCGCAGCGACCGTGACAACCACATCCATGTCTACTGGGAGAACATCATTGATGGTCGATACCATTCATTTATCCTGTTTCCCTTTAACTTACTTTCACTTTACATGATAAGAAACTGCCTCTATCTCTAACTGCTAATTCTAACATAAGAGAATATTTTGGGGGCTGCATAATACTGTACTTGTCAGCATGCCCGCTTTTTGTTTTTCAAGCTGTAGTGTAATCTATAGTTCTATAGTTGTTAATGTCTGTTTAATATTGTAACTGATTGATCTTGCTCATAAAGTAGGGTGAAACACAGCCTATCAGCTCTATGAACATTTTGTCTTTAATATGTTTATCCCAGACATGAAGTACAACTTCGACAAGATCGCCACCCTGAACCAAGGAACTCCCTATGACTACAACTCTGTCATGCAGTACGAGAGGTCAGCTACGTGATGTCTTTCTAAGAATTACAAATATTTCTGGAATGGACCCCAATTATACGTAACGTTCCATCCCTTCCTCAGTGTCCTTTCATTCAGGCCAAGATATACAGTACTGTAGCTTCAGCAGTGACATTGTTGAGTAGGCCTAAATTGTGTTGCATTGTGATTTGGTGTGGTTACAGGTACGCCTTCTCCAAGAACAACCGCCCCACCATGGTGCCCTTCCCCGACAGCAACGTGTCTTTCGGCGAGGCCACTCAGATGAGCAAGAACGACATAGACAGGCTGAACAGGCTGTATGGCTACTGTGGGTATTGCCACACTGAACAACTTACTGTACTTGGGATTGGATGATTAAAATATAGGCCAAGGCTGCTTGACTGGATCAAATCTCCTCGTTCCGACCTCCTGGATGCCTCTTCCCCAGAGCTAATGTAGCTCTAATATATCTAGAGCTTAATAACGGTGAGAATTGTGACATTGAGGGTGGGAGGATATATCACACTGGACATAGCTTTATGTGTATGATTAAATAATCACTATTGTTTTCTCCTTTGCCCCCAATAGAAACCTGTGGTCCCACTTCCGATGAACTCAAGATCACTCCGCTGAAGGAGTAGAGTGACCTCGAGTGGTAGAACTATTAGAATTCAATTTGCCTCAAAACATCAAGGCTGTGCAACCTCTAATAATCACAATAAAAATATGATCAACTGAAATCAAAAGCTAATCTGTGTTGATCCTTCCACTTCAGTACGGTTCTCCAAATATGTGTCCATACATGCTTTACTCAACATAAGTATTCTAATGCTTTGAACAAGTGTTACAGCTATGGAACATCTTCACAATAACCCTAAACCGAAACATTTGTGGACTGTGTTGAATAACAAATACAATCATAAAAGTATTTTGTTTACTTCTACGTTAGAAAAGTATTATAACCAGTTTGAGGAAAACATAAAGTGACGGTCTACATAGTAGGAATGTAGACCGTGAAGCTGTGTTTAATTTTGCTCTGTACTCCAGCATTTTGGATTTGAGATCAATGTTTAATATGAGGCGACAGTACCGAAATTCACATTTTATTTGAGGGTATTTTCATTCATATCCGTTTTACTGTTTAGAAATTAAAGCACTTTACGTATCTAGTCCCCCGCATTTAATTTAGTCAAAAGTTTAACATTTGGGCCCATATGTGACAAACCCGTCCTATTGTAAACTAAGGAGAGTAAAATCTAATTTATGAATAACTTTCAACTGAATACATTCTGACATTTTGTCCAATTATTGGAAATAATATACAACCATATCTTCGTATCTATCTCACATTGTAAATCCCTTTGCCATACAATTCTCACGTTGTGGCGCAATTGTGTAGAGGTAGGTGAAGGAGTCAAGCGCAGGAGAGCAGAGATGTCTGAGATGCGTATTTAATAGGCAAGTCCCACAAACATACAGGTCAGGTACAATACCAAAACAAACGCTCTTGACAACAGAGAAAACCAGTTACTCACGGAAGGAGGGAAACAAAAAACAATGCTGCTAAACTTATACACACTGTATAATACGTGAGAACCAATAAGGCACAACCTTCTTTTTACAGAAGGCGATAGCCAAATCGGCATATTCTGAGGGAATGCGCACGGTGGAGATATGGTCTGGACTCTCCGCCGTCGTTGCACCAATGGAAACCCCTACACACCTGCCTGAGCACTCCTCTGACCACCCCTTTAGAGCCCTCTGTTGCCACAAAATCTTAGGGTTGTCACAGGCCAACCAGGGGATCCCCAGCACCACCGGAAACGCAGGAGAATCAATGAGGAGGAGACTGATTCTCTCCTCATGACCCTCCTGCGTAACCATGCCCAGTGGAGCCGTGGCCTCCCTGACCCTAATGGTCGGCTAGCTAAGGCGTGCACTGGGAAGGGTTTATCAATCTGAACAAGGGGGATCCCTAAACTATGCGCAAAACCGCGGTCAATAAAATTCCCTGCTGCGCCTGAATTGACTAGCGCCTTATGCCGGGAATGAGGGGAAAACTCAGGAAAAGAAATCAACACATACATCTGACCAACAGGGGACTCTGGGTGAGCCTGGTGCCAACTCACCTGGGGTGTCCGAGCAGTGCTCGGCCTGGCATCTCGACTCCCAGAAGAGCCCCTCCAGCACCGGCCAGCAGTGTGCCCTCTACGACCACAGCTGGTACAGGAAAGGGCTCCTCCTCCGGTCGCCCTCGCTGCAGCACCTCCTAGCTCCATGGGCGTCGGAGCGGAGGGGCTGGGGGAGGAAACTGACAGGACCCGATCCGGACGTCCGCAGGTCGCCAGCAAGTTGTCCAGCCGAATGGACGTCTACCAGCTGGTCCAAGGTGAGGGTGGTGTCTCGACAGGCTAACTTCCTGCGGATGTCCTCGCGCAAACTGCACCTATAGTGATCGATCAAGGCCCTGTCGTTCCATCCCGAGCCGGCGGCCAAGGTCCGGAACTATAGGGCGAAGTCCTGTGCGCTCCTCATCTCCTGCCTTAGATGGAACAGCCGTTCACCTGCCGCTCAGCCCTCAGGTGGGTGGTCGAACATGGCCCGGAAGCGACGGGTGAACTCTGGGTAGTGGTCCCTCGCCGAGTCTGGATCGTTCCACACCGTGTTGGCCCACTCCAGGGCTTTGCCTGAGAGGCAGGAGACGAGGGCGTTCACGCTCTCACCTCCCAAAGGAGCCGTGTGAATGGTTTCCAGGTATAGCTCCATCTGGAGTAAGAACCCCTGGCACCCGGTCGCCGTCCCATCATACTCCCTCGGGAGCGCAAGCCGAATTCCACTTGGACCAGGCGACGAAGGAGAGGGTTGTGGGACTGAGTGTGGCTGGTGGAGGAAGGCCACCTCTCTCCCATCTTTCCATCGTCGCTATCACCTGATCCATTGCGGTCCCCAGACGGTATAATACTGCCGTGTGGTGTTGGACGCGCTCCTCCATAGATATCGGAAGCGCGTCAGCTCATGCTGACTCCATCAAGAACTGGTGCGGGATTCTGTGACGCAATTGTGTAGAGGTAGGTGAAGGAGTCAAGCGCAGGAGAGCAGAGATGTCCGAGATGCGTATTTAATAGGCAAGTCCCACAAACATACAGGTCAGGTACAATGCCAAAACAAACGCTCTTGACAACAGAGAAAACCACTTACTCACGGAAGGAGGGAAACAAAAATCAACGCTCCTAAACTTATACACACTATGTATAATACGTGAGCACCAATAAGGCACAACCTTAGCGAACAACGTCACAGGAACAATCCCGCACCAAGCTAGGCAGGCAAACAGGGGTAATTATACAAACAGAAATTAAGGCAAATGAAAACAGGTGTGAAAGAACCACAGACAAAACAAATGGAAATGGAAAAAAGGGATCGGTGACGACTAGTAGGCCGGCGACGCCGACCTCCGAGCGCCGCCCGAACAGGGAGAGGAACCACCTTTGGTGGAAGTCGTGACACTTTTTTCACGTGTCATTATTAACTTTTAAAAGCATTTTGTGTCATAAGGGAACTGATTGTACAGCGATGGCAGTGGGAAAAAATATTCTACAACATTGTTGTCTTTTGACACAACTGCCCCTCCTAGTTGGTGTGTACCTGGTTGGGGTTATATTGTGTTAAAAACCTATGTGCAGCCTAGAATTAGCCATTCAAGTGCATACTTTTCCTCTTTATTGTGGAATTATTGTAGAGGGAAATCCGGCCTGTTGGAGAATATCTCCACAGTTTTCCTTAGAATAGATCGAAGTTCATGGCATCCTACAAAACCAACAAAATAGTCATCATTAATTAGCAAAAACTATTCACTTGAATGGCTAATTCTAGGCAGCACAAATGTTTTTAACACAATATATAACCTTAGTCAGCTACATACCAACTAGGATGCCCATACCAGCCAGCCAACCAGCACCATGGCGAGAGGCATAAGCACTGTTAGTTTTAGTTTGTTTTTATATTGTGTTATCATCGTCCTATCATCTGTTATTTTTGTAACCAAGTTCAGCCTAGTAGCTATAGTTGAAGTCGGAAGTTTACAAACACCTTAGCAAAATACATTTAAACTCCGTTTTTCACAATTCCTGACATTTAGTCCGAGTAAAAATTCCCTGTCTTAGGTCAGTTAGGATCACCACTTTATTTTAAGAATGTGAAATGTCAGAATAATAGTAGAGAGAATGATTTATTTCAGCTTTTATTTCTTTCATCACATTCCCAGTGGGTCAGAAGTTTACATACACTCAATTAGTATTTGGTAGCATTGCCTTTAAATTGTTTAACTTGGGTCAAACGTTTCGGGTAGCCTTCCACAAGCTTCCCACAATAAGTTGGGCAAATTTTGGCCCATTTCTCCTGACAGAGCTGGTGTAACTGTGTCAGGTGTGTAGGCCTCCTTGCTTGCACACGCTTTTTCAGTTCTGCCCATACATTTTCTATAGAATTGAGGACAGGGCTTTGTGATGGCCACTCCAATACATTGACTTTGTTGTTCTTAAGCCATTTGCCACAACTTTGGATGTATGCTTGGGGTCATTGTCCATTTGGAAGACCCATTTGTGACCCAGCTTTAACTTTCTGACTGATGTCTTGAGATGTTGCTTCAATATATCCACATCATTTTCCTACCTCCTGATGACATCTATTTTGTGAAGTGCACCAGTCACTCCTAAAGCAAAGCACCCCCACAACATGATGCTGCCACCCCTGTGCTTCACGGTTGGAATGGTGTTCTTCGGCTTGCAAGCCTCCCCCTTTTTCCTCCAAACATAATGATGGTCATTATGGCCAAACAGTTCTATTTTTGTTTCATCAGACCAGAGGACATTTCTCCAAAAGTACGATCTTTGTCCCCATGTGCAGCTGCAAACCATAGTCTGGCTTTTTTATGGCGGTTTTGGAGCAGTGGCTTCTTCCTTGCTGAGCGGCCTTTCAGGTTATGTCGATATAGGACTCGTTTTACTGTGGATATAGATACTTTGTATCTGTTTCCTCCAGCATTTTCACAAGGTCCTTTGCTGTTGTTCTGGGATTGATGTGCACTTTACGCACCAAAGTACGTTCATCTCTAGGAGACAGAACACGTCTCCTTCCTGAGCGGTATGACGGCTGTGTGGTCCCATGGTGTTTATACTTGCATACTATTGTTTGTACAGGTGAACGTGGTACCTTCAGGCTTTTGGAAATTGCTCCCAAGGATGAACCAGACTTGTGGAGGTCTACAATTTTTTTCTGATGTCTTGGCTGATTTCTTTAGATTTTTCCCATATGTCAAGCAAAGAGGCACTGAGTTTGAAGGTAGGCCTTGAAATACATCCACAGGTACACCTCCAATTGAATCGAATGATGTCAATTAGCCTATCAGAAGCTTCTAAAGCCATGACATAATTTTCTGGAATGTTCCAAGCTGTTTAAAGGCACAGTCAACTTAATGTATGTAAACTTCTGACCCACTGGAATTGTGATACAGTGAATTTTAAGTTAAATAATCTGTCTGTAAACAATTTTTGGAAAAATTACTTGTGTCATGCACAAAGCTAACCTGACCTGCCAAAACTATAGTTTGTTAACAAGACATTTTTGGAGTGGTTGAAAATGAGATTTAATGACTCCAATCTAAGTGTATGTAAACTTCCGACTTCAACTGTAGGTGCTGTGTGTAGCCTAACCTAGGAACTATGTTAATGTTATTTATTTATTTTCTGAACCACACCAAAAAGAAGTTCCCTTGCGGGAAAAATAAAGTTATTTTATTCTATTCTATCTTATTTAACTCTGATGTCAATAAAATCTCCAGATACCTCATACAGGATAGCGTTGACTTTAAATTAAAACGGGTAAGTAACCATGGCTGATGCCATATTGTAGAGAATGGCATACTCACTCACTCACTCACTCACTCACTCACTCACTCATCTTTGCTCGCTCCTTGGAGCGTGGCACCTCAACATATGGATCTCCACACCATCCTATTCTGGGCCAGGTCCCAGGCTGATGTGGTGCTGAGTCCGAGGTGGTGTAGGTCGTCATCCAACTGGATGGGACCATCTCTGGCTCTTGGTCTTCCTCTTTGGTGTGGCCAGTTGGGGCATGGCTCCTTGAGGATAAGGGCAGGCTCCAAAGGTGGGTTAGATTGGCCAGGTGATCAAACAGTCGGAGACGGGAGAATCTAACCAGGGTGGAGACAGGTGGTTGGTTGGTCTTTTGGAGTATTATAGAGTTTGGGATGTGGTCGCGCCATGTACTACCCAGTACTCTGCGAAGGCCCTTGCAGTCAAAGGCGTCCAGGTGACGTGTGAGGTCCAAAGTGAGAGTCCATGACTCTGATCCGTACATCAGGATGCAGATGACCATGCTATTGTAAATGCAGAGTTTTGTTTTCAGAGAGAGGGTCCGTTGTTTCCAGATGTTGTCGTGGCTGGTCATGTTTGAGGCTGCCCGGCCAATGAGTACTGTGGTTAGATGTCAGTGTTGCTCCTTCAGTTAGTTGTTAGGGTGCTTCCAAGGTAGCAGCACTTAGGAACAACACCAAGATGGTAGGTATCCATAACAGGCTTTTTGGAGGGGGGTTCAAAGTCACTTAAAGTTACACTCTCAAACTTTTGTATAATTTCAGCCAGTGGTTTTGAAATTGGTGTTCACGAGCCAGAAGTGGTCCCATTTTTGTGGATTATGTCATCTAATTGTGTACTATGTCATCCATTTCATGGGATATTCTACAAAATGTGTTGTTCTTAAGATCCCAGAGTGTATCTTTAAGGACTGGATTTTTGTTTTGTCCAGGCTGATCATGTGCCTGAGTGGGTGTCCTCATCCATGATTTCAAGTGCAAGATGTAACATGTCAATGGGTTTAGCCAGGATCGCAACATTGTCTGCATAGTCCAGGTCAGAGAAGCTGAGATTCCCATATCTGGTACCACACATACTTCAGGCAGCAGTCCTTCCCATGACAAAGTCGATGGCTGTGTTGAAGATGGTAGGTGCTAAAATACAGCCTTGCCTCAAGCCACTGTTGATATTAAATGTGTGAGGGGTTCGGCCGTTGACGAGGACACAGGAGAGGGTATTCCTGTATAGCAGGGACAGCAGGCTTGTCAGCTTCCCTGGAACTTCCTAGGATCCTAAAGGCTTTCCAAAGGGCTTGCTGCTTTGTTCACAACACTGTTTTTGCAGAAGAAGGAGGTGTATGCGTTTGAAGAGTATGTGGGGAGTATTTTTCCTGGGATGCTGAGGAGTGTGACGCCTCTGTAATTGCGGCACTGGTCCTTGGGTCCCTTCTTCCAGAAAAGTAGAATGACTCCCAGGAGCCAGTCTTTGGGGATTGTCATCGTCTGCCAGATGGAGTTGATAAGGCTGGGGGGGGGGGGGGGGGTTGTTGTCTGCGCCTGCTGCTCGGGCCTAGCTTCAGTTTTCCTAGGGCCTTCTCAACCTCTTCTTCAGAAGGTGCCTCTGACTTGGCTGTGTAGTCTTCCAATGTGGAGAAGGAAAGCTCATCTAGGTGGAGAGGGAGATTGAGGACTGTGGGGAAGTGTTTACTTCAGACCCATCAAGCGCCTTTGTTATTTTGTGACCAAATATCTTTGCAGCTGCTTCAGTGATTTCGTTCTTGAAGATCCCCTCTGGATTTGCTGGGATATTGTGGGCGAGAACAGAGAAGCGGTTCTGCAGCTTAAGCTGGAAGATCTGTTTTACAACAGGGAACTGTACTTTAGCAACATCAAACCTGGGTTGATTGGAGGAGGATGCATTGCGTTTTAGGTAAAGATGGAGGGTCATGGATAGAAGCCTGTGGGATATGTGTTTGCAAATTCCGCACTGCGGTAGACCCAGCAGTTTGAGGAGGTATGCCAGCGGGGGTTCGTGAATATGTGATCAATATATTTGATTTTGAGGCCATCATTACTAATCTGGAATGTATGTATTTATGAGAGTAGAAGGATTGTTCAGTCCTTAGACTGTGGCTGGTTAAAAATTCCAGGAGTCCATTACCATTGTCTTTTCGGATGCAAGAGGCATGTTGTCCTAGTGTGTTATCAAAGCCATTGCTGTCCGAGCCAGTAGTTCAATTGGTTAGGATTTCCAGCTGTGTGTAAAATAAGTAATTTTCATCTTCTGAGGCCACAGCTGTTGGATCACGTGAGGGTGGTGTCTCTGCAGGCCAACTCCCGACGGACGTCCTTGCGCAGACTGCAATGATAATGGTCGATCAGGGCCCTGTCGCTCCATCCCGCGCCGGCAGCCAGGGTAGAAACTCCAGAGCGAACTCCTGGGCGCTCCTCGTCCCCTGCCTCAGATGGAAGAGGCGCTCACCCGCCGCTCTACCCTCGGGCGGGTGGTCGAAGACCGCCCGGAAATGTCGGGTGAACTCTTCAAACTGGTCCAACACCACATCTCCCTCTCTTACACGGTGTTGGCCCACTCCAGGGCTTTCCCGGTGAGGCACGTGACGAGGGCGGGCACCTTCTCACAGCCTGAAGGAGCCGGGTCGACGGTTGCCAGGTATAGGTCCAGTTGTAATAGGAACACCTGGCAGTTCGCAGCAGTTCCATCATATTTCTGGGAAAGGGAGAGACGAATCCCACTGGGACCAGGAGAATGAGGGGCGCGTAGTGGAGACCCCGTTGTGCTGGTGGAGGCGCTGGGAGAACTCCCTGTCTCTCCCAGCGGTCCATATTCTGGACAACGTGGTCCATAGCGGTGCCAAGATGGTGGAGCATTGCTGCGTGCTCCCGGACGCGCTCCTCCACCCCTATACCCAGGGTACCTGCTCCTGCTGACTCCATAAGTTTGGTCCGGTATTCTGTAATGTGTGCGTACTGGCGGCAGAGAAGTCAGGCGCAGGAGAGTAAAGACTATGTACAACGGTGCAGTTTAATAATAAAATCACCGTGAACAAACACAATAAATGAATACAATGGGAAAAAACCCATCGCACGCCAGACATAATGTGAACAAACTCTTACAATCAACAATACCGGATAAGGACATGTGGGGAACAGAGGGTTAAATACACAACATGTAATTGATGGGATTGAAACCAGGTGTGTGGGAAGACAAGACAAAACCAATGGAAAATGAAAGGTGGATCGGCGATGGCTAGAAGACCGGTGACGTCGACCGCCGAACGTCGCCCGAACAAGGAGAGGGACCGACTTCGGAGGAAGTCGTGACAGTCACACTTTAACTGTCCACCATTGGCTTTAAGTTTTTCAAGTTCTGTCTGTATCAGATCAGCAGTGTAGTTCTGATCACAGGAGCGAAGGGCCTTTATCATTGTGTCTGTTTTGGCCTCAGCTTTCTGCATTTCCGCCATTCCTTCAAAAGCTCCACCACTTGCTCCTTCAGGTCATTAGGGTGCTTCTGTGAGATATGGTCCAGTTTGGCCTCTGGCAGGCCAAGTTTACGGCCATATGCTCGCCACTTCCTTCCAAGGTTGATTACTTTGGTTGCAATGTCAACTTTTGCTGGGAAAAGAGAAGGTACCAGCGATGTAAATGTACTTTACATCACCAGCACAAAAAAAAACATTTCAGAGACATTCTTGATAAACGAATAAAATGATATGTTCCATCTTTATTTTTTATTTTATTTGACAGGTGCTTTATTTACACGGGCAAACATTTACTGTATGGGAGATCAAAACAAAAGATTATCTCTCATAGTGGTTGTGAAAGGGTTCCATAATAGCAACTCCCACACCCACAGGCAGAAAATCCTTTATTACACAGGATAAAGGAAATGTAACGTTGTTCTCTTACTTTTGCATTTTGGAAGTCTGAAACAATGACATGAGGAGAGGAGGTTACAATCACTGTAGAGGTACAGTCCAGTACACTCAAGGATGGTAGCATATTTGTTTTCCCAACTACTTAAGTCTATTTGTGAAAAACCTCTGATAATTGTGTCGGTTGCCTCTCTATGACCTTCCTGGAAACCGTTACAATCTTATCCAGTGTGTTCTTGCACACGTTCAAATGACTAAATCAGGCCACCTTAGAGAGAAATAAAGTTAACAAATCCAACAATAAGGAGATAACAAGCTACTTCTAGGCCCATCCATGGGCCTACAGTATAAGAGACAACATTTGATTACGCTATGTGCACAAGAGTAATGTAACATCTATGTTGAATGAGAGAACACACTGACACCTAATGGAGCGCGTGGGCTGCCAACAAAGATTTCACAGCAGCAGATATTACATCAGAAGATTTCACAGTGTGTTATTGGAGCAGTCTTTCGGAGATTGCCAACATGTTGTGTATTTAAAAATAAGTTGATTTCTGTTCAATGAAAAAATGACGAAAAAGATCCATCAACTTTTTGAGAAAAAAAAATGTACACCTCAAAGTATAACTACTATTTCGGAATATGAAAAAAAGCACCTGCTTTGAAGTCCTCAAGGTCGAACATAAGAACGCAAAAAGTTTACATGCACACCTCACACATGTCACGTTTCACACCCTTTTCAAGGACTTCCTGCAGAATTCCCACCTAATGTCCTCAACTGTCAGCCTATTTCTGTGCTCATATTCCCTTATCTGGGGGTCCGTTATCTACGTGTATATATGCCTGAGGACAAAGTATAAAAAACAACCCTAACTACTGCCTTTTCACTCATACTTTCTCGGAGCTCTGAGGTAAGCAATGTGCTCGGTATTGTGTGAGTGAGCTTCAATGACTAACACTATGGCTGGTTTTAATGATTTTCACTATGTGGTTGTGATTATCCTGCAGTCCTTTTGCTGCCATGTTTGTGTTCAAGTTCACTGTGGGTCTCCTGGCCCTAATACTGGTGTCCTCTGCTTGGGCTGAGGAACTGACTGAGGTGAGTGACACAGGATACAAAGCTACCATGCCATAAGATCGACTGCTTTGCTAAACTATCGAACAGTCAATGCATATCCAAAGTAACACTGGGACCTACTGGGATCCCAGTAACACTGAGATCTACTGGGACCCAGAGAATGGCAGTATTTCCATTACCTTTGAGTATTTTGTAATATACAGTGCCTTCGGAAAGTATTCAGACCCCATTACTTTTTTCACATCTTATTACGTTACAGCGTTATTCTAAAATTGATTAAATATTATTTTCTCAGCAATCTACACAATACCCCATAATGACAAAACAATAACAGGTTTTTAGAAATTTTGGGAAATGTATTCAAAATAAAAACAGAAATACCTTATTTACATAAGTATTCAGACCCTTTGCTATGAGACTCGAAATTGAGCTCAGCTGCATTCTGTTTCCATTGATCATGATCATCCTTGAGATGTTTCTACAACTTGATTGCAGTCCACCTGTGGTAAATTCAATTGGTTGGACATGATTTGGAAAGGCACACACCTGTCTAAGGTCCCAAAGTTGACAGTGCATGTCAGAGCAAAAACCAATCCATGAGGTCGAAGGAATTGTCCGTAGAGGTCCAAGACACGATTGTGTTGAGGCACAGATCTGGGGAAGGGTACCAAAAACTTTCGGCAGCATTGAAGGTCCCTAAGAGCACAGTGACTTCCTGTCACGACTTCCGCCGAAGTTGGTGCCTCTCCTTGTTCGGGCTGCGTTCGGCGGTCGTCGTCGCCAGCTTTCTAGCTGCCACCGATCCACGTTTCTTTTTCCATTTGTTATGTCTTGATTGTTCACACCTGGTTCCCATTCCGTTATTATTATTTCCCTATTTAACCCACTGGTTCTCATTATGTTTTGGTGCGTGATTGTTTCCTGGTTGTTGTGTTAGTCTTTTGTGTTAGGGTTTGTTATCCCTGCGTGAATTTATTGGCTGATAATTCTTTCTGAGTAAAGTACGTTATTTTACTCAGTTCTGTGTCCTGCGCCTGACTCCGTCCTCACCTCTGCACAACTGACACTTGACAGAATCACGCACCAAAACATAATGAGAACCAGAGGGTTAAATAGGGAAATAATAATAACGTCGGTGGCAGCTAGAAAGCAGCTAGAAAGCCGGTGACGACGACCGCTGAACGCCGCCCGAACAAGGAGAGGCACCAACTTCGGCGGAAGTCGTGACAGTATCCCCCCCCCCCCCCCCGACAGAATCACGCATCTCTTTTATGGAGTCAGCAGGTGCACCCAGTCCTCCGGTACCAGTGGAGGAACGCATCCAGCAGCACGCGACGATGCTCCAACATCTTGGCACAGCCATGGATCGCGTGCTGCTCACCATGGAGCGATGGGAAAAAGGGGGTTTTCCCACAACCCCATCAACTTCCCTCCAACCAACACCACAACCCACACCACTGTCCACCCCTCCGTCACCTGGACCCAGTGGGATTCGGCTCTCGCTCCCGAGCGCTTATGATGGGACGGTTACCGGGTGCCAGGGGTTCCTGATCCAGTTGGAGCTCTACCTGGCCACCGTCCACCCGGCTCCCTCGGGATACGAGAGCGTGTCCGCCCTCATCTCCTGTCTGTCGGGGAAGGCGCTTGAGTGGGCCAACGCGGAATGGGGAAATATTGACGCAACATTGGTCCGGTATGAGGATTTCACCCGCTTCAGGGCGGTCTTCGATCATCCACCTGAGGGGAGAGTGGCGGGGGAACGCTTGTTCTATCTCAGACAGGGGATGAGGAGCACACAGGAATTCGCACTAGACTTCAGGACCCTGGCTGCCAGCGCGGGATGGAATGAGAGGGCCCTGATACCTAAAGACTCTCAGACCATGAGAAACAAGATTCTCCTGTCTGATGAAACCAAGATTGAACCCTTTGGCTTTAATGCCAAGCGTCACATCTGGAGGAAACCTGGCACCATCCCTACGGCGAAGCATGGTGGTGGCAGCATCATGCTGTGGGGATGTTTTTCAGCGGCAAGGACTGGGAGACTTGTCAGGATCGAGGCAAAGATGAACGTAGCAAAGTACAGAGAGATCCTTGATGAAAACATGCTCCAGAGCGCTTAGGACCTCAGACGGGGGCGAATGTTCACCTTCCAACAGGACAACGACCCTAAGCACACAGCTAGGACAATGCAGGAGTGGCTTTGGGACAAGTCTCTGAATGTCCTTGAGTGGCCAAGCCAGAGTCTGAACTTGAACCCGATCGAACATCTCTGGAGAGACCTGAAAACCTGAGCTTGAGAGGATCTGCAGAGAAGAATGGGAGAAACTCCCCAAATACAGGTGTGCCAAGCTTGTAGCGTCATACCCAACAAGACTCGAGGCTGTAATCGCTGCCAAAGGCGCTTCAACAAAGTACTGAGTAAAGCGTCTGAATACTTATGTAAATATGATTTTTCAGTTTATACATTTTTTTATTAGCAAAAAATACATGTTTTTGCTTTGTCATTATGGGGTATTGTGTGTAGATTGATGTGTAAAAAACCCGATTTCATCCATTTAAGAATATGGCTGTAACATAACAAAATGTGGAAAAAGTCAAGGGCTCTGAATGCTTCACATTCACCTGATTTTACAAGAACGTTCCCAGAACACATTTCGTCTGTTCTTTAAAGGTTTCCCAGAATATATCTTTAGGTTGTGGGAACAGTCTGGTGGGATCATTGTGGGGACATCAGAAAAGATATTTTCCCAAAACACAAAAACTGTTCAGTTGTGTGGATGATTTTCTTTTAGTGTACAAAAAAACATTCACCTGGTGTTAAGAACATTCCCAGAACAAATTTTTGTATGTTTTTTAAAAGTGCCTTAAAAATGCCTCCCAAGTGGCGCAGCGGTCTAAGGCACTGCATCACAGTGCTAGAGATGTCACTACAGACCCGGGTTGGATCCCGGGGTGTATCACAACTGACCGTGATCGGGAGTCCCATAGGGTGACGCACAATTGGCACAGCGTTGTCCGCGTTAGGGGAGGGTTTGGCCGGGGCGGCTTTACTTGGCTCATCGTGCTCTAGTGACTCATTGTGGCCGGCCAGGCGCCTGCAGGCTGACCCCGGTCATCAGTTGAACGGTGTATCCTCCTACACATTGATGCGGCTGACTTCCGGGTTAAGCGGGCGGGTGTTAAGAAGCACGGTTAGATGGGTCATGTTTCAGAGGACGCATGACTCGACCTTTGCCTCCCGAGCAGTTGGGGAGTTGCAGCGATGAGACAAGATCGAAAAAGGGGGTAAAAATATGAAAAATCTACAAAACAAATCCTAAACATCACTTTAGGTTGTGGGAATAATCCGCACAACTGTCCAGTTGTGCGGATGATTATACAATATTTATTTTAGGGAGACTGTGTTACGGAGGAGTGTAAATGCTTTTTTTAGGCTGGATCATGTTGTATTGTATTGTATTGTTGTATGTTTTAATTATGTCATGTATAGATTGTTGCTGCCTTCTTGGCCAGGTCTCCCTTGAAAAAGAGACTCTGGGTCTCAATGGGTTTTTCCTGGTAAAATAAATGTTAAATTTACAAAAAGGGTGCAAAAAAACATTAACCTGATGTTACAAGAACGTTCCCAGAACAAATAATGTGTAGCTATGACAAGAGATAGGTTCCCAAAACACAAATTATGCTCAGTTGTGATGACATTCACACAATGTTAAAGTTGGGTTGCACAGGATATTACGCTAATGTTGTAAAAATGTTGACAGAACACTTGGTCTAAGTTATTTAATGGTTTGCAGAAGATTAAGTTATGGGACTTGTCTGGGATGTTGCTAAAATATTATTGTGATATTCACGCAGGTTGCACAAACATTACCATAATGTTCCACAATTTTGAAATAAGTCATGCAGTTTTTATGATGTTCATAGCATATTTGTTGTAGGTTTAACATAATATTCTATTGACGTTCACGCAATATACATTTTACTTTTTCTCGGATGTCCTCAGAACATTTCAAGAACATTTAGAAAATGTTATATTTACCACAGCATTCTCAGCATTCAAATTTCTAGCTCCTTAAAGCATGTTGGAATACCAGTGCTGTAAAGTACTTAAGTAAAAATACTTTAAAGTACTACTTAAGTAGGTTTTTGGGGCATCTGAACATTACTTTACTATTTATACTTTTGACAACTTTTACATTTACTCCAATACATTCCAAAAATGAAATAACGTACTTTTTACTCCTTACATTTTCCCTGACACCCAAAAGTACTTGTTACAGTTTGAATGCGTAGCAGGACAGGAAAATTGTCTAATTCACACACTTATCAGGAAAACACCCATGGTCATCCCTACTGCCTCTGATCTGACAGACTCATTAAACACAAATGCTTCCAATTGTAAATTATGTCTGAGTGTTGAACTGTGCCCCTGGCTATCCGTAAATTTAAAAACTTCAGAATCGTGTCATCTGGTTTGCTTAAATTATTTTACTTTTGGTACATTTAAAACGAAATACATTTAGACTTTTACTCAAGTAATATTTTACTGGGTGACTTTCACTTTTACTTGAGTCCTTTATTTGAAGGTAGCTTTACTTTTATTCAAGTATGAAAATTGGGTACTTTTTCCACCACTGTGGAATACCTCCCCATTAAGTTTTAACATTTTTTATACCTCACATGTTGACAATCTGCAGCTTATTTAATTCATAGGACATTTGAACAGCATAATTTGGGCTCCCAAGTGGCGCAGTGGTCTAAGGCACTGCATCTCAGTGCAAGATGTGTCACTACAGTCCCAGATTCAATTCCAGGTTGTATCACATCTGGCTGTGTTTGGGAGTCCCATAGGGCGGCAGACAATTGGCTCAGTGTCGTCCGGGGTAGGCTGTCATTGTAAATAAGAATTTGTCTCAACTGACCTGCCTAAATATATTATTTTTTACATCATACAAACACAATCATATTTTTTACACTTCATATGTTGACAATCTGCACATGTGGGGTTTCTTTCCCAAGCCAGGTCTTTCAGCCTCTGCACCACCAGGGAAGGTCTCTAACATCTTCTTTTTCAGTATATAGCCATGGCAATATGTGACCCGTTTCAGGAAACTATGCGCGTCACTACTTCACAGGAGAGGCATTTGAACTTAATGTATATATATTCTTTAATCCAAATGCGTTTTGGCAGAAATACCTTCTGGAGCATGTAAACTCTGATGTGCCTTAAACACAAACTTGTATGCCATCTGTAAATAAGAATAAAATTGTTAAATTACGAGCCTAGTTGGTTTAGCTATGGAAAAAGACTTGAAACTTCCTGCTAATCATGATTGGCTGAGATAATGGCTGGTCTGGACATGCCGAGAGATGAGTTTGGATTGGTGGTCAGCCGCAAGGCACTGGCAGCATTGGGGACGGGGTAAATTAAATATCTGGTAGGTAGAACGCACTTGTTTGTAATTAGCAGAGGTGGGACCAAGTCAATGTTTTACAAGTCACAAGTAACTCTCAAGTCTTAGCACTCAAGTCCCAAGTCAAGTCAAGACAGGCAAGTCCGAGTCAAGTCTCAAGTCAAGACCATCAAGTCTCAAGTCAAGTCTCAAGTCCTAAACTTTGAGTTTCGAGTCCTAAACGAGTCATAACGTGCTCTTCACCAAATGTAATACCGTTTCATATTTTTAACAAGAGTAATAGTTAGTATATTACATTTACGCAAATCATGAATGCTTTTAAAAACATCTATATATTTATTACTTTCCAAATAAACGTTATACGTTATATTTCCATGGAAATACATGGGTAGCCATGAGAAAGATCCCCCCCAATAGGGATCAACTATCGAGGATCGCGATGGGGTTCAATCTCTCTCTCTCTCTCTCTCTCTCTCTCTCTCTCTCTCTCTCTCTCTCTCTCTCTCTCTCTCTCTCTCTCTCTCTCTCTCTCTCTCTCTCTCTCTCTCTCTCTCTCTCTCTCTCTCTCTCTCTCTCTCTCTCTCTCTCTCTCTCTCTCTCTCTCTCTCTCCTCTCTCTCCTCTCTCTCTCTCTCCTCTCTCTCTCTCTCTCTCTCTCTCTCTCTCTCTCTCCTCTCTCTCTCTCTCTCTCTCTCTCTCTCCTCTCTCTCTCTCTCTCTCTCTCTCTCTCGTGACAGTAGACTAACATATATATATATACAGTAGACTAACATATATATGCATATCAACATATCAACTTTCCCACAGTACATTTTTTTAAATGCTGTGCCATTATGCAGAATTTTTATTGAACAACCTTTTAACTTGTAGGGATGGGCACTCTCAAATGTCTTATTTATAGGCTACCCTGAGTTCCTCTGTTTCATATTTCTATCATATTTAATATTAGCCACTGTCAATTTCGACTGTCGGTAGGCCTAACCATGCATATTCAACTGCTAATTCACTGTTAGTTCCCTTCAGTCGTATTGCCTACATTATCATTCAATTTAATTACATTGTTTGGTTTAACTTGATTTGCTTCCTTGCTGAGGACCATTAGTAACAGTTGATAATATAAAAAAAGGCATGTTGTCTTAAAAAAAAAACGCACACCAAACAGTTTGGACCTTACGCATGGTGCAATACTTGCCGTGTCATCACACAGTTCCATGGTTAGTGCAGGCGATAGACAAGGATATAGCCTTCTATTGTACACTATTCTCCCTATTATAATTATATGTACACTAACCTTCCTACCAGGGGTTGGAACCGGTTCAGGGAACAGAACAGAAAACCGTAACAGAAAGACATTTTCAGAGGAACAGAATCACAACCTGGAATGCAAGTGATCTACAGTCGTGACCAAAAGTTTTGAGAATGACACAAATATTAATTTCCACATATTTTGCTGCTTCATTGTCTTTAGATATTTCTGTCAGATGTTACTATGGAATATTGAAGTATAATTACAAGTATTTCATAAGTGTCAAAGGTTTTTATTGACAATTACATGAAGTTGATGCAAAGAGTCAATATTTTCAGTGTTGACTCTTCTTTTTCAAGACCTCTGCAATCCACCCTGGCATGCAGTCAATTAACTTTTGAGCCATATCCTGACTGATGGCAGCCCATTCTTGCATAATCAATACTTGGAGTTTGTCAGAATTTGTGGGGTTTTGTTTGTCCACCCGCCTCTTGAGGATTGACCACAAGATCTCAATGGGATTAAGGTCTTTGGAGTTTCCTGGCCATGGACCCAAAATATCGATGTTTTGTTCCCCGAGCCACTTAGTTATCACTTTTGCCTTATGGAAAGGTGCTACATCATGCTGGAAAAGGCATTGTTCGTCACCAAACTGTTCCTGGATGGTTGGGAGAAGTTGCTCTCCTAGGATGTGTTGGTATCATTCTTTATTCATGGCTGTGTTCTTAGGCAAAATTGTGAGTGACCCCACTCCCTTGGCTGAGAAGCAACCCCACCCATGAATGGTCTCAGGATGCTTTACTGTTGGCATGACACAGGACTGATGGTAGCGCTCACCTTGTCTTCTCCGAACAAGCTTTTTTCCGGATGCCCCAAACAATCGGAAAGGGGATTCATCAGAGAAAATGACTTTACCCCAGTCTTCAGCAGTCCAATCCCTGTACCTTTTGCAGAATATCAGTCTGTCCCTGATGTTTTTCCTGGAGAGAAGTGGCTCCTTTGCTGCCCTTCTTGACACCAGGCCATCCTCCAAAAGTCTTTGCTTCACTGTACGTGCAGATGCACTCACACCTGCCTGCTGCCATTCCTGAGCAAGCTCTGTACTGGTGGTGCCCCGATCGCGCAGCTGAATCAACTTTAGGAGACAGTCCTGGCGCTTCCTGGACTTTATTGGGCAGCCTGAAGCCTTCTTCACAACAATTGAACCGCTCTCCTTTAAGTTCTTGATGATCCGATAAATGGTTGATTTAGGTGCAATCTTACTGGCAGCAATATCCTTGCCTGTGAAGCCCTTTTTGTGCAAAGCAATGATAACGACACGTGTTTCCTTGCAGGTAACCATGGTTGACAGAGGAAGAACAATGATTCCAAGCACCACCCTCCTTTTGAAGCTTCCAGTCTGTTATTCGAACTCAATCAACATGACAGAGTGATCTCCAGCCTTGTCCTCGTCAACACTCACACCTGTGTTAACGAGAGAATCACTGACATGATGTCAGCTGGTCCTTTTGTGGCAGGGCTGAAATGCAGTGGAAATGTTTTTGGGGGATTCAGTTCATTTGCATGGCAAAGAGGGACTTTGCAATTAATTGAAATTCATCTGATCACTCTTCATAACATTCTGGAGTATATGCAAATTGCCATCATACAAACTGAGGCAGCAAGACTTTGTGAAAATGAATATTTATGTCATTCTCAAAACTTTTGGCCACAACTGTATACTGTTCTGGAACAAAACCATTATTTTAAAAGCATGGAAAACAGTTAATAGCGTTATTTTCCATTTCTTGCATTTTTTTCCAGTCCCACAAAAAACACAACAAAGCTCCCATGCAAAGCCCTCACTCTTGCCACTCATAAACTTATTCCATTGTCTGCCTACCAGCTGAAAATCTTTGCCAGTGGGTGTGTGTAGGCTACCTTCCCCTCCCCCTCTGAAGCATAGGCTACTGTAGCCTACTGACATTACAAGTGTGATTCAGAAATTAGGGAGAGAGATATTTAATTAGAGAAGAATGGATTTACTTTTTTTAATGCTAGTTAAGGATACTATCGTTATCATGTTTAACACCTCCTCCACCCTCTCTTGCTCTCTCCCAACCTGCAAAATTGCAGCCGCATCTCACACCCTACACTTGTCTGTCCAATGCATGTAAACAGCTATAGCTTGCCCGCTCCAGCAAGCTGCCCTATCCACACTGATTGGTGAAGAAATGTAATGGTGAGCTAAATGTAAAACTATATATACTTCAGAGGTTTAAAAAGGAACAGAAAGGAATTATATAAACCGTTACATTTTTGGGGTTCAAACGGTTTCCTAACTTTATTTTGCTGGTCGGAATGCGTAATGTCTGAATATTCGTTCAACATCCCCAGACAACTCCCATAACTTAATTAAATGTTCTAAGAACATTTAAAGAACAAGGACCAGGTGTTCTGTCAACATTCTTACAACATCATAGGAATGTCTTGTGCAATCTAACTTAAACATTGCATGAATATCATCACAACTGAGTATATTTTGTAATGTACCCACACTGTTCCCACAACCTAATTAAATGTTCAGGCAACCTTTAAAGAACTCAGAAAGGCTGTTCTGTTAACATGCTTGCAACATCAAAGGAATGTTTTGTGCACCCTGATATGAACATGATCTGAATGTCAGCACAACTGGAAAGGAACATATCTTTTGTGATGTTCCAAAAATCTTCTCACAGGACTGTACCCACAACCTAATAAAACATTCTGGGAACCTTTACACAACAGACAAAATGCGTTCTAGGAACGTTGTTGCAACATCAGGTGAGTGATTTATACAAACATTATATAATTATCAGCACAACTGGACAGTTTTTGCGTTATGAGAACTTGCACAGAACCAGTTTTGGTTTGCTTGGATGGCACTATATTGTGGGATGTCTGTTAAATGACCAAAATGTTCATGTTGATGTAGAAATGAACACTTGCAAAGCATACCTAGTATTATTCTTATGAGCTTTGCCCTGTAACAAGGCCAATACAAAAACGGTCTGCTTTTCAGTTGTTCATTTGTACATTTACATTGGAATCATTTAGCAGACACTCTTATGCAGAGCGACTTACAGGTAGTGGATTCAACTTAAGTAGATAAAAAACACAATCACAGTCATAGCAGGTAAAACATATCTGTAACCATTACTGAGAATGTTGTTGTTAAGGGGGCTACTTGCTAAAATAATGAAAACGTATGTTGTAATTTATTTTGTTGGTCTTTAGGGTATTTTGTAATTGTATTTTGTCATTTTTGTCCATCCCTGCTGTGACCTTAAAAAAACTTCACACAATAAATATATTCATGTAATGTGCTCTTTACGAGTTCATACACTTTACATTCATTTCATTTGTATTCTACTTTGTCATTGTCTGTCTTATTTCATGTTGTTCCCCGAAGTCTGAAGGTGAGAAGAACAAAAACTATTTTGGCACTATCACACATTTCCAACCATATGAAAAATATTAACAATGTCATGTCATGATTTAGCAGACTTAATGGATCCAATGTCCTTTTTACAGAGAATGTTGCTGAAGAAGACACTTCTGCTGAGCTCTCTGTTGGTGAGCTGCTGGCCAGAGCCAACAGGGATCTCAGTAAGTTGGCACTATGTTCAATGCTCAAGGATTAAAGAGCATTTTTTGACTAGCCCTCAGAGTAACCTGTTCTACGTGTCCTATTCTCAAGCCCCCGAAGCCGATGAGCCTACTCTGATGGGAGACATTGCCATGCCCTCAGAGAAGAACGCTGACCCCTGCACCGCCCGCGGGTGCATGTGGCAAAAGTACAGTGACGGAAACATCTGGGTTCCCTACGTCATTGCCAACCATTTCTGTAAGTGTTCACTTTCGTGTACATTTAATTTCATATGTTGAGATATTGTAACAGCGATACAATAATTTTACTATCTCTTCTTCTTAATTTGATCTCTACAACAGCATCTCGCGAAGTAGCCATCATCCAGCGTGGTCTTGACTCCTTCGCCGAAACCACCTGCATTCGCTTCTTCCAGCGTCAGAACGAGAGGGACTATCTCAGCATTGAGAATCGCAGCGGGTGATCCTGAATTTAAATAACATCGTTAAACAATTAGAATATTACATCAACACATTATTCATTGAATTTCCCTTTGAGGATCATTCATACAATAATTGTTTTTGCAAACCTGCCCGTTTCCTTTATCCTTCATGATTTACCTTTATCTTTCATTAGCCTGAAGTTTTCTGAACGTTATGCTGCGTTCGTAACCAAGTGGGAAGTGGAGACGACAAAACGTTATTTATAAAAAGCAATCTATGAATATGGTTTTTGAACACTATAATTAGTTTACAAGCATGATATCTGGACTTTTACTTTATGGTTTACACAAGTTGTTGGCCATTAGCAAATCAGGGTGTCTCAACGAGTTTCATGACTTCACAACTGGTAAATTCCAACCTCCCACTTGATAACGAACGCAGCATTACTGAACTGACTACATACATAATTAGGATATTTTCTGCCATTGGATTTAATGGTCTGCCTTGATCCTCCGCTGCCTTATATCCTCTGCTCTAGAATTTCAATAACATCCTTAAACAATTATAATGTCACATCAACACATTGTTCATTGAATTTCCCTTTGAAGATCATAATCCATACAATAGTTGTTTTTGCAAACCTGCAATGTCAGGTGATCCCAACCACCATTCATCTCTTATGAACCCATTACCCTGAGGTTTCCTAAAACCCTTACAATGAACTAGATGATTGGGTTAGGCCTTATTTCTGGCATTGGATTGGGGCACCTTGACCCTCCTCTGCTCTTCTTCCCAGGTGCTACTCTTATGTTGGCCGTCAGGGTAATGCCCAGACTGTGTCTCTGGCCCGTCAGGGCTGCCTGTACCACAGCACCGTCCAGCATGAGCTCCTCCACGCCCTGGGCTTTAACCATGAGCAGACCCGCAGCGACCGTGACAACCACATCCGTGTCGCCTGGGAGAACATCATTGATGGTTTGATACCATGCCTTTATTCTGTTTCCTTTTCACTGACATTCATTTCTGATGATAAGAAATGGAGTGCCTCTATCTCACTGATAATTCTAACAATAGACACTGGGGTTTTCAATGTGTGACTTCTTTGGGGTTGCATATGACTTGTCAGTATGCCTGCTTTTACTTTTTGTTTGTCCAGCTGTAACATTAGTGTAATCTATAGACTCCAAATTTGAGACCTATAGATGATATTACAGTTGTTGTTCATTTCTGTTTAGTACACAGGTAGCTGCTGAAGCCGTCTGAGTGGTTGGCTCCTAGTCCCTCGGATGGACTCCACCTTTCCCAATCAAATAAAATATAATACAACAGGTGTAGTACAACACCTTACCGTGAAATGCTATACTTACAATCCATTAACCAACAACGAAGTTTTAAGAAATATAAGAGTGAATAAAATCTTTACTAAATAAACTAAAGTAAAAAAATATAAAAACAGAAGAAAAAAATGCAGCACAATAAAATAACAATAACGAGGCTATATACAGTGTACCGGTCCCGAGTCAATGTGCCGGGGTACAGGTTAGTCGAGGTAATTGAGGTAATATGTAGATGTAGGTAGGGGTAAAGTGACTTTGCATAGATAATAAACAGTGAATAGCAGCAGCATAAAAAAAGGGTGGGTCAATGAAAATAGTCCCGGTAGCCATTTGATTACCTGTTCAGCAGTCTTATCGGCCTTCCCTGTGGCTCAGTTGGTAGAGCATGGTGTTTGCAATGCCAGCATGGTGTGTGCAACGCCAGGGTTGTGGGTTCGATTCCCACGGGGGGCCAGTACAACAAAAAAAAATGCATGAAATGAAATGTATGCATTCACTACTGTAAGTCGCTCTGGATAAGAGCGCCTGCTAAATGACTTAAAATGTAAATTGCTTGGGGGTAAAAGCTATTAAGGAGCCTTTTGGACCTAGACTTGGTGCTCCGGTACCGCTTGCCGTGCGGTAGCAGAGAGAACAGTCTATGACTAGGGTGGCTGGAGTCTTTGGCAATTTTTAGGGCCTTCCTCTGACACTGCCTGGTATAGAGGTCCTGGATGGCAGGAAGCTTGGCCCCAGTCATGTACTGTGCCGTATGCACTACCCTCTGCAGCCCCTTGTGGTCAGATGCTGAGCAGTTGCCATACCATGCGGGGATGCAACCAGTCAGGATGCTCTTGATGGTGCAGCTGTAGAACTTGATAATCTGAGGACCCATGCCAAATATTTTCAGTCTCCTGAGGGGGAATAGGTGTAGGTCGTGCCCTCTTCACAATTTTTTCTCTCGACCTGCTCCACTACAGCCCCGTCCATGAGAATGGGGGGTGCTCGGCTCTGCTTTTCCTGTAGTCCACGATCATCTCCTTTGTCTTGATCACGTTGAGGGAGAAGTTGTTGTCCTGTCACCACACTGCCAGGTCTCTGACCTTCTCCCTATAGGCTGTCTCATCGTTGTCTGTGACCAGGCCTTTCCCATGACCAGCCTTTCAAAGCACTTCATGGCTACAGACGTGAGTGATTGTCACGACTCCTGCCGAAGTCGGTCCCTCTCCTTGTTCGGGCGGCATTCGGCAGTCGGCGTCACCGGTCTTCTAGCCATCACCACTCCCCCTTTCATTTTCCATTTGTTTTGTCTTGTTTTCCCACACACCTGGTTTACATCCCCTCATTACTCTATGTGTATATTATCCTCTGTTCCCCCCCATGTCTGTGTGTGGTATTGTTTGATCATTACGTGTGTGACGCTACAGGCTAGTTTTGCGCCGGGTATTGTTGTAACCCGTGGTTTTGCTATCGCCTTTTTCCTTGGACCGGAGTGTTGTGACGCAGTTGCGTCCGGCTGTTTTCCTCTGCCTGAATAAAGTGTGCCTGTTCACTCATCTCTGCTCTCCTGCACCTGACTTCCTTCGACCAGTTGCGCACACTTTGACAGAATACCACACCATCTTATGGAGTCAGCAGAAGCAGGTACCCCTGTTGTAGGGGGCGAGGAGCGCGATGCTCCACCATCTCGGCGCCGTTATGGACCGCGTCGTTCAGACTATGGACCGCTGGGAGAGACAGGGAGTCCCTCCAGCGCCTCCACCAGCACAACAGGGGTCGCCACTACTCGCCCCTCTTGCACCCGGTCCCAGTGGGATTCGTCTCGCCCTTCCCGGGGAGTATGATGGGACGGCGGCACGCTGCCAGGGTTTCCTGCTGCAGCTGGACCTGTACCTGGCGACCGTCTACCCGGCTCCTTCGGGACATGAGAGGGTGTACGCCCTCGTCTCGTGCCTCTCGGGGAAAGCCCTGGAGTGGGCTAACGCCGTGTGGGTAGAAGGAGATGTGGAGCTGGACCACTTCGAATTCCCAGCATACGGCGCTCATCGATTCAGGCCCAGCTGGAAATTTTATAGACAGAGCATTCACCCATAGGTTAGGGATCCCTATTGTTCCAGTGGTTAGGCCCTTCCCAGTTCACGCTCTGGACAGTCGACCATTAGGGTCTGGGTTGATTAGGGAGGCCACCACTCCCCTGGGCATGGTGACGCAGGGGGGGTCACGAGGAGAGAATCAGTCTCTTCCTCATTGACTCTCCTGAGTTTCCCGTGGTGCTAGGCCTACCCTGGTTAGCTTGTCATGACCCCACTATTTTATGGCAACGGAGGGCTCTCACGGGGTGGTCGCGAGAGTGCTCGGGGAGGTGTTTAGGGGTTTCCGTTGGTGCTACTACGGTGGAAAGTCCAGACCAGGTCTCCACCGTGCGCATTCCCCCCGAATATTCCGAATTTACTCTCGCCTTCTCTATGAAGAGGGCGACTCAATTACCACTCCATCGTTGGGGGGATTGTGCGATACACCTCCAGGTAGACGCCGCACTTCCCAGGAGTCATGTGTATCCCCTGTCACAGGCGGAGACGGCGGCTATGGAAACATATGTCTCCGAGTCCCTGTGTCAGGGGTACATTCAGTCCTCCACTTCACCTGCCTCCTCGAGTTTATTTTTTGTGAAGAAGAAGGAGGGAGGTCTGTGCCCATGTATTAACTATCGAGCCCTAAACCAGATCACTGTGAAGTACTGTTACCCGCTACCTCTCATAGCCACAGCGATTGAGTCAATGCACGGGGCGCGCCTCTTCACCAAACTAGATCTCAGGAGAGCTTACAACCTGGTGCGTATCCGGGAGGGAGACGAGTGGAAGACGGCTTTCAGTATCACCTCAGGGCACTATGAGTACCTCGTCATGCCATACGGGTTGATGAATGCTCCATCAGTCTTCCAATCCTTTGTAGACGAGATTTTCAGGGACCTGCATGGGCAGGGTGTAGTGGTATATATATTGATGACATTCTGATACACTCCGCTGCATGCGCCGAGCATGTGTCCCCTGGTGCGCAGGGTGCTTGGTCGACTGTTGGAGCATGACCTGTACAGCACGTCAAGGCTGAGAAATGCCTGTTCTTCCAGCAGTCCATCTCCCTCCTAGGGTACCGCATTTCCACCTCAGGGGTGGAGATGGAGAGTAATTGGCCGACTCACCCACCACGGTAAAGGAGGTGCAGCGGTTTCTAGGGTTTGCCAATTACTACCAGAGGTTTATCCGGGGTTTTGGTCAGGTAGCGGCTCCCATTACCTCCCTGCTGAAGGGGGGCCCGGTACGTTTGCAGTGGTCGGCTGAGGCGGACAGGGCTTTTGGTCACCTAAGGGCTCTGCTTACCTCGGCTCCAGTGCTGGCCCATCCGGATCCCTCTTTGGCGTTCACAGTGGAGGTGGATGCGTTCAAGGCTGGGATAGGAGCTGTGCTCTCCCAGCGCTCGGGCATGCCACCTAAGCTCCGCCCCTGTGCCTTCTTCTCGAGGAAGCTCAGCCCGGCGGAGCGAAACTATGATGTGGGGGACCGGGAGTTGTTGGCTGTTGTCAAGGCTTTGAAGGTGTGGAGACATTGGCTTGAGGGGGCTAAACACCCTTTTCTCATCTGGACTGACCACCGCAATCTGGAGTACATACGGGCAGCAAGGAGACTGAATCCTCGTCAGGCAAGGTGGGCCATGTTTTTTACCCGTTTTGTTTTCACCCTTTCCTACAGACCAGGTTCCCAGAACGTGAAGGCAGACGCACTGTCCCGGCTGTATGACACAGAGGAGCGGCCCATGGATCCTATCCCCATTCTCCCTGCCTGGTGGCGCCGGTAGTGTGGGAGCTGGACGCGGACATTGAGCAGGCGTTACGTGCAGAGCCCGCTCCCCTCCAGTGTCCCGCTGGGCGTATGTACTTTCCATCTGCTGTCCGTGACCGGTTGATCTATTGGGTCCACACGTCACCCTCTTCTGGTCATCCAGGCATCATTCGGATGGTGCGCTGTTTGAGTGGGAAGTACTGGTGACCTACCTTGGCCAAGGACGTGAGGGTTTATGTTTCCTCCTGCTCGGTGTGCGCCCAGTGTAAGGCTCCTAGGCACCTGCCCAGAGGTAAGCTACACCCCTTACCCGTTTCATAATGGCCATGGTCGCACGTGTCGGTCAATTTCCTTACCGATCTCCCCCCCTCACAGGGGAACACTACGATCCTGGTCGTTGTGGATCGTTTCTCTAAGTCCTGTCGTCTCCTCCCTCTGCCCAGTCTCCCTACGGCCCTACAGACTGCGGAGGCCTTGTTTACGCACGTCTTCCGGCACTACGGGGTGCATGAGGATATAGTGTCTGATCGGGGTCAGAATATAAGTGAAGACATCAAAACTATGAAATAACACATATGAAATGATTTAGTAACTAAAAAAGTGTTACACAAATCAAAATATATTTTGGATTTTAGATTCTTCAAAGTAGCCACCCTTTGCGTTGATGACAGCTTTGTACACTCTTGGCATTCTCTCAACCAGCTTCATGAGGTAGTCACCTGGAATACATTTCAATTACAGGTGTGCCTTGTTAAAAGTTCAGTTGTGGAATTTCTTTCCTTCTTAATGCGTTTGAGCCAATCAGTTGTGTTGTGACAAGGTATGGGTGGTATACAGAATATAGCCCTATTTGGTAAAAGACCATGTCCATATTATGGCAAGAACAGCTCAAATAAGCGAAGAGAAACGATAGTCCATTACTTTAAGACATGAAGGTCAGTCAATCCGGGAAAATTTCAAGAACTTTTAAAGTTTATTCAAGGGCAACCACAGAAACCATCAAGCGCTATGATGAAACAAGCTCTCATGAGGACCGCCACAGGAAAGGAAGTTTCCTTTACTGCAATAGATAAGTTTGATGTGTGCGTGCTCAGTCCCCTCCTGTACTCCCTGTTCACCCACGACTGCATGGCCAGGCACGACTCCAACACCATCATTAAGTTTTCAGACGACACAATAGTGGTAGGCCTGATCACCGACAACAACGAGACAGCCTATAGGGAGGAGGTCAGAGACCTGGCAGGGTGGTGCTAGAATAACAACCTATCCCTCAACGTAACCAAGACTACGGAGATGATTGTGGACTACAGGAAAAGGAGGACCGAGTACATCACTGGGGCTAAGCTGCCTGCCATCCAGGACCTCTACACCAGGCGGTGTCAGAGAAAGGCCCTAAAAATTGTCAAAGACCCCAGCCACCCCAGGCATAGACTGTTCTCTCTACTACCGCATGGGAAGCGGTACCAGAGTGCCAAGTCTAGGAAAAAAAGGCTTCTCAACAGTTTTTACACCCAAGCCATACTGTAAGACTCTTGAACAGGTAATCAAATGGCTACCCGGACTATTTGCATTGTGTGCCCCCCCAACCCCTTGTTTACGGTGCTGCTACTCTCTGTTTATCATATATGCACAGTCAGTTTAACTATACATTCATGTACATATGTACATACTTCCTCAGTTGGCCCGACCAACCAGTACATTGGCTAACCGGGCTATCTGCATTGTGTCCCGCTACCCAGCACCCGCCAACCCCTCTTTACGCTACTGCTACTCTCTGTTCATCATATATGCATAGTCACTTTAACCATATCTACATGTACATACTACCTAAATCAGCCTGATTAACCGGTCTCTGTATCATCAACATCCGATGATACCCCCGGACAGGGCCAAACAGGCAGGATATAACCCCACCCACTTTGCCAAAGCACAGCCCCCACACCACTAGAGGGATGTCTCCAACCACCAACTTACCGTCCAAAGACAAGGCCGAGTATAGCCCACAGAGTTCAAGTAACAGACACATCTCAACATCAACTGTTCAGAGGAGATTGCTTGAATCAGACCTTCATGGTCGAATTGCTGCAAAGAAACCACTACTAAAGGACACCAATAAGAAAAAGAGACTTACTTGGGCCAAGAAACACGAGTAATGGACATTAGACTGGTGGAAATCTGTCCTTTGGTCTGATGAGTCCAAATTTTTGATTTTTGGTTCCAACCGCTGTGTCTTTGTGAGACGCAGAGTAGGTGAACGGATGATCTCTGCATGTGTGGTTCCCACCGTCAAACATGGAGGAGGTGGTGTGATGGTGTGGGGTGTGCTTTGCTGGTGACACTGTCAGTGATTTATTTAGAATTTGAGGAACACTTAACCAGCATGGCTACCACAGCATTCTGCAGCGATACGCCATCCCATCTGGTTTGCGCATAGTGGGACTATCATTTGTTTTTCAACAGGACAATGACCCAACACACCTCCAGGCTGTGTAAGGGCTATTTGACCAAGAATGAGAGTGATGGAGTGCTGCATAAGATGACCTGGCCTCCACAATCACCCGACCTCAACCCAATTGTGATGGTTGGGATGAGTTGGACCGCAGAGTGAAGGAAAAGCAGCCAACAAGTGCTCAGCATATGTGGGAACTCCTTCAAGACTGTTGGAAAAGCATTTATCATGAAGCTGGTTGAGATTAATGCAAAGAGTGTGCAAAGCTGTCATCAAGGCAAAGGGTGGCTACTTTGAAGAATCTAAAATATAACATGTATTTTGATTTGTTTAACACTTTTTTTTGGTTACTACGATTCCATATGTTTTATTTCATAGTGTTGTCTTCATTACTATTCTACAATGTAGAAAATAGTAAAAATAAAGAAAAACCCTTGAATGAGTAGTTGTGTCCAATCTTTTTACTGGTACTGTACATGTAGGTAGGGGTAAGGTGACTATGCATGGATAATAGATAATGAACAGCGAGTAGCAGCAGTGTAAAAAAAATGGGCGGGGGGGGGTCAATGCAAATAGTCCAGGTAGCCATTTGATTAGCTGTTCAGCAGTCTTATTGCTTGGGGGTAGAAGCTGTTCAGAAGCCTTTTGGACCTAGACTTGGCGCTTCTGTACTGCTTGCCGTGCGGTAGCAGAGAGAACAGTCTATGACTAGGGTGACTGGAGCTCCCAAAAACACTTTGTTGATCATGAAACATACTCCAACAAGAAACGAGGGATTATTAAACTACTTATCTTCATCAACAACTTTGATCCTTTTTGCAACTTTCCTCTTTATCTGCTGACAAGACAACCACTCTGACCTTCAGTGGGATGGGCCAGAGTCCAAATTTACATTCGGACATGCTGATTGGCTGAAAGGAATGGCCTTTTCTACAAATGAGGGGATTCAATTTAGCTAGCCCGGGTCGCACCAGGCTATGGCCAGTCACGTTACTGGGTGAAGCTGGTCTGGGAGGCCAGAGAGGAAGAGAAGAGTCTTCTCCTGCATGTGGCGAGTTCTTGTATGGAGGTTAATGAGAGTGTCGAATTTGGTTAACAAAAAATGTAATTTCTTATTTGCTATGCGTTGTTTATTTGATCAAATAGAAGTTGTGTAATGTTTAGGTTGTTATTAGTGTAATGATATACGTAGGACACATGACATCCTGGCAACTTTGAGAAAAAACACTTTACATCAGAGTTGTCCCTGTTGTCACACTTGTATCTGCCTTCTCATTGGCTAGAATGGCAGCCTGGTCTCATAGACTAGGCGTAACATAGTAAATGCAATTCAGGGACACTCAAATTAGTATGACATGTTATGTTTGGTATGGTTACATAAGACAGAAGGTACTTAATGCAAAAACGAAAGGAGGGTGTTTGGTCGGGTGGATGGGGTGGGTGTGTAACGCAAACGTCTAGCAACCCAAAGGTTGCGTGTTTGAATCTCCTCACGGACAACTTTAGCATTTTAGCACCTTTTTAACTACTTACTTATATTTAGCTAATTTGCAACTTGTTAGCATGTTAGCTACCCCATCCCCTAACCATTTTAGCTAACCCTTTTCCTAACCTTAACCATTTAATCTAACTCCTGAATTTAGCCTTAACCTTAACCCTAACCTCAAAACCCTAGCCTAGCTAGAGTTAAGAGTGGCAAATGGAGTAGCCTATCTGGCCAATATAATGGATAATCGGTGGGGAGGCGTGACCTGCTGAAATCGAACCATAATCTGAGCCTCTTGACTTATTGTCAACAGGGCAGCATGATGCATCGTTCAGAAACATAGGCCTACATCTCTTTTCCATAAAATATGTTTGAATTGTCAAACTAGTTTTTATTGGGAAGGCAGATCTTGGCCTCTATTCAATCTGTATAGCTGAAGCATTATAGATTGATTTATAGAAATGTCATGGTCATTTCCGATTGAGCCGACATATGTGAATCCAGTCTCCCCTAACACAGGAATATTGCCTTTACATTTAAATGATGCTGTACTTCCGCAATACGGACTGAATAGAGCCCAAAACTGTTTTACTAAAAGCAATCACCTTTGCATGTTAAAACACAGAATCCTACATTACTCCACGTGCTTAACATGCTCCACTTTTGATTTGAGCCCAATTCGCCATTGGCCAGAGTAGAGGCAGTCCGTTTCCAAAATGAATGCAATCACTTTACACCCGGGCACCAGGGCCATCTTAATCTAATCCCCTTACTGACCTTGCTCATGAAGTAGATTGAAACACAGCCCATCAACTCTCTGAACATTTTGTATTATGTTTTCCCAGAGTATAAGTACGCATTCGAAAAGATCGCCACCCTGAACCAGGGAACTTCCTATGACTACAACTCTGTCATGCAGTACCACAGGTCAGCTATGATGTCTTTATAATCATTACACATATTTCTGGAGTGGACCCCTATTGTATTGCAAGCGCTAATACACCATCCATTCCTGTGAGCTTTCATTCAGGCCAAGCTATATCGTACCTTCAGCAGTGACATTGTTGAATAGGCATGTATTGTGATTTGGTGTGGTTCCAGGTACGCCTTCTCCAAGAACAACCACCCCACCATGGTGCCCTTCCCCGACAGCAACGTGTCTTTCGGCGAGGCCACTCAGATGAGCAAGAACGACATCGACAGGCTGAACAGGCTGTATGGCTGCTGTGAGTACTGCCACACTGAACAATTTACTGTACTTGGGTTTGGATGATTCAATCTAGGCCAAGGCTGCTCGAATGGATTATACATCCTCGTTCCGACCTCAGGGTTTGTCTCTTCCCCAGAGCTAATGTAGCTCTAATATATCTAGAGCTTAATAACGGTGAAAATTGTGACATTGATGGTGGGAGGATAAATTACGATGGACATAGCTTTATGTGCACGAGTAAGTAATCAACAAAGGTATCATTTTCCCCCAATAGAAACACTTGGATACCTGTGGTCTCACTTCCGATGGACTCAAGATCATTCCGCTGAAGGAGTAGAGTGACCTCTAGTGGTAGAACTGTTAGAATGTAATTTGCCTCAAAACATCAAGACTGCAACCTCTAATAAATCACAATAAAAATCTGATCAACTGAAATCAAAAGCTTAATCTGTATTGATCCTTCCTTTCAATACAGTTCTCCAAATATGTGTCCATTCAACATGCTTTACTCAACATAAGTATTCTAATGCTTTAAACAAGTATTAAATAAGTAGACAATTATTTTTACCAGCAAGACTTCTTTCAACAAAATTTTACTAATCTCAACAGTGGATACATCAATATCAAATTTGAATGCACATTATCTATACAATTTCATAATATCCATAGTTCAATCAAGTTTCTCCCAAATTCCCTTACAGTACCTAGTAGGAATGTATGTACCCAGAGTGCACTGGGCTACTCTGCATAAAATTATACTGGTCCATGAGTATACTGGTATACCAATATTGCCAACAAATTGTGGTGATTTACTGAATCTTATAAAAGTACCAAAATCACTGTGAAAGCAATGAATAAATAATCCATTGGGTAAATAAGAAAATAACAGAGGCCTGAGAAGAGATGAATATTGTTTGTCACACTTTCACTGTCCACCATTGGCTTTAAGTTTTTCAAGTGCTGTCTGTATCAGATCAGCAGTGTAGTTCTGATCACAGGAGCGAAGGGCCTTTATCAAAGTGTCTGTTTTGGCCTCAGCTTTCTGCATTTTTCGCCATTCCTTCAAAAGCTCCACCACTTGCTCCTCCAGGTCATTAGGGTGCTTCTGTGAGATATGGTCCAGTTTGGCCTCTGGCAGGCCAAGTTTACGGCCATATGCTCGCCACTTCCTTCCAAGGTTGTCAGTGATCACTTTGGTTGCAATGTCAAGTTTTGCTGGCAAAAGAGAAGATGCCATGGAATGTAAATAAGTCCCCTATAAAAGTCATATTTCCAACACACTGCACTATATACAGTAGGCTATACATTATCTGAGGCATACAGTTGCATTTCATATTTTATATTTTCCCTCAGAGGAAATATTCTATTTACACTGGCAAACATTTACTGTATGGGAGATCATGTCAGAAAGATAGTGACAATGTAGCCTAATATCTTTCATAACAATTGTGACAGGGTTCCCCAAATAACATGAAGTCATGTTTCCTGAAATATTCTTACATTCAACAAGACATAGGGCACTTCCCTCTGTAGAATGACAAAGCAACGCCTCCCATTTAACTGTTGAAACAGGCGTCACAGCCCAATAAAAAATGGCCTATGCTATGTCAACATTTTGCCATCAATATTCGGGAGTAGGGATAACCACTTCATTTACCTTGCTCCTCGTCGTTAGGAAGATCATTAGGTGACCCAGCATATTGACTTTCACAGTTGGTCATTTTGTCTGCAAGATCTAGGCGCCCAATGTCATTCAAAAGCGAAACTAGAAATACTGTGTTGTCAGGTCCAAGTTTATTTCGTTCCATTAAACCCGTGAAAAGTTGTAAACCATTGGTCATCTTCTCGAGACGACTTTTCCCGATTTCATTGATGCAAAGGAACTTCATTTTCTCCAATTGATCACCAACAAGTTCACCTGAAATCTTCAGCAAAAAGCTGTTAAATGCGCTCATCTTGGCAGTAGTAAACCAAGTAACTTCCTCACACACACACACGACAGCCAGTCTTCTTTGGGATTGGGTTGGCGGATCGCATTCAACTTTCAAGGTGTATACATCGCCACCTACTGTACTGGATTGGGAGGCCAGGCACGGCCAAACCACATTAAATTCTCTTCATTAGTCCTGTTCCTCTAAGAAAGTGAAATAGACCCCTAGACACCACTTCCCTCCTCTCGTCTCCCCCCACTACACCACCCGAACATGCCTTTCTAACCCTGTCACACAACCTCTCCCTGTCTACTTCATACAATTCACAAAATAACCAACACATGTTCCACCGTTTCCTCCGGTAAACACACACACCCGTTTCATGTCTCCCTATCATCCACAACGTGGCATTCAAACCTGTGTGCCCAAACTGTAGTCTACTCCACACAACTTCATCTCTCCTGCATCCCATACTCCCCACCTTTACTGACCAATGCATGCCATAAAATTGCCTCCCTCTATTACTAGCATCCCACTCCCTTTGACAAAGATCGAGCCCTTTTTCCCGGATCAAGGACTTGACTTCTCTGCGGCCATGCGGGACCTGAATATCTACCCCCTCTCTCCTCACAGCACTCTTAGCCACCACGTCGGCCTTCTCATTACCCCTCCACACCCACGTGGCTGGGAACACAACAAAAGATGACCATCACTCCCATCCTCTCCAATCCCATTAACAGCACCGTCATCTCCACAAAACAAGTCTCCCCAATTCAACTTGCCCTTCTTCACACTACTCAGCACTGCAGCCGAGTCAGAGCAGACCGCCACTCTGTGGTTTCACCTCCTCCACCCATCTCAAACCTACAATCGTGGCCATCACCTCTGCCATATACACAGACACAATCAGTTCACCGCTTACATACTCTAACATTAAAATCTGGGATATATACCCCAGCCCCCACCCTTCCACTCACTGGATCCTTTGAACCATCTGTATATATCCTTAAATACAAATAAAACGGATTCTCTCTATATCTCTCCACACACCTTCTCACATCCTCACCCCATTCTCTCCTGGCGTCAGTCACGTCCCCATAGGCCCTCTGCTTAGCCCCTCCTTGCCACACACACACACACACGACAGCTCTTGCCAATGTTTCGCTTTTGATTAACACTAGTGGCGCTTTTGTTCCATGTTCAGGGTGAAAACATTGTATTGCTAACATGAGACATCGATTATATAAACAACACATGACACGCATACATACATACAGTATACTGTACACTTCTCATAACTTGTATTCTTTTATTGGAATTCAAACATCCCCCAAAAATGTCATTTTAGGCTGACAGAGACCTCTAGTGTAAATATAAGCCCTGCTGTCAAAAAAAAAAATCTACCGAAATATGAAATAAATGTAGTACTATCCTAATCAAATATAGTTGTGAGGTTGCTGTACAATTCAGGTAAATATTTAAAAACACCAAGTTGTTCTCTACTGCTCCAGTTAAATCTATATCAAGAGGAATATCAAGGACTGAAATATCTAAGGATCAGTTGGGAATAAGATGCCACTCGAATCAAAAACAAGGTATTGTGGCTGCAATTCAGCGTCGGCCTATAACTCATACAATGAACATACCATATTAAAGGTCGATTAGTAGTTGAAAAAAACAAAAACAAAACAAGAACATGTCCTTGCATCAGAAATTAAAATATGCAGTGTCCTAACAAATACATTTTAGACTATGTTAATGGTCAGAGTTCTTTCTATAAGCAAAATGAAAGACATCTTATATAATCAGTATCATCCAGGCGTAATGTAATATTCCAAACATATTATATTGCAAGAGGTCGATGTGATACATTTCAATACCGTAGACACACAAAACAGAAGTTTAAGACGGTTAAATATTGTACATATCATTGAAAATATAAAATATATCATAATTGTTAATTGTGAATAATGTAATTCATTCCAACAGTCGGTGTGGGGGGGGGGGGGGGGGGGGGAGTCTTATGGCACAAAAAAGGGACTAAATCAAAGGTCTGTCACGTTCCTAAACACAGATTTACAGATCATATAAAAACAGTGGTCACAAACAAGCAAAACAGGGACATGGTACCACAAAGGATAGAAATAAAATGTTTCTCTTCTCGTTTGTTTTTGTGCTTCATTTGTAAATATGGCCTTGGTTTGATCATGCGGTTTTAAAAAGGCTTTTAATGATGTTTTTTAACTTGTGTTAAGATTTTTTTAAATTAAATTGAGTATACAAAACATTAGGAACACCTGCTCTTTCCACGACAGACTGACCAGGTGAAGCCGGGTGAAAGCTATGATCCCTTATTGATGTCACCTGTTAAATCCACTTAAATCAGTGTAGATGAATGGGAGTAGACAGGTTAAAGAATAATTTTTAATCCTCGAGACATGGATTGTTTGTGTGCCATTCAGAAGGTGAACGGGCAAAACAATAGATTTTAGTGCCTTTGAACGGGGTATGGTAGTAAGTGCCAGGCGCACTGGTTTGAGTGTGTCAAGAACTGCAAAGCTGCTGTTTTTTTTTTTTACACAACAGTTTCCTGTGTGAATCAAGAATGGTCCACCACCCAAAGGACATCCAGCCAACTTGACACAACTGTGGGAAGCATTGGAGTAAACATGGGCCAGCAACCCTGTGGAACGCTTTCAACACTTTGTAGAGTCCATACCCTGATTAATTAAGGCTGTTCTGAGGGCAAAAGAGGGTGCGACTCAATATTAGGACAGTGTTCCTAATGTTTTGTAGACTGTGTATATTGATAGGATTCAATATTGACTATGTATTGGATATGCATTAAAAAGTATAGTTTACTTACAAATGATATACAAAATGAGCTGACAAAATACCTTCTTCCTCTCCTTGAAATAGTTGTCTGTGCATGGGATCCATTCAAATTTTTGTTAATCAGAAAATAAACTCCTTCAAAATAATTAGTGCTTATGAAACAAATGTAGGCCACTGTCCCCATCTAAATGTTTGACAGAGCATTGCTAGAATTTTATTCACAACATGGCTATTCTAAAGTTTCTGTAACCAGGTTTCCATCTAACCTTTTTATGCTAGTAAAGTACATGTCAGGGTAAAAAAAAATGTCATGACAGGTCTGATGGAAACAGGAAAATGTTTAATAAACTTTGCAAATGTTGACAAAATACGATCGACAAGGTGGGTTCTTTTTGTGTAGGTAAAATTAATTATGCGAGAAATAATCGGTGGAATAACCATCATATCGAAGTAAACTTGGGAGTCACGCGATGACGTGTGTGGTCCTGCCACTACGAATCGTCGGGAAAGCAAGCAGTTTATTAGGCTACAGATTAAATAAATGATGATGAACTTCACATGGTGGTGAAAGTGCTAGGTGATGAGCTTGATGCTCCTTTCCAATAAATATCGAGGATCTTATTCTGGTGATATGATCATCGATGCTTGGCTGCTATTTGACCAAAAAAATAATCTCGCTCTTTTGTCCATAATATCATCACGTAGGCTATATGCGCACTCTAGCCAATAGCGCGCAGATACGTTGGCTAGAGCGCACTTGCCAATACCAGAGTGGGCACACTCGCTATATAACGTTAAAAAAAATTGTGAGAAAACCATCAGTAAATTTGAAAATGTGATGGAAACCTTTAACTTGTAGGCTATTTTTTTATTCAGTACGTGGGAATTTAATTGCAAAAGGTATTTTTATGTGTACTACGTCATCATGCACATACTTTTATCTGCAACATGTCAATTTGATGGAAACATCTCTGGTGGGAAAATGTGCATATTGTTTTTATGCAGATTTTAGAATATTTGCATGAAAATCTGTCCAATTGGATGGAATCCTAGCTCATGATAGTTATGAATTAGTATAATAACAAACAGGACATAAACATGACATAAGGGAAAATTGGCATGGTAAACAGGCAGAATTGCAAGCTCCTTTACCTGATCTTAGTGTCTTAAAAAGGCAAAAGTTACAAAATAAAAACATTAGCTAGCAAAATTGCATATTCAAAAAAGATCTACATGTTTTCCTGCATTGTACTATTTTTGTGCAAAAGAGAAAAAAAGCACTGAGCCTTCTGCCTGATACCTGGTTCACCAAAAAGATGGGCAATGACTTGCTACAAGTCAGAAGGGGTGCAGGTGCAGAAGCCAGCCAATAACTGCCTCCCTCTTTTCTTGAGTAGGCCGCTGTGTGTGTGTGTGTGTGTGTGGAGTGTGCAAGTCCAGACAGAGGGGCTGAAGGTTTTTAAAACAGACCAGATGAACGGACAGATGGAGCCGCCCCCTAGGGCACTAGCAGTTAGAAGGTGTATGCGAGGCAGGGCGAGAGCGGGGCTGAAAAGGACTTTGGTTGGTGTGGTTGTCTCGGAGGAGCTTCTTGCCCTCTTCCTCCTTCATGAAGAGCTCCACCATGAGGATCTTCTCCTTGTGGATCTGCAGACTGATGTCCTTGGGGATGTCTGGGATCAGCCAGTCAACAAAGTCACTCATCAGCATCACCACATTCTAGAAGAGAAAACAGATGGTAGAGATCGAGGCATTTCTTTCACAATTCCTTCAATACAACTCTAAAAACAGTCATTCAAAAGGATATGATAAAATGCTTTCAGCATAAAAAGATTGAACCCTCAATGACTGATAGGTTTGTTTTTGTGTAGGCATCTGACCTGAAAAACAATGACAAAGGCCAACCGGCAAGCCAGTATAGCCCAGAACTCCTTGGAGAGGTCATAGGGGGTGTTGGACCATAGTGTCTCTCTGTAGTCTTTGTATCTGGAGAGAGGATAAAATTGGCAAAATTATTTACTATAAATGACAACGCATCCAACGAGAATGATAGACTGCACACACATTCTCATGATGTAATACCTATTTGAAAACAAGGCACAGTAAACATGTCGGCCCCGCACGAATGATGCAACCCCCCCCCACTCCCACTCCCACTTGGGACAATTAGTGGCAACAATTCAAAAACGGGAGAGGCTATCCGGACACGCCTGGTGCCCAAATTGAGAGTCGAGTGGAGACGAACGGCTTCGGTTCAGTCAGTTGTCCTGATGAGCCCTTCCCAGCTAGCTAGTTAATTGCTAGCTAGCTGGGAACAACAGCAGCATGGCTCTTGTTAAAACTTGTAAAATAAAGTGATTATTTCGATGGGCGAGGGAGAAATAACTTGTAGTTTTGGTCACCATCTGGATGTCACCGTGACATGGCAACAAGCTATCGCAATGACAAATTGGACATTTTCTTTTTTTTTTACAACGGTGGGTTAGCGCCAAGACGGACGGATGTGCGGTGGCTTCAAAACAGCGCACTCTGTCAGTCATCTAGTGTAAGCAATGAACAAACATTTTAACGCAACATGCAACAACTTCAAAGATTTTACTAAGTTAGAGTTTATAAGGAAATCAGTCAATTGAAATAAATTCATTAGGCCCTAATCTATGGATTCCACAACTGGGAATACAAATATGCATCTGTTGGTCAAATATACCTTAAAAAAAAAAAGTAGGGGCATGGATCAGAAAACCAGTCAGTATCTGGTGTGCCTCATGCAGCGCGATACATCTCCTTCGCATAGAGTTGATCAGGCTGTTGATTGTGGCCTGTGGAATGTTGTCCCACTTCTCTTCAATGGCTGTGTGAAGTTGCTGGATATTGGCGGAAACTGGAATACACTGTCGTAAACGTCGGTCCAGAGCATCCCAAACATGCTCAATGGGTGACATGTCTGGGGAGTATTCAGGCCATGGAAGAACTGGGACATTTTCAGCTTCCAGGAATTGTGTACAGATCCTTCTGACATCGGGCTGTATATTATCATGCTGAAACATGAGGTGATGGCTGAATGGCATAACAATGGGCCTCAGGTATCTCTGTGCATTCAAATTGCCATCGATAAAAATGCAATTGTGTTCATTGTCCGTAGCTTATGCCTGTCCCTACCATAACCCCACTGCCACCATGGGGCACTCTGTTCACAACATTGACATCAGCAAACCGCTCCCCAACACAACACCATACACACTGTCTGCCATCTGCCCGGTACTTTTGAAACTGGGATTCATAATTTGCCCACTGAAGTAGGTTACGACGTCGAACTGCAGTCAAATCAAGACCCTGGCGAGGACTACAAGTATGCAAATGAACTTCCCTGAGACGGTTTCTGACAGTTTGTGCAGAAATTCTTCGGTTGTGTGAACCCACAGTTTCATCAGCTGTCCAGGTAGCTGGTCTCAGATTGTCCTGCAGATGAAGAAGCTGGATGTGGAGGTTCTGGGCTGGCGTGGCTACACTTGGTGTGCGGTTGTGAGGCCGGTTGGACGTACTGACAAATTCTCTAAAACAACGGCTTATGGTAGAGAAATGAATATTGAAATATCTGGCAACAGACATTTACATTTACATTTAAGTCATTTAGCAGACGCTCTTATCCAGAGCGACTTACAAATTGGTGCATTCACCTATAATATCCAGTAGAACAAACACTTTACAATAGTGCATCTAAATCCTTTAAAGGGGGGGGGGTTAGAAGGATTACTTTATCCTATCCCAGGTATTCCTTAAAGAGGTGGGGTTTCAGGTGTCTCCGGAAGGTGGTGATTGACTCCGCTGTCCTGGCATCGTGAGGGAGATTGTTCCACCATTGGGGTGCCAGAGCGGCGAACAGTTTTGACTGGGCTGAGCGGGAACTGTGCTTCCTCAGAGGTAGGGAGGCGAGCAGGCCAGAGGTGGATGAACGCAGTGCCCTTGTTTGGGTGTAGGGCCTGATCAGAGCCTGAAGGTACGGAGGTGCCGTTCCCCTCACAGCTCCGTAGGCAAGCACCATGGTCTTGTAGCGGATGCGAGCTTCAACTGGAAGCCAGTGGAGAGAGCGGAGGAGCGGGGTGACGTGAGAGAACTTGGGAAGGTTGAACACCAGACGGGCTGCGGCGTTCTGGATGAGTTGTAGGGGTTTGATGGCACAGGCAGGGAGCCCAGCCAACAGCGAGTTGCAGTAATCCAGACGGGAGATGACCAGTGCCTGGATTAGGACCTGCGCCGCTTCCTGTGTGAGGCAGGGTCGTACTCTGCGAATGTTGTAGAGCATGAACCTACAGGATCGGGTCACCGCCTTGATGTTAGTGGAGAACGACAGGGTGTTGTCCAGGATCACGCCAAGGTTCTTAGCACTCTGGGAGGAGGACACAAGGGAGTTGTCAACCGTGATGGCAAGATCATGGAACGGGCAGTCCTTCCCCGGGAGGAAGAGCAGCTCCGTCTTGCCGAGGTTCAGCTTGAGGTGGTGATCCGTCATCCACACTGATATATCTGCCAGACATGCAGAGATGCGATTCGCCACCTGGTTGTCAGAAGGGGGAAAGGAGAAGATTAATTGTGTGTCGTCTGCATAGCAATGATAGGAGAGACCGTGTGAGGATATGACAGAGCCAAGTGACTTGGTGTATAGCGAGAATAGGAGAGGGCCTAGAACAGAGCCCTGGGGGACACCAGTGGTGAGAGCACGTGGTGCGGAGACAGATTCTCGCCACGCCACCTGGTAGGAGCGACCTGTCAGGTAGGACGCAATCCAAGCGTGGGCCGCGCCGGAGATGCCCAGCTCGGAGAGGGTGGAGAGGAGGATCTGATGGTTCACAGTATCAAAGGCAGCAGATAGGTCTAGAAGGATGAGAGCAGAGGAGAGAGAGTTAGCTTTAGCAGTGCGGAGAGCCTCCGTGACACAGAGAAGAGCAGTCTCAGTTGAATGCCCAGTCTTGAAACCTGACTGATTAGGATCAAGAAGGTCGTTCTGAGAGAGATAGCAGGAGAGCTGGCCAAGGACGGCACGTTCAAGAGTTTTGGAGAGAAAAGAAAGAAGGGATACTGGTCTGTAGTTGTTGACATCGGAGGGATCGAGTGTAGGTTTTTTCAGAAGGGGTGCAACTCTCGCTCTCTTGAAGACGGAAGGGACGTAGCCAGCGGTCAAGGATGAGTTGATGAGCGAGGTGAGGTAGGGGAGAAGGTCTCCGGAAATGGTCTGGAGAAGAGAGGAGGGGATAGGGTCAAGTGGGCAGGTTGTTGGGCGGCCGGCCGTCACAAGACGCGAGATTTCATCTGGAGAGAGAGGGGAGAAAGAGGTCAAAGCACAGGGTAGGGCAGTGTGAGCAGGACCAGCGGTGTCGCTTGACTTAGCAAACGAGGATCGGATGTCGTCAACCTTCTTTTCAAAATGGTTGACGAAGTCATCCGCAGTGAGGGAGGAGGGGGGGGGAGGGGGAGGAGGATTCAGGAGGGAGGAGAAGGTAGCAAAAAGCTTCCTAGGGTTAGAGGCAGATGCTTGGAATTTAGAGTGGTAGAAAGTGGCTTTAGCAGCAGAGACAGAAGAGGAAAATGTAGAGAGGAGGGAGTGAAAGGATGCGAGGTCCGCAGGGAGGCGAGTTTTCCTCCATTTCCGCTCGGCTGCCCGGAGCCCTGTTCTGTGAGCTCGCAGTGAGTCGTCGAGCCACGGAGCAGGAGGGGAGGACCGAGCCGGCCTGGAGGATAGGGGACAGAGAAAATCAAAGGATGCAGAGAGGGAGGAGAGGAGGGTTGAGGAGGCAAAATCAGGAGATAGGTTGGAGAAGGTTTGAGCAGAGGGAAGAGATGATAGGATGGAAGAGGAGAGAGTAGCAGGAGAGAGAGAGCGAAGGTTGGGACGGCGCAATACCATCCGAGTAGGGGCAGAGTGAGAAGTTTTTGATGAGAGCGAGAGGGAAAAGGATACAAGGTAGTGGTCGGAGACTTGGAGAGGAGTTGCAATGAGATTAGTGGAAGAACAGCATCTAGTAAAGATGAGGTCAAGCGTATTGCCTGCCTTGTGAGTAGGGGGGGAAGGTGAGAGGGTGAGGTCAAAAGAGGAGAGGAGTGGAAAGAAGGAGGCAGAGAGGAATGAGTCGAAGGTAGACGTGGGGAGGTTAAAGTCACCCAGAACTGTGAGAGGTGAGCCATCCTCAGGGAAGGAACTTATCAAGGCGTCAAGCTCATTGATGAACTCTCCAAGGGAACCTGGAGGGCGATAAATGATGAGGATGTTAAGCTTGAAAGGGCTGGTAACTGTGACAGCATGGAATTCAAATGAGGAGATAGACAGATGGGTCAGGGGAGAAAGAGAGAATGTCCACTTGGGAGAGATGAGGATTCCAGTGCCACCACCCCGCTGGCTCGATGCTCTAGGGGTATGCGAGAACACGTGGCCAGACGAGGAGAGAGCAGTAGGAGTAGCAGTGTTATCTGTGGTGATCCATGTTTCCGTCAGCGCCAGGAAGTCTAGGGACTGGAGGGTAGCATAGGCTGAGATGAACTCAGCCTTGTTGGCCGCCGACCGGCAGTTCCAGAGGCTGCCGGAGACCTGGAACTCCACGTGGGTCGTGCGCGCTGGGACCACCAGGTTAGAGTGGCAGCGGCCACGCGGTGTGAAGCGTTTGTATGGCCTGTGCAGAGTGGAGAGAACCGGGATCGACAGACACAGCTCTCGTGGACATTCCTGCAGTCAGCATGCCAGTTGCAGACTTTCTTAAAACTTGAGACATCTGTGGCATTGTGTTGTGTGACAAAACTGCACATTTAGAGTGGCCTTTTATTGTCCCCAGCAGAAGGTGCACTTGTGTAATGACCATGGTGTTTAATCAGCTTCTTGATATGCCAGACTTGTCAGGTGGATGGATTATCTTGGCAAAGGAGAAATGCTCACTAACAGGGATGTAAACACATTTTTGCAACATTTGAGCGAAATAAGCTTTTTGTACTTATGGAAAATTTCTGGGATCTTTTATTTCAGCTCATAAAACATGGGACCAACAGTTTACATGTTGCATTTATATTTTTGTTCAGTGTATATAAATCATTTGGCAGCGTTTCCTTCGCTCCCGCTTGCAGAGCACTGCTGGGGGAAGTAGCTCGATAGTGTAGCCAATATCATCACGCTGGTGTGACAACTAAAACACATTTATTGGAGTGATTTTCACCCAAAATGTACAACTACGGCATTAACATCTATGTTTTGGGAAGAAAAAAAACAAACAATTACTCTGATAAAAACAGAATGATTCTGAACACTCTCCAAAGTCCCAGCTAAGGCAGACAAGTTTTAAAATTCTCACTGAATCGTCTAGCCACAAGCATAAACTAGCTAGTTGGAGAAGGCTCATTGGGGTGACTGATGGATTGGGTTCAGTCAGTTCCGTTTGTCCCCACTCAACTCTCCCTGCATGACATAAGTCAACAATATTGGGAACCAGGCATGTCCATATATCCTCTCCCAATTCAACCTAGACTATACTGAAAGTAACAAAACATGTGCCCGTTATAGTGCCATTGTGTGGTCGATATGAATGTGATTGCATATGTTGAGTCTTGAGAATGGTTGCAAAGGGACGATATATTACTGGAAACTTGTGAAGTTTACAAGTAAAACAACCAGAATTTTGGTTTCTTTCAAGGATTTTATGTAATCTAATCACAAGACAGATTATTACAGGTGTCTGTAATTATCTTTGGCCCACTGTGTGGCCTTATCACATGTAAAATATATGAAATAATATAAAATGACAAAGCTGTAAAACATCCTAAACCATCAACTTTGTGAATACCATTGGTGTTTAATATGAGGGTTTCAGCATGATCCCTTTTATTATACACTTGTATTTATTTTACTATGTCAATATGTACACTATATATAAAAACGTATGTGGACACCGCTTCAAATTAGTGGATTCGGCTATTTCAGCCACACCCATTGTTGACAGGTGTATAAAATCGAGCACAAAGCCATCCAATCTCCATAGACAAATATTGGCAGTAGAATAGCCTTACTGAAGAGCTCAGTGACTTTCAAAGTGGCACCGTCATAAGATGCCACCTTTCCAACAAATCAGTTCGTCAAATTTATGCCCTGCTAGAGCTGACACGGTCAACTGTAAGTGGTGTTATTGTGAAGTGGAAACGTCTAGGAGCAACAACGGCTCAGCTGCAAAGTGGTAGGCCTCACAAGCTCACAGAACGGGAGCGCCGAGTGCTGAAGCGCATAACGTGTAAAAATCGCTTGTCCTCAGTTGAAACACTCACTACCGAGGTCCAAACTGCCGCTGGAAGCAATGTCAGCACAATAACTGTTCGTCAGAGCTTCATTAAATGGGTTTCCATGGCCGACAAGCCTAAGGTCACCATGTGCAATGCCAAGCATCAGTCGGAGTGGTGTAAAGCTCACCGTCATTGAACTCTGGAGCAGTGGAAACGCATTCTCTGGAGTGATGAATCATGCTTCACCATCTGGCAGTCTGACAAACGAATCTGGGTTTGGCGGATACCAGGAGAACACTACCTGCCAGAATGCATAGTGCCAACTGTATAATGGTCTCAGGCTGTTTTCCATCGTTCGGGATAGGTCCCTTAGTTCTAGTGAAGGGAAATCTTAACACTTAAGCATACAATGACATTCTAGACGATTCTGTGCTTCCAACTTTGTGGCAACAGTTTGGAGAATCCCCTTTCCTGTTTCAGCATGACAATGCTCTCCGTTTACACAGCGAGGTCCATACAGAAATGGTTTGTCGAGATCGGTATGGAAGAAATTGACTGACCTGCACAGAGCCCTGACCTCAATGCCATCGAACACCTTTGGGATGATTTGCAATGCCAACTGCGAGCCAGGCCTAATCGCCCAACACCAGTGCCCGACCTCCCTAATGCTCTTGTGGCTGAATGGAAGCAAGTGCCCGCAGCAATGTTCCAACATCTACTGAAAAACCTTCCTAGAAGAGTGTAGGCTGTTATAGCAGCAAAGGGGGGACCAACTCCATATTAATGCCCATAATCTTGGAATGAGATGTTTGACATTTTGGTCTTGTAGTGTATTTGTTGTCAATGTTTTGTCGTCAAACTGGCGGAAGTTGTGAAAAAGTCATTAGTTAGAAGAGTTGCAGAGTTTATTGAAAATAATGCCATTGTTGATTAGATGCTTTTTTCATTAATTATGCTATTTTTGTCTTGAACCATATGATCTATCGAATATAAACTCATGGACACAGATATAACAAAAATAAAAGTTATTTAAGTATAAATGACAAAAGTTACCATAGATTATGTTAATTGACCAAATTATTGAAGACTCCGGATACTTTGGTAAATTACCATTAGCTTTGGTCAATAGCGGCCATGTTGTTTTAATTACTAGTCTGGAAAATATTGCATTGAGACCTTTCGTGCAAGTTTCGTGCAAATCGATAATTTCGGTACCAGAGTAGCGTTTTTAGTGTTTTTCACAACATTCAAAATGGCGGAAGAATCCATCATGGTGGACCTTATGGGTCGCTGAGGCAAACTTGTTCCTTGTGAGGAGAGGTACCTATGTTGCGAATTTCATGACATTATGTCAGAGTGAGGAGCGTGACCTTTCAAAGTTGTAATTTTCAATCGCTTGTTATAGCACCACCATCTGGCCAATCAGTGTCATTTTGTAAATGCCGGACCTCTATGGCAAGACATCATTCACCCAAGTTTCGTCAAAATCGGGCCAGTGGTGACGTACACACGGAGACAGATTCATAGTCCCCTTCCCCATTTCATCGCGGGGGGCAATAATATTTTCACTGTCTTACCTGCATATCTGCACTTCATACCCCAGGTGCATAGGCTGCAGAGGGGCTGTGCCAGGCTTGAAGTCACTGACGTTGAAGTAGGACAGAGTGTGATTGACAAAGCCGTGCATGGAGCCATCAGGGCTGTACATGTACTGGTAGACTAGTCGAGGGATGAAGTCTGACGTAAAGGAAATCACAAACGCCTGGAGAGAGCAGACAGCGGAGAGTGTTATGACCAAAATTATTTTCAAATGTCCACTAATGCAAATGACAAAATGTCAACATTGTATAATCTTGATGACAGACCTGGAAATAATGAGCACTTTAAATGTTTTTATTAAATGTGAAGGTATGCACTTACATTTACAATGACTGCTACTTTGCTGAGCCCTCTCAGAAGATTATACCAAATGCCTGAGAGAACAAAGAAGATATAGAGATATGCCCAAAACACCAATAACTGGGTAGACAAGCGGGCTTCATAACATGTACCTATTTTAATAAAAAATGGTAGATGCAATGGTTGATTCATTGGTTAAAGAAATGTAGAATGGTCACACCATCAATGTGCACCACCAGAAAAACATGAACATAAAAAGTATATCCCACTGATATACTGAATGGATTGTTAATAAGGGGTTAATAAGGAGTTTTAAGGATCATTAGATTTTACTGCATTATTGTAGGCTAAAAATGTACTGCATTCAAACCAAATAGCCACAGTATTTGGTCAAAGTCAGAGACTGACTCGATTATGTATTCACACAAACAAGACCAAAACATTTGTGAGGGACCTGTGTTTTCAGATGGGAAACTCCTGCAATCTAATTCAATTTGGTATCTATTGTGTGGGGTCAAGTCTAGGGATCTCCAATTATGTAAAAATGTTCCTTTTAGTATAGCATCAATAGACCAGTGCTGTTAAAGTGTGGAGATGGAAACCTCCTGTACCAATGTCTTTTGCTCTGGCTGCGATGGGCCTCCTGACCTCTGTGACAAACTTCTTAGCATCCAGACGGATCTCGATGATGTTGTTGAGCAGAGCAAAGAGTGGTGCCAAGGGAAAGGAGGCCACAAACAGGGTCACCATCCCAAACTGGATGACTGCAAGTAAAAAAATAAAAAGATATTCAAATGGACATTATAACCACAAGGAAATCAACACAAAGCATGCTGGGTAGATTAGATCTCAAATTAGATAACTGGAGCACGAGTATAGAGGGAAGTGGAAAGAGGAGCACAAGCCTATAACAGTCTACTCTTAATACCAGACTACGCTAGATATGCGTTTACATTTAAAATACACAGTACATACTACAAGGAGAACATATGAGAGACGAACGTGAACGAGATGGCGGAATGAGGACACGCCATGTTTCTGCACTTGCTTTCTGAAATGTACTGGGTAAAACTGAAATGTACTGGGTAAAACTTCCAGAGATCCAAGCAACAAAATATATACAAAAATGGCCCACTTCACACTCTGAATGAGTTCAAACACTCTGGCCTTTTGTGCCTGTGTGCAGGTTTTATGTCTGCTGCATCCATATATTAAACCTAGCTGGTTGTCAGTTGAGTACCCTTGAAAAAGCCACTTAAAAACAGGCTCGCCTACCAACCTAAAGATGGACTGAATCTTTGAGTCAGTGTATATAGGACTGCTATGCTACAATAATATGACTGTGCTTCTATAGCTGCTACCCAGAGATGAACTATTTCTAGTTGATAAAGTTGTACAGTATAAATAATAACTAGACATACTGAACTAACCCTGGAATCATTACCATAATCCTTCTTTATGGCTTCTGTGTATCAGGGTATGGAACTGCATTATAAACACTTTAGTTCAAAATACTGTGAATTAATTCCATACAGTAATTATTCAAGGTTTATCCACTGCACGGATAGTGAGAGGGAGCAGTAAGGCTTCTTATGACTGATATGGTGTGGGGAAAAGAAGGGAAAGTGGGATACCCCATTCAGTTGTATAACTGAATGCATTCAACTGAAAATGTGTCTTCCGCATTTAACCCCTCTGAATCCGAGAGGTGCGGGGGGGGGGGGGGCTGCCTTAATCGACATCCACGTCGTCGGCGCCCGGGGAACAGTGGGTTAACTGCCTTGCTCACGGGCAGAACAACAGATGTTTACCTTGTCAGCTCGGGGATTCGATCCAGCAATCTTTCAGTTACTGGCGCAACGCTCCTGGTATACAGTAAGTCATGTAGTAGTATCAGTATGTTATGGCACAGATGTACGGACGTTTGAGGTTTCCCCCCATCTCCGTCTTACACAACGCGTCTTTTCAATGAATATGCTTTTGAGATTGTCCAGTTATTCAGTCGGATGCTGCAATTATGAAAGAAGCCACTGATAACGACATCTAAGGACTAAAGTAAAATCGGGTCAACTAAATCCACTTACATTGACTACGTGGGCATCATAGACAAAACAGTTCTCTGCTTCTCCACTGGAGATGATCTCATGCAGAGAACAAGCATTTTAGAAAGGGTTCCACATCGGAGGTTTTACAACGAATCAGGATCTAATACCGTGAGCGGCATGAGGTAACGTTTCTTATCATGAAATCAAATGTCACGCCATGAGGTCGATAAAGTGATTACTGGAATTAGCAAGCAAGAAAATGTTACCCTCGGTAGCACCGCTCTTTACGCAGTAATCAGTGACATTTATAAAAGTTGCCAATTTCATACAAACACGGTTGTGTCGTCCCTGCATAAAACCCCCACAAAAGACCTGACCTCAATAGCAAGAGCTTAAAATAATTGGTCAACTAATGTGCATTAGTTGACCAATTATGTATGTAGTGCACAGTACATTAGAAGTAATTCATTGGCAGTAATTAGTTGACCTTAGAAGGGAAAACCCAATCAGACATGCTTATCACACCCCCTAGAATGAAATAGTATATCTATGATCTCTATGATCCTTTGCTCCAAATCTCTACTCACGGCACACTGCAGTAGTTCATTTCCCTTCTGCCTCGTGTGATAAGGACCATTTGGAATAGGGTGGGCTGAGGGCGGCTGATCCTCAGAAAGCTGTCAGGAGATTTACTGGACAGACTGACATATGACTCACTCATCTCCATGTACTCTGGGCTGAGGCCCACAAAGGGACCCAGGAAGTGGTCCTTCTCATGACGCTGTAGGGTCATGTTATAGTCCTCCTGCTGCTGAGAGTCCATTTCAGACTTCCGACGCCTGATCAGCTTCTTTATTTTACTGTTTTGAGCAGAGAAAAGAAACGGTAGTAATATGAATCTAGCCCTGAGCATCTTTCTTTTACTGCTTGGGTGTGTGTGTGTGTGTGTGTGTGTGTGTGAGAGTGGGTGTGTGATAATGTCCTAGTTTCATCCAGACAGAACGGCGCCTGCTCTGTACTGTACTTACGGGATGCCAATTTCAAACAGGTTGTTCTGGATGAGCTGTTTGCCAAGCATGGTGATGCAGAGCTGAATACACAGCTCCATCAGGCAACCTGCGTGGGCACACTGGTGTGCAGACGAGACAGCAGTCAACCTCGTCCGACACACAGATAACAGAGGTAATCTCAATCGAACAGGTTTGAAGTTTGGTTAGCTTTGATTTTATCTACAATGCAAACTGTCTTTAGGATAGGGCTCAAGGGCACCAGTCCTGGAACCTATACAACTGCCCTGGGATACCTACAGCGGATCTTGCCTCCGTTACTTCGTAAATGAGGGAGGGTTATAACCATTACAGCATAAGGTAATATTTCCATTGATTATCCAGCACTGAATGATTAGAACTTATTTTGGTCAACATTTAAAGGCATTCTGGTCAATGTTTAAAGATAAACAAAAGGTGAATACAGTTGATTACCTCCTCCATCCTGTATGACCCGATAACATACACATAGTCCCCAGGACGCCCAACCATTCTGTGGACATACAGGTTGAAAAATATTCATTGACCACTATCCTTAAGAGGTGTAAATCACACTACAAAACAAATTATTAAACATTAAAAATCAGGTTTTATGGCGAAAGTGTATCTACGGTCGAATATCTGTTACGATGTTTGAGTTGTGGAGAAGCTTATTAGTCAAATAGAGTAGAGGAGAGTTCAACCTGCCCCTGAAGAAGGCCAGGTAGACGATGGGGGAGAAGGCATTGGCAAACTTCAGCACAAAGGTCTTGATTATCAGCCTCTCCTCAAAACTCTTGTCAGTCTTTGGCACCTCTGAGAATAAAAACACAATGAGTTTATATCGCTTGATTGATAAAGAACTGAAGAGGTTTCAGTGGTCAAGGGGGTTATAATCCAGAACTGTAGCTTTTGTTGCCAACACCAAAAAGTAGTTAAAAATGTAGTAAAATAAAATTGGTAAATACAGTCAATACAGGTAGGACTCCCAGATAGACTGCAGGGTCTAATACAGGGAGAGCTTTGCTAATATGGTACAGTTGTGTGACCACAGCCTCCTTTTCATATTTGAGGGACTAACCAAGAACGGTGAGCCAGCGAGCTACGGCACCGTAGACCTCATCCATGATGATGATAATCACCAGGTTGATGACAGCAGCGGTGCCCTTGACAGTTGCCCGGATGTTGGAGCGAGCCGTGGGATTGGAGCTCATGTGTAAGGCAGCCTTGATGGAGATTCTGTACAGGATGACCCCGAACACTACAGCAAAGGTCACACCAATCTGCAGAGGAGACAAGAGAAGAAAACCTTTGACTTCATGAGCTGTTTAACCTGTTGGGGATAGGGGGCAGTATTTGCACGGCCAGATAAAAAAAACATACCCGATTTAATCTGGTTACTACTCCTGCCCAGTAACTAGAATATGCATATAATTGTTTGATTTGGATAGAAAACACCCTAAAGTTTCTAAAACTGTTTGAATGGTGTCTGTGAGTATAACAGAACTCATTTGGCAGGCCAAAACCTGAGAAAATTCCAAACAGGAAGCGCTCTCTCTGACTATTTCTTGGCCTTCTTGATCATCTCTATCCAAAACAGGGGATCTCTGGCATAACGTGACATTTTCTAACGCTCCCATAGGCTCTCAGAAGGCGCCAGAACATTGAATGATGACTTTGCAGGCCATGGCTGAAAAACAGTAGCGCATTTGGAGAGTGGTCGATCTGAGAACAATGAGACTGGGGGGCGCGTGCACGAGCCGACACCATGTTTTTATTTTTCCGTCTTTGAACGAAAACAGGGTTTCCCGGTCGGAATATTATCACTTTTTTCCGAGAAAAATCGCATAAAAATTTATTTTAAACAGCGTTTGACATGCTTCGAAGTACGGTAATGGAATATTTTGAATTTTTTTTGTCACGAAACGCGCCGGGCGCGTCACCCTTCTTTACCCTTCGGATAGTGTCTTGAACGCACGAACAAAACGCCGCTATTTGGATATAACTATGGATTATTTGGAACCAAACCAACATTTGTTATTGAAGTAGAAGTCCTGGGAGTGCATTCTGACGAAGAACAGCAAAGGTAATCCAATTTTTATTATAGTAAATCTGAGTTTGGTGAGTACCACACTTGGTGGGTGTCAAAATAGCTAGCCTGTGATGGCCGGGCTATCTACTCAGAATATTGCAAAATGTGCTTTCACCGAAAAGCTATTTTAAAATCGGACATAGCAATTGCATAAAGGAGTTCTGTATCTATAATTCTTAAAATAATTGTTGTTTTTTGTGAACGTTTATCGTGAGTAATTTTGTAAATTCACCGGAAGTGTTCGGTGGGAATGCTAGTCACATGCTAGTCACATGCTAATGTAAAAAGCTGTTTTTTTTATATAAATATGAACTTGATTGAACAAAACATGCATGTATTGTATAACATAATGTCCTAGGAGTGTCATCTGATGAAGATCATCAAAGGTTAGTGCTGCATTTAGCTGTGGTTTTGGTTTTTGTGACATTATATGCTAGCTTGAAAAATGAGTGTCTGATTATTTCTGGCTGGGTACTCTGCTGACATAATCTAATGTTTTGCTTTCGTTGTAAAGCCTTTTTGAAATCGAACAGTGTGGTTAGATTAACGAGAGTCTTGTCTTTAAAATGGTGTAAAATAGTCATATGTTTGAGAAATTGAAGTAATAGCATTTCTAAGGTATTTGAATATCGCGCCACGGGATTCCACTGGCTGTTGAGTAGGTGGAACGCTTAGCCCATAGAGGTTAAAGGCCAGGCACCACACCCTAATAAGGTATATATATTTTTTAATCTTAATCATATCACAATTCAACTTTTACCAGTTGAATGTAAACACAAATTAAATACTTTTTTGTATTACAATGTTTCTGAAATATTGTGTTAAATTATGCAAATTAGGCTATATCTAATTAAACATGCACATATTTGCATACCATGCAAATACATTTTTCTGTACACTGGATGAAGTCAACCTAAATATTTTTTTGTTTTCTTTTGTCAGGACACTCCAGGACCGGACTTGTCCACAGCTGCTTTCAAAATACTTTGTATCCCTCATTTACTGAAGTGTTTCCATTATTTTGGCAGTTACCTGTAGGCCTAATTGTGTGTGTCCAGAAGATCTGCATTGCTTTCAATTGCTAGAATAATGATCATGAGCACTCACTTCAACTTAGCTAAAGTTTCCCAGCCTAATTGTGTAACCAAATATACAAATGGAGATTCAGTGAAAACAAAAATCAGACATTGATTTATCAAGACGAGTTCCTGTGCTTGTCTCAAGGCAGCACAACGCCAACGTCCCAATTAAAATGGTGCTGAAATTACCATCTAGTTGACCACACACGGCAAATGCTTTACGTTTATTATAACGGTTGGATGACTTTGGGAAATTTACGTAACCTCCGGCTCTACGAACTAAGCGACGCATTCAGTTGACTTTTTAAAAAATTTTTACACCATCGCAGCAGCGCAAAAGACTTGAGGCTAACCCAAAATCATTCAGGGCTAAATCCCTGAAAGCCCGATCCTAGTGACATCCCTGGATCTAATACCACAGACTAACATGCTGTGTGGGCCTTGGGCACATCAACTTACCATAAAAAGCATTAGGAAAAGTCCCATCATATATGCTGGTGCACGGTCTGTACACGTCAGTTTCACTTTTTTATCCTGAAACAGAGTAATTAATACATAAATCAGGTGAGAAATAGGAGCAAACCGAAACAACTATCTGACAGCGATTTGTGTCCTCAGCCGTGATTGTTTATGCTGACAGCCATTTCCAAACAAGTCAGGGCGACTCTCGCCCCGAGCGGACTAACACCGCTCCAACCAAGCACACATAATCTGAGCTCCTGGACACGAAACTGTGCAGTCAAATCGCATCTCAATGTGTCTAAAAAAAAATCAGAAATACTAAAATAAAAAGGAGGGTCAGCAACTTCAGACCGTGTTTCCAGATGAGAAAGGGAATGTGATGACCCCTTCGTCGTCTGACGAGAAAGGAGCTGACATGCACGAGATGCGGTTCAGAGGAAGCCAGATATAAACAACCACCCTGGCATGTGTTGATATCCAACATGTGCTAACTGTTGTTATGCAGGAGTAAATAGAGACAGTGAAGGTTGTTCAGTTTACTATAGACTGCAGAGCATCTAAGACTAATAAAATAGCTGGTAGGAGTATCTGAGGGTGGTGGTATGGGTTGTGGACAAATCCAAGATACATTATATTTTAGAGCCTAGGAGAAGATAATGGCGGCAGGGTAGCCTAGTGGTTAGAGCATTGGGCTAGTAACCGAAAGATTGCAAGTTCAAATCCCCGAGCTGACAAGGTACAAATCTGTTGTTCTGCCCCTGAACAAGGCAGTTAACCCACTGTTCGTTCCTAGGCTGTCATTGAAAACAAGAATTTGTTCTTAACTGACTTGCCTAGTTAAATAAAGGTAAAATAAAAAAAAGATGAGACGTGCATGTGGAGACAGTAGAATTGAGGTAATCTATATAAGAGTCCAACTTTAGGTTGGCATTCTTCGGTGACATTGAATAAAGTTCTGGACTGTGACGATAACTTTACAATGGTGCAGTTCACGAGAGAACAAAAAGTGGAGGCGACAAACGCCATGTGTTACGCAACGGTGCCTTTACTCATAGTGCATGTGTGTTCGCGAATAGGAAATGTCGACGAGAGAGAGAGAGAGAGGTGAAGCAGTCTGTGTGCTTCCATTAGGATGGTTCCAGTCCCCATCTCTGACACTATAAGTCAAGAGCACCAGCACAACAGACACTTGATGCAGCAAAATAATAGACAGAGAAACACTGAACACCATAAATAATCTTCAATAATTTATTCTATGCATGGATGCATAGACTGAAATAAATAATGTAATAATATTTATGGTGTGTTGTTTGACAGCCCACCAAGAGGCACATGAGTGATAGGAAAAGGCCTACCTTGGGATACATATCCTGTTTCTTCAGGGTCTTCTGCATGACTTGGATCTCATACTCAGCCCTATGGTGGTCCTAGAGCGGACAGATGCACATTAATAAACAAGCTCGACACATTTCACTCAAAACGGAGGAACTGACATCATCCAGGTCAAATGGCGTTTTTAACCAGTTGTCAAGTACATAGCAACACCCACACAACAAAACTCGTCATCCGCTAGGTGTTTCAGCGCAGTGCGGCGGGGTACACCACCAACATTTCTAGCATACAGGAGGAAATGTGTGACAGAACAATACTAGCAGTACAGTATCTGTAAGAGGGGATGCAGGCCTTCAAAAATCGGTTTGGCATTCATGCATTTGGAAATGTTTACTTCACCCTCATATTGATTAGGAGACCCATTAGAATACCTCTACATGTTATATTCATTATCTTGCCTGTCTACTTAACAACCTTACCCCATCTACCAGTAAACAGTCATTGCAGTCATTTGATATGTAACAGAAACAAGCCCATAACTGTGCGAGCAGACAGAAACGGAGAAGGCTAAGCAAGTGTCTTTTAACCATCTCTGACATGCAAAGAGCCGAGGGAGAACTGGGGCAGGCAGTCATGAAGCACAGTTTACCAGACGCCCTGGTGGTAAGGCAGGTATGAGGGAAACAACTGTCAACTCTGCTAACATCAGTAGGTGCTTCCTAGTGACTAAATATTGTTTTTTAAAGGACAGGGGATGTTAAGAAGCACCTTAGTGAGAGAGACAAAAAGAGAGAGAACAGATATTCCTTCCATATCTAGACAACAAAAAAAACACCTTTACACTGTGTCTTCTTTATATTTAAAAAGGGGTGGGGGTAAAAAAAGTGGTACATTAAATTCCGCCTCAAGACCTAGTAATTGTTGCAGTATTGTCTTGATCTTATCTCATATTTCTTGTGTTTTTATTTGTTATTTTATGTTATCTATATTATTACTTTCATCACTACACTGTTGGGAAAGGGTTCACAAGTAAGCATTTCACACCCGTTGTAACATGTGGTGAATAAACTTTGAAACTTGAAACTATGGCCAGATCGCCACTAGGCTACTTCCACCCCTCACCCCTCACCCTTCAAAGTGGCAAATAAGGGACTGTTTGAAAGGGGGTCACGTAAACAATGCCTTACTTTTTTTTTTATATATATTTTTTTTTACAGGTAACATACTATGAATTCTGTCTGAAATAGATAAGAATGTCAGAGTGAGGGAGAGTGATATAAACCTTGCCGGGGGAAGTTGGTTAGTATTGAGTAACAGTAGCTGTAGAGAAAGCTGCTAGAAAATTAAGTTAATAAATAAAATCAATTTCAAACCTTGTGTGCCTGCTTCAGGAACCACCATAATATAAAACATAAAAAACATGATTAAGAGGAGAAATCATTTTTCATTGTATTAGACGTTCATGTCCAAATTGGCCAAACAGGTCCAAAACAAGGGCATAGGCTCACCTCTTCCTCTTCAAAGCCAGTCAAATCCCAGATGTAATTGAGTCTCATTTGCCTTCTCTTCCAGTGCTCCATGAACATGGTAGCTGGGAAACAAAACACAACCCATCCTTAAAATCAGTCCCTCCAGGTTTTTGCGATCAAAATTAGTTTTTGCAAAATCAACAATAGCCAGCATATTATGCGTAGTCTCGAAATCCAGACACTAGGCAACAGTGACCAGGGTCTGGTTTCAACGATGGACTCTTTTGGCATAGAGGAACTACATCTCTGACTACATCACTACTCTATCCAGGGTGGGTCCTATTGAGACAGAAAACCCGACCAACATATCACGAGGCAGACATGCCAGGACGTCGCGATTCAAACCAAAAGTTTGAAGGCAAAACCTTTGCAGTGGTTTTTAGAAAGGTAATTGATGTAAAACTAGCCACTTGTGAAATGCACTCATTAAAAAAAAAACTCTGATCTCCAATGTTGAAGTTCCTCTATGCCAGGGGTATTCAACCTTTTCTTGCCCAGGGATCCCCTCCCAGGCAAACCGGAGGCCCAGGGACCCCCCATCATACGTTAGCAAAATATTATATTAATATGGCAAGGAGAAATGATTAATATATTAAAATGTATTGGTTTGGTAGATAGTTATTCATTATTTTGATCTCCCAACATAATTGGAAGAGAAAGTGTAAACTAGCATAGCCCATAAGCTAGAAAGGTAACTCAGAACTCCTAAGAGCAGCTGTTTAAACAAAGGTTAGCCATGTGTTGGCAACAATGTATATCCAAGTCAAGAAAGCTGACCAGCAGCCACACTGTAGCCTATTCGCAGATGATTTTTTAAAGTCTGTCAGATACTCCAGTTAGTATAATTGGCTCCAATGAGTGTTATTTGCTCAACATTAGGAGTTGAGAAATAAAGTTGACACCATTAGAAATAAGATATTGTCCTATTTTCTACTGTAGGTCTGCAATTCAAAATTCCTTTATTCTGTTGGTGCTAGCAATACATTTGGAAAAAATGCGGACCCCCTGCAGTACCTCCACGGACCCCTGGTTGAATGCCCCTGCTCTATGCCAAAAGAGTCCAACATTGAAATCAGACCCTAGGTCTTGTTACTGCCAAAGGTTTGGTTTTCAAAACTATTATGCAAGGGCTTGCAAATTTGACCAATTACTGCAATTTTACCACATAAAACAGTCAAATCATTGCAGTAATATGTCATTAAAACTGACCGATCACAGCATAACAAAGAGGACTCACAATTTCAACCAATCACGGCACATTTACCGCATAATATGGTTCAATCAAGCCACATGTCAAACTTTTTCCCTCAGCGTATGTGACAAATTGGACAAAATCATCGCATTTTGCAATGAACAGTATCAGAATTGCCGCAGTATTTTTTATAACCACCCCTGCTTAATGACTACAGTACGAGAAAGACAAAGCGAAAAGACCAGGGTTTATACTTCAAATATAGTCAAAAAGCTCAACATCTCTGAAACTCAAACCGGTTACGATTTTATCTCCTCCAAATATAGGAACCTACAATCCAAACCATTATCATAATTTTAACTCAAAAGACTGTCTTCTAATGGCAACTGACACTGGTCTCCTGTGGCTCCTGCACTTCCTGGTCTCATAGACTAGACGTAACATAGTAAATGTAAATCCGGGACACTCAAATTAGTATGACATGTTATGTTTGGTATGGTTACATAAGACATATGGTTATTTAAGTCATAAACAAAAGTAGGGTGGCTCTGAGACCAGGTTGCTCTGCAGGACTCTGCCTGGTCCTGTGGTCTGTAGCAGATGGCATTATTTTATTGGCAGAAGATGAGGTAGAGAACATGGGAGGGGCGGCTCACCCCAGAGGGCCATGAAGATGGAGAAGAAGACGGTGGCCGGGTTGTCAAAAAGATGGCTGGCCCTGGCCGTGCCGCATGCGGTCTTCAGCTTCCAGTAGCTGCAAGCGCGGTCACACAGTGGGCACATGGTGATGTTGTTTCTTGGATCACAAATCTCCATGCTGAGTGGAGGGAGAAGAACATTAGTGGAAAGCCTCAGCTAAAGAGATCTTACCAGAATGGTCAGCATAAACTCAATTACCAGTTTGAGAAGCTATAGAGTCCAAAAGCAATGAGGAATAAAAAAAAACCGTAATAGTGCACAAAATAAAAGACTAAACCTTGCATGCGCCAGTTCCCGCAAAAGGTTGGTATTTATCAAAATGTTGAACTTGACGGGAAAGTGTGCGTATCTCCACGCAAATCTCAGACCACGCGTACGCACAACTTCTAGTGGTTGAGCAACTGTATTGCAAGCAAATACTGTCATTTTGGGAAATGGAGGTGGTTGACGAACAGTAATTCTGGTAGGCTAATAAAAACATAGGTCTAAACGATAAAACGGATGCATTTGCCATTGGTAAGAAGATGGCATAGCAGCATTTATTTACTGATACACAACAAATATTAGGCTACCATTCCGTCGCTCATTTAATAGCCAACCATGTTCGAAAGTAAATAGACCGGTAGCCTATGACAGTATGGGTAGGCTACAGTATTCCTGGGCCTGTTTCATCTCAGAGCCTATACCAAGGTAGGAGACAGAAACACAATCGTGTACTGATAAACAAAACATTGAACGGCAATTAGTATTTTGATTAGAAGTGTTGGCTGTAGGCAGCGTTTACTTTTAAATTGTTCAATAGAAAATCAGTCTTGTAGAATGTGCGGCCAGTGTTTGGCACTAGGTATAGGCAGCATTAATTTTTTTTGGTTTTAAAAAAAACTACTGCAAAAACATTCTGCCCACGCCTTTACAGAAATGTGATCCACTTTGCCATTGCGCTCTCCTTTATAATCTGTCATGGTCTAGTTTCGACGTCTCCAAATTATACAGCAAATAAAGGCATTTTTATTACCATAAAGGATGAATAGAGGGTGTTTTCCAGGTAGGGCTGTAACGCTCGTTAACGAGCACAGAAATACAGTATGGGTGTGAACTATCAATAAAAACGTGTATATGTGTCACGTCCTGACCAGTAAAAGGGGTTATTTGTTTTGTTTATAGTGTGTCAGTATAATAAATACAAATATGAGCACTCAACATGCTGCGCCTTGGTCTACTCCCTTCAACAGCCATTACAGAACCACCCACCACAAGCGGACCAAGCAGCGTGGAAAAGAAGACTGGACATGGGAGGACATCCTGGACGGCAAGGGATCCTACCACTGGGAAGAGATCCTGGCCGGAAGGGATCGCCTCCCATGGGAACAGGTGGAGGCAACCAGGAAGGATTGGGCCAGTCCTACTCTCCAGACCTCCAGTGCGTCTCCTCGGGCCAGGATATCCTGCGCCGGCTCTGCGCACTGTGTCTCCAGTGCGTCGGCACAGCCCAGTGCGTCCTGTGCCTGCGCCCCGCACGTGCCGTGCCAAGGTCACCATCCAGCCAGGACGTGTTGTGCAGGCTCTCAGCTCGAAACCTCCAGTGCTCCTCCATGGCCCAGGGTATCCAGTGCCTCGGTCAAGGACAAGGCCTCCTGCGTGTCTCCCCAGCCTGGTGCGTCCTGTGCCTGCTCCCAGAGCCAGTCCGGCGCAGCCAGAGTCGCCCGCCAGTCTGGCGTCGGCAGCGAGGGACCCCGCTCTAGAGGCGCCACCAAAGTGGGGTGAGCCTGTGGTGGAGTGGGGTCTGCGACCCACTCCTGAGCCAAATCCGTAGGGGGGAGGATTGGGAAGGGGGGGGGGGTGTAGCACAAGAACCGTCGTTGACGGTGGCCACCTTCCCTTCCCTCCCTTGTTTTTGTTTGAGGTGCATTTCAGGGTCTGCACCTTTGGGGGGGGGGGGGGTACTGTCACATCCTGACAATTAAAAGGGGTTATTTGTTATTGTAGTTTGATCAGGGCGTGGCAGGGGGTGTTTGTTTTGGGTTGATCTATGTTATTCTATTTCTATGTTTATATATCTAGTTTTTCTGTTTCTATGTTGGAATTGTTTGTGGTTGGTCTCTAATTGGAGGCAGCTGAATCTCATTGCCTCTGATTAGAGACCATATTTATGTAGGGGTTCTCTCATTGTGTTTTGTGGGTGGTTATTTTCTGTTTACTTCATGTTAACCTGACAGAACTGCTGGCTGTCGTTTTCTTGTTTTGTTTATAGTGTTTCAGTATATTAAAAACAAATATGAGCACTCAACACGCTGCGCCTTGGTCTACTCCCTTCAACAGCCATTACAATATGTTGCTTGCAACAGCTTGTTGAGCACGCAAATCCTAGAATGTCCACAGACGCCAGAATCTAGTGAGAAATGTATGCATGGTTGACAAACGAGGCCACTGGAGAGCTACCGTACTGCAGGTTTACTCCAGCCCTAATCTAGCGCGCCTGATTCTAATAGTTAGCTGGTTGATTAGCTGAATCAGGTTTGTTACAACTGGGGTTGGAGGATAGGGAATGTCCTGATGGGATATGTGATCATAAAGTGGGTCTGCCGCCCAATCGTTCTGCTCTAGGTAGACTGTGTGGCGGCAAAATCCACAGGAGCATTGGTTTATGGCCAAGGTGACACACTGTCCTAACTGGCAGTGTCTCTTAACTCAGGCCAACAGACTGTTAGAAGGCCCTACACAGGTAGGGTCGCTTATAGATACATACAGGAAAAAAAACACCAAGAACGCACAGACTCAAAATGAAAAGCAAATAACAAATCACAGCATGTCTGTGCAAGGCAACTGTTACAACACTGTGTTTAGCAGCTCTTGGGTTATTGATAATCCATCACTTGTGCTTCCATGTCGTTCGGAATCTAACCATGTAAGTTGTGGATTTAACTGTAGTTGTAAGAGGTCAATGCACCTGGGAATGTCATTGTCCACAGTGGCACAGCCGTACAGGAACACTATGACCCCCACTATGGCAGCAGGGATCAGCATCTGGGTGTAAACCCCCAGCCAGGCAAAGTATAGGCCAATCTTCTCCCCAAAGTACTTCCTGCAGGAGAGGAAGGAAAGCAGCACTGAGTACATACATCAGGAATCAGTTCAGATATGGTGATTAACTAACATTAACTCAAGCCAATGATGTAATGCTTTGTCTTTTTGATTGCTACAATACAGTATAGTATATAGTCTCTGCATTATCATGTCTTGGAGTTTAGAGCAGGATTCTCTCACCTGATTAACCCAATTGGTTGGTACTTGTAGAAGACACTGTAGCTTGCCCATTCTTCATACAAGATCTGATGAGACAATAACGGGTAAAACAACATCTTAAATTAAACAATACTTAGAGGCAAAACCATGATGGAAGACTACATTTAATATAGCTTATCTTACTTCTGAGTCTCATTATAGAACAGAGGAAAAGTCCGTTTTTGCTCATAAATTATTGAAATTCATCATGCAAATTATTCATTTAAACAATACTGATAAGAAAAGGTCAGTCCCATTACAAAGCCCTTATGAAATATTGCATAGCCATTACTAGTCACAGCTGTGCTGTGATCTCAATTGTAACAATGTGCTTCAGAGTCGGGAAGCAAGTTCAGGGAGTGAGTGTTTTAATAAAATAAACGGAACATAATACAAAAACAAGAAACACTAACAGCACACAGACATGAAACAGAAACAATGACGCCTGGGGAAGGAACCAAAGGGAGTGACATGTATAGGGAAGGTATTCAGGGAAGTGATGGAGTCTAAGTGAGTCTGACGACACGCAGGTGTGCGTAACGATGGTGACAGGTGTGCGCCATAACGAGCAGCCTGGTGACCTAGAGGCCGGAGAGGGCGCACACGTGACATCACAATGCTATATTTACAGCCTGAGTTTTGCCAAAGAAATCAGTGCCATTAAGGCCCAGGGGCTGGTTGCATAAAACCCCTTAAGTTTATTTTCCCCTGATGTTTTCCCTTAAAGTTTCCTTAACTTTAGTCAGTTGCAGAACACATTTTAAGGTGAATTCCCCCTTAAATTAAGTAAAAAATTGAAGGGTGCCTATGAAGTCCCTTAACTGTTTCATTCTGTGTGGATATCAATGTAAACAGCATTTGTGGAGGTGAATGTTGCTTTTATCTGCCCTGGTTACAATAGGAAAACATCAACCAGCTAAGCTACCTAGCTAAACAATGGAAGATGCACAATCCATAGCTTTACAGCTAGTAGAAACTAATAGAAACAATTTGAGAAAGAAGTAACTACAAGAAATGTGGTTCATCATCTTCGGAAGCAATTTGGCTATTCTGTCTTGATTGTAGAAGTTCTATTTTGCTAGCTCACAAAATAAATGTGATCTCTTTGATGAGATGTTCAGTCAGTGAATCAGGCCATCTCCATGGTAACCAGATACTATTTCTACAGTACATGCCTTCAAACTACCATAAAACCCCCTTAACCTGTTAAACTCTGACCCTCTCTGGTGGCATTTTCTAAATTATGCATAATCGTGTATACTACCCTCATTTAGTAGAAGGTAAGAACTGTGGGATTCCGATAAAGGTGTCAGAAATAATGTTACTGGGCCTCCCTAGGGGACCCAGGTTCGATCCCGGGCTGTGTCACAACCGGCCTTGATCGGAAGTCCCATAGGGAGGCACAGAATTGGCCCAGCGTCGTCCGGGTTAGGGGAGGGTTTGACCGGGGGGGGGCTTTTCTTGGCTCATCATGCTCTAGTGACTCTTTGTGGCGGGCCGGGAGCCTGACCTCGGTCGCCAGTTGAATGGTGTTTCCTCCGACACATTGGTGCAGCTAGCTTCCGGGTTAAGTGGGCGGGTGTTAAGAAGCGCAGTTTGGCGGGAGGACGCATGACTCAACCTTAGCCTCACGAGCCCATTGGGGAGTTACAGCGATGAGACAAAATTGAAATAGAGGAGAAAAGGGGGGTAAAAAAAAAATCTAAAATCAAAATATTATTATTAATGTGACTACTGCAGAGCCCGAGATACTAGCCAGCTAACAAGACTACCTAGGTAGCTCGCTCGCTCACTCACAAGACCAGCCAAGTTATCTGCGTTGTTGCTTGCATGCGATTGGCTGTGGTCTTTGGGGTGGCACTCGGCCTGGGAGACGGAGCTGCCTGTCAGGCATCATTCAGGGCTTAAATACCCCACGAGCTCAGAAGCTCTTAGGTCAAGTTAAGGAACATTTAGCCTGCTAACATTCTAACTTATAAACTGATAATGAGCGCCAGACACAAATGAAAGCATGATGTTAGCGTGAAATGTACCATCCCTTAGTGTAGCAATCAATAAAAACGCATGCGCCGATCCACTGTGGGCTCTGCCGCCCAGCCACACTGACAATCTATCATCATTACGTCCACTCCTATTTATAGAGTTTCTCGTGATCTCCGCAAAACAACTTTTGGTATGTCGTGATCATGGGATAAATAAGTTGTGATCTCGATAACGAGGGAATTATTTGTATTCATTTGTCCTCTCTGGACATTCGTACTTAAGGGAAACACTTCAGATGTTTTATGCAACTGGGCCCAGGATCAGCATGTAGGGACAGGGTGCTGTGGTCTGTGTCGTCTGACAGGTCAAGGTCATCCTTGAGCATCAAATGTTATTTAGATTACGCTTAGATTGCCCCTCAGTAGTCCCTAGCGTGCATCTGCATGAAATAATATAAGTGAATTTCACTGTTGGTCTCATGTTGCACTCCTCTGCCTGTCCTACATGAGGTTTCACTAATGAAGTGGCATCACTGTCAGGCTGGGAAATGGGCACCCAGGGGTCATGCCATCAGAGCCTCACAAATATTTGTTTTTTTACTGAACACTGAACAGTAGTCCCAATGGCACATCACTGAACAGAGCTTCAGTAGGTTACTATCCCCCACCCAAATGGCCCTGTCTGTTCCCAAACAGAGCTCCCACTTTGCAAGACAAATTAGTGATGCTCGTGACTCATCATAGACCAGCCTAGCGTAGCAGAACACAGGACTGGAAAAACAACAAACCATGGAACAACTCATAACGACGTCGCTTCTGAAATGTAATCATGCCGTCATCTCAAGGACATAAGTCATTTCTGTGACAGAGCACTCGATTTGCTCTGTGCACGGACTACACCAGATGGGTGGGAAGAAACATACCACTGCCGTACGGCAGCTTGGAAATTGAGGATTTCTCTGAGGATTTAGATTTCCTTTGCTCTGGGCTTAAATCGCTTAGATTCGACCAGACTGGTTGTCGTACAATGCTTGAGGATGGTAAAAAGGGATTAAGCCTGTTGCCGTGGTGACACTTTCAATACACACAGTATAATTATTATCTAAGCCAAAGGGGGCTTTTCCTCTCCAGCGTTGCTGACGGCTTGTGTTTAGAAAGCGTTTGAATTCTGTGCTTTAACCTTTTCAATATGCTCCGACGCTGTCGACAAGACTTTCCTGTCCTCACAAAAAGAAAATGGTTTATGAGAATCGCTAACAGTGACACAAATAATGGATTGGTTTGTAGTTTCATTGATTGCTTATTGACATGACCGATGATTTGCTCGTCTCACCTTTCTGTCATTGGCCTCCGCCCCCATGCCGTCAACATCCCCCTGCAAGACAAGTAATGACACAATGATATCTGGTTACAGAGTACATGGCTTCGCATGGGTATTGATATGTGTGGTAATATGCTCACATCGTGAAGAGGGTACGCAGCAGTGTAAACACCGTTGCCAAGGAGACTGGTGATTCCTGTAAACGTCATTTTCAAGAGATCAAATTTACTATCAAACAGAAGGCACGCAATAGCAATAATATTCTACTACAGCATACTACATGTAGTGCTGTCTAGAAAGATGAGACAGATGTCATTTACATCCCTAAAGGATCCAAATTCATTGTAATATCCCTAAGAGATAGGGGACATGGCTTGGCTTACCCATGGTGTATTTGGCTTTAGTGCATCTTGTACGTTTCAACACTTCATATACCTAAATGGGTAAAAAACATGAAAATAAATACAAAAATACTTCTGCAATGTATTAAGATGACCTCAGGTAAGAATCCCATCCAAATAGGGCAGAAATCCTGTCTTGTGCCATGAATTTGTTAAGAAATGGACCTCAGCTCCTGGCCATTAATGAACAACTCTAAATGCATTGATGGACAAGTTGTTTTCAAACTTCACAGCAATCTCCAAAAGTCATTTTAGCTCAGTACTGATGTTTCTGTTGAGCAGTAAAGTTCTACACCATCTCCGCTGGGAGCATTATATGCTGATTGAGAAGGAATCCAATGAAAAGTCAATTACATGAACAAATCATACATTTACTTGTGGTGCGAAGGGCTTTTTATTGACTTGCCCATCATTCAAGCAGATCTATAGTACTTACTATTGAGGCCCTGGTTTTGCTGTCGAAGAAAGACTCTCTGTCTGAGAGATCAAACCTGTTAATACAGAAGAGCCTTCTGTCAGCGGTTCATTTAAAGAGCCATGTACTCAACCAGGAGAAAGTATGTTAGTTTTGTAGGTACGTGGAGAGCAGTTTTTTTTTGTGGCCAAGATGTCACACACATTGTCATTATTTAGACCAAACATACAACACAGGGTGGCTACAGGGATAATACGGTTGCAACATGTCTTGGTAGCTAGTGTTAGTCAGAGGCCTGGCCTACACAGTGTTCATTGAGAGTCAGGAGCTCAAAATAGCCTGTAACCTCTATGCCCACTCTCTTGAATAAAACCTAGCTTGTTTACTAGCCTCCCTCAAAACACATTCAAATGTTGTGCTTTTTACAATACATAATATTCTAACATCCAAACGCAGATGAACTATTCCCGGAACATCAGAGGATAAATCTCGGATTAAAAATAATATTTAAATCGCAGTGTGGATGTCTTCCAAACAACATCATGGTTCAGATTTTGTTTCTGTTGATTTTGTATCCGTTGGTTTTGTGCCTGGTGATTTTGTGCCTGTTGATTGCACCTCTACATTATTACTGTCAAGGCACAGTGGGGCCATTAGCCATGTCAAAAATGACAAAGAGCTCAAGACTGGTGTAGACTGCGGGTAGAAGAACAATTTAAATTCCATTTATTTCAACTCAGCCAGATCACATTATGGAGAAATGCACCTACTGAGATGAATAATTACAGGTAGCAGCCAGTATTAATAATACATAATCACATCTTCTGCACATAAAGCATCCAGCTCACTAATTAAAATATTTTAACATTAAAACCACTGGGCCTAGTGGGACCCCCCCTTCAAGCTAATGATCAGTCATTTTGACTGCAACACTAACAGTGTAATTAATATATTTCATATATGCGATCGCAAAAAATTATAATTTGATTGTGTCTAATGACGAAAACATCAGTAGCCTAAACATCATTATAAGCCCAAATGTGCTTAATAAATAGTGAAAATCAGCACATAAGCAATAATGGCATTATAAGAAGTGTCGATATGACAGCAGTGAAAAATAGTCCATTATTTATACGTCGGATACCATGGCATATGTGTTTGTTACTTTGTTATCAAAATGCAGGTAACGCATGATCTCTCTGAAGCGATCCCGTGACATGTTTTCTCCAAATAAAAGTATCCCATACAAGTCTGACCAGAAGCTCTCCATATGCACACTCTTTCCACCGAATGCTCCACGGACAAACAGGATTAAAATGAACGCTTTCAGCTCAACAGACAGATCCCAGGCAGTGTCTTCTTACCCCATAATGACATTTTGAGTTGATAATCGCCGTGTAGCAAATGTCATCGGCTTGTTCTATCTAAATGGTGCCATCCTTTCCGCTCTCCTGTCTCACTGTTACATTTGGTAATGGCGGGGGAACCTACGCAGTGCCCACCATTCAGGCTTTTTTTTGCGCTTAACTCTAGAAGGTGTAGGTTATTCAGGCTGAGGCTCAGAATCAGAAGAATATTCATCAGAGATGTCATGATTAATTTCCTCCCGCCATCTGAGTCGTTTTCAATCGGATCTTGTAGCATCGCTAACGCAACATGCGCATCCATTCATCTTGGTCGTCTCGCCATTGTAAATTACGCACCCTCTCACTGTGTACTCCACCCAATGATTATTTTTATGGCATGTCCTCATAAAACTGGTTAAGAACTCCAGTTCTGTTTGTCATATTGAGATTCTAACGACGGCAGTGTGTTATATATATTCTTATTTAGGAAAAGTCAAGGACTGAGGCGGCAAAACTTTAAAAAAATGGCAGAGTAATAATTGTTTTAAACTCATGCGCAGTCAAAATGACTGCTTTAGCGGTTATAGTGTTAATATCGCCACAACCAGTACTGTAATAATTTCAATAGCTATACTTTTGCATTGTACCCATGTCTTGAATTGCAAATACATTTCTTTCCTATTGCATCACAAACATTTCAAGCCACTTTGAATTTCTCACATGCATAGTATTGGAAGTAGACCCATTAACCTTTGAGCTCTGCGTCATTGATCACTTGTCAGAATGTGTTCAATGGTGAGCCTAAACCCCTCAACCCATGCCACAGGTCTCAGTGCTACTACTGTACTCACAGGTGCTGCTTTTCCCGGGAGAACGGGTGAGAAAGATGCTTCACATTTTGGGGTCTATTTGGCTCCACTTTAGGATGAAGTGGCGCAGTCACTTTGTGAATGAACAGATTGATCCTCTCCACCACATTACTTCCCTGTTTGACCTCGTACACCTGAAGGGAAAGGGAAAACAGGAAGAAGACATGTTGAGAAATGAGTGCATGAAAGGCTATCAGTTACATTATTCTTATTTTAAAACTTTTTTTTTGTCAATTAGCAGACGCTCTTATCCAGAGCAACTTACATTTACTGCATTCATCTTATGATAGCTAGGTGAGACAACAACCCATCACAATCGTATCAAGGACATGTTCCTTCAACAATGTGTTTATCAGCAACGTCAGTGCTAGTAGAAAAAGTCCCTTTTTTACTTTTTTGGGGTGGGGAGATATTCTTCAAAAAGAGTTGTACATGTTTTCGGAAGTTGTGCAGGGACTTCGCTGTCCTGACCTTAAGGGGAAGCTTGTTACACCATTGGGGTGCTAAGAGAGAGAAGAGCTTCGACTGGGCTGAGCGGGTGTTGCCCTCCCATAGAAACTGACCAGTGATCCATCTAAAGGCAGGCCATACCTTTTTGGTGGGCAGCTTGAGCTTCATGAATTCTGCCTCCCGACAGAGCACATTCCAGGGAGCATGGATCTTCAGGAAGCCAATTCCTGGGATTTTGTTCTGGAAAACAGAGAATGTGATGTTGAATAAAATAATAACAATAATAAATCAGGCAAAAGGTTTTCATGGATATTTAATGTGTATTGAAATAAGTTTCCCCTGTTTTATCTGGGTGATACATGCATACCTAGAATAAAGCTACTGTCACGTCTCTAAGGACTACAGTAAGTCTTTCCAAGGTAAAGCACAGAAATGCTACTGCAGCATTGCAACTGAAAAGAAGTCGCAATGCTACAGTAGCAAGGATTGTTGTTGGTTAGTGTCAGTCAAAGGCTGTATCCACTTGAATACAAAACAATGTCTGATAGTCTAATATATACCACAATCTCCTCTATAAAAAAACAACAGTGGTTATGTAAGTCCCTCTCATATGCTCCTGACATACTTCCTCATACCTCCCAGCCCACTTCAGGGTCCTGGCCCTGTCTGTTGAGAACACCGTGGCAGACTACACTTTCCACAGCAATATCAAGCAGAAAAGATCCTGCCAATTCTATTTTGGGGCTCTGGTTCGATTTTCCACAAACAACCCTCATTCATGGACAAAGTAAGTTAATAAAAGAAAACAAGGAGGGTTGAATAAACTATGTTCAGACTTACTCAACAATGCATAAGGATGTTGTCAACAAGTATGAAATCATTTTGAATTTGCCTTAATTAATATCACTCAAAACAGAACTTCTCCTTTGTTAGCAACACTCACTAAATGGTTTGAGACCTCTTCATGCACGCAATGGGAAACCAACCCCCACAGAACCACATGCCTCCTACCATTTAACAGACATTACGAAACACATAAACGATAAAAGATAGAACAGCAAACACATGTCAAATCTTTTTTTAAGTGGTTTCAGTAGTGGTCTGCAAAATGGAGTGGTTAGAAACTAGGCCTTACCATTACTCTTTCATACAGGGCAGTTTCCCATGGATTTGAAATACCAAATATGTTTTACGCTGTAAAGGTCTTTCAATCTGAATGGGACACACAATGTATCTTGTGTCTTGATCAATGCAATGATTTATGATGAATGAGTAATGATTAATGGGTCAATAGCCACTCTAGGGGGTACAGTATGTAATTACCTATAATAATAGGCCTCTTTTTGCTTGTAAGGCTGAAAATAATTACTATTGCACATTATGGTGGCAAAATTGCAATATTATCTTATAATACTTTTATTGCATCAAATGGTTGTTTTATTCAACAGAATAGAGTATTCTTAACTATTGTGTGTGTGTTCTACTGAGGATGGGCCTCTGGCAGAGAACTCTGACCGGAGATTTATGATGTCTTTTGGGTGATAAAACCTAAAGAACATTCCAGAGCATGAGTTAATGTTTCTGTTCTATACCGTACCAGGGAGAGGTGGCTCCAGTTTGGAGTCGGAGCGCTCAACACAATGAAAACTGTTGACACAGAAAATACCTATAATACATAGCAGACAGTATCTTTCATACAAAGCTTAACCTTATGACCCATTCTATATATCGGTTGTTCGTCATGTCGGTTGAAAGGGGTGTATCTTGGCTATAAAAAAATACCTTTGTCTCAGGGCTCTCAATGAATTATCAAAGACGATGATTCATCAACCAGCCATCGCTATTGCAAAGCTCTCACTAATAAAGATTCAGTTTAAGTATAACTCTGACTTGTGTAATAAGTTTGTCTCTCCTCATTTGATAGTACAGAAATTAACCACCACATTTGGCGACGAGGATGGGAATCTTCACTTGGTGACCACTCCTAACGACATGGGTAAATCGTGCACGAGGGATCCCTCAAATTTGGGATATCACCTTTGATCTGATACCACATCTCAAACATAGTTAAAAACATTTTTAAAAGAGGTGAGCGAACAGCACGCAAAGTTGAGTTTTTAAGAAAAGCCTCTGTTACGTAGGCCCTGAGTGTGTATTCCTGTGTGAGGGGGGCATCTTGCAGGTGTAAACAGGGCCGAGTCAGTGGAAGATGATCTGAGATTTAGTCGACTCAAAGACACCCATCATTGGTCGGTTGCGGGCGACCTAGAGCCGTCCTGACACTGAATTGATCACAGTGGGGATTGGTGTGGTCTGTAGGGGTGAGAGGCCAGGGTGACTGTGGGTTCTGTGTGAAGCACGGTACCTGGAGAAACCCTATTTGAAGAAGAACCTCATTCTGAAAAGTGTCTGTGTGACTGACCCTCAGAAGTGGTGAATTCCAATTATTTTAAATGTGCTAGCCAGGTATGCCCTGGGTTTGGTAATTTAGCGTTAAATATCTAGAATCTGTGTGAACTAGTTTTGACCATTTAATGTTAAACAATCCGGAATCTGTGTGAACTAGTTAAGACCATGTATGATAAAGTATAAGATAGTAAGGTGAACCTGTATTTGTTTTAAACCTGTAATTGTTTTAAACCTATACCCCATTTTAGAAGTATTGAAAGATGTAAATGTATGAGTTGCATTATCCTATGTACTAATCATGATAGAAAATATTCCTGCAGGTTAAATTATTGTTCAACAACAACTAATTGATTGGGTATGTTTGAGAATAGCATTGTGTGACTGTGATATGAGAGTTGTGTGAAAATGTAAATTAGTCTTAATCTGACGTTTGGATAGTAACATATAGAAATATGCTTAATCAGATTATTGAAATTTGGATAATAAGCTTTGATATAACGTTATCTTGGGGTTCTGTTCCTTCACTGCCCATCATAGAATATCACGGGGTGATATTGAGAGCGGGATGATATTTTAGAAAGCAGAGGAAGGTCTATAGTTCCTGAGAGGCTTGATTTTGCAGTGGTCCCAGGGAGGTTAGAGAACCGTTGAGGATTCCATGATCATTGTCCGGGAAACAAAAGTAGATTTTTTTGGTTCTGCTTCGTAGCTGTGGAGAGTCCTTGAAAAAGCAAATGGAATGGTTGTCGTGAGTACCTAAGAATTTCTTACGTTTTATTTGGATTCTGTGAATATATGAAAATATGATAAATTGTACGTGTATAATCGATTACTATAGATTTGATAAAGTAATACTGGGAATATAATTAGATACAATTTAAACCACCCATTCGTAGACGTACGTAGGTTTTGAGTTGGTATCTTTAATGGATAATTTGATAAAGATGAGGTTTAAGCGCTATTAAACTGTCTACAAAGTCTGGGCAATTGTCTAAAAACTGATTGGAGTGTGTCCACTTTTGGTTAACTTACCCTAATGATGTAAGTAATAAACGCTTATTGGATTTTCTCCATCTGGGTACTACATTTGAAATAAAACTGCCCTTAAGGCCTGAAAATGTGTTTTATTTTTTTCTTCCCAGTATGAGAGGAGCTGGATTTATTGAATAAACCTTTTTCCATAAAGTTAGAGCGATTTAAGATGGAATCTCGACTTAATTTATAACGTCGTACAACGCCTAGGGTATCCATCAAACTAATTATCATTGTGTGATTAATGTGATGTAGTAAAGTAATTGTTCTCTCATGCAACGTATTTCAATCTAGTTTTATTAAAAATCGCAAGATCTGTTTCCAAGCCAATGAATGTCGATTTAACTCTGACTGCTAATCTATTCATTTGGCATGTGGGAATCATCGCCGGAAAAACGCTTGGACTTTTAATTAAGGCTTTTTTCTGGGAATTGTGTCGTTAATATGTGCCTGATTTTATGACTACAGACAATTATAAAATTGGGTTATTTGTGGGGTTTCTTCGTCATTTCAATAGCATTGGGTATATGGTATTGACTAAAATCTGGGTTTCTGATTGTAATTCAACTATTGGTATGTTTTGCCTGGAAAGATACGGTCGCTAGTGTTTGTTTAAGATATAAAGTGAACATTTTAACAGCTTGCTTAGTTCAAATTGAAAGACTAATTCATTCAACATAAATAGCGAGGCGATTTCGATATAATACGTTGTCTGTTGCCTAAATGGTCTGCTGGGAATAACATATTGAGAATGGAGTCGAATTTAAATAACTGAATCAAAGAAGAGACAGTTACCTCAATCTAATGAATTCTAATAATAAGCGGATAGGTAATTGCGATAGAGTTGTGCCCACTGAAATGTGTTTTTTATTCTTATGGCTTGACTGATGTTTTTTATACATTTAGCACATTACATGTTATTTTTAAAGTCTTGGACATTTCATAAGTGTGAAGCCAAAAGAGAAGAGAAGGTTGTAAAGTTTGTTTTTAATTTTACGATAGAGTTAAGGCAGAACGTTGTTTGAGTATGGGTTATATTGTTTCCTACTGGTAAGAATAGGAGAGTTGGTTGTGCTCGCTGGGCTATATTGGGCTGTAAGGGATTCAGGTCTGAATAGTTGAATCGGAAACGTTTTGTGACAGTTTCTGATTATTGTTGCTCGGTTTTATAATTTAGGTAACACCAGTGAATTTGAGCAGGAAGTTAATGTATTCTAACATTATAATCTGTTTCCATTACGTGGAAAAATGTCAGCTCATTAAAGTGGATTGCAGTTTGAGTTTGATTTTATTTTTATAGGGACAGTGCACATTAATCACAGTTGTGTGTATCTAATGGCAGGGTATTCCAGACATGGGAAGCTCTCACAGAGTAAGCAGATTGACTAAAGGTGCTTTTCCTTAAGGGAACTATACAGTCACCTCTCATGGCGGACCTTGTGGATCTGCTGCCATAAGGTTTGGGTTTTCTGTTTAACAAAAGTACTGAGTGGAGGGGGAGCCTGGCCATTTAGAATCTTGAATACAAGACATGCGTCAGTGTACTGCACAAGATTTTTTCAACTCAGGAGCTCATGCTTTCTGAGAATGTAAGTGATGATAGCTATTGGGCTTCCTATCAAGCACTTTGAGAGCCTGTTTGCAGACAGACTGAATGGGTTTTAATGTTGTAAAGCAAGCTTGGGCCCAACTAGTCAAGTAGTATGTTAGGTTGGGGAGTATCCGATTTGAAGTACAGTTTTGTTACCTCTGTAGTCAAACAATTTCATACGATTTGGAATTTAGCTCGGTTGAATTTGGTTATTTGAGTTACCTTTTTCATTTGCTTTTTAAAAGAGAGGTTGGAATCAAGTATGATGACAAGGTACTTAAAATCGGATATCACCTGGAGCTTTTCCCCTGACACATAAACATCTGGCTCAGTGGCATCAGTTGTCCTCTGTGAGGAAGATGCAGACTGTTTTTTTTACATTTAGATGCAAATATGAGTCCCTGAGCAACTTTGTCACCTGGACCATTACAGTAGGGGGTTCTTGTGTAACTTGTTTGCTATTTGCATGCATATATCACTGTATCATCTGCATACATTGGAACTTCTGACCCAGTACAGACAGAAGGTTGATCATTAATGTACAAGCTGAACAGTATTGACCTTTGGGGCATGCCAACATTGTGGCTAAGAGTGGGAAAAAGTTAGTTTTGACTATTACGCTGATGAGACAGCAAAAACTTTTTAAAGGTTTCAGATTTGTTAAACAACATGCTTGTTTTTACTAAATGTATGTAACAGGTTGAAATGTATAGATTACTGGAAAGGGGTTATTTATTGTTTATTTTCGGTGTCAAGTTCACTTAATGAAACACTGTATTATCTGATGAGTTTTGAGTAGGATTCCTCCTTCTGGGACTGATGGACGTCACCCAAAGTATGTATGTTAAAGGAGACATAGGAGAACACGTCTCAAACAACATTTTATTAAATGCCTGGGATTAAATATCACTGATTCCTTACGCTGAGAAATGTACCACAATTGCGACAGAAAACAATGTTACATTTAGAGGGATAACAGGAACAATCTAAGGAGAAACAGCTATCCCATATTTGTTGGTAATTGGTCTAGTAATGATACCAGGATAATTGTATCTAAGGGTAGCACATGCTAAATTAAGCACATATAAAACATATAGGAAATTTAAAACTAATGATTAATGATTTGAGGGAGTACAGTGGACTTTTGTTTCTAGTTACAAGTTTTGGCTTGCTGAATCAGTGTAGTATAATGAATGCTAACAAAGTGTTTTGTGGGTATTTTTCTGGGAAAATGGGGGTTTCATTGTCTCTCTTTGAAATGTTTCCTGGGACTATAATCTTGGGGAGAGTGAGTGAGATTAAGGCCGTAAACTACCAAATTAAATAAGGCCTGGCCATTTTTTGTTTGTTTTTACCTTAAGGTTTGCAAATACCCACACGCAACACACTTATGACAATTTGTTGGCGTTTAAAATACTATGTTTGATTTGTGTGTTCTATTTCCTTTGGGTTTAGTAAGTTTTCCATTTGTCTTAGTGCCAAGGTATCTTAAAGGGGCACACACACACACATGGAATTTTCAGAAGTTTTTATTTCCTGAGTTTTAATTAAACACGTGAATTATTTTGATAAAGGAATGTACTGGAAACCTGAGATACAACATGTATGAAATGTTTGACTGTTTTTCATTAAATTTGTCCAATATAGTAAGAAGCACTTCTTTGAAGAGTTTATATGACCTCTGACCTCTGTCATGACTTTCCATTGTGGTTTGATCACCCTCATTGGAAAGCCATTTGGATAATGAATTTAAGGTCATTTGTAATATTGTTAATTATGATGAAGTTTATAGTTCTTAGCCATATTTCTGATTTGGATGAATGTGAAGAAGGTGAGGGCGTTGCCTTTGACTAAGGGTAGGCAGCCTTAAGTCTATTTTCCTATGACCATATGGGTAGAATAATTTCTCTTTATGGAGTTCTTAAGACTAGTGATTTTAATTTGATTTTGCTATTTGAAATTTTGTTTTATTTTTTGACCAGTAGTAGTGTTTTTTTTTTTTACACATTACTCACATGGATAGTTGTGTCATAAATTGGGGAGGGTACAGTCCTTTGAGGTTTTGGATTGAAGTTTACACACCTTGAGTGATGTGTAGGAGTGTATGGAGTTATATGTGAAGGAGTGTATTGTTGTGTTTGTTCTGTTCCATTCCTGATGGGTTATAGGTCACACTTCCTGATCCTGTGGCTCTGTGATGAAGTTGACAGTGTGATGGGGAGTATAAGCCAATTTGAAAGAATAGTCTCAATAGAATGTTTTGTTATTCTCTTTGACATATGTTTAGACATTTGTATTAAGAATAATTGGTAAAATAAATAATTTATCATATAGTTAATGAACTGAACTGTTCTATCCTTTCGAGGTTATCATGAAAAGTGACATCAGCCGGTATCTTAACGCATGGAAGAGATAATTGGACCGAACAGTGCGTGTACCTCAAACCCCCCTCTAACTGACTGAAGAGTGACAAAGGCGTTCAATACTGCCCTGTCCGCACCACTTCTACCGAGAGAAATGAGTCCGAGCCAGCAACCGGTGTACAGCATCCAATCCAATCTAAGCTATCAACTGCTCTTCTCTCATGTTTTTCTCAGGAGTGTGAGGGGAGTCCACGTGGAGTGAGCATGGGAAGAAATCTGTTCTAAACGTATCTTATGTTGCTGGTATACTGGTTGACGAATGGACAAGACATAATGGGTGGTAAAGGTGATGGCGGCTCAGGTGAGACATTATCATGGCCATCCACTTTGAACTGTAAAGCTATCTGAAGAAGATGAAAAGGACGCCAGAAGAATCAGTGCCTGAAGGGGGGGTTGGTCAACTGTGCCCAAAATTGTTTTAGACTTTTGCGGTATCAGGTTGATTGTAGAGGTCTACACAACACATCAAATTATTGTAATTTAGATTAAAGAATGCATTGAGATACTGATCTGTATTATAATCGTGATAAAAAAGTTAATAGTAGAATTATGGGATAATTATACTGGATGTTAATATAAATGTACATTCTGCCAATGTTGATGTGTGTTAAATTGAGTTTTTTTTTTTTACTTTGAGTGATAGGACCAATTTGAATCACTGAGCAATGTCATTCTAAATATTTGGTTGGATAATTAAATTGGGTTTTTAATTATGATTTGGAAAGTGAATGATTTTTAAAACTCAAGGATTGATTTGAGTTTAGTATGGTAATAACTATATGAGTGAAGCCATTCATGTATTAGGGATTGATTGTTTTGATTGTTGTTATGAACTAAAGATGTTGACACTATTCTCATCATGCCATGGTGAATGGAGCGGGTGAACTCTGATCTGTAGAGTGAAACTGATCCTAATTCATCTTGTAGGTTGAAAGGGGTGTATCTTGACTATAAAAGACCTTTGTACTTTTGTCTCGGGGCTCTCAACGAATCATCAGAGACGGTGATTCGTCGGCCAGCCATGACTATTGCAAAGCTCTCACTAATAAAGATTCAGTTTAAGTATAACTCTGACTTGTGTGATAGGTTTGTCTCTCCTCATTTGATAGTACAGAAATTAACCACCACAACATGTTGTCCTTTCTTATCAGATATATATTTGGTGAAAGCTGTTCATTTGATAAAGATCAATAATGTGACGAATGCAGGTCTATTGTAGATTTGAAAAATCATAATTGATCACAGTAAACCCTCAACGCTTTGTTCCAGTATGAAAAAGATACAGGATACAATCGCTACATGAAAAATAGATGGACAAATGCCAACCAGTAAGGAGGAATGGAGAATTAAGTCGTGTTCAATAGAACAACCTGACCTCAAAGACAACATCTGAACATTGATTGCCAAGATGTGAAAGAATGCAGCTACAAGCAAGCATTTAGGCTAAATGCACCACCACACCAGGGCTTGAATATTACCCCAGAGTCTACTACAGAATAGTTTGATCAACATTTTTGTATCAGTTAGGTTAAGGAGTCTAATTGCTAGGTTATTCCAAAAAGACCTCTTGAGATGTTCTACTGTTGAGGTCTTCCAAACTGTGGGGAAAACAAACAGTCCAAGGCCACTAACTCACCCCCTCATCCTTCTCAAGCTCCAGTCCCATCTCTCGAAGGTTATCCTCAAACTCAGTCTGGCGGAAGCGCTTGTCATCCTCATGGTAGTCAAGGCGATGCTTGTGGGCAGCAATCTCAGGGTCTTCTTTGGAAGGTGGCGTGTCCCCACTTCTCATCATGCTCAGACTGCGGCGCAGGCTCCTGAGGATGTGGTAATCTGCAAACCGGGATGTCTTGCGGCAAACACTCTGGGGTTTCTGGACATGATATGTGAGAACATAGTCCACCCGCCGCTGGCCGTCCTGGAATGTAGGCCCCTGCTTTGGGCCTGAGGCTGCCTCATCTGACTTGAGGGAGTTCAATGGCTGAGAAGAGAGAGAAAGGAGATTGTAGTTTTAATGGAGACATGTTGGCAGATCATGAGGAGAAGGCATGTGTGTTCTAGCCTGTGAGAGTTTGTTGTATGTACATTTGCTTATCTTTTAAATTGCAAAAGCTTAAGCCTTGTGGATAGTCAAATCCCCTCTCTCCACAGTGATAAATCAGTGCACTCAACCCCATCTCTGCTACTGCCTTCTTCAAGGAGGGGAAATTTAATCATTCTGTACAGATTAAAATGATGCCCCTCAAAAGATGACAAAATAATCTTTGCACCCTTCAACACATTACGTTAGACTTTCTCATAATACTACATGTCCTAATCCAACTCATAAGGACATACTGTACAGGAAGACCAGTGACCAAATCAATTAACCGCTATTTTACAGTACGACTCAGAGGAACATATGGTAACAAAGTGACTCTGGTGTTTGTCTTCGCCTGTGACCTAAAAACATTTTTGCTCCATTATCCTTAAATACATGATTTGTATAAGTTGTTTAGTTGGGGGGGGGGTTATTTAGTTGTGCTATGTAGGCTTGTTGTTTGTGCGTGATTGTTTTATGTCATGAAGTTTCTCGTCTGAGGAACAGGTGTTTCCCTCTGCCTGTGGTTTTCGCAGAGTTTATTGTGGACTGCGTCCCTGCATTGTGTGGGGGCTGGTATTTTGGGCATTTGTTTTATGCGCCCTGCACTACCTAGTTTTGGACTGAGTGAATACCAATTAAACGGGTGTTCACAGATGTGTCTCCTGCGCTTGACTTCACCCCTCCTGCTTTCGTGTGCAAACCTGACAGGTATAGTGACACACATTGATATATAATAGGGATATAGTTATTTTTACTTTAAAATAACTCATTCAAAATGGATTGTATGCATTAACACTCATGACATTGCCCTCTTTGGGTTTTCTATGTACCATCCCCCTACCCCCCCCCCTACCTAGGCCCTGTTTGAGCGGTCGTAAATTCCTAAGAAAATGTCCCGCCTCATGGCCACAGTATAAAGACAGGGTGTTTTCATAGAGAGACAAAGGAATTATTCCACCTCACAGGACTGGAGAACTGAACGACATTTATGTTCAGGAGAAGGTATAAAAGATCGGTGAAGAATCCAGCTACGAACTGGTCCGTTTGGTAAAATTTTGTGAAACTCATGAGAGACAATACGGCCACATTGCCATGGCTCTGTTTATATAATAGCCTCAGTTGTGAGACTTATATCTAATGGTTGTATAAAATGAAGGAATAAGGATGGAACTGTTTGTGAAATTGTGTAAATGTGATTTTGGACTGTTTAATGAAGAAAACTCAAATTCCCTTTGGAGTCTTAACTAAGTCCTTGGCACGCCCCCAGGGACACAGACAGGACCTGGCATCATGAGACAGCCTTTTCTATGTTCCGAATATAAACCCCACCCAGATTTTCTATCACCAGACCAGCTTACCTCGAGAAGAGAGAGCCAAGGTTTGACCATGCATTCCTCGTTCTGAACTTTAACCATACCACGTGGTTAAACTCTTAGACTATTGATACCGACAGAATAATAACAAGTCTTTGATATTCATTACTAGTCTGCAGCTAGGAATTCGGTATCATTGAACGCGAAGACCGACGAAACATCCGTCCTATAACGACATTAATGAATGTCACTCTGAACTACATATTCTAACCACGACAGACAGACAGACAGACAGACAGACAGACAGACAGACAGACAGACAGACAGACAGACAGACAGACAGACAGGACAGACAGGACAGACAGGACAGACAGGACAGACAGGACAGACAGGACAGACAGACAGACACACTCTCCAACAGAACAAAACTCTCCAACAAAGATCCCGACGACACACTGAGCGTAAATAATATATATATTTTGATTGCAATTGTTCCCGAATGAGTGAGCATTCGTATGCAAAGGATTAGCATTTCAATTGTTAATATTTATCAACTCTGTAGTGCCTTCTCAGCTGACCCACACTCCCCTTTTGTCTAACAAGCCGCCATGCCGGTTTAGCCCACTAGGGCACATTCTCCTATCATTTCCTTGTAACCATATCCGTTTGTTATGCTTTTCTGTGAATTACTTAGATTAGTAAATAAATTATTTTAAGACAATTGATGTATGGATGACTCATAGGGAAGACTGGGTTCGTGCAGATAACCAACAATTTACGACGTTTGGAATGAGACTGACCAAGGTAAATAACACATCATTAATCAGGAGACTAATCGATCAGATATTATAATATCTGAAAGTTATATTAGGAAAATTATAACTTTGTAATTTGAATATTTTCCTTGGTGCCCCGAACTCCTAGTTAATTACAGCTACACGATTAATCAGTTTAATCGCGTAATAATAATTACAGAAAGTTATTTGATAAACATGTCTTCCGTTTTAATGATGCCAAAGACACGACAACACAAACTAAATATTTGTAGATATTGTTTAAGGACTCTAGTTTGAATGGCCTCACCTGTATGTTCTCTCTACTGGTACGGCACACCCAAACACAATATTTGCTCTGCAATTATTTGCTTGAAATTCATCGCTTTTGTTGAGAGCAAACAGTTGTTTTCTTATGGAAAACAAACCTAATTGATAAATCGAGAGACAAAAGAGCTCTAGATGTGGGAAAAACATCTCAGTCCAAGCATCCCACTGGACGACAAGCCTCAGCCCCCTCAGAACAGGAAGTCACAGCAAAGGTCACTCCTCACAGGGAAAATAAGGATGTGGTTACGGCATGTTACAGATAAAGGAACGGAGAAAACCAGTACCCTTCCTTCAGCCACCCACCTCCTAGCTCCTGTGCTGTGAGTAAAACCAGCATGCATATCAAATCGTGTTATTACTCAGCCACAGGCCCCCTTATTCTAGAGAGGCATGCATATCTTCTTACACATTTGCATATCAACCTTTCCAGGTGTATGGCTACTGAAGCTAAGCCACCTAATTATCATGCCCATTCACTATCAGCTAAGTCCTGTGGGAGAGGGTTGAACATAACATCCGTAGGGTCACTATAGGATAGCTGAACAACAATACTGCATCATTTTAATATCAGAATGAATAGATAAACTAATTCTGGAAATAGGTCCTCACAACAAACAACAAAAATCCATCAGTGTCTGCTTTAGTAGTCACTTGATGCATAACAATACATCCACATTCCGCACTGATTTAATTGACTCTGTTTTCGAACAACGTACTTGACCTTTCTTAACTGCTTTAGGTGCGTATATCAGCTTGCTTAATCATTCCGGTGTGTCTGTGATTAGATAGACCAAGACCGCAATGACTGTCCAAATGACCCTCTGACCCAATGGAAGGTCCACAAGTTTGACCTAATGCAGTCTTCATAGTGATGGGGCAGTAGTCCTCATCAAGAGAGGAACACCAACTCTGACTTTTTAACCTTCTACACCGCTAACACAGGGCAGTACATGAGGGCGACTTCCTATGAGAATTCATTATTTGCACCATTTCTTTCTTCAAAAGCCAGTTGAACAGTGCTGAAGAGATTATTTTGAACAGTTTTAGGTTGTTAACATACAGTAATTATACACAGAACTTCATCTTAGTGTGGTACAAATGATGACTGAGGATCAAAACAAAGATTCCACCCAAGATTTGATACAGTTGAAGTTTACATACACTTAGGTTGGAATCATTAAAACTCATTTTTCAACCACTCCACAAATTTCTTGTTAACAAACTATAGTTTTGGCAAGTCAGTTAGGACATCTACTTTGCGCATGACACAAGTAATTTTTCCAACAATTGTTTACAGACAGATTATTACACTGTATCACAATTCCAGTGGGTCAGAAGTGTACATACACTAAGTTGACCGTGCCTTTAAACAGCTTGGAAAATTCCAGAAAATGATGCCATGGCTTTAGAAGCTTCTGATAGGCTAATTGACATCATTTGATTCAATTGGAGGTGTACCTGTGGATGTATTTCAAGGCCTACCTTCAAACTCAGTGCCTTTTTGCTTGACATCATGGGAAAATCAAAAGAAATCAGCCAAGATCTCAGAAAACAAATTGTAGACGTCCACAAGTCTGGTTCATCCTTGGGAGCAATTTCCAAACGCCTGAAGATACCACGTTCATCTGTACAAACAATAGTACGCAAGTATAAACACCATGGGACCACGCAGCCGTCATACCGCTCAGGAAGGAGACGCGTTCTGTCTCCTAGAGATGAACGTACTTTGGTGCGAAAAGTGCAAATCAATCTCAGAACAACAGCAAAGGACCTTGTGAAGATGCTGGAGGAAACAGGTACAAAAGTATCTATATCCACAGTAAAACGAGTCCTATATTGACATAACCTGAAAGCCCACTCAGCAAGGAAGAAGCCACTGCTCCAAAACCGCCGTAAAAAAGCCAGACTACGGTTTGCAACTGCACATTGGGACAAAGATCGTACTTTTTGGAGAAATGTCCTCTGGTCTGACGAAACAAAAATAGAACTGTTTGGCCATAATGACCATCGTTATGTTTGGAGGAAAAAGGGAGAGGCTTGCAAGCCAAAGAACACCATCCCAACCATGAAGCACCGGGGTGGCAGCATCATGTTGTGGGGGTGCTTTGCTGCAGGAGGGACTGGTGCACTTTACAAAATAGAAGTCATCATGAGGAAGGAAAATGATGTGGATATATTGTAGCAACATCTCAAGACATCAGTCAGGAAGTTAAAGCTTGGTCGCAAATGGGTCTTCCATATGGACAATGACCCCAAGCATACTTCCAAAGTTGAGGCAAAATGGCTTAAGGACAACAAAGTCAAGGTATTGGAGTGGCCATCATAAAGCCCTGACTTTAATCCCATAGAAAATTTGTGGGCAGAACTGAAAAAGCTTGTGCGAGCAAGGAGGCCTACAAACCTGACTCAGTCACATTATTTTGAATTATATCCCACAAGACATGCCATCAGCGGTCTCTTCACAATTCCCAAGTCAAGAACAGACTATGGGAGGTGCACAGTAGCACATAGAGGCATGATTACATGGAACTCTATTCCACATCAGGTAACTGATGCAAGCAGTAGAATCAGATAAAAAAGATACAAATACACCTTATGGAACAGCGGAGACTGTGAAGAGATACATACGCACAGGTACTGTACAGACACGCGCATACACACGCACTCTACACACGTACATTGTAATCTTGTTGTATGGTGTTATTATACATTTTGCATTGTAGATATGTTGAAGGAAAAAAGGAAACCGCACACTGCTCTTGATAGTATCACTGATATTTAATAAGCTTACGTATCGGCCTAACGGCCTTCGTCAGAGCTTTTGTGAATTTTCTGAAAACAGCACCTCTACGTAGACCAAGCCCCACCCACATCCGTTCCACGTATGGAAAGGAGTTGGAGGCAAAGGAAAAATAAATAAGTGCTACCAAACATAACAATATGCATTTCACAAATATTACAAAAGTGTATAAATAACACGCATCGAATACGTCCATAAAACCACAAATGATGACATAGCAAGTTTTCATTAATCATTGAGTACATCATACGAAAAACATCAGAGTAATCTTAAATAGGGACATATTTCAAATTCACAACATAACATACATAGGCATTTCATCATTAAGTCCTTTAGGAAATAATGTCTGGAGGGTGAAAATCCCAAAACATTATCTTTTGCTCAGAGTATTATTAATATCACCTCCCCTGTCTGATATCTTAACTTTCTCTATGCCACAAAATCTAAAGGTAGAAATGTCATGCTTCAGGTCATTAAAATGTACTGCGACTGGATAATCCGTGTCGTTTCTCCTGATTGAACTTTTATGTTCACTAATTCTCTGTTTGAGAGAATTCAGACTGCGCCGTATATTCCACTCCAAAGATGATTATCTAGAAAAAGCAGCGGAGATGCGCATTAGGTTTCTAAGAAGAGGCTATTCGCCACAATGTGTGGATGAAGCTCTTCATTTGGCATTGGGAAAAACACGAGATGAATTGTTACAAAAAAGACCCGCTAAAGCAAAAGAACACTCCGTAATGTTCACAACCACATATATTTTGAATTCGCGAAAAGTGGGAGGTGTGGTTAAGAAACACTGGCATATTTTATCATCGGACCCAGCTTTGCCGGCTGAATTTAAAAACCCACCACTCATTGTGTAAAGGAGAGGTTGCAATTTACGCGATAAATTGGTTCCTGCCAACTGCCAGCCACGATAGAAAATCAGCCAGGCTCTTTTACGCCCTCTACCAAATGGTAGCTATAAATGCAGAGGATGCGCACAGTGCAACAATATGATGAAGTGTGAATATTTCTGCCACCCCCACACAGGAAAACGGTTTCAAATAAACGATATCATTACGTGTACCACCACCCATGTTATTTACAATTATTAAATGTCCATGTGGGCTCTGCTATGTCGGTAAGACCTCCCGCTCTCTCAAACAGAGAATTAGTGAACATAAAAGTTCAATCAGGAGAAACGACACGGATTATCCAGTCGCAGTACATTTTAATGACCTAAAGCATGACATTTCTACCTTTAGATTTTGTGGCATAGAGAAAGTTAAGATATCAGACAGGGGAGGTGATATTAATAATACTCTGAGCAAAAGATAATGTTTTGGGATTTTCACCCTCCAGACATTATTTCCTAAAGGACTTAATGATGAAATGCCTATGTATGTTAAATTGTGAATTTGAAATATGTCCCTATTTAAGATTACTCTGATGTTTTTCGTATGATGTACTCAATGATTAATGAAAACTTGCTATGTCCTCATTGTGGTTTTATGGACGTATTCGATGCGTGTTATTTATACACTTTTGTAATATTTGTGAAATGCATATTGTTATGTTTGGTAGCACTTATTTATTTGTCCTTTGCCTCCAACCCTTTTCCATGCGTGGAACGGATGTGGGTGGAGCTTGGTCTACGTAGAGGTGCTGTTTTCAGAAAATTCACAAAAGCTCTGACGAAGGCCGTGAGGCCGATACGTAAAGCTTATTAAATATCAGTGATACTATCAAGAGCAGTGCGCGGTTTCCTTTTTTCCTTCATCCTGTTTCAACTGTTGCCATGCACCTGCAACAAGATGGCTCAGATGTGCGAGTGCCTTTTTGAATTTTGTATTGTAGATATGTAGTGGTGTAATAATGTTATATGATGTACTGTTTTATATTTTGTTTTAGGTGTGATGTAAGTGCTTTAATGTGTTTGGACCCCAGGAAGAGTAGCTGCTGCCTTAACAAAAACTCATGGGGATCCCTAATAAATACACATTCCCAATGTAGAGAAGACCACTTACGATGGAGTCATACTTGCTATATTGGCTAACGCCACCATCCTTAGTGTTCCCAAAGTCAGCTGCCTTCTCCTCGCCGGATACAGGGATATAATAGTCATTCCTCCTCATGGCGCCTCGCTCTTCCAACTCAGGGAGAAGACTACCAGAGAGGTCGTGTACTAGGAAAGTTTTACCTGTGTGGGAGGAAAGAGATATGATTAGTATGGAACAATATACTGTAAGTATTTGATACTCTGAGATGTGCTTCCAGGTCAAATGGTGCTAAGAGTGTACTGTCCAGCTCAATGGCATGAGAAGCATGAGAAGTATCCCACCATTGTGTATTATCTGATGAGGTTCTTGACAGCCACAAAAAAAATAACCAACATGCTTTGGGTATTCATTTCTAGGGTAAACCAACAATGTGGATGAGGAAGTACCTATATAGCCGACTATAATCACTGAGAATCTGACCGTAGTTAAATTGCACTCAACATCTACGTGCACGTTGTGTGAATGTTGAGCAAAAAAGGTTTTCAAAGAGCTAATGTAAAAGCACTGGTTGTGTGAGCACGTCCATGAATCTCTCATGGCCTAAAGGCTGATGTTGTTTCGGTTTACCGCTTAGTCTTTCGTTCATTTGTCACCCCACATGCCTGTATGACAATATTTCTATAAATATTTTAATATCTGAGCGTACCTAGACAACGTACAGATCTGGTCTTTGATTAGGAATCATTGAGATGCCTTTCACAGTACATTGAGAAAATCTTCTAGAGGGAATACAATGGAACCCCACCAAGTATCTGCCTTTTCTTGGGCAACGACGTACAAGGATTCCCCTACCATCGGCAATGCTAGGGACAGCTTCTGATGGTCAAAGACTCCTATATACTGTAAGTCAAATCCTTGTAATAACTTTTCACAGATAAGGGCCCTTGGGTGCTCTTTGAGGGAAAAAAGTATTTGATCCCCTGCTGATTTTCTACGTTTGCCCACTGACAAAGAAATTATGAGTCTATAATTTTAATGGTAGGTTTATTTGAACAGTGAGAGACAGAATAACAACAAAAAAATCCAGAAAAACGCATGTCAAAAATTGTATTAAATGATTTGCATTTTAATGAGGGAAATAAGTATTTGACCCCTCTGCAAAACATGACTTAGTACTTGGTGGCAAAACCCTTGTTGGCAATCACAGAGGTCAGACGTTTCTTGTAGTTGGCCACCAGGTTTGCACACATCTCAGGAGGGATTTTGTCCCACTCCTCTTTGCAGATCTTCTCCAAGTCATTAAGGTTTCCAGGCTGACATTTGGCAACTCGAACCTTCAGCTCCCTCCACAGATTTTCTATGGGATTAAGGTCTGGAGACTGGCTAGGCCACTCCTGGACCTTAATGTGCTTCTTCATGAGCCACTCCTTTGTTGCCTTGGCCGTGTGTTTTGGGTCATTGTCATGCTGGAATACCCATCCACGACCCATTTTCAATGCCCTGGCTTAGGGAAGGAGGTTCTCACCCAAGATTTGACGGTACATGGCCCCATCCATCATCCCTTTGATGCGGTGAAGTTGTCCTGTCCCCTTAGCAGAAAAACACCCCCAAAGCATAATGTTTCCACCTCCATGTTTGATGGTGGGGATGGTGTTCTTTGGGTCATAGGCAGCATTCCTCCAAACACGGCGAGTTGAGTTGATACCAAAGAGCTCCATTTTGGTCTCATCTGACCACAACACTTTCACGAGTTGTCCTCTGAATCATTCAGATGTTCAGATGTCTCGTGACCCCTCCTGTCTCAGCCTCCAGTATTTATGCTGCAGTAGTTTATGTGTCGGGGGGCTAGGGTCAGTCTGTTATATCTGGAGTATTTCTCCTGTCTTATCCGGTGTCCTGTGAGAATTTAAGTATGCTCTCTCTAATTCTTTCTTTCTTTCTCTCTCTCTCTCTCTCTCGGAGGACCTGAGCCCTAGGACCCTGCCTCAGGACTACCTGGCATGATGACTCCTTGCTGTCCCCAGTCCACCTGGCCGTGCTGCTGCACCAGTTTCAACTGTTCTGCCTGCGGCTATGGAACCCTGACCTGTTCACCGGACGTGCTACCTGTCCCAGACCTGCTGTTTTCAACTCTCTAGAGACAGCAGGAGCGGTAGAGATACTCTCAATGATCGGCTGTGAAAAGCCAACTGACATTTACTCTTGAGGTGCTGACTTGTTGCACCCTCGACAACTACTGTGATAATTATTATTTTACCATGCTGGTCATTTATGAACATTTGAACATCTTGGCCATGTTCTGTTATAATCTCCACCCGGCACAGCCGGAAGAGGACTGGCCACCCCTCATAGCCTGGTTCCTCTCTAGGTTTCTTCCTAGGTTTTGGCCTTTCTTGGGAGTTTTTCCTAGCCACCGTGCTTCTACACCTGCATTACTTGCTGTTTGGGGTTTTAGGCTGGGTTTCTGTACAGCACTTTGAGATATCAGGTGATGTAAGAAGGGATATATAAATTAATTTGATTTGATTCATTGGCAAACTTCAGATGGGCATGTATATGTGCTTTCTTGAGCAGGGGGACCTTGCGGGTGCTGCAGGATTTCAGTCCTTCACGGCGTAGTGTGTTACCAATTATTTTCTTGGTGACTATGGTTCCAGCTGCCTTGAGATCATTGACAAGATCCTCCCGTGTAGTTCTGGGCTTATTCCTCACAGTTCTCATGATCATTGCAACTCCACGAGGTGAGATCTTGCATGGAGCCCCAGGCCGAGGGAGATTGACAGTTCTTTTGTGTTTCTTCCATTTGCGAATAATCGCACCAACTGTTGTCACCTTCTCACCAAGCTGCTTGGCGATGGTCTTGTAGCCCATTCCAGCCTTGTGTAGGTCTACAATCTTGTCCCTGACATCCTTGGAGAGCTCTTTGGTCTTGGCCATGGTGGAGAGTTTGGAATCTGATTGATTGCTTCTGTGGACAGGTGTCTTTTATACAGGTAACACACTGAGATTAGGAGCACTCCCTTTAAGAGTGTGCTCCTAATCTCAGCTCGTTACCTGTATAAAAGACACCTGGGAGCCAGAAATCTTTCTGATTGAGAGGGGGTCAAATCCTTATTTCCCTCATTAAAATGCAAATCAACTTATAACATTTTTGACATGTGTTTTCCTGGATTTTGTTGTTGTTATTCTGTCTCTCACTGTTCAAATAAACCTACCATTAAAATTATAGACTGATCATTTCTTTGTCAGTGGGCAAACGTACAAAATCAGCAGGGGATCAAATACTTTTTTCCCTCACTGTAGGAGAAAAAAGGAGTGTGTGCTGAAATTTGGAGGAGCCTGATATGGACCATAATAGGCTTAAGAATTACATAATATAATTACACTGACAGCTCCATTCAAATCAAAATCTGACCTGATGTCTTGCACTGCAAAATTCTGTGTTGGAATTTACAATTCAGTAATGATACAAAAATATTTTGTATCTCTCCATAAAGATGCTATATGAATCAAAACGGCCAAATAGTCAAGTGAATTTATTCTGATTTAGAAGCTTGATATGCTATATCAACATGAAACAAACCTATGTGAAGTTATTGACAGCTGAATGAATATGATGTGATGGAGTAGCTACTGCAAAATGAAATCACACCAATTAGATGGACCTTTCTCAACTATGAACCAGCCAACTATGAACCAGCTTTCATGCTTATCAGAAAAAACACCTTTCTATGCTAATTCCATTCCTCATCCCATTCAACATTACAATAATTCAATAGCAGTCGTAGATAGATACCGTATATACCAAAAGCTGTCAGAAACTTATTTCTTAACATTTTTGTTTTTATGAATTCAAGCTGGAATGGTTTGAATGATAGTATAAGGCATGCTTGAATAGAGTCGTGCTTACATAAATATATCTGTCTGTGCGTCTCTATCAGCTACTGTAGCCTAGGGTAGTCCAACTCGTTCCACAATGAACACTTGTCTCAGAATACTGACATCCAGGTAAACAAACCTCTCAAAGCTACATTATAGTGAATGGTCATGATGAAAAATGTGTAATAAATCTTTTCAAACCCCCAAAATTGCCTACATTATAAACATGTACAAATAATGTGTTCAAACTAAATCGAGAGGGCTTATATATAGTTAATTGAAGGCTACAGCCTGCCTTCCTACATTTTACATTTACTTTAGTCATTTAGCAGACACTTATCAAGAGCGACTTAGAGGATCAATTAGGGTTAAGTGTCTTGCTCAAGGGCACATGGACATATTGTTCGCCTAGTCGGTTCGGGGATTCTAACCAGCAACCTTTCAATTACTGGCCAACGCTCTTAAACGCTAATCTGCCGCATATTCATCCATCAAATAAACTACTTTATGCAACCATAGACTACCTGTGGTGCGCTTTTTATTGGAGTTTATAGCCTACATTTAGAAAATAATTTCAAATGAACCATTATTCAAACAGAATTAACTTACCATATACTTTATCATGATTGTTTATGGCTTGCATCGGATCATCATCATCATCATCATCACCATGTCTCTGCATTTGAACAGACTATTTAAACCGGTGATCACAACAGATTTCCTCTCTCTATCCTCCACGCTCTGAAAACCATCTATCTAGCCGATGCCTTCACTGCGCCCGTGGGCTCAATGCTATGGTGTGGCATGGAAACGTTGGGTTTCCCACAAATGTCCCACTGCTTCCCCGCGAAGGCTAGCCTACTACAGAGGCTCACTCTCTCTAAACAAGACATCTAATCCATACGCGTTACGAACTATATAATGTGCATTATGTGCCCTCCTACAATACGTCGCGCAAAATAGCTGTAGTGCAGTTCATCACTAGGATGGTAAAAGTGGTGGTGAGAGTACCAGCAAAAGACAGCTGGTGCCGCCCACGCCACGATCTGATGTCTCCTCCAACATGGGTAGGTGTGAGGGTATCCGTCAAAATCAGATGTTTCATGCATTACGATACTCATTTGACTGAGCAACGTGGCAACATATTACATACAGTGCATATGGTTCTATGAGTTCTAATAATGTAATGATTTGACCTGCACTGTCATGCACTTGGCTTTTCATAACAGTATCAAATTATTGATTGCTGATTTGGTGAACCCCAAAAATGAGCACATCAATGGATTTATTTTTTCAATGAAAGAACCCAGTAGTTCGAATGAGGGCATTTCACCAAGTCAATACCTGGAGGCGACAGTTCGAACCCAGAGGGACAGTCACAGATGAAGCGATCAAGAAAAAGGTCAGAAGTACACTAGAACATGTACAGAATGTAAAATTTAGATGTCCAGTCGCACACGATATCTAACTTTTATGGGGGACATTCTGGATACCTTCGGAATTGGAATTGTACGTAGCCGGCGTGGGAACGACTTCGTTCTGTACGACGCTTACATTTGCCAGGAGCATGATCATGGTACAAAATGTAACTCTCCATAACAAAATATTTAAAAACGTGTTTTTATATGTAGAGACATTTCGTAGCCCTATATTTACATGTGGATAATCTGTTTTTCGAAACATTCCTGAAAATATACTCTTTACGATTAGGTTACCGGGATGCCACAGGGAAACCAGGGAAGCCACCACCGCGACAACCTAAACGCACCTGGGCTTTGAATGAACTTGGTAAAACGAAACAATATTTACTGAAATTACTGAAAGACAGCAATTAGGCCTACCTTAGTTCAGCACAATAAAAAACTGCACTTTCACACATGGTTCCAGTCTCACCTTTTTCTGCGACTCACCTGTGTCGAAGATTATATGTTATAATGACAAGATAGCCGACAAGAAATACGTGTCCTCAATGTTTAGGGTCAAACGAGATCAGGTGGGACCATTCTAGCCAATGAGAGGGCAAAACAACAGTGAAACAACTAAGTCGTTTTTCTCAAAGTTACCGGTATGCCACTTGCTTCCACTTATGTCAGTACATTTGTAACAGCCTAAACATTATGACATTTATATTTGATGAAATATGCCTTACGTAATTCGACACTCTCTTATAGACCTCCATACAAAAATTGGCTCATCTCACGCAGACAGATTTTGGGAAGGATAAATCCTCTCCCTTGGCTTCTTCCGCTCTGCCTGTGTCTACCTGCTCAGAAACCTCCCTGCTACTACTCCCTCCTCGAGGATGAATCAGGAAAAAGGTGTTGTTCTCATCACCTTAGTGCCACAACAAACAATAGCCTACAGAGTTTGACATTGGATTACCACTGAAGATTACAAATAGTCTTGCAAGTCTGTGATTCAGAATAATTATATATCAATATCCGGAAAGCCTAGGATGACAATAGGAAATGCAATTCAACACATTAGGAATGCTTTCAAAATCTCTGCACACACACATTCCAGCCTGGGCGTGTGGGGACTGGTATGCAGTAGGGAATAAGGTCCAACAGGATGGCACTCTTGGCTGTTCTCAGATCAGAGCCAGACAACCTGAGACTTCTAAATGCAGTAGGAAAGTGACAGTACATGCATAAAAAGTATTATATTGTGCATCATTCACATCTGGATTCAACCACCTGTTCTGTCACATCTTTAAAAAGCAGCCTGTGTCTGTGAATACAGTCTTGTTTAAAATGTTGAAAACACAGATGGGAAATGGAATAGAAATACCTGTTGAGGGGATGGATGTAATTAGGTTAAAAATAAATAATCATATTCAGCTGATGGACTTTTTTTAATGCAAATAATCAATGGACAATGAAAGGCCATCTGAAGATATTTTCCTACCAAATGCTTTTGCAACAACAGTGACTTTACATATGTAAAATGTTTCCTGCAGTGCTCTGGACAAATAGGTATGTTATTCTGGGCAGTAACAAAAATGATTTCTCCTTCCAATTTATCCAAGCATTGGTATCCTTGTATTGTTAATTTGATGAGTTGTCTGGGGCCTTTTCATGATGTCAGTCCTTTGGTAGAGGATGTGGTCTTCTCAAACCACAATCCCAATGAATGTATCCATGCAGAGCGTGCAACTACTCAGGAATTCTTCTTCATTCACTTTATGTAGTAATCAACTGTGTAACAATCAATGTGTGTTTTGCCTTCAGCTAACAGTTTGATATGGTGGTCTTCTTTCAAATACTAATTTTGGTCTCTCACTGTGGGTCCCACGCCATTTTAGGCAGCGTCACAGGAAGCTCCAATCACACAATGTCTGTCAGAGAACCCAACTACTTATAAGGCGCCACGCACCCATCCTCTACTTAATGATTTGTTTGCTTCCTTACAGCAAAGGCAAGATCTCTATCTCTCCTCAGCATGACTTGAACCACTTCTGTCCTGCTTAACTGTTCACAGGTGACCTGTTCAGCACTCGCCACTGAGTGTAGGATAACAGCATCCCGTTGTGAAGTTTGAGCACACTTACCGAAAAATGTACTTCTCAGTCTCCAGTCGAAGATAGCGCCACATCCTTCACCCCTCTAGCCTAGTTAGCTACCCGCTTCATGCTGCTTTTTTCTTCCATGGTGGAAGAGAGAAAAGAGACTTTTGAGATTTGGTTAGAACACGCTGCAAGGCTAACCTAGCTAGCTCACGAAGAACATGCTTTCTCTCTAGCTAGCGGTGTGCTAGCAATAGCTAGGATATTAACCCAAAGGGTGAATGCTAGCTAGCTAATGCCAGGACTAGCTCCACAGCTAACATTGGCCAGCACACCATTAGAATTCACTCTTTCTGCTAGCTATTTCTAACTACACTTGGTAGCATTACTTATCAACTCGTTTAGCTTATCAGCGCCCGCACTGGCTAGACTAACTGGTTTTGCCTCTCCATACTACAGTTGTGGGAGATTTTCAGCCTTTAGAGTATCACCCTCACGCGGTGCTCTCTGGCTAACGAAGTGATAACTACAGCTAGGCGTTTAGCCCACTAGGCTGCTATTAGCTAGCTAATCTTTACAGACCTCACGTTCAGGCTTTGAGTAGTACACACACAACCTGGCTGACAGAACAGTCTCTCTCGGAGTTATGGCTACTGCTTTCACTGTACTGGGCGAACTAAGCCAAGCACTCACATTTCTGGAATTACTAGTTACGGATAAACTGACCAGTTATACAGCAGGGAAGTATGGTCAAAAGAGGCTCTCTAGACCGAATAGCAACATGGTTCTCTTCAGCTAACACTGTGCTAGCTATAGCTAAGCTAGTAGTCCACTGGGTGACCAGTTATCATGATCCCCTTGGTACCGCTTTAAGTTCAAGCCGAGGCTAGACGGGTAAATATCAGTCGCCACCTAGCACTGTCTCCACTCCGTGGTAACTGCACCCTGTCTCCAGAAATATATAACTTAATGTCCCCTTGCCAAGGGGCACAGAGCCTTGTTATGTCTATAAAATCCTACCTCTGGTGTGCGTGAGTCATCAGGCTTGTGGACAGGTCTCAGCATCCAGGGACACCAGATCCCACCCACTTTGTCCTGGGGCAAGCGGTCCTTCACTGCAGCCTCTTTGAAGTCCTGACCTAGGGGTCTGTCCCCAGCGGCGGAGATGAGCAGGGCACGTCTCTTACAGTGAATGGCCCTGCCCCTTCTCAGGCAGAAGACAGACCACCCCCAAAGCGGAGGAGGGGTGCATCTGCTTTCTAGAGTTGGGCTTGACACGAGAACTGCTCTCCCTGCCTCCTGGGTGTCTCCCTAAGGGGCAGGGCGCCTCTCTCTCTTCCATTAAGTTGGCACTGGTATGCTACCCTGGTGAGTCTTGAGGGAACCACTCAAGGGCATCGCTTGCAGCATCTCTGTATAGAGACTTATTATCCGGTACGTTGGTTACCCCTCTTTTTTTTTAAAGCTTCTACAGAATGGATGTCTTTGCCCCTGCTCGGTGCAGATGTCTCTTAGTTCGGGGACTCTGAGAGATGGTTTTGTCACGACTACCTAGCTTCGGGGAATATATGAGTGCTACGGGATTGGCTATATCGCCATAGTGAGACAACAAAACAAGTATTTTAAAGCGAACTTAGGGTTACTTGCGTAGCCCCGGTTTTCTGACAATATGAGTGAGGTCTCTCACCAAGTTTCCCTTCACACTTGCTTAAGGAAGAAAACATATGCTTGATAATGAATTAGAGGATGGGACCGTGGCACCTTATAATGAATGGGGTTCCCCACTCTGTCTCTGACAGATGTTGTGTGGTTGGAGCTTCCTGTGACTCTGCCTAGAAGGGCGTGTCCCCATAGTGAGAGACCTCACTCATACTATCAGAGAACCAGGGTTACACAAGCAACCTTAAATTACAGCTATTAGGTGTCCATTGTCAGGGTACAATTCAACCTTCTTAAAGATGCGTTAAAGGTTTTGTATATAATTTCAGCCGGTAGATTTGGAAGTAGCACTCACGAGCCAAAATGGGTCCCCCAAAATTGTGCACAACTGTGTACAACATACGAGATGGATGACGTTGTACAAAGTTGTGCACAATTTTTGGGGACCTATTTTGGCTCGTGAGCACTACCGGCTGAAATTATACAAAACCTTAAATGCATCTTTCATAAGGTTGAATTATCATTTTTATATCCTGCAAAAAAAGAAGATAGATACACTGAGTATATCAAGCATTAGGAACACCTTCCTAATACTGAGTTCCACCCCCCCTTCCCCCTTTGAACAGCCTCAGTTTGTAGGGGCATGAACTCAACAAGGTGTCGAAAGCGGGGCCACAGGGATACTGGTCCATGTTGACTCCAATGCTTCCCACAGTTCTGTCAAGTTGGCTGGATATCCTTTGGGTGGTGGACCATTCTTGATACACAGGGGAAACTTGAGCGTGAAAAACCGAGCAGTGTTGCAGTTCTTGATACAACCCGGTGCTCCTGAATGAAAATGGAAAACTCATTGGATTTGCAAAATGTCATCTTCACCCAACTTTTAACCTAAATCCAATGACATGGTGACATTGTTTGTTCGTTTCTAGTTGAATTCACGTTAGTTGACAACTCAACCAAATGAAAATCAAAACTAGACGTTGAACTGACGTCTGTACCTAAGTGGGGTCCTCCATTCCCGAACATGAAGCCACCTGACCCTAGCAGGAAGGACCAGAGAAAAGTGTTGGCTTAATTCAAACTTCTTCAGGATTGGGTCTCCTGCGGGACGGTTGAGCTAACGTAGGCTAATGCGATTAGCATGAGGTTCTAAGTAACAAGAACATTTCCCAGGACATAAACATATCTGATATTGGCAGAAAGCTTAAATTCTTGTTAATCTAACTGCACTGTCCAATTTACAGTATCTATTATAGTGAAAGAATACCATGCTATTTTATTGAGGAGAGTGCACAGTTTTGAACATGAAAAGTTATTAATAAACAAATTAGGCACATTTGGGCAGTCTTGATACAACATTTTGAACAGAAATGCAATGGTTCATTGGATCAGTCTAAAACTTTGCACATACACTGCTCCCATCTACCAACTGTTGGTTTTTTCATTGTATTATCTTTTACCAGATCTAATGTGTTAAATTCTCCTACATTCCTTTCACATTTCCACAAACTTTAAAGTGTTTCCTTTCAAATGGTACCAATAATATGCATATCCTTGCTTCAGGGCCTGAGCTACAGGAAGTTAGATTTTGGTATGTCATTTTAGTCGAAAATTGAAAAAAAGGGGCTTAAGAGTTATGACTTAGTATTGAGTAAAATTAAGATCACTCATGTTCATATTTAGATTTGGAGTAACTGACAAGAATTGGATCATGACCAGCCTTAGTCTACACTCAGGTGGAAAAAGGGATATGTAATGCATTTGTTGTGCCAATTAATGCATATCACAATGGTCGAGAAGTGCGTACACACTGTAATCTACATCCGTTGTTAAACTTGAGTGATGACTAAGCCCAAGAAGATTTGTAACTTCACATGATTAAGCCTATGTCAATACAGATCTGAATGTTTGATATCCTTTTTACTGTACACTGTTGATAGTAGTTGATGCCAAAGTTAAAACCTGTTGAGTATCGGGGGCAGTATTTTCACGGCCGGATGAAAAACGTACCCAGATTAAACTGCCTACTACTCGGGCCCAGAAACTAGAATATTCATATTATTAGTAGATTTGGATGGAAAACACTCAGAAGTTTCTAAAACTATTTGAATGATGTCTGTGAGTATAACAGAACTCATATGGCAGGCAAAAACCTGAGAAAAATCCAACCAGGAAGTGGGAAATCTGAGAATTGTAGTTCTTCTTTTGAATCAGTAATCGAAACTACAGTGTCTGTGGGGTCACATTGCACTTCCTAAGGCTTCCATTGGCTGTCAACAGCCTTTAGAAAGTTTTTTCATCCTTCTTCTGTTACTAGGCAGAGAATAGTAGCACAGTCAATGAGTGGACTGCCTGAGGACAAAGGGCTTGGTGATGCGCGAGCCCGTGAGCATGCCGTTCCTTCTTTTTCTCCTGGAATGAATACGCTATTGCCCGGTTGGAATATTATCGCATTTTTATGTTAAAAATACCCTAAAGATTGATTGTAAACAACGTTTGACATGTTTCTATGAACGGTAATGGAACTATTTGACTTTTCGTCTCTGGTACTGCGCTCGCACGTTATGCTTTTGGATAGTGATCTGAACGCACAAACAAAACGGAGGTATTTGGACATAAATATGGAGTATTTCGAACAAAAACAACATTTCTTGTGGAAGTAGGAGTCCTCGGAGTGCATTCTGACGAAGATCAGCAAAGGTAAGAGAATATTTATAATTCTAATTAAGAGTTTTGTTGATGCCAGAACTTGGCGGGTAGCTGTATAGCTTGCTTCGATGGCTGAGCTATGTACTCAGAATATTGAACAATGTGCTTTCTCCGTAAAGTTATTTTGAAATCTGACAAAGCGGTTGCGTCAAGGAGTAGTGTATCTATAATTCTTTCAATAACTGTTGTAAATTTTATCAATGTTTATGATGAGTATTTTTGTAAATTGATGTGCACATTCACCATGAGTTTTGGTGGGAAAACATTTTCTGAACATCACGCGCCAATGTAAAATGCTGTTTTTGAATATAAATATGAACTTTATCGAGCAAAACATACATGTATTGTATAACATGAAGTCCTATGAGTGCCATCTGATGAAGATCATCAAAAGTTAGTGAATATTTTAGCTGTACTTTTGGTTTTTGTGATGCATGTCCTTGCTTGGAAAATGTCTGTGTGGTTTTTCTTGTGAAGTTTATGTCCTAACATAATCACATTTTTTCCTTTTGCCGTAAAGCCTTTTTGAAATCGGACAATGTGGTTAGATTAACGAGAGTCTTATCTTTAAAATGGTGTAAAATAGTTCATTGTTTGAGAAAATGAAATGTTGAGATTTTTGCTGTTTTTGTATTTCGTGCCATGCTACTTCACTGGCTGTTGAATAGTGTTTCCCGCAGGTGGGACGCTAGCGTCCCACGTAGCCCTGAGAAGTTCATTGAATGTCCTACTACAAGGACTCGGTCAGCTTGATAAACTTATGTGTCATATGAACTCACACACACCAGAGATTGCCAGGGCTGGTACACTGAGCAGTCTGGAAAAGCTAATATTGTGCATTTTGTGACTGAATGCAACAAAAAAGAAACAGCACAGCGACATGATCACACAGTTCACTCTTTGCCTCTCAATCACAGACTCACTCATGCACTCACTTACTCACGTAGTTTAGCTTTATGATTATTCTCATTTAAGATAATTGGATCTCTATTTCAGGAGAGGAATGACATGCATGACCTGGCTCTCCTCTCTGCTCAGGCCCCAGCAGAACAGGCCCAGCTCTAACAGTGGTCTTCTCTACAGGCTGTCCTGCTCCGCTCCCCTTTGGCACCAGCTCCTGCCACAACAAAAGAGGATTCCTCTGAAGAGTTCCTGCTGGATACAGATCATTTGAATGATATCACACACATACTTGTGTACACACACACACACACACACACACACACACACACACACACACACACACACACACACACACACACTTGATTTAGGTTAATGTATAGTAAAGACTTTGTCATTAAAATAATGTTGTGCCTCGTTCAGATCTTCCAAGCACACCTCTGCCAGCCACATCACCACTGCCCTTGATAGCTTCTCCACTGGACCCATCAAGAGATGAGGTTGCCTCTTCATCTTGGACCACGATCGATGGACAGAGCCCCTTAAAGCTGCCAGTGATGTCCTACTGGCCAAGCACCATGGGGAGGAAGAGATCCTGAAGTGGGCAGATTTGCTTTGCTCTCAACACCAGCCTAGAGAAGCTCCTAGGAACACACAGCTGTGACATTATTTTACTGCAGTTAGTAAAATGGTCAGTGTCCCAGTCACGTCCCCTACCACCTGCACTTACACAGCAGAAAGCCTCACCATTTCAAGGATGCCATTTCAGAATTTTGCTGCCGCTGCCTTCTTTCAATGGGAGCTGGAGGCCTCGAAGCAGAGGGAGGCAGTGAGGAAGGAGCAAACTGAGGAAGAGAAAATCCTTAGAGCAACATCCCTCTGTCCGTCTGTACAGGTTCTGCCACCAGTCGCTGAAACAAGGCTCCAACAGCCATCACACACATACCGGCTTTCCTTGAGTGGCAGGAAAATATCTACTGCCTAGCCAAAGTTTTTTCTCTGTACCTGACACAGGGCATTGGCGGATGCGCCAACAGTCTGCCTTTTATGAGACTGAAAAGTAGAGATGTATGGTGGGGAAGGGAGAGTAACTGAAATAAATAGGAGCTGAAGACTTCCATTGATGGAAGTGGTTTGTATTTATTTCACAGGTACTGTCCATTCTTTTACTTTACTGTACATATGTTGCTGTATATCACTGGATATATTATCAGGGCTGTAAAGTACTTAGGTAAAAATACTTTAAAGTACTACTTAAGTAGTTTTTTGGGGTGTCTGTACTTTACTTTATTATTTATATTTTTGACAATTTTTACTTTTACTTCACTACATTCCTAACATTTTTTATTGTACTTCTTACTCCATACATTTTCCCTGGCACCCAAAAGTACTCATTACATTTTCTATGCTTAGCAGGAAAGGAAAATGGTCCAATTAACACACGTATCAGGAGAATCTCTACTGCCTCTGATCTGGCGGACTCACTAAACACAAATTCTTCGTATGTAAATGACGTCTGAGTGTTGGAGTGTGCCCCTAGTTGTCTGTAAATTTGAAAAAAACACATTGTGTCATCTGGTTTGCTTAATATAAGGAATTTGAAATTATTTATACTTTGATACTTAAGTATATTTAAAACCAAATACTTTTAGACTTTTACTCATCTAGTATTTTACTGGATAACTCACTTCTACTGAGTCATTTTCTATTAAGGTAACTTTACTTTTACTCAAGTATGATTTCATTAAATTAAACCTCAACGTACAGCAATCTTCTCTTGTTTTTTCATGTTGTCTTTGTATATGCATTACAATGGCAGATGCAACGTCCTCCAAATGCACGATGTCCTCCAGCAATGTCTGAACTTTTACTTTTGAGCAATATCCCAACTATAAATACAGTAAAGTACACAGGTTACAAAATACATTTTTAACAAAATAATGTTTTTTTAGACACAACGTTTCAGTCATTCAAGGTGTTGGTCTGATGGGAATTTGTGATTTAATCTTGCTTGAGGAACAACAGAGGAACAATAGAGAACAAAAGAGGAAAGCCCCCACTTTTGCTATGTCATGACTTACTTGGAACTCCTATTGAGATGTGCCTCTTGTTAAGTAAATCAGGTGTTACATGAGGTGTAAAGGAGACGAGTCCCATTTTTAAGAAAAACAAAAGCTATGTGTTTATATTCCCATATCAAACCGTTTACACTAAACAGACCTAAAACAACTATCTAGGTTTGTTGCATGATGAAATTAATAAATAGGTGTTGATCATGAAGCATGTAACTGCCAAGGTAGAATATTGAAAGTGTGTTAACATCAGATTTTTTTTTCTTTACATCTCACAGGATATAGATGCCTTGCTCTAAAGAGGCACTCAGTTAATCACAGTGGGTACACTCCTCTTCTGTAAAACTAGTTAAAACCAACCATAGTTGGTTCCCTCCTCCTGTAATTCATGTGTCCTTGGGTGGGATCGAACCATGTCTCAAAACACGGCAGAAAAGGTCACCAAAATTGTGCTACGGTTATACACGACTGGCCGGCCCCCAAGGGCTGGTGTTGCCTATCCCTACTCTAAACAAACCAAGCTTTCTCTGCCACTCCTTTTGTCGTTGTCATATTTCCCTACACTTCCTTGTGTGACATTTGTTTGGACACACCCTTTATTGAACGATGAAAAAAAAAGAGCCATTTCTGCTTCCATTGAGTGCAGAACATCTTCCTGGGGCTGTGTGTGTAGTTGTGGGGGAGGGTAACTAGCAGACTGTTACGGGCTAATGTGATGTGTCAATAACCCTTACAGGATAGGTACTGTTTGGGGTAGCACAAAGAATTTTAAACCAACCTTAACTTGGTGATACTATCTTTGTTTTCGATTCGGCCAAACATATATCTTCTAAAATGTCTGTGTCCTGTTGCAGGTGTTTCGTTATTAAAATAAATAAATGTTTTGCTCCATGAGTAACACCTCCACTTTGAGGTGCACCCAAATGGTAAATGCTTAGTGGACTGTCATTTGCGCATGAAGGGCCAGATTAAGAAATCATACGCCCTGGGGCTTCGTTTTTTTTTCGTCCCTGAAAGTTACAAGGCCATCATTTCATAAACTTCACTGTGGAAAAGTTGATATGTATAGGAGGGGAAGACAAGCATGAGAGGAAGTTGTTTACACTTAATGAACCCCCCCCCACACACACACACACACACATACACACACACACACACACACACACACACACACACACACACACACACACACACACACACACACACACACACACACACACACACACACACACACACACACACACACACACACACACACACTCCCATGAGAATGCTGGACAAACAGAAGATTGGACAGTTTCACAAATGCTTCCTTCTGGTCAACATCTGTGTGTCTTGCTAGACATAGACCCTCCCAGCCTGAATTACTTTCTCCTCTATCTCTCTCTCTCGCTCTCTCTATCTCTCTCTCACACACACACACACACACACACACACACACACACACACACACACACACACACAGCAATGACTACAATTAACTTCACCAGCTCCGCTTCCACTTTTACCCATGCCCTGTGGCCTTTTGATTAGTGTAAGGGATCTCTTTGCATGGATGATCGTACTTCTGCTAAACAGGTCAAACAAAGAGATGGGTAGGGATTGAATGTTGTATGCTACCAGTGTTCCTCCTTTTTATACTCTGATGGTTGACATTCACAGATGGCAAAGAATGACATTGAAACATAACTGGAGTTTGTTTGAGAAGGAAGATCTATGTTCATATCTTATTCTGATAATCAGCTTATTTAGGTTTGGCTGAGAAACATTTACATTTACATTTAAGTCATTTAGCAGACGCTCTTATCCAGAGCGACTTACAAATTGGTGCATTCACCTTAAGATATCCAGTGGAACAACCACTTTACAATAGTGCATCTAAATCTTTCGGGGGGGGGGGGGGGGGGGGGGGGGGGTAGAAGGATTACTTTATCCTATCCCAGGTATTCCTTAAAGAGGTGGTGTTTCAGGTGTCTCCGGAAGGTGGTGATTGACTCCCCTGTCCTGGCGTCGTGAGGGAGCTTGTTCCACCATTGGGGTGCCAGAGCAGCGAACAGTTTTGACTGGGCTGAGCGGGAGCTGTGCTTCTTCAGAGGTAGGGAGGCGAGCAGGCCAGAGGTGGATGAACGCAGTGCCCTTGTTTGGGTGTAGGGCCTGATCAGAGCCTGAAGGTACGGAGGTGCCGTTCCCCTCACAGCTCCGTAGGCAAGCAGCATGGACTTGTAGCGGATGCGAGCTTCAACTGGAAGCCAGTGGAGAGAGCGGAGGAGCGGGGTGACGTGAGAGAACTTGGGAAGGTTGAACACCAGACGGGCTGCGGCGTTCTGGATGAGTTGTAGGGGTTTAATGGCACAGGCAGGGAGCCCAGCCAACAGCGAGTTGCAGTAATCCAGACGGGAGATGACAAGTGCCTGGACTAGGACCTGCGCCGCTTCCTGTGTGAGGCAGGGTCGTACTCTGCGAATGTTACAGCTTGAATGTGTTTTCAAGCCTATCTTTCATCATCAGTAAAACATTATTTATGTGACCTCAGAGTTAAGTCAAGGTTAATCTGTCAGTAACAAAGTCAAAACAAATACCCTAATATTTTGATTGTGGCAAAATCACCAGCCATGGTTTTGCAAAACACGGGTTCTAATTCTCTATGGGAAGCGTTTCGAGTGTCCTCCTCACACCAGCAAACACTCTAGTCTAAAATAAGTGCATTAACCATTTCCCATGCATTGTTATTTTCCTGTTGCCCCCTACACATCCTGTCATGACAAGGCTGAAATTAAAACAAGCTGGCAGATCCAATCCCTTAGAGCAGACAGTGAGAACATTTTCTCACAGATAAAGAGAGTGGCAACCGAGATTGATAGAGCACCGCTGGATGTCGGAGTGATTTTTTTCAACTGGAATGGAATGCTGTGTGTTTTATGTTATTTTTAAATCATCACTCTGTGTCTAATAAATCACAGTGTGTATTTATTTCATGAAAATTACAAAAAATATATTTTTAACATTTATTTCCCTGAGCCTCCTTTTGCCATTGAAATGCTCAGTTTGATCGTGTGGGCATGTTGATATAAAATTGAAATATACACTGTGCTCAAAAAAATAAAGGGAACACTTAAACAACACAATGTAACTCCAAGTCAATCACACTTCTGTGAAATCAAACTGTCCACTTAGGAAGCAACACTGATTGACAATAAATTTCACATGCTGTTGTGCAAATGGAATAGACAACAGGTGGAAATTATAGGCAATTAGCAAGACACCCCCAATAAGGAGTGGTTGTGCAGGTGGTGACCACAGACCACTTCTCAGTTCCTATGCTTCCTGGCTGATGTTTTGGTCACTTTTGAATGCTGGCGGTGCTTTCACTCTAGTGGTAGCATGAGACGGAGTCTCCAACCCACACAAGTGGCTCAGGTAGTGCAGCTCATCCAGGATGGCACATCAATGCGAGCTGTGGCAAGAAGGTTTGCTGTGTCTGTCAGCGTAGTGTCCAGAGCATGGAGGCGCTACCAGGAGACAGGCCAGTACATCAGGAGACGTGGAGGAAGCCGTAGGAGGGCAACAACCCAGCAGCAGGACCGCTACCTCCGCCTTTGTGCAAGGAGGAGCAGGAGGAGCACTGCCAGAGCCCTGCAAAATGACCTCCAGCAGGCCACAAATGTGCATGTGTCTGCTCAAACGGTCAGAAACAGACTCCATGAGGGCTCGACGTCCACAGGTGGGGGTTGTGCTTACAGCCCAACACCGTGCAGGACGTTTGGCATTTGCCAGAGAACACCAAGATTGGCAAATTCGCCACTGGCGCCCTGTGCTCTTCACAGATGAAAGCAGGTTCACACTGAGCACATGTGACAGACGTGACAGAGTCTGGAGACGCCGTGGAGAACGTTCTGCTGCCTGCAACATCCTCTAGCATGACCGGTTTGGCGGTGAGTCAGTCATGGTGTGGGGTGGCATTTCTTTGGGGGGCCGCACAGCCCTCCATGTGCTCGCCAGAGGTAGCCTGACTGCCATTAGGTACCGAGATGAGATCCTCAGACCCCTTGTGAGACCATATGCTGGTGCGGTTGGCCCTGGGTTCCTCCTATGCAAGACAATGCTAGACCTCATGTGGCTGGAGTGTGTCAGCAGTTCCTGCAAGAGGAAGGCATTGATGCTATGGACTGGCCCGCCCATTCCCCAGACCTGAATCCAATTGAGCACATCTGGGACATCATGTCTCGCTCCATCCACCAACGCCACGTTGCACCACAGACTGTCCAGGAGTTGGCGGATGCTTTAGTCCAGGTCTGGGAGGAGATCCCTCAGGAGACCATCCGCCACCTCATCAGGAGCATGCCCAGGCGTTGTAGGGAGGTCATACAGGCACGTGGAGGCCACACACACTACTAATGCCTCATTTTGACTTGTTTTAAGGACATTACATCAAAGTTGGATCAGCCTGTAGTGTGTTTTTCCACTTTAATTGTGAGTGTGACTCCAAATCCAGACCTCCATGGGTTGATAAAGTGGATTTCCATTGATTATTTTTGTGTGATTTTGTTGTCAGCACATTCAACTATGTAAAGAAAAAAGTATTTAATAAGATTATTTCATTCATTCAGATTATTTTTTAGGTTATTTTAGTGTTCCCTTAATTTTTTTGAGCAGTGTATTTGCATACAGTACACAGCCCGGATTGGCGGATAGGATTGTCTAGACTCTAGACTAGAGCCTTCCCCGCTTACCCCTTGAAAGTAGGAGGATACATATGCAAATTAAAGATGACTGGTCATTGGTCAGAATAATGAGATCAGATTGTGTCATGCTGTGGGCCAAAAACTCCATCCCACCTGAACAGGCTGAAATTCCAGTTGTTGTTTTTTTTAAAAGCTCTTACACTAAAAGAGCATTATCATAATTTTCACAATTTCAGAGTATTATTTCGACCACATAGTGTGATAATGTCATCAAAACACTGCACTGCCCCTTTAATAGAAACGTACTCTACAAGCCTCTAGTACAGGGGCAGTGTAGTGCATTGTGGCTATGATGCTTTGACTCTCATTTCTGGACTTGGAGGCAAATATCATAGGCTAATTCTCAGACACGACTTAATGATGTTAGATAAAGCCGTGCTCTAACGTGGGAGGCACACTTTTCAGGTTATTCGACCACAGTATACTGCCTCTCTAAAGTCCTCTTGCAGCCATAAAGGCAGATGAAAAACAAATACTCTAAAAGGCAACAACTGTGGATGAAATCAGTAATACATTTTAAACACTTCCCTATTGGAAGATAGTCTGTAAGAGACATCATAGTGCCTGGGCATTATGAATTAAGGTAACATTTTGACATACATTATTTTTTTTGCCATGATTGAGCCCAGTATGTTAGGGGTCATTATTAAATCATATTATCTACTGTTGTTAAGGCTTATTTATGAATGCATATTTGAATAACACACAGTTATAGTATGACTGTTTTCAGCTACCATTTTAACATAACTAAACAAGCTTATGTTTAGTTCACTTATAACCTCTAGTGGGGCAGTTAAGCTGATAAATCATTCACTTTTTGATAAAAGCACAACATTTGGCAGAGATGCTGTTTTATGTACCCTTAAAATAATTGAATATGGAGCCACCACATATTTGGCCCCCGTTTCACGTCAGAGAGACTGCTTCGAGGTAAGGGCACCAAATATGTCACAAAGTGTAATGGCTTCGGTAGTCGGGTAGGAGGAATGAGGCGCAGGAAGCAGCGAACACAGGGAGTGGTGTTTTTAATAACACTGAATAAACAAAAGTTCCCAACCATAGGGAATAAATACAGAATAGACGACCAGGTAAAGCCGACGAACAACACGTCGTCAAAGAACAAAATTAATCCCGCACAAACAACGGACGGGCCAGCTAAACTAAATACCCCCTCTAATAGCTAATTGGCCACAGGTGCCCAAAACCAAAAAAAGGGAAAACCAAAAAGGGGATCGGTGGTAGCTAATAGGCCGGTGACGACGACCGCCGAGCGTCACCCGAGCAGGAGGGGGCGCCACCGTCGGTGGGAATCGTGACACAAAGCTTGATTTATGGACCCTGAAAAGATTTAGATATGGAGATACCTCAGATTTGGCACATGGGGGCCGTGGCAGAACTATTTATCAGTTCAGAATATTTTTTTGTGACAAACACACCAAATGTGTTACAGAGCTATATTTATGTAGCCTGGAAACATTTAGATATGGCGCCATCACAGATTTATCCCCTTAGGGCCATGGCAGCCATCTTACAAAATGGCCACTGTTGGTAATACAATGTTACAGTTCTGAAGGCCTTTTTTTTATAAACACACCAAATTTGGCACAGAGGTAAATTTAAGTACCCTAAAAAGATTTAGATATGGAGCCACCACAGATTTGTCCCCTGGGAGCCATGGCAGCCATCTTACTAAATGGCCGCAGACTGTACCACTATTTTACAAACATTTAAACACTGGAGTGATAGATGTGCAGAAGATGAATGTACAAGTAGAGATACTGGGGTGCAAAGGAGCCAAAAAAAATTACAAAATAAATAACAATATGGGGATGGGGTAGTTGGATGGACTATTTACAGATGGGTTATGTACAGGTGCAGTGATCTGTGAGCTGCTCTGACAACTGATGCTTAAAGTTAGTGAGGGAGATATGAGTCTCCAGCTTCAGTGATTTTTGCAATTTGTTCCAGTCATTGGCAGCAAAGAACTGGAAGGAAAGGCGTTCAAAGGGGGAATAGGCATTGGGGGTGACTGGTGAAATATACCTGCTGGAGCGATAAGAATGTAGTGATTGACAAGTCGAAAGCCTTGGCCAGGTCGATGAATACAGCTGCACAGTATTGTCTATTGTCGATGGCGGTTATGATATCGTTTAGGACCTTGAGCGTGGCTGAGGTGCACCCGTGACCATTTCGGAAACCAGATTGCATAGCGGAGAATGTATGGTGGGATTCGAAATGGTCTGTGATCTGTTTGTTAACTTGGCCCTCGAAGACCTTAGAATGGCAGGGTAGGATAGATATAGGTCTGTAACAGTTTGGGTCTAGAGCGTCTTCTCCTTTGAAGAGGGGGATGACCGCGGCAGCTTTCCAATCTTTGGGGATCTCAGATGATACAAAAGAGAGATTGAACAGGCTAGTAATAGGGGTTGCAACAGTTGCGGCAGATCATTTTAGAAAGAGAGGGTCCAGATTGTCTAGCCCAGCTGATTTGTAGGGTTCCAGATTTTGCAACTCTTTCAGAACATCAGCTATCTGGATTTGGGTGAAGGAGAAATGGGGGAGGTTTGGGCAAGGTGCTGTGGGGGGTGCAGGGCCATAGAACGGGGAAGGGGTAGCCAGGTGGAAAGCATGGCCAGCCGTAGAAAAATGCTTATTGAAATTCTCAAGTATTGTGGATTTATCGGTGGTGACAGTGTTTCCTAGCCTCAGTGCAGTGGGCAGCTGGGAGGAGGTGCTCTTATTCTCCATGGACTTTACAGTGTCCCAGATTTTTTTGGAGTTTGTGCCACAGGATGCAAATTTCTGTTTTAAACAGCTAGTCTTTGCTTTCCTAACTGCCTGTGTATATTGGTTCCTAACTTCCCTGAAAAGTTGCATATCGCAGGGGCTATTCGATGCTAATGCAGTACGCCACATGATGTTTTTGTGCTGGTCAAGGGCAGTTAGGTCTGGAGTGAACCAAGGGCTATATCTGTTCCTGGTTCTACATTTTTTTAAATAGGGCATGCTTATTTAAGATGGTGAGGAAAGCACTTTTAAAGAATAACCAGGCATCCTCTACTGACGGAATGAGGTCAATATCCTTCCAGGATACCCGGGCTAGGTCAATTAGAAAGGCCTGCTTGCTGAAGTGTTTTAGGGAGCGTTTGACAGTGATGAGGGGTGGTCGTTTGACCGCAGACACATTACGGACGCAGACAATGAGGCAGTTAGATAGATGGAGGGCAATCAATTCACATATGGTGTCCAGGGCACAGCTGGGGGAGACTTGTTTCTGAAAGGTGGATTTTTAGAAGTAGAAGCTCGAATTGTTTGGGCACAGATCTGGATAGTATGACAGAACTCTGCAGGCTGTCTCTGCAGTAGATTGCAATTCTGCCCCCTTTGGCAGTTCTATCTTGTTGGAAAATGTTATAGTTTGGGATGGAAATTTCAGGATTGTTGGTAGCCTTCCTAAGCCAGGATTCAGACACGGCTAGAACATCCAATTTGTGTGCTAAAGCAGTGAGTAAAACAAACTTAGGGAGGAGTCTTCTAATGTTATCCTGCATGAAACCAAGGCTTTTACGGTTACAGAAGTCAACAAATGAGAGCGCCTGGGGAATGGGAGTGGAGCTAGGTGCTGCAGGGCCTGGATTAACCCCTACATCACCAGAGGAACAGAGGAGGAGTAGGATAAGGGTACGGCTAAAGGCTATAAGAACTGGTCGTCTAGTGCGTTCGGAACAGAGAGTAAAAGAAACAGGTTTCTGGGTGCGTAAGAATAGATTCAAGACATAATGTACAGACAAGGGTATGGTAGGATGTGAATACAGTGGAGGTAAACCCAGGCATTGAGTGACAATGAGAGAGGTTTTGTCTCTAGAGACATCATTTAGACCAGGTGAGGTCACTGCATGTGTGGGAGGTGAAACAAAAGGGCTAGCTAAGGCATATTGAGCAGGGCTGGAGTCTCTACAGTGAAATAAGACAATAATCACTAACCAAAACAGCAATGGACAAGACATATTGACATTAGGGAGAGGCATGCATAGCCGAGTGATCATAGGGACCAGTGGGAGGCTAGGCGAGCTGGAGACACGGCGATTCAGACAGCTAGCGGGCCGGGGCTAGCAGGCTAGCAGAAGGGCCTTAGGGGGGACGTCACGACGGAAGAAGTCTGTTGTAGCCCTCTCGGACGGTTACGTCGGCAGACCAGTCGTGTTGGATTGGCAGGGCTCCGTGTAGGCAGTAAAAGGGTCCAGGCCAATTGGCAAAATAGGTATTGTAGCCCAAGAAATTGGCTGATGGTCCTCCAGCTAGCAGTCCGATATGTTCTAGACAGCTAGCGGGCCGCAGCTAGCAGGCTAACAGATGGGCCTTCAGGGTACGTCACGATGAAGGAGCCTGTTGACACCCCTTGGGCGGATTACGTCGGTTGACCAGTCGTGGTGGAATCGGCGGGGCTAGGTGTCGGCAGTAAAAGGGGTCCAGGCCAATTGGCAAAATATGTATTGTAGCCCAAGGAGTGGCTGATGGACCTCTTCAGCTAGCCGGGGGATGGGCCTAGCGCGAGGCTAGTTCCCAGGCTCACTGGTGCTTGCTAGTAACCAAGCTGCGATGATCCAGGTGAAAAGGTTCAGAGCTTGCGGTAGGAAACTGGAGATGTGGAGATAGAGCAGTCCGGTAAGCTCTGGGTTGAAACGCGCTGTGCAGACTGGCAGGAGTTGACCAGGCTAAGGTTAGCTGATGACCGCTAGCCATGGCTAACTGACTATTAGCTAGTAGCTAGTTAGCTGGCTAGCTTCTGTTGGAGGTTCCTGTTCTAAAGTATAGAAAATAGCAGATCCATACCACATTGGGTGAGGCAGGTTCCAGGAGAGTATGTTGAAACTGAGGTTAAAATATTAAAAAAATACATACGAAGGGGGAAAAAAAGATATATACACGGGACACAACAAGACGAAGACAAAGACGTCTGAACTGCTATGCCATCTTGGAATCTAGAGGAACCGAGAGGAACCTGTGGTGGCTCCATAAATATAATGTGTCTACAATTTGGTGTGTCTACACGACTGCTGTATTTCCGTCTGACCCTCATTGTATTATACCGTCTGTAACTGCTAAACCTTTTGGTTTCCCGGAGATTTAGGCCAAGAAGTATAGGCCATAACGTTTTGTATATTAATTGCTAAATTGTAACTACTTCGCTACTACTGCCTATTTATTGCCTTACCTCCGTAATCTTATCTCATTTGCACACACTGTATAAAGATTTTTTTCCTATTTTGTTATTGACTCTAGGTTTGTTTATTCCATTGCTTTATCTTGGCCAGGTCGCAGTTGTAAATGAGAACTTGTTCTTAACTAGCCTACCTGGTTAAATAAAGGTGAAATAAAAAAATAAACAGAAATATGGGATTGCGTGTACAGCGGAGGTGAGTTAGAACATCCTGCTCTGAACCTTAGTCACTGTTACTAGCCGGCAACCACCCGGTACTCTACCCTTCACCTTAGAGCAGGAGTGGGCAAACTTTTTGGCTCAAGGGCCACATCGGTTTTTTGTTTTTAATACATTTCCACACATTTTCAAAGACCTGTTTTTGCTTTGTCATGATGGGGTATTGAGTGTAGATTGCTGAGGGAATTGTTTTACTTAATCAATTTCAGAATAAGGCTGTAACGTAACAAAATGTGGAAAAACTAAAGGGGTCTGAATACTTTCTGAAGGCACTACAGTACCAGTCAAATGTTTGGACACACCTACTCATTTAAGGGTTTTTCTTTAATTTTGACTATTTTCTTCATTGTAGAAAAATAGTGAAGAAATCAAATGATGTTTCATAGTCTTTGTAGGGAAGACTATGAAATAACACATATGGAACCATGTAGTAACCAAACAAGTTTTGAACAACTCTTCAAAGTAACCACCCTTTTCCTTGATGACAGCTTTGCACACTCTTGTCATTATCTCAATCAGCTTCACCTGGAATGCTTTTCTAACAGTCTTGAAGGAGTTCCCACATATGCTGAGCACTTGATGGCTGCATTTTCTTCACTCTGCGGTTCAACTCATCCCAAACCCTCTCAAATGGGTTGAGGTTGGGTGATTGTGGAGGCCAGGTCATCGGATGCAGCACTCCATCACTCTCCTTCTTGGTGAAATAGCCCTTACACAGCCTGGAGGTGTGTTGGGTCATTGTCCTGTTGAAAAACAAATGATAGTCCCACTAAGCACAAACCAGATGGGATAGCGTATTGCTGCATAATGCTGTGGTAGCCATGCTGGTTAAGTGTGCCTTGAATTCTAAATAAATCACAGACAGTGTCACCAGCAAAGCACCCCACACCTCCTCCTCCATGCTCCACGGAAACTTAACTTTTCTTTCCAAGACTTTAAAAATAACATGTAAATCGCCAAATTTAAAAAATGCATCAGTCAACTCTTTTAGAATAAAAAACACATTTCGGTGGGCACAACTCTATTGCAATTACCTATCCGCTTATTATTAGAATTCATTAGATTTAGATAACTGTCTCTACTTTGATTCAGTTATTTAAATCTGACCTCGCTATTATTTTGAATGAATTAGTCGTTCAATTTAAACTAAACAAGCTATTAAACCGTTCAGTTTATATCTTAAACAAACACCAACGACTGTATCTTCCCAGGCAAAACATACCAATAGTTGAATTACAATCAGAAACCCAGATTTTAGTCCATTGATGCATAGGCTGGGAAACAAACCCGAGCCTCCCACGTGGCAGGTGAGAATTCTACCACTGAACCACCAAAGCTATTGAAATGACGAAGACTCCCCCCCGAAAATAACCCTATCTATAATTGTCTATAGTCGTATAATCAGGCCCGTACTACCGAGACAATTCCCAGAAAATAGCCCTAATTTAAAGGTCCAAGCATTACTCCGGTGATGATTCTCATCACTCTTGCTCTCGTTGTCTCTTTCTTTTCTAACTTGTGTCCCTCTCTCTATCTTCTTCTCAGAATTTAGGAATAATTACTATTGTGACTTTTGATAAGTTATTAGGTCTCACACGCACATCATTTTTCCCCTGCTGGTATCCTACTAGAAACTTTCTCTCTCTCTCTCTCTTTCTCTACACTTGCCTTCTTGCCTTCTTTTCCGGGTTTCAGACAGCCACACCCTAGCCCTATCAATACCTTCTGCCTGTTGCTTCTCTGTCCTCACCATGAGTTCTAGTTTTTCTAGATTTCAACGTCCATCCAATTCGTACTTCTTTCTCCATTTCGGGCCAAAATAAATGTTTCTGTAACCTTGCCCTCCATCTATCTCTCATCTCCGGTTATTTTCCGGAATCCCCTTAGAGGATTTACTACCCATGTTTATTCAATTACTATTGTTGTTATTATGTTTCTTCTCACAATCTATGTGTTTGTTTCTATAATCTGTTATTATCCTTAATCTATGTGTGTGTGCTTTTACTTTCTATGGTTATAAATACCTCCCGTTAACTTCTAGGATCTTCAGAATAATTATTGGTATGACTTTTGATATATTACTTAGTTCTCACACGTATACAACAATAAGTTCTACTTTTATTTGTTGTTCCTTATGACTTTTGACTGATCAATATATCTATCTCGCATGCAAATAATTATCTTCTTATCCTTGTTTAAAACTTTCTATGTGTGTGCCTTTTTAAAAATCGGACTATTGTTTCTCACAATCTATGTGTTTCCCTTCTCACAATCTATGTGTGTTCTTTTCCTTTCTTTAAACTTTATCTATAGAGGTGTCTTTCGATCGGACATTAGGTCTCACACGTATACAACTATAAGCTATTTCCCATGGGTTGTAAGGTCCTAGTTGACAGCCCATTTTTCCGTTGTTCCTTGTGACTTTTGACTGATTAATATCTCGTATCTCACACTGCTATATTAGGTTTCCCTTCTTCACTAGATGTGCGCCTCCGAGAGATCTGACTATCCCCTTCTATTTAAACGTATTTAGACAGGCAACCTATATTAACCTCCCTGGGCAAGGTGGCGCGAAATACAAATACCTCATAAATGCTATAACTTCAATTTCTCAAACATATGACTATTTTACACCATTTTAAAGACAAGACTCTCGTTAATCTAACCACATTGTCCGATTTCAAAAAGGCTTTACAGCGAAAGCAAAACATTAGATTATGTCAGGAGAGTACCCTGCCAAAAATAATCACACAGCCATTTTCAAAGCATGCATATATGTCACAAAAACCAAAACCACAGCTAAATGCAGCACTAACCTTTGATGATCTTCATCAGATGACATTCCTAGGACATTATGTTATACAATACATGCATGTTTTGTTCAATCAAGTTCATATTTATATCAAAAAACAGCTTTTTACATTAGCATGTGATGTTCAGAACTAGCATACCCACCGCAAACGTCCGGTGAATTTACTAAATTACTCATGATTAACGTTCACAAAATACATAACAATTATTTTAAGAATTATAGATACAGAACTCCTTTATGCAATCATGGTGTCAGATTTTAAAATAACTTTTCGGCGAAAGCACATTTTGCAATATTCTGAGTACATAGCCCGGCAATCACGGCTAGCCAATTTGACACCCACCAAGTTTGTCCCTCACCAAACTCAGATTTACTATAAGAAAAATTGGATTACCTTTGCTGTTCTTCATCAGAATGCACTCCCAGGACTTCTACTTCAACAACAAATGTTGTTTTGGTTCCAAATAATCCATAGTTATATTCAAATAGCGCCGTTTTGTTCATGCGTTCAGGTAACTATCCGAAGGGTGACGCGCGAGCAATTTCAAAATATTCCATTACCGTACTTCAAAGCATGTTAAAAGCTGTTTAAAATCAATTTTTATGCGATTTTTCCCGTAAAATAGCGATAATATTCCAACAGGGCGACGTTGTACTCATTCAAAGGCTGAAAGAACAAAATGGAGAATTCTCATGAACGCGCATCTCCAGTGTCACTGTCCCCAGCCTGACCAGTAACAAACAGAGCTGCTGTACTTCGCCCAGAGACTGCAGACATCTCATTCCACTTTCTGGCGCCTTCTGAGAGCCAATGGAAGCCTTAGAAAATGTCACGTTACAGCAGAGATGCTGTATTTTCGATAGAGATGCAACAGAAGGATAACATATTGTCAGACAGGGCACTTCCTGTATGGAATCTTCTCAGGTTTTGGCCTGCCATATGAGTTCTGTTATACTCACAGACACCATTCAAACAGTTTTAGAAACTTTAGAGTGTTTTCTATCCAAATCTACTAATTATATGCATATTCTCGTTTCTGGGCAAGAGTAGTAACCAGTTTAAATCGGGTACGTTTTTTATCCGGCCGTGCAAATACTGCCCCCTAGCCCCAACAGGTTAATATAATCATGTTTCTAACCTCCTCTCTTATTATTATATTATTATATTTCGCCTTCCAATTTACGTTTTTCTGCCTACGTCTTTTGGCCCTATTATACGTTTTAGGTCTCACCATTAGCTATTTTAAATCGGCAGTGGCCACAGTTGCCTAGGGTCATTTCGCACCCTACTTCATTGTTGAATTTACACCTAATTCCTATCTTCCATTTGCACAGAATATTTGGTTCCCTTTAAAACATTTTTCTCCACACAAAATTCTAAAGACAGGTCACAAGATATAAACTCCTTCGGATATTTTAGTGTCTAACACCCAGAGTACATAAAAATCCTTTACATAATTTAATGCAATCATACAGATATTATCCCCTGAATCCGTGAATAAAGAGCACTGACCTTATTTTTTGCAGCTGGTTGGATTTTGGTTGGATCTTGTCACCGTTTCTGTCATATACCAGTTCGCCACCGGCCTGTAAAGAACCCTCAAACTGGTGCCAGGTCTTTAATCTACGGATATTTCATCCACCCGTGCATGGTTTCGGTGTCTACATGGACCGACAGAAGCAGATAATGAGATCTGGCTCGAAGGACTAAGCTGTCATGAGAATTTTCAATCCCAATGATGATAACTAACAATTATTTAAGCTTTGACCAATCCCCGAGGTTTGTAAGACCTTGGGTTTAATAATAATTAGGCAAAGACTCAGCTTATGCAAAAGGTCCGTACAGTTTATTCAGAGAATGTTCTAAAGTCCAGAATGCAAAGACATGACATTTTATAACTCCCATTTCCCCCACCTCCTTACACGCACATACAGACACACAAACAGTAGGTGGGATGTATCTTTCCCCACAGTCCGCATTCCTCGTCTATCACTACCAAGCTGGCAGTTCTATCCTCCCGAGATTAGAGGGACCTTGACAGGACTCCCTTCTTGTCGTAAGTTTCTTAGAGTTCTAACCAGGTTAGGTCATGAATAGTTTAATTGTCCTCTGTATTTTCTTAGTCACACACACACATTTCTCTCCCTTACTTGTTTCGGTCAAACCTTATTGGACTTAAGTTTATCACTCTAATTATTCATTATACATGTTACATAATCTAATAATTACTAATAGTTACGTTTGTCTAATTATTCATAATACATGTTACATAATCTAATAATTACGTTTCAGGGTGAAATTCTTTAGTCATTACCTTAAACATATACATTCCCTTATCAGTTATACTTGGACACATCATCAGTGATGTAACATGGGGTCAATTTGGTCTTTCGGGTCTTTCAACATCAGACACCCTCGCCCAGGTGACCCAGCCAGGGTTGATCAAGCCCAGACATGTGTCCAAGTAGCACTATGCCACTCACTGATCATTTCTCTTGATCCACAGCCACATAGAGGCTCTATCGGCTGCCTCTGTGGCAGTCTTGATGAAATTCTGCCTGTTGGCCCCTGCGATGACCACACTGACACACACACACACACACACACACAAACAAACACACGTTCTCTGGTAACACTATACTTGATTTGTTAACTTCACTAGGGTAGGGGGCAGCATTCGGAATTTTGGATGAAAAGCGTGCCCAAATTAAACTACCTGCTACTCAGGCCCAGAAGCTAGGATATGCATATAATTAGTAGATTTGGATGGGAAACACTCTAAAGTTTCCAAAACTGTTAAAATAATGTCTGTGAGTATAACAGAACTGATATGGCTGGTGAAAACCTGAGGAATATCCATCCAGGAAGTACTATTATTTTGAAAGGATGTTTTTCCATGAGGGAGATACAGCACTTTCAATGAGTGGACAGTGGGCATTTCCAGACATGAGCCCAGCGCGTGATCGGGAGCGCGCCTTTCTTGTTTCTCCTTTTCTATTGACGAAGCTTTTGTCGGGTTGAAATATTATTGATTATTTATGACAAAAACAACCTGAGGATTTTAAACATCGTTTGACATGTTTCTACTAACTTTTATTGTACTTTTTTGACTTTTTTGAACTAAACGCACCAACAAAACTGAGGTTTTTGGACATAAAGAGGGACATTATCGAACAAAACAAACATTTATTGTCTAACATGGAGACATGGGAGTGCCAAAGGTAAGTGATTCATTTGAACACTATTTCTGACTTTTGTGACACCTCTCCTTGGTTGGAAAATGGCTGTATGGTTTTCTGTGGCTAGGCGCTGACCTAACATAATCGCGTGGTGTGCTTTCGCCATAAAGCCTTTTTGAAATCTGACACAGTGTAACGCCCTGGCCGTAGAGAGGGGTTTTTGTTCTTTATTTTGATTAGGCCAGGGCGTTACATTGGGTGGGCGTTCTATGTTCATTTTTCTATGTTTTTGTATTTCTTTGTTTTGGGCCGTGTGTGGCTCCCAATCAGGCACAGCTGTAGTTCGTTGTTGCTGATTGGGAGTCACACATAAGGAGCCTGTTTTTCCTTTGGGTTTTGTGGGGGATTGTTTCTGTTTCGTGTTTGCACCTGACAGTACTGTTTGGCTGTCGGTTTTCTTGTTTTTGTATAGTGTTCACGTTGTTTAATAAATTCCTGAAGATGAACACTAACTCCGCTGCACCTTGGTCTACTCTCTCTTCAGACAGCCGTTACACACAGTGGCTGGATTAACAAGACGTTTATCGTTAATCCTATGTATAAAACTTCTATTTTTCATCAATATTTATGATGAGTATTTCTGTAATTTGGTGTGGCTTTCTGAAATTTCACTGGATGTTTGTTTGAGACAATGATTACTGTACATAACGCGCCAATTTCAACTGAGATTTTTGGACATAAAGATTAACTTTATCGAACAAAACACACATTTATTGTGTAACATGAAGTCCTGTGAGTGCTATCTCATGAAGATCATCAAAGGTTAGTGATTAATTTAAGCGCTATTTCTGACTTTTGTGAGCCCTCTCCTTGGCTAGAAAATGGCTGTATGGTTTTCTATGACTGGGCGCTGACCTAACATAATCACGTGGTGTGCTTCCGTAAAGCCTTTTTGAAATCGGACACTGTGGTTGGATTTACAAGAAGTTTATCTTTAAAATGGTGTATGATACTTGTATGTTTGAGGAATTTTAATTATGGGATTTCTGTTGTTTTGAATTTGGCGCCCTGCAATTTCACTTGCTGTTGTCGAGGTGGGACGCTACCGTCCCACTTATACCAGAGAGGTTAAGAGTGTGTATCGGAGGCGAAGTCAGGTGCAGGAGAGAAGAGCATAGTGAACAGGCACACTTTTTATTCCGGTCAAAATGACAGCACAAAAATAACATAAAATGTGCCCAAAACACTGAACATAGGAAAAAAGTAATGTGCGTAACAATATCCACAATATCAAAATATATGTAACACAAACAATCCTGCATAAAGACATGATGGGGAACAGAGGAATAAATACATATGAATTGATTGGGGAATGAAAACCAGGTGTGCAGGGAACAAGACAAAACAAATGGATACATGAAAAATGGAGCGACGATGGCTAGAAAGCCAGTCACGTCGACCGCCGAACGCTGCCCGAACAAGGAGAGGGGCCCACTTCGGCGGAAGTCGTGACATGATTATAGATAGGCATTCATAGCACCTTTATGAAATCAGTCATGACATCAGTGGATAGAGATTTTCTAAATAAAAGTTTCATTGTACAACTGGAACTTGCATTTTTCATGTCACATTATCCAACCCCTGACACACCAAACACAAAACAGGCTGTGTATCATGATGAGTCACCTTGCTTGAGACCCGGGTTAGATTCGAGTCTGTGCCAGGATGGGTCTCTTCTGTGTAACAGAGGTGGTTTGGTAGTTTCGTGTGGAGTATCCTTGTGTGATACCTGAAGACTTGCGTTAGTTCCCCTGAGATTAAGAAGATTACACCTTGGAACCATTTTGTGGTTGTACCTTGCTCAAGGGCACAACATTTTACATTTTAGCAGACATTCTAATCCAGAGCGAATTACAGTAGTGAATGCATACATTTTTAAAAAAAAATTTTTACTGGTCTCCATTGGGAATTGAACCCACAATCCTGACATTGAAAGCACCATGCTCTACCAACTGAGTTACAATGGCAGGAGATAGCATCTAAGATTAGATACCAGCAACCTTCCAGTTGCAGGGTCACATTCACTAGATTTTTCCCATCAGACCCAGAATTTAAACCAACATAGTTCAGCAAGGTAACAAGAGTCCCCAGGTTTGATAACACCAGCAATTGTCTCGTTCACACCCCCCAGATTATTTCTGTTAGCCATGGGATTCAAACTGGCAACCTTCCAGCTACTGGCCTGCCACTCTATCCTCTTTAGGTATCAAGACAGGCTACTCAACACAAAAGCATGCTTTACGCTCCACCACTCATTTCACCTCCTCCTCACAAATCTGGGTTACGTCACCAACGGGACAGACTGGTTTCTAACATAGGTCTTCTTCAGGCCACAAGACTGCATCACACTGATAAGCTTAAGTATAGGCATAATCTAGGTCTTCAGCTCTAAGCTCTCAGCCAAGTTTACTCCACACCTACATCACTTTTTTCAGGTGCCATCCCCTACCGCCATGAGTAAGTCACTTTGCCCCTAAACTGCTAAGGGCAATGCTGACCCTGTACTGCTCCAAGCATGTTATGTGTTTCGTGTGTCATAGGGTTTGGTACTGTGACCATTATACAATAGACTTTGTTTAGATATTTGTTTTGCCTTAGTATGTGTCTGTGTGATTTTGTCACATGCCTATTTGTACCTGTGACAGTGACTTGTATTCATGGATGCCAGGCTTCCCCAAAAAAATCGAACAAGCAAAAGACGATGTATCTTTCGTCTTTCTGTGTTGAATTATTTTCCTTAAACTCGCAACAGGCTGAATGTATCTCACCAGAGAAAGCATCCGAGCGAGTGAAACAGTGCCTGTCTGTCTCTGTATGTGTAGCCCATATATCTAATGCTGTCTGGTTAAAAAGAGTATGACATTGTTGCCGACCATAGCATTGAATGCAAAGGAAGCCAGTGAGCATTTGGCTTCCCTTGATAAAAAAGCATAAAATAATAGCCAGTCAGCATTAAGCTAAACTGAGTGAGTTCAACTGTGAATGGTCCTGGCACACCAAAAATAAGTGTCAAGGGAAGCCAGTTTGGATTTGGCTTCACACCAATCACATCAAAAGCAAAAAGTAATTGACAGAAAAAACTTGAATTCTTGCATCTCATTGTTTTGTTGTCCTCTAGTGGCTAACTAGGCAGATAAAATTGTCCCTTTCCTAAATTAGCCATGGATATGGATGGAAATAGGGATTTGGACTTGTGGTTTTACCTTAATTCTACATACTGGCCAATGATTATAATGGCGGTTCTGATCCAACCATAAATTCATACATTGTGTCCCTGGCCTGAGAGGATGGAAGTTCAATATGTAGCTAGATGTAGTAGGCTAATGTTAACTAGTTGGCTCATCGTTGCCCATGCAGCTAGGCTATTGAGCAAGCATTTTAGCCAGGTAGCCCAGGACAACAAAAACCAAAAGCATGTACTGTATGACAGAGTCATAGGCCCTTTTGTCAACATGAAAGAGAGGAGGATGACATTGGCAACATTGAAATGGGCTACTTCTATATAAATTAATGAGGAGGCGGAACACACCTCAATTCAAACTGTTGTTAGAAAATCATTTGAAATTGACAAGTTGAAACATAGCCTATAGATAATTAGCAGGCAGTGCGTGTTTACTGTCCTGTTGGAACAGTGAGTGCATTCTGATATCGCATGCATAAAATAACTCACGCTGGGGCGACCATTAGAAATATTTGGAACCCGTGTATGAAAAGGTTAAGGATCTCCTTTAGCACCTCGGACTCAGTGACTGCCTGCAGGGAGAAACTTTGTAACAGTGAAGGGGAAAAAGCGAGAGAAGCATCGGGGATAGTCACATTAGAAGGGGTGGGAGATGAGGAAATGTTGGACGGGCAAGGAGGCATGGCTGAGTCAAATAGGAATCCTGACTTAATGAAGTGGTGATTAAAGAGCTCAGAAAAGTGCAGCTTGTCAGTAACAACCACATCATCAACATTAAGGTACATGGGTAGCTGTGAGGAGGAGAATGTGAATGAAGGGAAGTGAATTATCGTAGACGACACACCCCCTTCAACATGCATACTATAAACAGACCAAACTCATCTTGTCTCTTATCTTGGTTGATGCGAGGAAGAAAAAAAACATGCTGGAGCGCACAAACTACCCATCGTCTAATTACTTTTGATTTCTAGAAAGTGTTTTACTCAATTATTTCGATCAATGGTGAGCTCACTCGTGATGTGATTAATTATAAATAGTAATTGCTATCAGCTAATTCATATTGTAGTTTCTGTCAGCTGAGAGTTATAAAAATATGACCGCATGTGTTACGTAAATCTGTCCTCAGTTAGCGCTAGGACAAATGTAGCCTACATTTTGCGGTTTGAATGATTGTGTTATGCTGTAGCAACTTCTGTGAATGTCTGAACATTGCATCCAAAAAATAAACTGGTCACATTCTGGACATAACTTTGTAAGGACTGTGTTTGTGAAAAAAAATGATGTGAAAAAAACTGTGTGGCCAGCTCATATGCTGATTGTTGCGTCAATTGAAACTGAACGTTCTAAATAAGCGTTCTAATCACACCGGTTTGATCATACGCTGTAGGGACCACTGTAGAATGATCACAGGCTTTTGTTGGTACATGTGAAACGGTTCAACTTGACCCCAAAAAAACATTTGTGTCAGATGGTTTAAACCCTTTCTTCATTAAGGTTGCTGCCCCTATCATCTCTGACCTTTTTAACCTGTCTCTCCTTTCTGGGGAGTTTTCCATTGCTTGTAAGGCAGCCATGGTTCATCCTTTATTTTAAGGGGGAGATCAAGCTGATCCTAACTGATATATACTTATTTCTAGTTTGCCCTGTTTATCAAGTGTTGGAAAAACTCGTCAATAACCAACTGACTGGCTGTCTTGATGTCTATAATATTCTCTCGGGTATGCAATCTGGTTTCTGCTCAGGTTATGGATGTGTCACTGCAACCTTAAAGGTCCTCAATGATGTCACCATTGCTCTTGATTCTAAGCAATGTTGTGCTGCTATTTTTATTTACTTGGCCAAAGCTTTTCATACGGTAGACCATTCCAATCTTGTGGGCCGGCTAAGGAGTATTGGTATCTCTGAGGGGTCTTTGGCCTGGTTTGCTAACTATCTCTCTCAAAGAGTGCAGTGTATAAAGTCAGAATCTGCTGTCTCAGCCACTGCCTGTCACCAAGGGAGTAGCCCATGGCTCGATCCTAGGCCCCATGCTCTTCTCAATTTACATCAACAACATAGCTCAGGCAGTAAGAAGCTCTCGCATCCATTTATATGCAGATGATACAGTTTTATACTCAGCTGGCCCCTCCCCGGAGATTGTGTTAAATACTCTACAACAAAGTCATGTGGTTTGGTAAGAAGAATGCCCCTCCCCCCACAGGTGTGATTACTACCTCTGAGAGTTTAGAGCTTTTCTTTTATTTAACCAGGCAAGTCAGTTAAGAATAAATTCTTTATTACAATGACGGCCTAGGAACAGTGGGTTAACTGCCTAGTTCAGGGGCAGAACGACAGATTTTTACCTTGTCAGCTCAGGGATTCAATCTAGCAACTTTTGGCCCAACGCTCTAACCACTAGGCTACCTGCTGTAGTCACCTCATACAAGTACTTGGGAGTATGGCTAGACGGTACACATTCCTTCTCTCATCACATATCAAAGCTGCAGGCTAAAGTTATATCTGGACTTGGTTTCTTCTATCGTAATCGCTCCTCTTTCACCCCAGCTGCCAAACTAATCCTGATGCAGATGACCATCCTACCCATGCTAGATTATGGAGACATCATTTATAGATCGGCAGGTAAGGGTGCTCTCAGATTTGCCACCAATGCTTCTTACTGGACACGTCACTGCACTCTATACTCCTCTGTAAACTGGGCATCTCTGTATACCCGTCGCAAGACCCACTGGTCGATGCTTATTTATAAAACCCTCTTAGGCCTCACTCCCCCCTATCTGAGATATCTACTGCAGCCCTCATCCTCCACATATAACACCCGTTCTGCCAGTCACATTCTGTTAAAGGTCTCCAAAGCACACACATCCCTGGGTCGCTCCTCTTTTCAGCTCGCTGCAGCTAGCGACTGGAACGAGCTGCAACAAACACTCAAACTGGACAGTTTTATCTCAATTTCTTCATTCAAAGACTCAATCATGGACACTCTTACTGACAGTTGTGGCTGCTTTGTGTGATGTATTGTTGTCTCTACCTTCTTGCCCTTTGTGCTGTTGTCTGTGCTCAATAATGTTTGTACCATGTTTTGTGCTGCTACCATGTTGTGTTACTTCCACGTTGTTGTTATGTTGTGTTGCTACAATGCTGTGTTGTCATGTGTTGCTGCCTTGATATGTTGACTTAGGTCTCTCTTTATGTAGTGTTGTCTCTCTTGTCGTGATGTGTGTTTTGTCCTGTATTTATATTTTATTTATTTTTTATTTTTAATCCCAGCCCCTGTCCCTGCAGGAGGCTTTTTGCCTTTTGGAAAGCCGTCATTGTAAATAACAATTTGTTCTTAACTGACTTGCCTAGTTAAATAAAGGTAAAAAAAAAAAAATAGAAGCTGTTTTTCAGTCTCTCGGTCTCAGCTTTGTTGCACCTGTACTGACCTCGCCTATGGATGGTAGCGGGGTGAACAGACAATGGCTCGAGTGATTGTTGTCCTTGATGATCTTTTTGGCCTTCCTGTGACATCGGGTGCTCTAGGTGTCTTGGAGGGCAGGTAGTTTTCCCCCAGTGATGTGTTGTGCAGACCGCACCACCTTCTGGAGAGCCTTGCGGTTGAGGGCGATGCAGTTGCCGTACCATGTGGTGAAACAGCCCGACAGGATGCTCTCGATTGTGCATCTATAAAAGTTTGTCAGGGTTTTAGGTGACAAGCCAGATTTCTTCAGCCTCCTGAGGTTGAAGAGGCGCTGTTCACCGCACTGTGTGGGTGGACAATTTCAGTTTGTCTGTGATATGTACACCAAGGAACTTAACTTTCCACCTTCTCCACTACTGTCCCTTCGACGTGGATAGGGGGTGCTCCCTCTGCTGTTTCCTAAAGTGATGTCTCTAAACATGTGATACCTCTAAACATAATTGACCAAAACACACACCACATAATTACATTAGGACAGGCCTAAGGTGGTATACCGAACCAGTCTGATGCTCAGGGGTGTCCAGTAAACCAATAGGCTCTCCCCTAGCCACAATAGGCTACCTGCTTACACTGGTAGTGGAAATCTATCAACATCACACCATATGGCAATGTGGGAGCTGGTGGTAGAGCCTAATACCCCACGTGTCTTCCATGCGGGCATAGTGAGACAGAGTCCATTGGGCTTTTGTTATGTGGTAGAAAAACCAGACAAGCAAGATGGCTGGAGGGAAACAGGTGGAGTGTGAAGGAGGGGGGTTGGGACACTAAAATCCCATGTCTGCTCATCAAAACAGAAGTGACACAGCACCACCTAGGGCTAGGCTATTAGTGACCATGTAACAATGCTGTGTTTATTTTGGTGCTGCTCTGCGTCGGTGTCATCCTACAGATTGCCTCCTTGATAGGCTATTTCTAGTAGAGGAGAATTCCATAGGGCAACAGCGACATCCCCAACAAGTTTGTAGTTTGAGTAAAAAAAATTGTGAAAAGGTAAATCCCATGAATGCAGTGTATTGATTTAGTTCAAACTAATAAAGCATTGCAGTGTCTGCATAAACGCAAATTCACAACTTTGTTAACTAAAATGTTCATTTAAATAATGTGCGTGAATGTTCTGTTTTATTGTGTAATTGAATTAAGTTAATTTAAGGATGTGAGTCTCAGTCAGTGTAATGCCTGTACCTTTTAAATCATGAAAGACAATAATTTAGCCTAGGCTACACCAGGTTTTTCCAACTTTTCTTCCACAGGGACCCCCGCCCAGGCAAACCAGCAACCTAGGGACCCCATCATATGTTAGCACAAAAGTAGTCTTGTCAAGTAGAAGTAATCCATTTTTAAATTAATAGATTTGTTAGACAGTTTCATTATTTGACCTCCCCACAGAACATTGGAAAAGGAAGTGTAAATTCTAACAGTCTATTAGCTAGAAAGGTATCATTGCAGTGGAGAGACATTTTGCTGTTTGTTGTAATGCTTAATGATCTGCAATTCTACAAATTTTTCGATTGAGCTGAGAGAACATTTCGCAGATTTGAAGCTAATTTCCAGCAATGCTACACAGTTTCGCATGGAGCTGAGAGACAATTTTGCGGTTTGTAAGCTAATTTCCTGCAAATCTATGCATTTTGCCATAGTTAATGCTGTGATCTTCTGCTCAAACAACAAAATCAATGAGCATGTGTTATGAATGCCCCTTTTTTTTTCATTTTCGATTCTCCCTGACTATCTAGTCTTTATTTGATTGTTAGTTCTCAAAGATGGTATTATAAAAAATATATATATAGTTTAATATCTTTTCTGCATGCTTTCTATCTGGCCGCAAATCTCAGTTGGATAACCCCTGGGCTACACTGTACTACAATGTAGGACCGGGAAGGGAGCATGGCAGTACCAGTGGCTAGATACTGAGTTTCCTGAAGTCCCACATGGAGATGGAATTCATGTTGGAGGCCCAGTCAAGGAAGAGGTCAGATGGCGAGAAGAAGCAGAAAGAAGAGCGCGAGGTGCAAACCCAAACCGACTGCGAAATACAAGCCGAGGACTTTCTCCTTTGGGTCAAGTTCAGGAGATAAAATTGCATGTTACACACTTAAACACTGAGCAGTCGACGGATAGTGAACTTGAAATTGAACCTGACAAGTGAGGAGAAAGAACCTGCGTCGCCAGGTCACCCCAATGATCAGGAAAATGCCCTGGATGACTCTGGCCCAGTGGGAGTACGATTTGTGGACAAAGTGGATCCATGCCTTTTGGATGATCCGTTTATGGAAGGAGTTGGGTTCGGTCAATTCAATCAAAGTATCCTGAGTGGGATTTCTTGTGTGTCTGCTGCTCAGAGGGAGAGGGCGTTTCAAGACTCGGGATGAAAGCAGTGTCATGCCACCGGTCCTGCTTTGCTCTCCGGAGCAGAGCGCCGCTGAAAGGAGTGATAACTGGGGTGGGGATGAGTGTTAAGTTGGATCGACGGAAGTTGGAAATCCCCATTGTCTGTGATGCGTGCCATTTGGTGCGACGCAGATGTTTGGTGCAACGCAGTTTCGGTGGAAAAAAATGTAGTGTTTCAATTGTGGGGGTGGCAATATTGCTGGAGATCAGAAATGTTCTGTTCGAGTGAGACAGATTGAAGTTTCCAGGGTGAGAGCAGTGCAGAATGTGTCATATGCTGAGGAAAGTAGAGGATGGTGGGCAAAGGGTGAGGGAGTCAGAGGATCCCTGTGAGTAGTAGACCAGAACAGAGTGACCCGAACAGTTTATTGGTGTTTATTGCTATGGTCATTATTTGTACCACACAGATGGAAAGGAAATCCCAGAAGATTGAATTGGTAGTAGCAGCAGCAGAGAACTTTTGGGGTGTCAGATATTTTAGTGCAGAAGAACTACATTTTCAGAGAAGGGGTTTCAGCCTTCCAGGCCAATGGCCTGGTGCAGGATCTGTTTGGGCCAAAGTAGTGGGAAGGGCTGGTGGGGTGTGTTGGGGATAGTGGTATATACACTGAGTATACAAAACATTAAGGACACCTGCTCTTTCCAGGACATAGACTGACCAGGTGAATCCAGGAGAAAGCTATGATCCCTTATCGATGTCACTTGTTAAATTAACTCAATATTAGGAAGGTGGCCCTTAATGTTTTCTACACTCAGTTAGATCAGGTCCTCAGGAGCCGGAGAGGTGTCAGTTTTTCCCCATCCCTAGAAAACAGCTGATTAAACGAATTGCATTCTAAACTGAAGATCATGAATAGTTGATTACTGGAGTTCGTGTGTTATCTGGGTCTGGGGCAAAAGTGTGACACCATCCAGGCCCCCGAGGACTTGAGTTGCCCATCCCTGGGTTAGATGGTGGTGCAATTTGTTTATTTTTTCATTTCCCTTTTCTTTGTGAACGAATGTGCAATGCACGTTCCAAACTGTGAGAGGCAGCAATACGCAACATAGTGTCTACTCTGCCGGAAAGCACAGGAAGAAGAGGCGCAGTTCAGACACACAAGCAGCCCTGGGCACTTGAACAACCCACTGTTTATTTCCGTGTTACTTCCTTGTTCTGTCTAGTCTCTGGTGTTTTTCCGGAGAGAAATATGTAAACAGCGATAACATTTTTTGATTCGTCTACTTAAGTCTAATCGTTTTTTTCTTTAGATCCCCGGCTTGCGGTTACTGATTGGGACAGACCCGCTGAGGAGATCAGGAGCTGTAGGACTTCTTCGCCCCAGTACTTCTCGTCGATGGCAGACTCCCGAGAAAGAAGGAAAACTGGCGAAGATGAGCCTCAGGGTGCAGTCGGGGGTGAAGGTAAATATGAATAGGCGCATGAGACTTTGAAAGGTCGTCACCTAAATGTCTTAAAATCTAAAATATTGTCAACTAACAAACTATGGGCTCCCGTCAGAATCCTTACTTGCGGTCGAAGCTAGACTTCATGTTGTTCTCTGCTCTTTCAGCATGTAGGCCTAGTTCTAGACTAATTAGCGAAATGGTGAAAACAGTCTTAGTGAGGTCGGCTATTTAAAAAAAAAAAAAAAAATCTAGCACTAACAATCTAGAACTATTTTGGCCTACACACTTTGGGCTTGGAAGTCCATGGGAATGTCCTCTGACGTCACTTCACTGTAACAAATGTGAAACAAAAAGTGTAGTACGAGGTCGGAACTCTAGAAAGAGGCCAGAGTTGGAATTCCAAGTTGTATGACTGTTCAAATAGATGTTTTCCCCCGACTTCCCAGTGGTTTTGAATGCACTGAAGTTGGAAGTCAGATTTCCGAGTTCCCAGTTGTTTTGAACGCGGCATAACTCTAACCCCCAAGTACAGTGAAGTATAAAGTCTACATCATAAAGTAAACATGTAGGTCCTGGGAGTGAGAAAGTATATACCAATTGAATTGGAGCACAATGCGTGATTAAACACGTCTATCGAATCACCACAATAAACTGTCATGTCATTAAACATTGATAATAAAAACATAAAATCACTAACAAAATCTTTGTAAACAGATGTCAACGACGACAGAATTATGGAACAAGGAGCTATTGTTTTAAGAGGGTAAATAAACTTGCCACTATTACCATTAGTATCCATCCTGATTATCACATTATCCATTTTCACACAAAAATATTTTTTCATCCATGAAGGTATGTCATAGAGAGGATCAGTGCAGAAAACCCAGCGAGGCATTTGGCTCCAGAGGACCTTGGTGGCAGACCCAACGAACAAGAGGACCACCAAGTCAAAGACGTGGTACACCAGCTGCTGCTGATCGCTGATGACCTGAACAGAAATGCTGAGCTACAACAGTATGACATTATTTTCTTCTGAATTAGCATATTAGCTACAATGCCTTCAGAAAGTATTCATAGCCCTTGACTTATTCAAAGTGTTGTGTTTCAGCCTGAATTCAAAATGGGTTACATTTTTGTTTTTCTCACCCATCTACACATAATATCCCATAATGACAAAAGTGTGTGTATATGTATGTATGTATATGTATGTGTATATGTATGTGTGTGTATATATATATATATATATATATATATATATATATATATATATATATATATATATATATATATGTATATATGTTTGCAAATTGATTGAAAGTTAAATACAGAAATAGCTCATTTACATAACTATTCACACCCTTGAGTCAATACTTTGTACAATCACCTTTGACAGTGATTACAGCTGTGAGTCTTTCTGGGTAAATCTCAAAGTGCTTTCCACACCTGGACATTTCCCCATTATTGTTTTCAAAATTCTTTAAGCACTGTCAAATTGGTTGTTGATCATTACTAGACAACCATTTTCAGGTCTTGCCATAGATTTTCAAGTAGATTTAAGTCAAAACTGTAACTCAGCAACTCAGGAACATTGACTGTCTTCTTGGTAAGCAACACCAGTGTAGACTTGGGTTTGTGTTTTAGGTTATTGTCCTGCTGAAAGATGAATCCATCTCCCAATCCTCTAGTATTTTGCCTGTGCTTAGCTCCGTTCCATTCCATTTCTGTTTTATCTTGACAAACTCCCCAGTCCTTAACGATTACAAGCATACCCATAACATGAGGCAGCCACCACTATGCTTGAAAATATGGAGAGTGGTACTCTGTAATGTGTTGTATTGGATTTGCCTTAAAAATAACACTTTGTATTCAGGACAAAATGTGAATTGCTTTGCTACATTTTTTTGCAGTATTACTTTAGTGCCTTGTTGAAAACAGGATGCATGTTTTGGAATATTTGTTTTCTGTACAGGCTTCCATCTATTTAAATCAAATCCAATTGTATTTGTCACATGCACTGATAGAACAGCAGTAAAGTAACAATTGCGAGGCTATATACAGGGGGTACCGGTACAGAGTCGGTGTGCGGGGGCACCAGTTAGTCGAGGTAATATTTACATATATGTAGAGTTATTAAAGTGACTATGCATAGATAATAACAGTGTAGCAGCAGTGTAAAGGGGGGGGGGGGCAATGCAAATAGTCTGGGTATCCATTTCATTAGATGTTCAGGAGTCTTTATGCCTTGGGGGTAGAAGCTGTTTAGAAGCCTCTTGGACCTAGACTTACCAATTGCCGTGCAGTAGCAGAGAGAACAGTATGACTAGGGTGGCTGGAGTCTTTGACAATTTTTAGGGCCTTCCTCTGCACCGCCTGGTATAGAGGTCCTGGATGGCAGGAAGCTTGGCCCCAGTGATGTACTGGGACGTACGCACTACCCTCTGTAGTGTCTTGCTGTCGGAGGCCAAGCAGTTGCCATACCAGGCAGTGATGAAACCCGTCAGGATGCTCTCGATGGTGCAGCCGTAGAACCTTTTTGAGAATCTGGTTAGTATTGTGGAGTAACTATAATGTTGTGGATCCATCCTCCGTTTTCTCCTATCACAGCGTTTAAACTCAGTAACTGTTTTAAAGTCACCATTGGCCTCATGGTGAAATCCTTGAGCAGTTTCCTTCCTCTCTGGCAACTGAGTTAGGAAGGAAGCCTGTATCTTTGTAATGACTGGGTGTATTGATACACAATCCAAAGTGTAATTAATAACTTCACCATGCTCAAATGGATATTCAATGTCTTGTTTTGTTTTTTACCCATCTACCCTTTGCGAGGCATTGGAAAACCTCCCAGGTCTTTGTGGTTGAATCTGTTTGAAATTCACTGCTCGACTGCGGGACCTTACAATTATCTGTACGTGTGGGGTACAGAGATGAGTTAGTCATTGAAAAATCATGTTAAACACTTATTGCACACAGTGAGTTCATGCAACTTCTTATGTAACTTGTTAAGCACATTTTTACTCCTAAACTTACAGTATTTAGGCTCCCCATAACAAAGGGGGTGAATACTTAGACTCATTCCATTTCAGCTTTTAAGTTTTAATTAATTTGTAAACATTTTGAAAAACAGATTATGGGGTATTGTGTGTAGGCCAGTGACCAAACAAATCTAAATGTAATCCATTTTAAATGCAGACTGTAATACAACAACATGTGGAAGAAGTCAAGAGGTGTGAATACTTTCTGAAGGCACTGTATTTGGCTGGTCTATGTGATGGTGGTTTTATGTACTATTATTTTACTCAAACAACAAAGATTGTAAGCCTGGATGTGAACACAAATGAGTATATTCCCATATCCTATTGTAGTGGTCTGGCAAATTTTCATCAAATTAAGAACTTTATTATTTTGTCATTGTTTCATTTCCTTGACAACAAGAAACATGGAAAAAGAAACTCTTCCTCAGTTTCTAATGATTTGTCTCTCCTTCCTCTGACAGCCTAATAAGCAGAGTCCAGGTAAACTGTGCCAAGGATGTGTTCTTCTCAGTGGCCAGGGAAATCTTTGCAGATGGTATCAACTGGGGCAGAGTGGTCTCCCTGTTTCACTTGGCCTACAAGCTTATTTACAAGGTAACACCCAGAATGTGCATGTCACTGAATATGAAATCATTGAAACGTTCAAATGTGAAGCAGAATGAATCTCCCCTCACTAAATATGTATTTATTTGTTATCCCCCTTTCCAAGGCACTGACACAGAACCACTTAGAAATCATCAAGAAGGTTATTAGCTGGGTATTACAGTTCATCAGGGAAAATGTCTCCGCTTGGATCCGACAGCAAGGAGGATGGGTGAGTACCCTGCTGGAGTATGCCAACATACCTACCCATGAAGACTCCACCGCCAGATTTACAACGAGACCATATTTTATTTATTAATACCACAAGAGCAGAGACACTGTCACAATCAGTACATACATGCAGTAAAGAGATCAATTGAAAACAGACCGTGGGGGATAGAGGAAGGACGCCGTCATTGATGCCCATTCAAAAAAAAAGCTGATCTGACAAAGTAGATATTCGTCAAATCTGTCATGATGTCCTAAATGTTAACCACTGTTCGGATAAGCTGATAGCATAGCTAGCCATATAGCAATCAGTGTTGGTATTTTAAGTTGTCTTTAAGTGTAATGCAATTGATTGGTAAAGATTACGTGAACATGTATAAACAATAACCTAAATGTAGGCTAACTTTGGACGGTAATGAGGAGATTCTGGATCTATCCCCCACAGCGTTTCCATGGCCTGTCCATTGTTTTGGACGTACTCTTAACTGGTGCATTCTTGAATGCACATCTGACAAGTATAGACATAAGTCACACGCCCATCTGACAAAACAAAAATGTAAAGGATGCTAGTTGAAACGTTCTTGTACATACTGCGTATGGTGACTCACATGCACATGCACGCATATCAAGAGAAGGAGCACTCACTCCTACTGAAATACGACCATGCACATATGTGTACTCAAGACAGCATTGTGTGCACATGTAATGCGGAGGCTCCGGAAGGAGGTCCTGCTTGGGGGGGGTTGTCAGTTTTAAAACACAGATGGAGTTCTTAAATGCAGCTGCACCAGGGGTTGGAGGGGGTGTTGGAGAGAGACTTCAAACGTCGCACAGCACATTGGGGCCATTGGCCTATGCAGGCAGGTGAGGTAGTTCCAATGTGGGCAGCACCGAGTGCAACTACCTGGGCCAAGTCACAGTACTGTTAGTTCATAAAGCTAAGCCTGTTTGATGCGTAACCGTGCCTCACACCTATAGATCCCAGAACTAGCACTAGGCTTTAGCTCAGCAGGCTGAATGGTATTGGAGTCCATCCTATGACTATGGTTAGTAGGGACAATGTAATGGTGGTTGATTTTTTTCTTTTTGCTCGCAGGAGGCGGTTGTTAGCACTGTGTCACATTGGCGCACGGTGTCACTTGTGGCTGCAGTGGCTTTCGTGACGGTCATGGTTTACTGGAGGAAAACACGCTGACATCTCAGGAAGTGCCCTCGGTGAAATCAAAGTGCTCTTAAAATGTGGACATTTCTCTGGGAACGGGTTAATGTTAAACGGGTTCATATGTTATGTCCTGTGCAGTAGATTTGACTTTGGGGGCAATGGTGACATAGTAATCTTGTTTTATATGTTGAATTGATCTGAGAAGGAACGGTTGGTGCCTTTTGGTACAGTACTCCACACTGAGAAAGTATTTATTAGTACCAATGTGAAACTGTATTTTTCTATTGCGCAAAAAAAATAACCTTGTAAGGTGTTTTATTGAACAATGTTTTTTGAACATTAGATGTTTTATTGAATCCCTAATTTTCTATTGATTTGGAATTAAAAGTAAGCCACTACAATTTTTTCACAGCTCTAAGTCTATATAATTTTTATGTATCTGAATGGAACAAATGTCTTTTAAATCGTGGCAAACATGCACACACGTTTAATAAAAATACTTTTGCCAAAGCAAAGTAATATTGAATTTGTAATTTACTGTTTTGAACTCCACTTCCTGAGTAAAGTTTAGTTTTGTACCGTGCTTCCTTTATCATTGTTTGGCCAGACCCCTCTTTCGCTAATATGTTTTATGACAGAAGTTTAGGTTCTTCTCATTAAACCTGAAAGAATTGCCCAATCTCAAGGGTGGGCAATCTTACCCAGCAAAGGCTTTTATTCCAGCCTAGAGGTAACACACCTGATTCCACTAATCAATCTTGTATAACGGAATGACATGCAGTACTATGCTTAAACCACAAGATGTCGTAGTACTCTTATGAGAAACATGTCGGCGTATTCTAAACAAAATTGAAATTGTACATTTGTTTAGAATATTTCACAAACCCAATTTAGTCTGCGATTATAAATTGATAGAAGCCTTTCACCCAATCCTTTCTTGCTTCTTCTAACCAAGGCCATGATGACCATTGTAGATATGTTTTATTATAACAAGTTTACCTGAGATGCAGGTGCAAGACTCTAGCCCAGACACTAAAAGCAAATTGAGGTGCGGGTGGGATTACAGATATTTTACCCCCCACATTTCCCTCCCCCCTCATCACTGATGTTTTATTGTATTGATATTACCAACAATATGGTGTTGTCATTTTTTTTATTTTACCTTTATTTAACTGGGCAAGTCAGTTAAGAACAAATTCTTATTTTAGAATGACGGTCTACCCCGGCCAAACCCTCCCCTAACCCGGACGACGCTGGGCCAATTGTGCGCCGCCCTATGGGACTCCCGGCCACGGCCAGTTGTGATACAGCCCGGGATCGAACCAGGGTCTGTAGTGACGCCTCTAGCACTGAGATGCAGTGCCTTAGACCGCTGCGCCTCTCAGTCGTCCCAGTGTTGGCACAGCTGTGAAAGATTGTGCTGGTTGATCCTCAATGTGAGTGACAATGATGAAAGTCATGTAGGGAAGGTTGTCTGACCACTGGTTGTCACATGTCACAGGTGTGGCGTAATTTGTAGTATGGAGCACAGTGAAGGGGTGTCATTGAGATACAGCACATTTCCTCAAACATACAGTAAGGCAAACTGCCTTCATACAAGATGTATCATTAATGTCTGCCTCCCCAGAACTGTTGTACCTTTTAGGAGCTTGTGAGTACAACCTATCCTGGCCAGGACTTAGAATGTTTTTTATTCTACTCTGCAGCGTGTATGCACTGTTAGTGATTCTGTTAGTCCTTTACCTGTCTGACAAAATGAACCTGCTGGTGTTCTACTGAACATGATCAATGATATTACAAAACAAATGCCTCTCAATGAACCTTATTAGACTGCTCTGATCGCTAAAAGGAAATGGTGAACATGTATTAATCGTCTCAGTGGAAGTGTAATTAGCTTTATTCTCAACCAAGGGCCGGATTCAATCAGAACCGCAGGAAACAGACACTAATGAAACATTCTGTTGTTCCCTGCTCAAGGGAAGGTTTATTTACGTTGACGGCCAAACCCGGACGACGCTGAGCCAATTGTGCGTCGCCCTATGGGACTCCCAATCACGGTCGAATGTGATACAGCCTGGATTCGATTTCATTGTGTACACACTCTCCAATAAGTGTGTAATTATTATTTTTTTAAATGCCAATGGTGCAATGTGATTTTTATTCAATGCAGGTTCCTGCGGTGTGAGTCTGATTGAATTCTTCAATGCCAAGTATTTTCGATTGCGTCCCATTGGCAGTGTCCCTTGCACGTGACGATTCGCCACTGTCTGCACCTGTGTACTGCTTTGCCTGGCCCATCTCCAACAGACACAGCTGTGCAAATTGAACCAGTCTGAGCACAACATACAGGAGAAAAAAAAGCGTGGGGATATGATAGAGCTCCCAAATGTTGCTCAGCAGATCAAAGGAGAACTCCTCCACAGTCGTTACACAATGTGTGAGTGCCTGACATGTGCATGGCATCCTCCTCTTCTACAACGTTCATTATTTGGGAAGTATTATTTACAAGGATGCAGCATTCAATGATTTTGAAGAATATTGGGTGTGCACGTTTTTTTTTCTACCTCATGATTAATATCTTTTACAATTAGTCATCGACTGTCCAACGGTAACCGTGGCGCCGATTTCTGGGCCCGGGAAAAGATTTAACTTTAATTTCCCCCCTCCCTATTGGTAACATACATTCTGCATCAAACCATGAAACACCTGCTAAATCACATGCTCGACGGGTGTCTGTCATCTCACTCTAATTAGCCGACATCTTTAGCCAATCTGCTGAAAATGGCTGTCGCTATTGGTAACATACATTCTGCATCAAACCATAAAACACCTGCCAGATCACATGCTCGACAGGCATCTGTCATCTCGCTCTAGTTAGCCGACATCTTTAGCCAATCTGCTGAGCATGGCTGTCACTGGAAATCTCAGCCACGTGGTAAACACATGGCTAATAACCAGTGATCCACACAACCTCTAAAAAGTGAAGGCAACCAAATAACACTCAGTGGTGCAGTAGATAGAGGAGAAACCCAGAGTGGCATCAGCCCAGTCATCACTGTGTCGTCAGAGAGGCTAACACACTGATGGTGGACTGGTCGCTGCACTCCTGCTATACATGCGCCATTTGTAAATGGATGGTCGTTTATGATTTAGGTCATTTCTATAAAATATCCGTTAGTACCACATGTGAACTTTGAACCACAGTTACCCCCTCATATGACATCAGAGGGTTAATAGTTATCATGTGGTGGCAGCTAAAGCAAATTGAGAACTTCTAAAAGACTGCAATAGGGAAGGATTGCTCCATGACACTGAACAAAAGTTGGTGTGACCCCATGTGGTCCTCTGTAGCTCAGTTGGTAGTGCATGGCTCTTGCAATGCCAGGATAGCGTTGGGACCACCTAAAAATCAAAAATGGATGCACGCGTGACTGAGTTCGCTTTGGATAAAAGTGTCTGCTAAATGGCATATATTATATATTATCATGGTAGGTTATGGCATACTGATGTAAGTAAGGAAACAAATACCATTTCATGAAGTGCCGTACTTCAAGCTTCAAGGTCCCCAACTCAAAGGTGAATGGCATTGCTGTGATAGTCAAAGCAAACAGAAATGGGCCAATTCTATTTGCCCGTTTCTCTGACTTTCAGAGCAGATACACATCTTAAGGGGTTATTTAGGATCACTTAGTCATCTCGGTGAGAGTCAACCACCTATGGGTTCCCTTCTGCACCTGTTCAAACCCCAGGGTCTCCTGACCACCGTGGATACCAGGGGGGAAGAATACAACGCAAACCACTGGCACGTAGTGAGGGCAATGTACTGGAAGAAAACAAACACAGAAAAGGACACAAAAAAAAGCTGAGCACATGTTTAGAATTATATTATCAGAAAAGCTGCTTTACTATGAACAAACAGGCCAACTTTGCTTAAATCCCAACTGGACAATGTCATTAAGACAATTCACTCTACAATAGTCTTCATGTGGACATATTACATTAAAGCATTATCCATGATCATCATTGAAACAAGCTTGGCAATGGAAGAGTACGCTGGGGATAGCTAACCTCTCCATTAGGAAAAACTCAAATAGAATGAGATTATGCAATCTAGTAACAGATGGTCTAATACCATCATAATGAGCGTCTACATCAAAGGATGTTGTAAGACTGTTGATAAGGTGATATTTTGTGCAAAGAGAGAAGACTTTTGGTCTGAAGCCCGGTATGTGCCCTGTGTTTGTGTCACAGCACCTGGCCATTCATTTACCCTTTTTTTCAATGGATAAAATATCGTTTTTTGTGTTCAACTTTTTGTAAATGATATTTCTACAAACTTACACAAAGAGCAAAGTAAATTAGGTCCCACTTTAAACAAACAACATCACCAGGCTTAATGAAGCATTCATAAACTGTTTTTTAAGGCCTATGCATCATATTGTTTATAAGCATATGTCATACTATATAGAGGGTAAGTGGATGAGACTATAAAGGGTGGCAAAAGGCTTATTTGGAAAAGCAGCAGATGTGAGGGCCTTTTATCACCCATTATGCTCGATGACTTATAAATGATTTGGGAGGCATATGTATATAGTGCCGATGAACACTTTATGAATCTACTGTAACGGACATTAGACTTCTTGGCAGTATAAGGGCAAAAGTTTCTGAGAGTAAAAAAAAGTGGCCCTCTAACATTTCTTTGTAGTTAGATTCTATCCCACCAGATGTCAGTATTCTTTGTTTGTAACTGTTCGGTAACTTCCTATTTTTCAGAAGAGACTATTCATGTGCTATGCAAGATAGCATTGTTGCAATTATAAACAAAGTATTGTCACATTTGAGAATAAATCATTTTTTTATCACTGGAGAACACAGCTTAGAAAGAATCTCAGAGCCAATACTTAGCAGTATCTTAGTTCTCTTCTTGAGTTTTAAAAAATGTGCAACTTTTCATTACCCATCATTTGAATATTTTTGATTACCACTGACATTGCGTGTATATCTGAAAAATATTTAATAAGTGTCAGTATCATTGGTAGATCGATACATTATATGAAATCTTAATGTGCATACCAATAATATATTATTATATCATTGCAAGGAGAACGTGTTCTCCTGGACAGAGAAAAAGGAGACAATGCCATTATAACAAATTTCTATGTTCAGCTTTCTGAAACATTTAGAAACACAAAAATGGTGCGCTAGATATGACAATGTATAAATATCCCTCTTATCTTTATTAATAGGGAACCAGTGAATGGTTGTGCCACTGTTCCATGGTCACTTCAAATTCCATTCTGACAGCAAGGGCACTTAAAGCACTCTCAAGTGTTCATTCATGATCAACCTACAGCAATGTGAGGTTCAGCCAAAGCTTTTTTTTTTTCTTAAGTTGAGCGGTTCACGGCAGTTATTCGAGACAAATTATCAACACTGAGGGATCCTTCAACTCTGATGTCGTCTAAGGAGGAACCTTTAACCCATTGTGTGCCTCTAATCCTCAACTCCCACCCCCGTGACCCCTGTTCACGTCTCTGCTGCAGGGGAGGCCGACGACATGGCAGCCAGACTCCACACTCATTAGATAAATCCTCATCACTCGTTGTGATTATATTTGACGATATAGACACGTGTACTGAGCAAGACAACGCCAAGAAAAACATTGTCCCAACATTATTCCCTAAAGGAAGTAAGGCATCAGACCAGTGCATGGACCAGGCTGCTGTGCAGTGCCGTTCAGCATCACCTAGTGTTTCCGTGGTTGGTTGGGTTAAAGCTTAGAGGGAGTTAATGCTCCTCCTGTGTGACCTATAATCCGCTGCTCCCTCTAGCTGGCTCTCCTGTTCAACTGAATGGAGAACTTGGGAGGTGGGTGAAAGGGAACAATTGTTATAGCTGGGGTGAACCTGCCTTTCAGACACTGTCTGTCTGCCCCTTGCCAGCTGTGCAGTTAGTGTTAGGGGATTTGTGATAATTTTCCCCACAGGGCCCTGTCCTCAACTTTGGTGAGGGAGTACTAACGGCTAGACTATGGGGAAAATGACCCCCTGCCTCTTCCAATAGATCTCCATGGGGCTTGCTGGGAGGCAACACTGCTCGGTGGTCTTACCCAACCCGAGGCCCCTCTTAAGGAATGCCTGAGAGAAGAGCCTTCATTGGTGATACAGCTCACTTTTTAAATGAGTGCATTTACAATGCAAACCATAATTGAATAACCTTTTCCACAATTGTAAGATTGTTGACTGCCAAGTGAAATCATTACATTATCCCAGTTTGAACATATAGATAGATAGATGTGATGTCAGATGTCTTCCACCAGATAGGAAATTGGACCAAGCTACCCTCTGTGACTATAGTTTTGCTGTGATTATTTGCTGCAGCCGATTTTGCTTGGGAAAGGTCGACTTGCGTCAACCACCTCAAATAGGATACATGTCGTTGTGGTAGGGTTCTTAAACACGTTCTTTCTAGTTCCCATCTGATACGATCCTAGCCTCTAGATCCACCTGTCTCACATCTGGTCAGTCTTATCTCCAGTGACTGACCAGGTCAAGGACTGACCTCTTGTCCCACACCGACATACTAAGATAACTTTGTTTTCCCTGGTGGTAAAATGAGTATTTATAGAAATGCCAGCTTCACATGTTAAAACACCCTAGGCCTTCTGACAGGACTGGACCGGGCCTGTAAAGCATCTGTCTTATTTATTTTAACACTGCTGGCCGCCCGGCTCGGCATGCTCTCAGTCTGTCCTGCAGCAGGCAGCACACAGGACAGTTCTCAGGATTACAGAGGGAACTTAAGGTGTCCCTCAGATATTTTGTCAGCTAAGGGATCACTGGAGCTGGCATCTGACTGAGTGTAAGTATGTCATGACTGTGGTCGACATTCTAGGAGGCTCCATGAATGAGAGAGATTGATTATCGCCCCAGAATGTGGAGTGAGCATTCGGATTTCCATGAAGAGAGGCACTAATGTTTTATTCCTCCTTATTGAACTGTTGGTCATAAGAGCAGTCACATATTTCATCACGGGCATTCACTGCTGGGATATTTATGGTGTTTAAATTTAGAGAGGGCTGTGAAGAAAAAAAATGCCTCCCTCTGAACACTGGCAGACAGTATATCACTGAACCCCAGCGATGGTGGCCCTCAGATCTCTGTAACAAACTGACGCTGAGCCTCCCCATGAACATTTAGAACATGTAAAGTCAGCAACGCAACATAAAACGTACTTGTTTCTTTGAAGACAACTGACGTCTTCAGAGAACAAGACACAAGACAGTGGTGGAAACGCTCAGCTGCAGCTCTTGTGGGATCATTTACAACATCCCTCCTCCTCCCCCCTGAGCCACCACTACCAACCAACAGCTTACTTACGTATCTGTGAGTGACAACGCTGCGTGGTTCACTGATATAATAATGTAAGCCGTGGTGATGGATTGGATTTTGTTCACCAGATATGTTTATCTTGTTGCTTTCAAAGCATCTGCCTGACCCGCTGACATGGATGAAGGTGGCACCGCGTGCACTGGCTACCACCAAATACTAACAGGTCGCGACCTTGACAAGATCCAATGAGAGACTGAGAGTTCAGATCACAACCCTTACTCACCAAGATACTAACCCCCCCAACAAAGGCTCGCCGCTCAACAAAGACGACACAATTGGAAAACAGGAATGCAGGGGCTAAAAAGGGGGGGGGATAAGAAACAAATCCCATTTGATGCAAAGTTGGTCAATGGCTATTTAACTCAGAGCATGCTTTGAGGAGTATATGGACTGTGACTTTCAGGCCCTGTTTGCACAAAAGTGATGCACCTTTGAAAAGGATCTGAATTGACAGCTTTTTCTCGCTCTGTGTGGTTCAGGCCAGCCCTGAGACACTCATATCACTCGGGTGTGACGGCAGAGAGAGGAGTTACACTTTGAAAACACACACAGGGTCCTCGGCCCTGGCTTTTGTTCCCGGTTGCGGTCCACTGTTCCTGCTCGTCGCAAAAAGACAATAAGGGGGGCAGCCACTGGATTGGCTGCCTCCGAATCAAATAGCGAACAGCCGTCGATGCAGAACTAATCTGTGAAGAGGTCTTTCCTGTGTGATAACCCCCCCTACCCTTCAACCCTCCCTCCTCAAACCAGAAACCTAATCTTTGATGGGAAATGACAAAAAAGTAACCAGCTTTAAGCATAGCTAGATTTTTTTCATTAGTTTGAAGGCTCCCATTTGGGATGTTCCTACTTATTTGATGTGGCAGCAATTAGTGAGAGACTTTTGTGCTCCGTGAAGATGGAGCGGCCCACTTCAGTGATCACGTTTATGCTCTGAATAGAAAACAAAAAACCCAATTGGACAGATATACGGCTCGCTTGTCTTTTATGGTGACGAGAAGCAGTGTTACTTTTCCCATGAGAAGGCTCGTCGGTTAGCAGAGTGACATCATAGGGTGCCCATGGTCTGAGCCCACCTCCAGACACTAGGGCGCTCCCATTTCTGTGTGCACCTACGTCCATCACTGCCTGCTGCTTTGATTTCTCCTCGCTTTAATGGACCCATTGAGCAATAACAGCCATTAGGAGCCATGTTGGAGGCCATGCTTTCACTGGCTCAAACTGGGTGGCGATCTTTCATATAACCAAAAGGCACAAGGTTGCACCTCTGCCCTCAATCTACTGGACACAAATTCATACAATAGGCCAACTAACTGTCATACTTGTAGCCTACATGTGAACATGTATCTCAAACTCTGCATCTATTGACTGATACTTGATGATCAAAAATGTAATATTAACTATCCATATTATATCAACGCTTCCTAACTCCTATTTAGCTGGTCTAAGTCTCCAAAAAATGTGACAGTAGTTGTTTTCGGTGAGTTATGTTAGAAACATGCTAGTTGTTCGAATCACTCTGGATCCAATTACAGCCACTGAGTGAAAAAGACAACTCTGTTTCAGAGGCACATGCCCAAAGATTCATTTGGCTCGTTAGAACATGTTCCCTGCCTTTGTTTTAGCTGACAGAAGTGTGTATTCTCTTACCACTGGGTGCTCTGCTCATTGTAGAAGTGATTTGTTAATGGACACACAATGTAAGAGCTGGTGATTATGAGAGTGAAAGACGTTGGGTGAAATAAGAAACTATTCACACCCCTTGACTTTTTCCACATTTTGTTGTGTTACAGCCTGAATTTACAATTTATTAAATTTAGATTTTTTGGGTCATTTGCCTACACACAATACCCTATAAGGTCAAATATTTTTACAAATGTATTAAAAATGAAAAGCTGAAATGTCTCGAGTCAATAAGTATTAAACCCCTTTGTTATGGCAAGACTAAATAAGCTCAGGAGTAAAAATTTGCTGAACAAGCCCCATAAATTGAACATGATTTTGGAATTACTACTTCATCTCTGTAGCCTATTCATACAATTATCTGTAAGGTCCCTCAGTCGAGCAATGAATTTCAAACACAGATTCAACCACAAAGACCATGGAGGTTTTCCAATGCCTCGCAATGAAGGGCACCTATTGATAGATGGGAAAAATGAAAAAATAGACATTGAATATCTCTTTGAACATGGTGCAGTTTTTAATTACACTTTGGATGGTGTATCGATACACCAGTCACTACAAAGATACAGGCGTCCTTCCTAGCTCAGTTGCTAAAGAGGAAGGAAACCGCTCAGGGATTTCACCATCAGGCCAATGGTGACTTTAAAACAGTTAGAGTTTAGTGGCTGTGATAGGAGAAAACTGAGGATGGATCAACAACATTGTAGTTATTAATCTAATTGACAGTGAAAAGAAGGAAGCCTGTACAGAATACAAATATTTAGGATAAGAAATAAATGGGATGGAGCTAAGCACAAGCAAAATCTTAGGAAAACCTGGTTCAGTCTGCTTTCCACCAGACACTTTCAGCAGGACAATAACCTAAAACACAAAGCCAAATCTACACTGGAGTTGTTTACCAAGAAGACAGTGAATGTTCCTGGGTGACCGAATTACAGTTTTGACTTAAATCTACTTGAACATCGATGGCAAGACCTGAAAATGGTTGTCGATCAACGATCAACCAACTTGACAGAGCTTGAAGAATTTTGAGAATAATAATGGGCAAATGTTGCACAAGTGTGAAAAGCTCTTAGAGACTTACCCAGAAAGACTTGCAGCTGTAATTGCTGCCAAAGGTGCTTCTACAAAGTATTGACTCAGTGGTGTGAATACTTATGTAAATTAAATCTTTCTATATTTCATTTTCACTACATTTGCAAAAATCTCTAAAAACATGTTCTCTTTGTCATTGTGGGGTATTGTGTGTTGATGGGTGAGAAAAAAAATCAGTTTAATCCATTTTGAATTCTGGCTGTAACACAACAAAATGTGGAATAAGTCAAGGGGTACGAATACGATCTGAAGGCACTTGTGGCTCTAACACTGTATTTCTAATGTTCTTGTTGACAGAGAACATGATCACTGCTGCAGAAACAGTATCATTTACAATAAGTAGGCAATCCTTTATTTGGAATTTATCAGCATCTACTGTGCATAATACCTTGAAGTCTGATGAATGTCCTTGCATGGTTTTCATAAAACTGCCTGGTGATTTGTACAAACTAAAGTAGATTTTTGACATGGACGGAGAAGGATGAGAGTTTGAACCATTTCATATGGATGTTTAGAGTACAACAGCAAACACCTTAAAGGCCCAATGCAGCCGTTTTTATATAATTATCAAATAATTTCAAAGTAACAATTAAGTACTTTAGTGTATTCGTTTAGGCAAAAATAGACAGTACCCGTCAAAAGTTTGGACACACCTGCTCATTCAAGGGTTTTTCTTTATTTTTACTATTTTCTACATTGTAGAATAATCGTGAAGGCATCAAAACTATGAAATAACACATATGGAAACATGTAGTAATAAATCAAACTATATTTTATATTTGAGATACTTCAAAGTAGACACCCTTTGCCTTGATGACAGCTTTGCACACTCTTGGCATTCTCTCAGCCAGATTCATGAGGTAGTCCCCTGGAATACATTTCAATTAACAGGTGTGCCTTGTTAAAAGTTCATTTGTGGAATTTCTTTCCTTCTTAATGCGTTTGAGCCAATCAGTTGTATTGTGACAAGGTAGGGGTGATATACAGAACATAGCCCTATTTGGTAAAAGACCAAGTCCATATTATGGCAAGAACAGTTCAAATAAGCAAAGAGAAACAACAGTCCACCATTATTTTAAGACATGAAGGTCAGTCAATACAGAAAATTTCAAGAACTTTGAAAGTTTCTTCAAGTGCAGTCGCAAAAACCGTCAAGTGCTATGATGAAACTGGCTCTCATGAGGACCGCCACAGGAAAGGAAGACCCAGAGTCATGTCTGCTGCAGAGTGTAAGTTCATTAGAGTTACCAGACTCAGAAATTGCAGCCCAAATAAAATGCTTCACAGAGTTAAAGTAACAGACATATCTCAACATCAACTGTTCAGAGGAGACAGCGTGAATCAGGCCTTCATGGTCAAATTGCTGCAAAGAAACCACTACTAAAGGACACCAATAAGAAGAAGATACTTACTTGGGCCAAGAAACACGAGCAATGGCCATTAGACCAGTGGAAATCCCTCCTTTGGTCTGATGAGTCCAAATTTGAGATTTCTGGTTCCAACCACCGCATGGTGGAGGATTTGTGATGGTGTGTGGGTGCTTTGCTGGTGACACTGTCTGTGATTTATTCAAGGCACACTTAACCAGCGATACGCCATCCCATCTGGTTTGCGCTTAGTGGGACTATCATTTCTTTTTCAACATGACAATGACCCAACATACCTCCAGGCTGTGTAAGGGCTATTTGACCAAGAAGGAGAGTGATGGAGTGCTGCATCAGATGACCTGGCGTCCACAATCACCCGACCTCAACCCAATTGAGATGGTTTGGGATGAGTTGGACCGCAGATGTAGAAAATAGTACAAATAAAGAAAAACCCTTGAATGAGTAGGTATGTCTAAACGTTTGACTGGTACTGTATTTTGAGCAAAACATTTTTGCTAGGGCCCGCTGGTGATGCCACCAGGCAAGCCGAAACGCCCACCCCATTCAATCAGGCTGATTAGAAGGTCCTGTGTAGATTGTATTTATTTTCACACTTTTACAGTGTTAGTTTCATCAGCTGTTGTACAATATGACACAGGATGCAGGAAAAAAAAAAATGTTTTACTGCACTGGGCTTTTAAAGACCCTGTTGATAGATGCTTTCATAGAATCCACCTCCTTCCTATGGAGATGAAGTCAGAACCATTGACTTAAGTGAGAAAAACAGAGTCAGTTATCAGCCCAGTAAAGAGGAGAAACACAAGTCTTCAAACGCTTCAGGGAAATAAATGGCAAGTCAGCGAAAACTTGTCCTAGCTGATCAATAAAGTGGGTTGCAGTATTGTTGTTTTACAGTTAGCAGGGGGTTATAGGGATGGGGCAGGGCCTTAAACACCTTCCTTGACAAGGAGATATCTGCAGGGAGCCTCTCCAGCATGATTTAGAACAACAATTTGCCACCTCATTACCAGCTGGATTCACATAGACAGTTCGACTAGCTCTCTGTGTGTCAGTTTGGGCCTGGCTGTCCTCTCTCCAGCTCCCATGATGGATGACTGGAAATGAGGGATAATACAATGCTTAACAATGGGCCCTGAGGATTATCCTGCTGTTTCTCCTGAAAATAGATGGAAATGTCTAATTTCTCAATGAGAATATTGTAACGATGTAAGACATCACCTACAGTACTTTATATTCATAACATTCAACATACATTAAACATTTTAGCAGTAATTCTCAGTAGGGTTTTGAGCCAAACCATTTGCATCTACAATGTACATTGTTGATTCGTGTTCCTTTTTGCTGTACAGGAAACTTACAAAAACACTTCTCAGCAGCCACCCCCTTACAAAATATAAAAATATAATAGGAATTCTGTACAAAGTAGGTACACTATAGTTCAGTGAATTTAATTGAATTTTGCAACAATGGCAGCCATGAAGCATGTGGAGGGTCTGGACACAAACAATAGCACAGTTCTCAGCGGCCATCAGAAAGTGTTATTATTTTTGAACAAAATGTACTGTATTTTTCTCCTCACAAAATCATAATGTGAGATCTGCATGTGTATCTAAGACTTTTGTGTAAATAATACATTGATTTCAAAATGGGAGTGTTGCGCTGTAATAGTCCATGATCACAAGAATAGCGGACCACGTGCAGCCACAAAACAGCCGTCGTCTCAATGCACTAGCAGCAGCCAGCAGACAACAAATTCTGTCCATCATCAGTACAAATTAAGCCTGGCAGCCTCAACATAGAGTCAACACTCCACTAAAAGTGGCTGGCATACTTCTATGGCAGGATACAAGAGCAAATGAAGGACTTGAAGAATAAGAACATGATTGAGCCTATCAGAGCATCTGTAATGAGGGCCATATGATCCCAAGTTTACCCCTAAGTGTTTCTCAACTGCTGCAACAGCCGTGCCTCAGCTGTATGGGCATGGCAAAACACAAGTGGATCACAAAATGTGTACAGCACACTGGGAAATGACATGAAACAGATTTTTTAATTGAGCTCAACTTAAATCAAATCAATAACGACTTGGCCTTTGGCTTGTTATGGATACAGTGTACATGTTAAACACGATGATTCTAATTACACTACTACTACTACTACTACTACTACTACTACTACTACTACTACTACTACTACTACTACTACTACTACTACTACTACTACTACTACGTCACAAGAAAAGGATCCTCATTGGGAGTCAGTGGGAGATTCACGTGAAATGGTGCACACTTAAATCAAGACCGAGCTCTCGTGGCTTCGCTACGGATCTCCTTAGATGTCACAGGATATTGACATGCTGGGGTTGACAGGACAACATACTGACGTTTCTAATTACAGTCCTCTATACCAACCAACACACTGCCATCAGTATGACAGCTTCCCCAAATGATGAAATGGACGAGTACATAGACTGAGGGGGCCTGGTGGCTGCTCACATCAAACGAGTGCTGAGCACACACACACACACACACGCATGAGATGTCTGGATCTTGGCTGTTTTGTTTGGGCCCCATGATGCATGTTTGGTTCTGAGGTTTAAGTTGCTTTACATCTGAGGTCAGTTAAGGGCAGCTGGAAACACGTTCTAGAGGCATTGATTGCATCAAGTTAGTCAGTCTTGCTGTTCCTCCCCCTTGCTCAACAATAGAAGCCGCTGATTATAAGGCACAGGAAAAAAAAACGTGGGAGTATCTCCCATGTTTCCGTATTTTCCGAATATTTTGCTCGAGTCATTGAATTAATCGGCTGTAGGGTACTATCTGCGCATTCACGTCATGTCAATACCCAACATTTAACGGAGAGTTGCATGACAAATGAGGACTTCACTAGAGTAAAAGTCAAAGCAGAGAAATGCATCTCAGCGTGACTCGCATTAGTTCTTAAATTTCTGTACTTTTCATTATTCAAAACGTGGCCTCTGTCTCCAATAAAGACGTGTGAAGTCATTCAGTATGTTCTAGTACTGCTTGAATAATCCCACCAGGTCTTTCTATAGCAGACAATGGAAGTTGGGAAAAAATGGCATCGAGTTACAGGTGGTCGCATCTGAACTCCTTTGATGAATAGTAAGTATAGGGCTACCTTTGAACACAGATAAAAAGGAGAAGAGATATCTGGCTGGGTGCCAAAAAGGGACACACTCATTTCTCCATTGGCAGTAGTGCGTGAAAATGGGAAGCTATGTCAGGAATCTCCTACTTTGTTGTCCCCTCTTTCTTTCTCCCATTGATGTGGAAAGAGGACCCTTTCGTGGGCTGACACGGTCACTCTCCCATGCTAGCTGGGTGTGAGGCATCTTGTAGGACAAGACTGATGACACGGCGAGGGGCGCCAGGGTGGGTGGGGGAGAGGATATGGGGTGCACCATGACCATTCAGCCCATGTCAATGCAATCTGCTGATCGATTAGTGAAACAAGAGGCACACCAACTCAACTGTTTATAGTCCCCTTCGCCCACAACACAATCTCATCCTTCTCACACATTCAAACCAATCCCACATGAGGTAAACATCCTTAAATCATAAAGATCAGACATGAAGCTGCACTCAATTACCATTGCAGCTTAACATTTCTCTTCAAAGGACTACCATCAGTGGTGTAAAGTACTTAAGTAAAAATACTTTCAAGTCCTACTTAAGTCGTTTTTTGGGGTATCTGTACTTTACTATACATGTTTGACTACTTTTACTCATACTACACTCGATAAGAAAATATTTATCTTTTTACTCCATACATTTACCTTGACACCCAAAAGTACTTTTTGAATGCTTAGCAAGACAGGAAAAACAGAACATCCCTGGTCATCCCTACTGCCTCTGATCTGGTGGACTCACTAAACACACAAGCTTTGTAAATAATGTCTGAATGTTGGAGTGTGCCCCTGGCTATCCGTAAATTTAAAAAAATTATAATAATAAAAATGGTGCCATCTGGTATGCTCAATATATGGAATTTGAAATGATTTAAACTTTAAGTATATTTTAGCAATCACATTTACTTTTGATACTTAAGTATATTTTAAACCAAATACTTTTAGACTTTTACGCAAGTAGAATTTTACTGGGTGACTTTTACTTTTGCTCGAGTCATCTTTACTTTTACTGAAGTATGAAAATTGGGTACTTTTCCCACAACTGGCTACCATAATGAAAATGTCTGAGGGCTTTATACAAAAAGTATATGATGGGAAAAATAAAATAAATGCTACTCCGCTGTGGTATCAGCGCTCTACTCACCTCTAACAAATCAATATACTTAAAAAGATACAATAGTCAATGTCCAATGCTCATCATAATGAATTATTAAAAACAACTTTTGTCCTTAAAATCAAATATTAGCAAGGCCTATGGATTAATAAGCATTGATTAGCCATTACTATGCAGTGCAGAGGAGCAAGGGTAAGTTTAAAATGTTTTCCTAAGCTTGTGTACAGAATACCACCCCTTTGATCTTCCCTGAGGTGTTTTCTTGCAGGCTGTGGTCGCTGGATGCAAAGCAGATCCAGTTCTGGAGTTTGCGTTCCCAGGCTCGGCTGGTTAGCATTGCTTAGCGCTCGCTCATCGCTAAAACTGTAACACAGCGACATCAAACACAAGCCGCAAAATTGCAACGCGATACCAAGCTGCCTCCCTGCAAATGACCTCTCTCCACAGAAGTTAGGGGCACATAGCAGAATGTGCTCCTCTGTGCTCCACTGGGAGAGGAAGAGGGGAAAATAGAACGAGTGGACCTAAGGGTAGTGTGTGTGTGAACATGTATTATAAATCAGTGGTGCTTATTTCCAGGCCTTTGGTCTTGGAGATGTCAACAGTTTTGGCTGCATCCATGGCTTAGTTGTGTGCAACATTTCCAGCAACATTAGGAGTGATAACTGTGGGTACAATGATCATGGGTTAAAAGGAATATAACAAATGAACACTTATAGTGCATTGACATTTGTGCACACAAGCTGGGCATGGGGGATCTCCCCACCAGTCCCACCCCCACTTCTTCGGCTTCCCTTGCTGACTGCATTTCAGAGTTTCAGATTTAATTGCATGTGCTGTTGCCAAGCACATTTCTGGATTGTGGCGAATGGCCTGAGGATTCTGCTCTTTTCAAATTGTCAAGTAGTTTCTTGGGTTTTGGCAGACCCCCAGCTCAAATGTGGCGTATCTGGGATCAGAGAGGCCAGTGACTCCAGCAGCCTCAAGCAGAACACTGCAATGTTTTCACAGAGGCTGGATGTCACAAGGAAGGCCAACCCAGGTTAACGTTTTTCTTGTTCTGGAGGCAGCTCCGCAGTGTGGTCACTAGCTGGCACAGCCACAGTCATAAAATCAGATTTTAAATCTAACCCTAACCACACTGCTAACCCTAATGCCTAACCTTAACCACACTGCTAACCCTAATGCCTAACCTTAAATTAAGAACAAAAAGTTAATTTTACATATAGCAAATTTTGACTTTGCAGCTTGCCTGTCTAAGGGCAAATCACTCCATTCTGCCTACAGAACAAGACTCATGACAATAAACGTCAACCTGCAAAGCCAACAGGAGAGAGAAAAAAAACCTTGTTCACTGGCTTGTGAAATGGTCTTTAACTGTGTACTTATGAAGGAGGTCGGGTTATGTGGTCTATACATTTAAAAAGCTAAACAGACGCATACTACCCCATTGTAGCATGGTGAAGTGGGGGGGCGCCTTAGCGCCTGGCCACAGGCGTGGGACACACAGCCTTTACCTCAGTACGCAGCCAGGGAGAGGAAGAAACAAAACCCTGCTGGTAGAACAATCCTGTCAGTCAGAGTGGGGAGAAGATGGTCCTCTTAAACAATGTGCTCTGATCACCAGATGAGACAAAGATGTGCAGAGCAGACACCAAAAGGGGACGGAAATGAGTCCCCCTCTAGTATCTTGCATCTTCAGTCAGTGATCCACTTACAACTTTGTCTAAACTATTCAGAACCTTTGAAAGTGATTTTTTTTTCATGTGAGAGTACAATTGAATGAAAAGCTGTAGAGTAAATTGTAAATGATCTATAGCTGACACAATCCATCAGTAAACAGATCCAATCAGTTGTCTTTCCATGAACAATTCTGTCCTTCCCTCACCTCGAAACAGAGCAAGAGCTGTGCGACAGAGCAGTTAAGGGCATGTCACTGAAGGGTGTCCCACTCTGTGTCTCTCTAGTCTTTCTCTCTGTAAGATAACACAGTGTCCCAGTGATGGAGTACTCCCCATGTCGGCAGCCTTTGTTCCTTTGTGTATTTGTTCACTTCTCTGTAGATGTTTATACAAAGATCTCGGATCCCTCACTTTCAAAGAGCCATGTCAGTTTTTGCCACGGTAAATAGGTAACCGAAACACAGGGAGGAAGAGGGGTTTTCAGTCGAGCAACACTTTTGTGGACACATGACCCCATAGTCTGAGTGGATGGAATAAGGGCAGCACCTTGCAGGGAGGAAACGTGAATATTAATACATTCCTGGATACATTCCTAGATAGCTTTCTGTTAAAGGTCAAGCTTTTTGGATGGCTTTTCTGGGTGGTTATAGCAAAGAAAATGAGATTCTAGGGGTCACGAACGATATCAAGGATCTGGATTCTGTACGGAGGAATGGTCTATCCCTCCCAATGTGTTCTCCATCTCATAAAACATTTTAGAAAAAGGCTCAGTGTCACACCCTGACCTGAGAGAGTCGTTTTCTCTGTTTGGTTAGGTCAGGGTGTGACATGGGGTGGGCATTCTGTGTGTTGTATGTCTATGTTGTTTTTGTATTTCTTTGTTTTGGGCCGAGTATGGTTCCTAATCAGAGGCAGCTGTCTATCGTTGTCTCCGATTAGGAATCATACTTAGGCAGCCTGTTCACCACCTGTGTTTGTGGGTTATTGTTATTTCTGTGTGTGTACGGGGCAGTGCGTTACGTTTCTTGCTGCGTACCTGTTTATTGTTTTTGGTTTCGGTTTCCCTCAATAAAGATGTGGAATTACCGGCACGCTGCGCCTTGGCTCCTTTATGACAGGGAATTTGAAGACAGCACTTGTGACACTCAGTGACGTTATCATCACAAAGAGGGGTGTTGAAAGGTATTGAAAACAGGGGTGTCTTTCTCTGAGCAATAATATAATTTCCCAATTATTTTATTTCACACAATATAGCTCAGTATTTGAATTATTTTACAGTCATTTTTGCTCATCTTTATCACAGGTGTCAATAATTTCAGACCATACTGTATATTATGCAAAGCTTATAATACTCAATGAAACATCTACAATATGAGAAAATGTAACTACCAACTCAACTGACCGTGAACAATACATCCAAAGCAAACTAATATGGCAGAAGCAGCATACTATTTGTCAACCAGAAAGAGGCCCCGTTTCAATATGAATAATGAAACTAAGGAACACCTTATACTCACCCACAGAGAGAAAGAGAGTGAGGGAGGGAGGAAGGGAGCGAGAGGCAGAGAGAGAGAATGTTTACTGTTCATTTTTTGTTTATTTTACTTTTGTTTATTATCTATTTCACTTGCTTTGGCAATGTAAACATATGTTTCCCATGCCAATAAAGCCCCTTGACTTGAATTTTGAGAGCGAGAAAAGGTCTTGGAGGTCTTTGCTTTCAGTCATATCACAACTGGTGCCAGCTAGCAAACTAAAATCTATTTGTTTACTGTCTATGGTGGCCATCAAGGTCGGGCAGTGCAGTAGTGATGTATGACCCCACCCCCCACCCCCCCCCCCCCCTGCTGACAAACACAGTCTCGGCAAAGATGTTTGGCAGCGGGAACAGCAGGGAGGGAGGATCCGTCTCTGGATCAGGGCCCTGTGATTTAAGCGGCGGGCGGCTGCCAGAGAGACGTCTGCCTTCAGTAAGCTGGCCAGCGTCCAGTTGTTTTATATCACATTACACAGCGCCTAAACACGGCAGGCAGGGCCCGCTGCTCATCCTGTCTGGGATGTTGCTTTGAGGAGTGCTGCCTGAGAGCCCCCGACAATGTCTGACAGGACAACTTCTTTTGTCTGGGGATGTAGCAGGATTAGGATTATCAAACGTGTTGGGTGTTAGAAGTAACAGAGACCAAAGAGGGATGTGTAAGGGCAGATCAGAAAGAGTGTGTGGTGAAGAAAATGTTGTCACCCTGCCCCACTTGAAAAACCCACATGGTAGTGTCCAACCATTCTGCCTGTGGGTTGGCAAAAGCCCATACCACCACCCTTTTCTTCTAAGATTGCCTTACGTGTGACTTAAACTCACGTATCCCTCCTCAGTGACGCAGGGATTTCCTATGAGGTGATGACATCAGAGCATTTATAACTCAGACCACAAAGAAGGCTCCCAAGCCCAAATGCCTTTTACAATCAGCCATTCTTTGAGTGTGGCCATTCTTTACAGTAAAGAGCATGTTTGAACATCTAAAATTATCAAATAAAACAGACGAAGAAACAATAGGGACAAAAAAAAGGTTTTGGAGACGATTTCTATGAGAGAGTGTGTGTGTCAGATTGGCACCAGCCCAAACAATTCCCAACATTCTTGTTGACATTTTCAAAATACACCCTGTATTATTCTTATGCCCTTCGTGTTCGTCTCCAGTGCCAGCCATTTGTGGAATCTACGGCACTGAGAAAGAAAACACTACACACTTGAACCACAGAGCCAGAGACCTAGACAAACTGTTGTGAAGAGTGGTTTCCTTACAAAAGCACACGTTTGGCATAAATAGAATCCGTAAATGTTCCTACTGAGATTGGCCAAGTGAGGTGTTTTTTCTCGTAACTGTTTGAGCAAGGAAACGCAGGGGAGACTCGTTGATTGAGCTATTGAGCAAAGTCTGGCTGCAAAAAAACAAGAACATGTAATTCTCTGTAACTGTAGACACCCTGTAGGTGGCATAGTGGGTTTACAGTGAGGCTGCCCGTCTTACACCAAAACTCTTCTATAAAGTATCCATACAACCTACCAATATACAGTTGAAGTCGGAAGTTAACGTACACCTTAGCCAAATACATTTAAACTCAGTTTTTTACAATCCCTGACATTTCATCCTAGTAAAGATTCCCTGTCTTAGGTCAGTTAGGATCACCACTTTATTTTAAGAATGTGAAATGTCAGAATAAAAGTAAAGAGAATGATTTTTTTCAACTTTTGTTTCTTTCATCACATTCCCAGTGGGTCAGAAGTTTACATACACTCAATTAGTATTTTGTAGCATTGCCTTTAAATTGTTTAACTTGGGTCCAATGTTTCGGGTAGCCTTCCACAAGCTTCCCACAATAAGTTGGGAGAATTTTGGCCCATTCCTCCTGACAAAGCTGGTGTAACTGAGTCAGGTTTGTAGGCCTCCTTGCTCGCACACGCTTTTTCAGTTCTGCCCACAAATTTTCTATAGGATTGAGGTCAGGGCTTTGTGATGTCCACTCCAATACCATGACTTTGTTGTCCTTAAGCCATTTTGCCACAACTTTGGAAGTATGCTTGGGGTCATTGTCCATTTGGAAGACCCATTTGCGACCAAGCTTTAACTTCCTGGCTGAGGTCTTGAGATGTTGCTTCAATATACCCACATCATTTTCCTACCTCATGATGCCATCTATTTTGTGAAATGCACCAGTCCCTCCTGCAGCAAAACACCCCCACAACATGATGCTGCCACCCCCGTGCTTCACGTTTGGGATGGTGTTCTTTGGCTTGCAAGCCTCCCCCTTTTTCCTCCAAACATAACGATGGTCATTATGGACAAACAGTTCCATTTTGTTTCATCAGACCAGAGGACATTTCTCCAAAAAGTAAGATCTTTGTCCCCATGTGCAGATGCAAACCGTAGTCTGGCTTTCTTTATGGCGGTTTTGGAGCAGTTGCTTCTTCCTTGCTGAGCGACCTTTTAGGTTATGTCGATATAGGACTGTTTGTACCTTTTGAACCTGTTTCCTCCAGCATCTTCACAAGGTGTATGTAAACTTCCGACTTCAACTGATATATATATATACATACACACACACACACACACACACACACACATACATACATACATACAGTTGAAGTCGGAAGTTTACATACACTTAGGTTGGAGTCATTAAAACTCATTTTTCAACCACTCAGTAAATTTCTTGTTAACAAACTATAGTTTTGGCAAGTCGATTAGGACTTCTGACCCCCGATTATTAACTTCTGACCCCCTGGAATTGGGATACAGTGAATTATAAGTGAAATCTGTCTGCAAACAATTGTTGGAAAAATGACTTAGGACATCTACTTTGTGAATGACACAACTGACTTGCCAAAACTATAGTTTGTTAACAAGACATTTGTGGAGTGGTTGAAAAATGAGTTTTAATGACTCCAACCTAAGTGTATGTAAACTTCCGACTTCAACTCTACCTACCTACCTACCTACCTACCTACCTACACATATATATATATATATATATATATATATATATAGTACCAGTCAAAAGTTTGAACACACCTACTCATTCAAGGGTTTCTTTATTTTTACTATTCTCTACATTGTAGAATAATAGTGAAGACATCAAGACTAGGAAATAACATAAATGGAATCGTGTATTTCTATTTGAGATTCTTCAAAGTAGCCACCATTTGCCTTGATGAAGGCTTTGCACATTCTTGGCATTTTCTCAACCAGCTTCATCTGGAATGCTTTTCCAACAGTCTTGAAGGAGTTCCCACATATGCTGAGCACTTGTTGGCTGATTTACCTTCACACTGTGGTCCAATTCATCCCAAACCATCTAAATTGGATTGAGGTCGGGTGATTGTGGACGCCAGGTCATCTGATGCAGCACTCCATCACTCCCCTTCTTGGTCAAATAGCCATTACACAGCCTGGAGGTGTGTTGGATCATTATCCTGTTGAAAAACAAATGATAGTCCCACTAAGCACAAACCGGATGGGATGACGTATTGCTGCAGAATGCTGTGGTAGCCATGCTGGTTAAGTGTGCCTTGAATTCAAAATAAATCACCGACAGTGTAACCGGCAAAGCACCCACACACCATCACACCTCCTCCTCCATGTTTCACAGTGGGAATCACACATGTGGCAGTCCTCATGAGAGCAAGTTTCATCATAGCACTTGATGGTTTTTGCGATTGTACTTGAAGAAACTTTCGAAGTTCTTGAAATGTTCCAGATTGACTGAACTTCATGTCTTAAAGTAATGATGGAGTGTCATTTCTCTTTGCTTATTTGAGCTGTTCATGCCATAATATGGACTTGGTCTTTTGAAGCTGGTTGAGAGAATACCAAGAGGGTTCAAAGATGTCATCAAGACAAAGTGTGGCTACTTTGAAGAAACTCAAATAATGGTCAGTAAGAGTGTCCCTGATTGAGTCTTTGAATGAAGAGATTGAGATAAAACAGTCCAGTTTGAGTTTTTGTTGCAGCTCGTTCCAGTCGCTAGCTGCAGCTAACTGAAAATACTAGCGACACAGATTTGTGTGTGCTTTGGGGACCTTTAACAGAATATGACTGGTAGACCGGGTGTTGTACGTAGAGGATGAGGGCTACAGTAGATATCTCAGATGGGGGGAGTGAGGCCTAAGAGGGTTTTATAAATAAGCATCAACCAGTGGGTCTTGTGACGGGTATACAGAGATGCCCCATTTACAGAGGAGTATAGAGTACAGTGATGTGTCCTATAAAGAGCATTGGTGGCAAATCTGATGACCGAATGGTAAAGAACATCTAGCCCCTCAAGAGCACCCTTACCTGCCGATCTATAAATTACGTCGCCGTAATCTAGCATGGGTAGGATGGTCATCTGAATCACGGTTAGTTTGGCAGCTGAGGTGAAAAAGGAGTGATTACAATTGAGAAAACCAAGTCTAGATTTAACTTTAGCCTGCAGCTTTGATATGTGCTGAGAGAAGGACAGCCATACTCCCAAGTACTTGTATGAGGTGACTACCTGAAGCTCTAAACCCTCAGAATTAGTAATCACACCTGTGGGGAGAGGGGCATTCTTCTTACCAAACCACATTACCTTTGTTTTGGAGGTGTTCAGAACAAGGCAGAGAAAGCTTGTTGGACAGTAAGAAAGCTTTGTTGTAGAGAGTTTAACACAAAATCGGGGAGGGGCCAGCTTGAGCTACGTTGTTGATGTGAATTGAGAAGAGCGTGGGGCCTATGATCGAGCCTTGTGGTACTCCCTTGGTGACAGGCAGTGGCTGAGACAGCAGGTGTTCTGACTTTAGCCACTGTACTCTGAGAGAGGTAGTTAGAAAACCAGGCCAAAGACCCCTCAGAGACACCAATACTCCTTAGCCGGCCCACAAGAATGGAATAGTCTACCGTATGAAAAGCTTTGGCCAAGTCAATAAAAAGAGCAGCACAACATTGCTTAGAATCAAGGGCAATGGTGACATCATTGAGGACCTTTAAGGTTGCAGTGACACATCCATAACCTGAGCGGAAACCAGATTGCATATCTGAGAGAATATTAGACATCAAGAAAGCCAGTCAATTGATTATTGACAAGTTTTCCCAACACTTTTGATAAACAGGGCAAACTATAAATAGGCCTATAACAGTTAGGATCAGCTTGAGATCCCCCTTAAAATAAAGGATGTTCTGGTCTACCGTGGCTGCCTTCCAAGCAATGGGAACCTCCCCAGAGAGAAGAAACAGGTTAAAAAGGTCAGAGATAGGCTTGGTGATGACAGAGGTACCGACCTTAAAGAAGAGTCCAAACCATCTGACCCAGATGGTTTTTGGGGTCAAGTTTATTAAGGAGCTCCTTTAGCACCTCATACTCATTGACCGCCTGCAAGGAGAAACTTTGTAGCGGGGCAGGGGAAAAAGAGGGAGGAGCATCGAGGTTAGTCGCATTAGAAGGGGTGGGAGATGAGGAAATGTTGGATGGGCAAGGAGGCATGGCTGAGTCAAATAGGAGTCTTGACTTAATGAAGTGGTGAATAAAGAGCTCAGCAATGTGCTTCTTGTCAGTAACAACCACATCATCAACATTAAGGGACATGGGCAGCTGTGAAGAGGAGGGTTTATTCTCCAGGTCTTTAACCGTTTTCCAGAACATCTTGGGGTTACACCCACAGAGAGAGAACTGCTCCTTAAAGTAACTAACTTTGGCCTTCCGGATAGCCTGGGTGCACTTAGAGCCAGTCAGTCTGAATATGCTTTTGCCGAGCCTTTCACCAAATGCGATTCTTGAGGTGGAGTAACTCTGCAAGATCACAGTCAAACCAGAGGCCGAACCTGTTTTTAATTCTAATTTTCTTTATGAAGGTCCAAGCGTCTTCGACGGAGAGGATCAAGCTGATTCTATACCATTTACAGAGGCCAGGTCATGAAGGATGGCTTACTCATTAAAGTTTTTTAGGAAGTGTCTATGACAAATCAGGACAGGTCGTTTCACTGAGCAGCCATTATGAACACAGGCTGTAAAACAGTGATCACTAAGGTCATTACAGTAAACACCAGTCTGATACCTAGCAGGATTATTTGTGAGGATAACATCGAGGAGAGTAGCCTTTACTGGGTGTTTGGAGTCATACTTTGTGGGATTGGTAATAATCTGATAAAGATTTAGGGAGTCCCATTGCTTTAGGCCTTGGTCAGATGGTTTAAGCATGTCCCAGTTTAGGTCACCTAGCAGGACAAATTCAGACTTAGTGTAAGGGGCTAGGAGAGAGCTTAGGGCATTTAGGGTACAGGCCGGTGCTGATGGAGGATGATAGCACCCAGCAACAGTCAACACAGAGCCATTTGAAAGTGTAATGCTTAAAACCAGCAAATCAAATTGTTTGGGGACAGATTTGGTGGAGACAACCGAGCACTGAAGGTGATCCTTGGTAAAGATTGCCACTCCCCCACCTTTGGAAGATCTGTCTTGCTGAAAAAAAGGTTATAACCAGAAAGGTTAACATCAGTATTCAAAACACTTTCCTTAACCACGTCTCAGTAATGACCAACACATCTGGATTGGAGCTGTGAACTCACACTTTCAATTGATCCATTTTAGGTAATAAGCTTCTAGTGTTAACATGCAGAAAACCCAGGCTTTTAAGAGAACAGAAATCAGTGATGCAGATATCAGAGCACAAGTCAGAATTTGGGCTAGCAACAGTAGATGGGCCAGGGTGTACATGCAAATTTCCAGATATCATCAGCAGTAATACAATCAAGGCATGGCAGAGGACAGGGAGAGCTCTGCAGTGCTGATTTATGACATTTGACTGTGCATTAGATAGCAACAAGATCATATTGTACAGCAATTTCATCAAGTAACATGAATACAAAGCCGGCGAGAGGTGGTTAGAATAGGATGGGAGGCCAAAAGTCAGTGTAACTAATAGAGTCCCGAGTGTGGGAACAAACATAGTCTGTCCCACAGTTGGGTAAAGAAAGTTTGTAGTTAACAAAGCATGCAGGAGTCATGAGGCAAATAGCAAAATGCTAAATAATAAAAAAAATATATAACGAGTTGGGGCTAGCCATTATAAGTTCAGTCACTTGCCCCAACAGTGCCTGTGTGCTGGAGGCGAGCGAAAGCTCGGGAGAGAGAGGGGTGAGTGTGGTGGGGGTACCTGTACCAGACAGGGGGAGACAGGCCAGGGCAGACGGTGAACAGATCGTCAGGTGGAATCCAAGCAGCAGTGCAGCAGGCAACGGGAGTAGGTGTCACACCCAGAAGCTTTTATGTCTGGAGGCAGATTTCTTGTAGAAAATAGAGAGCCAGAGTCCCGAGTGTGGAAACAAACAGTCTATCCCACAATTGGGTAAACAAGAAAGTTCATAGTCAACAAAGCATGCAGGAGTCATGAGGCAAATAGAAAAATATATCATTGTAATGTCCTTTATTTTTATTAATGTTTTTATCTTTTTCTTAGCTTTCAAAATAGCATCAGACAAAACACTACTCACTCAGTCTCAAATTGGATGGTGTCCTCAGGTCTCTGCTGTCTGTTTGCCAGAGCACCCTCCATATAGCTTGGAAGGGTAGCATCCTGCATATGTCCCTGCTGAAAAATCCAAGTTTATGTAACTCCAAATCTATCCTTTTGTAAAAAAAACATGTTGAAAAATGTGAGCGCTCACATGTAGCTGTGTCTCACTCTCCCTAGCCTCTTCATTAATGCAGTTTGAACCTCTTAAAGTGAAGATTCACCCATTTTTTATGTTATATTGTTTTTGTGCATCTATGAGCAAATGTTCTGTTGATTCCCTGGTTCAGTTCATGTTGTCATGTGTATCTGAGATATTGCCATTCAAGCAGGCAGACATTCGGCCGGAATGACGTAGCATTGTGATAAAGCCGCTCTCACTACACTGGAAGTTAATAGGAATACGACTTTTAGATCGCAAAAATATCTATCATACATGTCAGATTTCAATACTGGCCGATGTCATAACGTGGTAGGTTGTCTTCTGTCTAATGAGCCATTGATCTTATTTTTGCGATATTCCTACCTCAAGTAATTTAACAGAGGGTCTAACACATTTCTCCGATTTGTCTGCCTCTTCAGTCCAAAGTGCATTTTATGGTGGTATTGTGAATGTCAGAATCCAGTCTGAGGCACATTGATCTACAGGTTTAACATAATGAGATTGTAGGCTCCTAAATTGATAGTGCAGTTTGTTTAGACGATTTTACAGCTAACTAGCTACTTCACATGCTGATATTGACTTTGGTATTATTGTGTGTAGCTACGTTTGCTACATAGCTAGCTAGCTAGCCAGCCAGCCAGCCCATATAGAGAGCATTGCATTGTGGGTTTTGTAGTTGACTTGAATTGCAGCAGATTTCCACCAGAATTTTCACGTTGCTACCAACCTTATTATAATGATGAAATAAAAAATTGGTTCACAAAAAATATTGTTCTCACATATTAATGTTATGTAGCACTGTAAATGATAGGAATTAGTGTGTCTGGGAGGATTTTTTTTCCATTAAGTGTGTATCCACAACAGCTACTGCCAGAAATATCAATTATAACAGATGCTGTTATAGCTCTATAGGAACTGTTATAGCCCTACCATGAATACCCAAAAGTCATACCAGAGCATAAACTTCAGCCCAACTTTTAATCAAACAAACAGTCTCATCCTCTGGTTAAAAAAAACCCTGTGCGGTGTAGCAATATGGGATGACTGCTAGTGGCAGACCAAACTTAAAAATAGTAACACCTGCTATAAACCACAAAGCTCAGGCCCAAGGACAACACACAAACGGTAGAGAGAGAGAGGGAGAGGCTGTCTCCTGGAGATGAAAGACACCACCGAGAAGGCTTTTCTTCTTTTGATGGAAACAAGAATCAGACGACAGCAAAGAGAACCTGCCAAATCGTTTCTACGTTCAAAAGCCACACCTGCTGTTTGCAGTGGTTGTCTCTTCACTCCTGGTGCACAGACGAAACAACACACACAAAAAGTTCACTTCAAACAGTCCACTGTGTCCTGCACCCAGTGCCACACCCACAAAGAGAGACAATATATTTTGACAAAGCATAGAAATCAATCATTTTTTATTTCCATGTTACGTATACGGAGGGTTGAAACAAGTATTTAGCAAGTTAGATAATTCATGGCATCTGTAGTTTCATAAACCTTTTAAAATCAATAACAACCATAGGAGATCTAGGAGTTGGAATAACTTTGGACCAATGGAACAGCCCAAGGGTGATGACAAGGAGTAGACCATAGGTCATCTACAACTGGAGGGGCACTAAAAGTAGGGGTGAGGGGCCAAACACCCTGCTAAGTGAGGTTCATATGATTATTTTTAGCTGGCCACGTCCTTGTCCCCTTTGAGGTGTCACAGCACCCAGTCAGGCCAATTGACATGCACACACCAACTCCACAGTGAGGCCACAAAGCCACGTATACCTGAAAAACCTACCTGATGCACTTACAAGTTTGTCTACAGTCTTTAGTTGACAGCACTCACCTTGTAGGATTCATCCCATCAAGTCACTTTACGCGAGAGAACAAATTAAACAGTATTCTTCAGCAGGAAATCATTTGGGAGGAAAACACAAAAACACACACACCACACATACACACCCAAACACACAAAGAGTAAGGTCATGTTGCAGACATCAGAACACACATTCTTACAGCGCTGCTGTGACCACATCAAGAGGCCAACAGACAGCCAACTCCAAACAAAGTGCTGCCGTAAAGGGAGTGGAGACGTCAGAGATTAGCGCTCTACAAGGTGCCCCAGTAAAACAGCAGGTTCACAACAACAGTGTCTATATACAGGACAGTATGCCTCCATCTACAGACTGCTGGAGTCCACACAAACGCAGGAGAACGTTTCTAATCATGTTCACCTAGAACACCTCAGAACACGTCAACCCCTGGTCACCTACAGACCAAGATTCAAATAAGAACAGATCAGTAGGTCATAAATTTTCCCAAAAGTAATATTTCCTATAAAATGTATTACATCCAAACAAAAACACCCATACTATTTTGTTTCTGAATGACAAAGGGTAAGATTCTCTGAAATACAAATTCTCTGATACTTCTCCAGTGCAAAGGCGTGCTGTCTAACACAAGCAACAGCTAAGCCTGGGACGGTCTCCAAACATGTTCCTCACCATCCTCTCACTATATATGTGCCCATGTCAAGCCTACAATGATCACACACAGATCCCTCCCCCTCCAGCCCTGATGTAATTGTTTGTGTGTGTACCCAGCAGGAGAGGAGAACAATTTAAGAGGGAGGCTGGAGGATGCCTTGCTCTTTCTTTTGAGTGGTGGTGTCTGAAGGGGTTCCGCTTGCCTTCGGGGAGGGAAATTAATTTGTAGACTGCACACACTCCTGCACACTTTGAAACTAGAGTGGGCCTGGCACTGTGAATGGCCTGAGGCCTTCACCAGTCTACCCCAGCCCACTGCAGCTCTGCTCAACCCCGGTCTGGTCAGTCTAAACAGAAATGGCTGGCCAATCCAGTCCACATAGCTGATCTCCCAATGGTTACCAGAGCAGGAAGTAGAAACTAGTTGTATTCTGGGTTTGCCGTGTTTCAACAATCTCTCTGGCCCCATTCCCTCTGTTTGGGCGCTTCTGATTTTTTTTTCTCCTTACAAAGCTTTCCTTTTTGTTCTGCCTCAACCATGTCAGCCATTGATGTCCCAACCCAAGTTTTTTTTCTTTTGATTCCTTTTTTTTTTTATCCAGGGATACCTGCATAGAGCTCTGTAAAGAGTGGGAGCGAGAGAGGGAGGGGTGGGGACTCTGCGTTGACACATAAAACCTGAGTTTCTCAGTTTTCAAATGTTTCATTGAGCCTCTCGATGCTTTGATATTTTAAGTAGGTATCACAACAAAAGGAGCAACAAATGGCTGGAAAGGTAATTCAGAATATTAAGGCTGCTAATGGCCCAGGCCCTCTGGAGCAGATCTGCCCCGAAAGGAGAGCCCTGTCCCATGGGTCCTATTTGGTTTCCAAGGGGAGGGCCATCCTTCCTCCTGGTTACACCGGGCTACCCTCTGCATGACAAACATTCAGGCATTTTTCCTGTGTTGTGAGGGGCTGCTGACTAATATAGCAATCAACCAAACCTCACATACTTAGCTAATTTGACAGGTTATGTTCTGCAAATGTTACGCCTTTAATAATCAGTTTAAGATTATTCTGTGTGTATCTTCCTTATCTCCCCCCCAAAAAAACCCTTGCATTTGAAAGTTGCCCTCTAATACAATGTCTTAGCAAAATGTTATTGTACCCCCGAGACATTGTTCAGGGAAAGGTGTCATTTTTTCTTTGTTTACGATCAAATCGATAATCTCTGACTCATGTATATCTGTATACCAAGCCTTAACCATTACTAAAGCCACTTCTGAATATTTTTATTGTTTTATTTTCCCTTTATTTAACTAGGCAAGCCAGTTAACTGCCTTGTTCAGGTACAGAATGACAGATTTTTACCTTGTCAGCTCGGGGATTCGATCTTGCAACCTTTCGGTTACTAGTCCAAAGCTCTAACCACTAGGCTACCCACCGCCCCAATATCTAAAATATATATAATTTGAAGGTGGGGCATCCTATCTCAAAAGGCATTTGATCAGAAAATGTATGCACAAACATCTGAGGTTCAGCTCATCAAACAAACCACTAAACACACAGCACCGCCAAACATGTCCCAAACACAGATGAGGAGCAGAGGACTACCGTCATCCTGGGGCTTAGTACCTCTCTTCAACAAATCAGTCTTATCTAGACTGACCTGGAAGCCTGCCAATTTGCCACCTCAACTCACACCAGGGATTAGAAGAGGAATCCGTAGAGCAAGTCGAAGGGAGCCTGTGCTTTAGATTCCACCCCCAACTCACCAAGGTTGCCAACTGGATCATGTTAAAAAGGTTAACTTCTGGTGTCATTTCCCAATGGAGGATCCCCCTTTAGTCAAGGTATCAATCTGATTCAATTTTGAGACAGTGTCTTGCATTTTTGTTGTTGTAAAATGTTTGTCTGGGGGGTAACTAGAGGTTAACAATTTTTTCCCACATACCACAAACGTTGCCCATTTCCAGAAGGTCTGGGTGCCATATTGGCCTTTTGAATGTCATGTCTGGATACCCTCTAGGTGTGTTTATAGCACACTCACAATAAAAATGGGTGAATATCCAAATATGGGGAAAAACATTGAACATCAATGATTACTTCTGCCCGGGCTGTCTTCATGCAGGTGGAAACACACTATGAAACTGGGAAGAGAGTCTTCAAACAGGATGCCGTCGGCTTTATTGGGGTATGCTAAGCATTATTGCATCACGCTTCCTAACTGAAGCATATTGAGCAGAGCTCTGCTATTCACTAAGCAGCCGACCACCCTCCTCTGCTGCACCTATTCAGTTCTGTCTGCGACTAGCACCCCTGGATGATTAGTGTGTTTGAATGTGTGTTTGGGTGAGAGGTGTTCTACAGCTAGCCTGTTTGCCTGTCGGAAATTTTAATTTCACACCACTCAGGCTGGAAGCCACTCGATTGAGTTAGGATTTATCAAAGCATAAGAGAGGGAAATGTGTAGCCAACATTCAATGAGTGGGGTTAGCAATTACTGAGAATTGGCAATCCTTGCTAAGTTCCAGGACAGAAATGTAAATTCAGAGAGCAGATGTATCATGATGTTTCTGACTGAATTTACATTTCTGTCCTGGAACTTAGCAAGGATTGCCAATTCTCAGTAATTGCTAACCCCACTCATTGAATGTTGGCTACACATTTTTCAATTTTTGCCTAAAATGACATACCCAAATCTAACTGCCTGTTGCTCAGGACCTGAAGCAAGGATATGCATATTATAGAAACCATTTGAAAGGAAACATTTTGAAGTTTGTAGAAATGTTAAAGGAATGTATGAGAATATAACACATTAGATCTGGTAAAAGATAATACAAAGAAAAAAAAACATGCATTTTTTAGATTTTTTTTGTACCATCATCTTCAAAATGCAAGAGAAAGGCCATAATGCATTATTCTAACCCAGGCGCAATTTCGATTTGGGCCAGCGCTCTGTGTGTGTGTGTGTGTGTGTTTTAGACTGATCCAAATGAACCATTGCATTTATGTTAAAAATTTTGTATCAAGACTGCCCAAATGTATTAATAAACCAATTAGGCACATGTTCAAGTTCATAACTGTGCACTCTCAAACAATAGCATGGCATTATTTCACTGTAATAGCTACTATATATTGGACAGTGCAGATAGAGTCACAAGAATTTAAGCTTTCTGCCAATATCAGATATGTCTATGTTCTGGGACATTTTTTTGTTACTTACAACCTCATGCTAATCACATTAGCCTATGTTAGCTCAGCCAATGTGAACTTTTTTTATTTTGGGCTATGGCAGTCAATTGCAAAACATTCTAACAGTGTTTGATTGCCTTAACTCACGATCACATACTTTTAATATGTGGGGCTATGACAGTCAATTTCAAATTAGTCTGATATAATTTCTCTAATGCCATATTCAAAACTACTGACAACCCCTTCACAAGTGTAAATTACTATTTTGATGGATTGGCTACCATTAGCACCAACAATTCCACAATGTCACCTCATGTCATTACAAAAAACAATAGTCTCTGCCTGGAAAAAAAATTCTGAGACCCATCACATACTAAATCAATCTAGAATCAATGATTTAGTCTGAGCAGTGGGAGATTGATAAATCATTGAGTGTTTTCAGTGACAAATATTTAGAAGAACAACCTGGTCTCAGAGCATTTTGTATTATTCTGTACATAAATCTGAGACACTCCATTTGGTATTGTTACATATGGTATTGTTACACAAGACAGATATTTACTTAACCCTTTTAGCTAACACTTCTCAACCTAAACTTAACCTTTTTAGCTAACCATTTCCCTAACATTAACCCTTTAACCAAACTGCTCAACTTAACCCTAACCCCTAGCATAGCTAACATTATCGAGCTAGCTAACGTTAGCCACCAAGCCGCCTTGCTAGAATTCGTAACATATATGTTTTTGTAAATTAGTAACATATTGTACATTTTGAAAATGCATAATATATTGTACATTTTGCAAATTCGTAGCATATAATACGAATTGTAATTCGTAACATATCATACGAAATGGATGATGAACGTCCACAAATTAATACTTACATACAGAATCATTTGAAAAGCTCTGAGACCAAGTTGAGGAGAAGGTTGTAAATGGAAAACGTTATCATTGCAACTGTACTGTCTAATCTCATCTGCATGCTTCCTGCAACCAGCTACAGCTCGTTAACTCTTTGTTTGATGTGTGCACTCTTAATTATCATTATGGCAAAACTATACACACCTGTGACATTTCCATGAAACATTGGTAGAACGTTGAAATAGAAACCAAGAACCCTTTCTTTGCTCCTAATACAAATAGTTGTTATTCCCTAAGGGGGTGGATACAAGCTGGGTAGCTTCTCTGACCACGAAGGAAGAATGCGTGTGCGCACATACGTATTCTAGAGTTACCACCCAGCATGTCAGAAGTAGCGACAGTCTCCACATTCAGACAGGCAATACTCTCCCAGTGGCCATAGGCTGTGCCGGGCCACATAATAGGAACCCCCCCCTTCTGTCCCCTGAAATCAGAGAGCAAGACCACTGGCCTCTAGCTTTACAGTCTGCAGCTCCGTAACACCTGTTCTCAGTCTGACTGACAAACAATTGTGTCTTTATTCATCACTAAAAGAAGCCAGGCCAAATCGGCCACAACCCCCTCGACCAGTCTAGCCCCTAACCCCAATCTTGCATCTGAACAGGTTCTAAAGAGCTACATCACTAAAATCTTGCGTTTGTGTTGTTTGTTTGACGCATATCATTGTATATTTTAATGGAGAATCATGAAGACATTTTCTTTTCACACTGAACAAAAGTTCCATGGCTAAACCCTGCAATAAGTGTTTCATTTATTTATGACCATCACAATACTGCATAAACTATAAAATACCACTACACAAACCCATTTTATAAGTTACGTATTCATACACGTTGTCAGTGCATTATTGCAGAAACGCTAATTCCATTGCTTTTGACAAGAGTTTACGCTCCCTCTTAGAGCTCTAGGTTAAATCTTTGTTGTATGGTGAATTCAATGATAATCCTAATCCCCTCTTCACAAACAAGAGTTAAGAGGGGGAGAGAGAGAGAGCAAAAGCCAGGCCTTACCACATGCTTCAGTGTTATCACTAATTGCGATGTTGTATGATGTCCTTTATAAATGGCCTCAACATTTACATATATTGCAGAGCATACAATTGGAAGTATGCAAGGAATATATGTGGCATTTCACCTCGTTTGGCAGGCTTTTTCACAACCACTTCTAATAGAGGATCAACTTCAGTCCCTGGGTTGGAATGCTTCTACATTCGATTCAGAATTTTGACTAATTCAAATCAAATCATTGGTTGCCCACACATATTTAGCAGATGTTATTGCGGGTGTAGTGAATTGCTTGTATGTGGCAGTTTTTTTTCCTGATGTATACTATGACTGAGTACAGAGAAGAGTAATCATCCACTTGTGTCCATGTATGCTGTAACTATTGTCTGATTCCTAGGAACAGCAGCACATATGCCCTCTCCCCATCTTAAAGGTACTATATCCAGCAGGGTGATGAATTATGTGGAACCACTTCACACACACACAGACAAGGTGCTATTTTGGGTCACTCAGAACCCATCAGAAAGAATGGAATTAACATAGCTCAGCCTTGTCGGCTGAAAGACATCAGCAAACAGTGCAGTGGTGCTAAGTACCTGCAGGACAGAGATCTGTCAGTGGGCCATTTTGCTCAAATAGTGAGTCAGAGCTGTCTGAGGAGAGAATGTGACCAGGGAGAGACACTCTCAGAAGATGGCCCAGTTCTAGGGCAGAAGCCTACTGTACGTATGGGTACACTCATTGAAAAAAGGTTCCCAAAAGTGTTCTTCGGCTGCACCCATAGGAGAACTCTTTTGGGTTCCATATAGAAACCTCTTTGGAATTGAATTGGATTGTGTGAAGACAAAAATCCCAACCATCGTCCTTCCTTGAGTCATGTCATAAGTCATCCTGGTCTCTTCCTTGGATCAGCCAGGTGTTGATGGATACCAGCCCACCCAGAAACGCTGCAGCACGTGGCCCTCCCACAGGTCAATTGCAAACTCCACAGACACGCCAGCCAACTGCTCTATGTTGCCATCACCTTCACACTTGGGTTGATTTTGTTGCCAAAACTGATTCTAAAAATTCCCATCCACAAAAAAAAAAAAAAAACACAAACATGATCAAGTCTCATCAAGCGCCTTCCATCCTCAAATAAACGTTACATTTTTTTTTTACATATATCTAAAATGCATACATCAATTTAATGAAGTATAACAGCTTAACCATTAAGCGTGAAGCTAGGGCCATACTCATGTAGCCTCTGTGGTGTGTTCTTGGGTTTCTATCGTGGGTCTCTCTGGAGGGGGTCACAAAAGAAGGCCAGAGTAAAAGTCCACCAAGGGTCCATATAAATGTCGCGGTGAAGCTTTGAAAAGGAAACCTGAGAACAATACACCATGCTGTAAACACTCCTCTATCATCCATCTTTTACACTATAAACATGCAGCTTTCTTATGCAGTGGTCCCCGTGGAGCACCCCACCCCTTGTGTCAATGGCCTTATATTAAAAGGGAAATTAGGTGACATTGAGGTTTAAATGAGTTCCCGACATCTGTTCCGTTGCTGTCACTCCAAACCATTAATCTCACTGCGACAAGGGGACGGCATTGCCCACCTCCCAAGCCCTGATGGTAAGTCCAGCCACTTGAGGGGGAAGCAAATGGTGGGAACCACAGAGGAACTTCTCTAGAACCGGTGAGAGGAGGGCTGTTTGACAGATAAACTAAATCCAATCATCATCTAGTTGTATTGCAAAATGAATGGGTTTAAATGGAGCAATGGTTATGGGTATGTTAATATATGACTGTGGCTATCTTTTTCATCAAACAACTAGATGCCTTTTGAGTGAGTTTAACGATTTTAGGACATCTGAATTTGTTATCAACCTGTGACAAGAAACAGGCTAATGTTTTTGTCCCTCCCACAGGCTAACCCTTGCCCCGTGACTGTTTGGTGTGTGACAGCCATTGATGGCTTATAGAGTTACAACCCACCACAATCATTTTACTGTTGGAAGGTGCAGTGCACTCCACTGTCCCACCGAAAGGTATCTGAGATCTGCAGGTAGGAATCAAAGGGCTAGAAGTATAGGACAGCCCTATCCGGTTTCAAGCGGGGCAGAGTGAAAGAGCGAGAGAGAATCCTCTTACCAGGACACAACTTGAAGTACTGCTGTTTAAAAATCAGGCACAGAACACAGATCTGTACCTGTCTCTCACAAAAGGTACGTGGATGAAGTCTGCTCACCCCTCAAGCCATCCATGCTTGCATAATCAAATCTGGGTAGCCATTTGATTAGCTGTTCAGGAGTCTTATGGCTTGGGGGTAGAAGCTGTTCAGAAGCCTCTTGGACCTAGACTTGGCGCTCCGGTACCGCTTGCTGTGCGGTAGCAGAGAGAACCGTCTATGGCTAGGGTGGCTGGAGTCTGACAATTTTTAGGGCCTTTCTCTGACACCGCCTGGTATAGGAGGTCCTGGATGGCAGGAAGCTTGACCTCGGTGATGTAATGGGCCATACGCACTACCCTCTGTAGTGCCTTGCGGTCGGAGGCCGATCAGTTGCCATACCAGGCAGTGATGCAATCCGTCAGGATGCTCTCGATGGTACAGCCGTAGAACCTTTTGAGGATCTGAGGACCCATGCCAAATCTTTTCAGTCTCCTGAGGGGGAATAGTTTTTATCGTGCCCTCTTCACGACTGTATTGGTGTGCTTGGACCATATTAGTTTGTTGGTGATGTCGACGGCAAGGAACTTGAAGCTCTCAACCTGCTCCACTACAGCCCCGTCAATGAGAATGGGGGTGTGCTTGGTCTTCCTTTTCCTGTAGTTCACATTCATCTTCTTTGTCTTGATCATGTTGAGGGAGAGGTTATTGTCCTTGCAATGCACGGTCAGGTCTCTGACCTCCTCCCTATAGGCTGTTTCATCGTTGTCGGTGATCAGGCCAATGACTGTTGTGTCATCTGCAAACTTAATGATGGTGATGGAGCTGTGCCTGGCCGTGCAGTCATGAGTGAACAGGGAGAACGGGAGGGGACTGCGCAAGCACCCCTGAGGGGCCCCCATGCTGAGGATCAGCGTGGCAGATGTGTTGTTACCTACCCTTAACACCTGGGGGCGGCCCGTCAGGAAGTCCAGGATCCAGTTGCAGAGAGAAGTGTTTAGTCCCAGGGTCCTTAGCTTAGTTATGAGCTTTGAGGGTACTATGGTGTTGAAGGCTGAGTTGTAGTCAATGAATAGCATTCTCACATACAGTTGAAGTCGGAAGTTTACAAACACTTAGGTTGGAGTCATTAAAACTTGTTTTTCAACCACTCCACAAATGTCTTAAACTATAGCTTTGGCAAGTCGGTTAGGACATCTACTTTGTGCATGACACAAGTAATTTTTCCAACAATTGTTTACAGACAGAATATTTCACTTACAATTCATTGTATCACAATTACAGTGGGTCAGAAGTTTACATACACTAAGTTGACTGTGCCTTTAAACAGCTTGGAAAATTCCAGAAAATGGTGTCATGGCTTTAGAAGCTTCAGATAGGCTAATTGACATAATTTGAGTCAATTGGAGGTGTACCTGTGGATGTATTTCAAGGCCTACCTTCAAACTCAGTGCCTCTTTGCTTGACATCATGGGAAAATCAAAAGAAATCAGCCAAGACCTAAGAAAACAATTGTAAACCTCCACAAGTCTGGTTCATCCTTGGGAGCAATTTCCAAACGCCTGAAGGTACCATGTTCATCTGTACAAACAATAGTACGCAAGTATAAACACCATGGGACCACGCAGCTGTAATACCGCTCAGCAAGGAGCGTTCTGTCTCCTAGAGATGAACGTACTGGTGCGAAAAGTGCAAATCAATCCCAGAACAACAGCAAAGGACCTTGTGAAGATGCTGGAGGAAACAGGTACAAAAGTTTCTATATCCACAGTAAAACGAGTCCTATATCGACATAACCTGAAAGGCCGCTCAGCAAGGAAGAAGCAACTGCTCCAAAACCGCCATAAAAAAGCCAGACTACGGTTTGCAACTGCACATGGGGACAAAGACTGTACTTTTTGGAGAAATGTAATCTGGTCTGATGAAACAAAAATAGAACTGTTTGGCCATAATGACCATCGTTATGTTTGGAGGAAAAAGGAGGAGGCTTGCAAGCCGAAGAACACCATCCCAACCTTAAAGCATGGGGGTGGCAGCATCATGTTGTGGGGGTGCTTTGCTGCAGGAGGGACTGGTGCACTTCACAAAATAGATGGCATCATGAGGTAGGAAAATGATGTGGATATATTGAAACAACATCTCAAGACCTCAGCCAGGAAGTTAAAGCTTGGTCGCAAATGGGTCTTCCAAATGGACATTGACCCCAAGCATACTTCCAAAGTTGTGGCAAAATGGCTTAAGGACAATAAAGTCAAGGTATTGGAGTGGCCATCACAAAGCCCTGACCTCAATCCTATAGAAAATTTGTGGGCAGAACTGAAAAAGCATGTGCGAGCAAGGAGGCCTACAAACCTGACTCAGTTACACCAGCTCTGTCAGGAGGAATAGGCCAAAATTCACTCAACTTATTGTGGGAAGCTTGTGGAAGGCTACCCGAATTGTTTGACCCAAGTTAAACAATTTCAATGCAATGCTACCAAATACTAATTGAGTGTATGTAAACTTCTGACCCACTGGGAATGTGATGAAAGAAATAAAAGCTGAAATAAGTCATTCTCTACTATTATTCTGAAATTTCACATTCTTAAAATAAAGTGGTGATCCTAACTGACCTAAAACAGGGAGGTCAGTTGGATTAAATGTCAGGAATTGTGAAAAACTGAGTTTAAATGTATTTGGCTAAGGTGTATGTAAACTTCTGACTTCAACTGCAGGTGTTCCTTTTGTCCAGGTGGGAGAGGGCAGTGTGGAGTGCAATGGAGATCATATCATCTGTGGATCTGTTGGTGCGGTATGCAAATTGGAGTGGGTCTAGGGTTCCTGTGATAATGGTGTTGATGTGAGCCATGACCAGCCTTTCAAAGCATTTTTATGGCTACAGATGTGAGTGCTACGTGTCGGTAGTCATTTAGGCAGGTTACCTTAGTGTTCTTGGGCACAGGGACTATGGTTGTCTGCTTGGAACACGTTGGTATTACAGACTCAGTCAGAGAGAGTTTGAAAGTGTCAGTGAAGACATTTGCCAGTTGGTCAGCGCATGCTCGGAGTACACGTCCTGGTAATCCGTCTGGCTCTGCGGCCTTGTGAATATTGACCTGTTTAAAAGGTCTTACTCACATCAGCTGCGGAGAGCGTGATCACACAGTCGTCCGGAACAGCTGATGCTCTCATGCATGTTGCAGTGTTACTTGCCTCAAAGCGAGCATAAAAGTGAATTAGCTCGTCTGGTAGGCTAGTGTCACTGGGCAGCTCTCGGCTGTGCTTCCCTTTGTAGTCTGTAATAGTTTGCAAGCCCTGCCACATCTAACGAGCGTCGGTACCGGTGTAGTACGATTCAATCTTAGTCCTGTATTGATGCTTTCCTGTTTGATGGTTCGTCAGAGAGCATAGCGAGATTTCTTATAAGCTTCCGGGTTAGAGTCCCGCTACTTGAAAGCGGCAGCTCTACCCTTTAGTCAGTGCGAATGTTGCCTGTAATCCATGGCTTCTGGTTGGGGTATGTACATACAGTCACTGTGGGGACAACGTCTTTGATGCACTTATTGATAAAGCCAGTGACTGATATGGTGTACTCCTCAATGCCATCAGAAGACTCCCGGAACATTTTCCAGTCTGTGCTAGCAAAACAGTCCTATAGTTTAGCGTCTGCTTCATCTGACCACTTTTTTTAATAGACCCGAGTCACTGGTTATTCCTGCTTTAATTTTTGCTTGTAAGCAGGAATCAGGAGGATAGAATTGTGGTCAGATTTGCCAAATGAAGGGCAAGGGAGAGCTTTGTACGTGTCTCTGTGTGTGGAGTAAAGGTGGTCAAGAATTTTTTTCCACTCTGGTTGCACATTTAACATGCTGATTGACCAAATTTCTAACTGATTTAAGTTTCCCTGCTTTAAAGTCCCCGGCCACTAGGAGCACTGCCTCTGGATGAGTGTTTTCCAGTTTGCTTATGGCAGTATACAGCTCATTGAGTGTGGTTTTAGTGCCAGCATCAGTCTGTGGTGCTATGTAGACAGCTACAAAAAAATACAAATGAAAACTCTAGGTAGATGGTGTGGTCTACAGCTTATCTTGAGATAGCAAAACCTAGAGACTTCCTTAGATATTGTGCACCAGCTGTTTACATATTTGCATAGGCCCCCGCCCCGTGTCTTACCAGAGGCTGCTGTCCTATCCTGCCGATAGAGTGTATAACCCGCTAGTTGTATGTTCTTAATGTCGTCGTTCAGCCACGACTCGTGAAACATAAGAAATTACAGTTTTTAATGTGCCATTGGTAGGATATACGTGCTTTCAGTTCGTCCCATTTATTTTCCAGTGATTGAATGTTAGCTAGCAAGACGGAAGGCAGATCAGTCACTCGTCGCCTGATCCTCACAAGGCACCCTGATCTTTTTCCACAAAATCTCAGTTTCCTTCTCCAGCGAATGACGGGGATCTGGGCCTGGTCAGGTGTCGTGTCTCCCTCCCATCAGACTCATTGAAGAAAAACTGTTGATCTAATCTGTGCGTGAGTAATCCCAGTTCTGATGTCCGGAAGCTCTTTTCGGTCATAAGAGACAGTAGCAGCAACATTATGTACAAAACAAGTTTCGAACAAGGCGAAAAAAATAACAAAATAGCATGGTTGGTTAAGAGCTGACAAGACGGCAGCCATCCCCTCCTGCGCCATCTTTCTAATGCTCACATTAGAAAGATTAGCTAACCTGCACAAGGGAAAATGTGCACGAAAGTAACACAATATTATGTTTTTACATCTCCTAAGTGCTTGCTCCTTACTTCAGTGCTGCAGTGGTTGCACCTTCAGTTTGAAGTGGCTTTGCAATAGACCTACTTCTCATAATAAAAAGAGAATCTCCCTTTTGTTGTCCTTCAAATAAACAAATACATGTCAAAGGGTCACCACTGAACCTTAGCACCAATATGACATGTATACAGAGATCGTCAGAGCTTTACCTGCAGTACGTCAGTAGAAAACACAGCAAACATAGATACTGAGAGAGCACAGATGCTGTGGCAACCATACATTCAATGCGTCTTGCTCCAGTGCCCCAGATACTATTTTAGAACAAATGATTTCGATAATTCTGTGGTTAAAAAATACTTTTTGGACTCCGAATATATCTGCCCATTTACATGGCAGCAATAGGGCACCCTAAAAGACGTGATATAATTTCTATGCGGTCTAACATTCACAATTTCAAATGTAGCCAGTTAATACAAATAGGACCACAACCATACTATCTAAACAAAGATTTGGTGGTTAAACTCCACCAGAAGAAAAATATAGTAGATGACTAACTTCCCACAGTCTATTACAAAATAAATCTGAATGGGGAAGCCAAAATCATGTTCTGTTTAAAAATCATTGTACAATCACTTAAAGTGTTGCAGAAAATCTATGTGGATGCAAAACTAGGGTTAACATTTTCAAACCAACTTGGATTAAAGGGGTTGAGAGAAGAAAATTGTTGCCAATTTGTTTGCAATGCGTTCAAACTGTACGGGAGTTCTTTCTTAGTCTCTGACAAGCAGGTGAGATCAAAGTAAAAGTGGACAAAAGAGGCTCAGCAGTGATTTGTCAGGGGACGAGAGGCATTCCCGTCTGGGAAAGTGGCTGCAGCCTTGGCCGGGCCCTCAGATCACTAGCTCACTAAAGAAACCATGCCATGAGAAAAAGTACAGCAAAAAAGGTTCAAAGGTCACTTTGATTTGGTCTGGATTATTGGTACCTCCTTTTTCTGCAAATGGGCCAAGAAAAGGACCTGTGGCTAATAACCTTTGTAATGTCAGAAAATACACTATTGTGTACTTTTTGCGGAATTTGGTGTCAATTAAAAAAGAAGCTCTGAAATTCTTGCTTTCATTTTTCAAGTTAAAAGGTTCAAATGTATGTGTAGGTTGCCCTTTATATAGCATTGTTTAAAAAAAAAAAAAATTCAAATGGGTGTACACTCTGGGAAAAAAAGGTTATTGATAGAACCAAAAAGGGTTTGATTGCTTGCTTCATATATGGCACCCCTAAAGGTTCTATATAAAAACCTTTTTGTAGGGTTCTTTGATCAGAACCCAATGGGTTCTTTTCAATGAACCAAAATTGGTTTCATATAGAACCCTTGGGTTCCATGTAGGGTTCTATATGCAACCAATTTTGGTTCTACATATATAGAACCTTAAGGGATGCCATATAAGAAGCAAGCATAGAACCATTTTTGGTTCTATCCAGAACCTTTTTTTCGAAGAGTGTGGTTTAACATGAAGCAGTCTTGCTAACACATTTAACCAAATGGATCATGGAGATGAGACGTTGCTTAAAGGAATAATCCACTCATATATATATATATATATATATATATATATATATATATATATATAGTTCATTAGTCCATTGTTGACACACTCCCAACATGTTTTGCATGATGATGCTTTTTGAAAGTCCTATATCTTGAAAGATTGATTGCAGACATGCAAAACATGTTGGGAGTGTATCAACAGTGGACTAATGAAAAACATACCAAAATACCGTTTTCCTTTAACTTAATGGGGAACCATAACCAAAACAACTCAAAACTACCAAATCTAGCCATATAATCAAGCCGGACATTTACAGTCTGGTTCAGTTGTTAAAACTTGATTATGTCCAATTTAAAGAGGTCTTTATTCCAAAAGGTTTGATGAAAGATAGATCAAACACTGTGAAAGATAGTGACAAACTCACTCTTGATTTGACCTAAGTTTTCTAACAGTTTTATTACATTTTAAAACCATTTATAATCAAAAAGTTTTTTTAAAGAATAATTTGACCATCAACCTCTCCCTCTGTGTGTGTGTGTGTGTGTGTGTGTGTGTGTGTGTGTGTGTGTGTGTGTGTTGCGCAAATCAGACTGTTCATACTGATTATTACTGAGATGCTTTGTGGGTTGCTATAGGCCATAATTAAAATACTTTCTGAAAGAAATAGCAGACCACATCTTAAGTCCCAGCAAGCCAACATCTGTCAGAATCAAGCCACATCAAGACAGTCTCTCGCAGAAACGGTCACGAGCACAACGTATGACATACATTGGTTGGCTGATGTTTTTGTATGTTGTCTGACTCGCAGGCGTCTACGATGCGCAATGCTGAATATGTTATGGCCACCTTTCTATTGACTCAAATAAACGACTTATATTTGACAGACAGGGGTACCACAATACCGTATTCGAAGGGAAGACAAATTTAAAAAAGTTCACTCCTTAGGGAGTTTTGAAACATGGCCTTCATAGCATTCTCTGGAATAGCGCCAAAGGGCAGAGAGATTTGTAGACGGTGCTAATTACGAGAAGAGTGACCATAATGCGAACAAGATGGAAGCAATTTTGGCAGTAGTCATTTGCGTGTTACTCTTCCGCCCACCGGCTGCAACATAGCCGGAGCCTTAATATTAGGAATAGAATCGCCTGGAACAGAGGAATGAATGAGCATATTGTGCAGAATAACAATAAAATTGTGGCCTGCAATGGGGACTCAAACATTGGATTAATGCCAATAATGGTGCTTTTCTGCTTATTCAAATCTGCTGGAAATGTATCATGAAAAGTTTATTCTCCATCTTTTGATTATAGTAAAACCAGTCGATTGTTAAGTCAAAATGGAATTTAACGGTTTGCCCTCCGGGATGGCGATGATACGAAATTCTGAGGCTATCGGTCCGTGACAAAAAGGGTCATTTCAGAAAAGTTCTGTAGCTTGCCACACTCCGTCCCCGTGCATGAAACATGCGTTATTGGAGATAGGCGATGCTCTCCATCAGAAGTACATTGCTTGAAGATTCCGTTGTGAAAGTATCTCACCAAAAGAAAGATTCGGACAAATTATAAAATACTAGAGCTCATAAAAATATATGTATTGCGTAATCTTTAATGACACCTGCTAGGGTTAATAAATTGGTAGGACAGTCACTTGAGATATTTGGACCACCCTAAAAATGAAATTAATATTTAAAACGAATACATTTCGATTATTTGAGAGTATGAAACACATATAAATTAGGCTGGTTAGAGTATCTCATCAAAATCCAATAGGAAAAAGTCTGAAATGTAACAGAATTATGCAAATAACTGACACAACCCGAAGGCATGGGCAAACAAATGAAATCCTCTGAAACGCTCAGTTAAATTTAATCTATCAAACCACTTAAAACAAACCCTAGCCTAATTTATAATATTACGTGAGACACTTTTTTTTAATATGGACCTAATTGGCCCTAAGAAACTGAACCAACTTTTTAGGGATTTCTGATCATTGAGGGGTGCTTGGTTAGGATAATTGAAAATATATTAAAGTTTGAAGATGTTTCAAAAACCCTAAATATTTTGTTTTGTTAAAGACTCCTACCTTCACCTGTTAAACTGAATTGATAGGGCACTTGGATAGGCGCACATGTCTTAAACCACATTGTATAAATGGGATGTATAATTCGTTTTTTGGATATTTCAAAAGAGGAGTTCAGAGGAAAACCCTGCCATCAGATGGCACGCTCTTTGAAATGCGATTTTCCGCAATAAGCCAGTGTGTGTAATGCTGTGTCATTTTATCCACGCTGCACTCTCTTGATTCACACAAGGCTGATACCTTGCCTCCCCCTTTCCTTTCCGGCTATTGTCACTGGAAGGTTCTTTTATATCTGTGGACGTTGTCGATCAGCGAAATCTCACGATAGGCTCCTTGTAGAATCCAGAAGTTTTTGCAGTCCTCTGTAGGGAGAGCAAAGGTGACGACAACGCCAGGACGAGACCACACTGTTGTCAACGCGCCGGCTCTAATCGATGACCACGGCTTCACCAAATCACTTCAGATAAAGAGACTGCGGAGGAGCACTTCTACTTGCCAATGTTTCGTGGGCAGGATCATTGCGTTTTGCCGACACCACAGCAAAGGCAAACGCCAACTCTTTAATGGGACCCCGGATGCCATTTCTATCCATTCTTGCCAGAATCTTACGATATACAGCCATGCCACAATGGTTATAATTCAGCTCCTGTTGTTGCTGAGTTTCTTGGACCGAAGCAAGCAGGATTATTTGTCTCCGAGGCTTGCTAGGACTTCAGTGGCGCCTTGTGCCATTGGCCAGGCGTGTGACCCAAGACAGCGGAGAGATGCTGGGGGACGCGGTGGAGTCTACGAGCACCTCGGAGGAGCGCCAAGATGCAGAAAACTTTACTGTGCAACTAAATATCATTTGCAAATACATCCAAGCGGGAAAATAGACGGTTCTCTTGAGGAAAACAACCAATTAAGTAAGTATAGGCTATAATCCATTGTGTATTTCTTTTATATATGTGTAGCCTACAAAAACAGGTTATGGGTAGAACCAAACATGGTTATATGCTTGCTTCATATATGGCACCCCTTAAGTTTCTACCAAGAACCGAAATTGGTTCCATATAAAACCCTATGGAACCCAAGGGTTCTGATCAAAGAACCCTACAAAAGGGTTCTATATATAACCTTTAGGGGTACCATAATTCATGAAGCAAGCAATATAACCCTTTTTGGTTCTATCCAGAACCTTTTTTTCTAAGAGTGTATATATTTTGTTTTATATTGAAGATCTCGTGTGGTTAAAGAACAGTCTTTATACGCATTTTAATAACTTAATTATAAAGGAAATATCTGTTGAATTTAAAAATGTATGTTTTAATTGTGTGGCGCTGGCAGCATCATTCCATGCGATTTGAACTAGATTTTCATTCATAGCTGTATTAAGGTAGTAGCCTATAGCCTACATTTGGCTCCCACTTTTTTCATTAAAGATGTCGAAAAGTGTGTGTATATCTTAATACCTATAGCTAAAGCTGTGACCGTAAAGTGTATATTTGCCTCTGTGGGACAACATTGGTTTAAAATAGGTTAGGCATGCTCTCTATAAAACAGTTTTAGCCTATGGGGTACAGTAGATCATATAGACGACAACACCGGTAGGTAAGCTTGTGAAGCATACTTGTGAAGCAATCTTTACCAAACTGATCACTTCCCACTGTTCCCCACGTAAACTGCCTCCGGGCTACTTCATCAGGGTCAAAATTACGGTGTTCACAGATAATTGGTATACTGAATGGGTTTCCTCTTTGACTTGGGCGGTGTAATCATGTTTGTAGATCTTTGAAAACGTGACCAGAGGACACTTGTTCTCTGTTTTATTTAAACACTTAGGCCTAGTCACTTATCAGACAACAGAGCGCCCATTAGCCAAACCCAAACACTAAAATGAGGCCCATTTCCATATGAACGTCAGAATTAAGACTATGAGAGACACAATAGCTGGGTCGTAGCGGATGTATTTATCCAATCAATGACGATTATTCGAAACCACTAAATATCCTACATAGACTAATCAATGGATGAGGATAGAGCAAATAAACCCAAACGTAATATTTTTCAATCTTCTAAACATCCAATTGGATTTTAATTTATCCAAATTATTTGCGCGCAAATTGACTTTTGTGATGACATTTCAACCAACAATTTAAAAAAAGATACACAGTACGGCCTATTTTATTAACATTTCATAGTCGTTGTATTTCTACATCCGACACTTAACCAAAACGCGTAACGTTTATTATCCAGATTAACTCAACGTTTTTCTGTGCGTAATGGAGCCCAAGAACTGCGAAGCCACTGCATGTCATCAAAATGATAGCGTCATGAAGGAGAGTACTACTAATCCTATAGTCTACTATAGCTGGATGTAAATATTCTTCAGAATGCATCAATGCATAACATTTGGTCTCATCTTCTCAGGCATCATGGAGATCACAGCAGTTGATGTTGGAGTGGTAGCGATAAAGGGGATATTTTCCGGGAGATATCTGGCCATGAATGATAAAGGACGTCTATACGCCTCGGTAAGTGTTATGTCACATTTGCCAAGATACCTAGATATGGATTTAGAGGATGCGGGTAACAAGGAGCGCTATTTGATTCCATCTAGCCACTGTGGTGTTTATCTTGCGTAAAACTGCACCAAACTGTAGGGATTTCCCTAAACAACCTCTCTTACGTGAGGCTTGTGCGACTGCTCCAACTAATTGGCCACTGCTCTAGTTCTCAAGAGTTTGAAGCAGCCCATCATCACTGCAAGGCAATATGATCAATCAAATGGAATGTGTGGGTATCTGTTTGGTTTTACCATCTTTGTGGGGACCAGAAGTCCTCACAAGTGGGGACAAATCACTGGTCCCCACAAGGAAAAATATATTTTTTTATTTTAGGCTTCGGGGTTTGGGTTAGAATTAGGGTTAGGGAAAAATAGTATTTTGAATGGGAATCAATTGTTTGTTTTGCTATTCTTGTGAGGACCAAACACGTGTGTGTGTGTGTGTGTGTGTCAGTGAATCAAGGAGGCCTAATTGAATAGCTTTTGCAGTAATCATGTGAAATAGTGATTTCATAGATTCAGGTCTATTTGAGCATTGGTCCAGGGCCATAAATGAAGGATTAATGAAAGGACTGACAATGATGAAAGGTTAATCCATTGTTTTCCCTCTCTCTTTCAGGATGTGTTCAACCAGGAGTGTGAGTTCCTGGAGCGGATTCATGAGCTGGGCTACAACACCTATGCTTCTAGACACCACTCCACCCTGCAGCCCCCTGCAGGGGGTGGCAGTGGCAAACGACGAGCCAGTGCCAAGAGGCAGTGGTATGTGTCCATCAATGGGAAAGGCCGGCCAAGGAGGGGCTTTAAGACGCGCAGCACTGACAAAGCCTCCCTTTTCCTGCCTCGAGTGCTAGGCAATAAGGACCATGAGATGGTGCGAAAGCTCCGTGACAGCCAGAGGCAACCGACTGGACAGCAGAGTCCCCCTATGGGCCGGGCTGAGCACCGGAGACGGAGACACCGGGCCAGGGGAAGAAAGGGTAGAACCAAGAGGCCTGGTGACTGACTGACACTGGCCACTGTCAGAGCAGTAGGCCCCATTTCTCCGCTAAGGAACACTAGTTCACGGCACATGAAACTGACCAAAAACGAACTTACTGAAATATCTGCCTTAGATACTTGGATCAGTCAGTGGCAGCAAACTATACTTTGTTGTACAAGCTCCCGCCAAAATCCTTGCTTGGGATACATGCAACTCGAACCATCCCCCACAACTATTGCAATACCAACACAAGACTTGCCTGGGAATTCGAGTTAGGCACACATATGAGGTTAGAGCTACCACTACACAAGTATGAAAGGGATGATACGTTTTGTCTTTGTTTTGTACATACACGTGTGAATGCAACTAAAGTCAATACAGCTGGATATCTTCCTACTGTTGTATTACCTGGAAAAAGACAAGTTGTTTTTGTGTTCTTGCGGAACTTTTTAAAGATCATAAATCATGTATGTTTATATGTGTAGAGTTATTTTTAATATCAGTTTCATTTATCAGCAGCTTTAAATTTGGGGAAAATGAGTGAGAGTAAGAACTGGACATTGTTCAAGTGCTTACAGATACCAAGGAGGTGGTATGCTCCATCGTTCAAGTGCTTACAGATACCGAGGAGGTGGTATGCGCCATCGTTCAAGTGCTTACAGATACCAAGGAGGTGGTATGCTCCATCGTTCAAGTGCTTACAGATACCAAGGAGGTGGTATGGTCCATCATTCAAGTGCTTACAGATACCAAGGAGGTGGTATGGTCCATCATTCAAGTGCTTACAGATACCAAGGAGGTGGTATGCTCCAGAGAAATAGAAATACAGCAAAGCACTTTTTCATACTAACATAAAAAGAAAAAAGTAAAAACATGGGAACACGTTTATTTTGAAATGTACTTATGATGTGATAGTCTGTCTGTAAACTGCGAGAAGTACTTTGTATATTACTAATGATATGAATATTTATTTGGTACCTGTGTTTTAAGTTATTGATGAGATTGTTATTATTTTTTACTTCGTTGTAACCAACCAGGCGTGCCCCTCACTCAAATGTATGGTAACAAGAGATATTGTCAAAACAAAAACGGTCAATCTGGCTTGTCAAAAATGACCTTGTTTTGTTAATTGGTGTAACTAGCTAGTACAACTGAACAGACAAAATACAAATCAAATTTACTTACCGAATCCGCTCTGTCAATTTTTTGGGGGGCATGAGACCACACTCAGCAGACTTCGTTTGGTCCTGCCCATGACCATGTTTTGCACTTCACCCCAGGTTGGGTTTGTCTCTGTCAGTTCTGACCTCACTGTTCCTACACCAGGTAGGCCTAGCTTTGGCCTTCCATGTTACTCATAGATTGGCGTTCTGTTCAGAGCATGGGGGGGTGGGGGTGATACAGCTTTGTTCCACTCCATGTTAACACAAATGTCATTGTCATGATTTTTTTTCACCACCAATCAATTATTTTATGGTGAATGTTGAGTCATGAGGCTATAGTGAACACTGTAACATGTAAACAATAAACTATTAAGTATTTGGATTAATGTCATATGGAAATGTTTTACCTGTGAACATTGTGTTTAAAAAGGGATTCTGGGGTTAAGAGGGAGGTCTAATTTTAGCATCTGAGTTACTTCTGTCAAGGTAAGGTGATTTTTTTTACACAGTTTCAAAATAATAGGCTACTGATGGCAACATGTACATTTTAAAAGCTGAATCGTTGTTTACTTTCAAGTTCCAGGACTTTGTATCTTGCCTTCATCAACCCAATAGTGTGATCCCACAGTCCTGAAGTAAAATGGCTCTCATGGCCTTCCAGCAGAATGGAACTCTCTCAGGGGAACCAATCCCTTCTCTGTGCTGTACCCTTCTCACTCATTCAGAGTGACTGCACCCGTTTTAACGAGAGAGAAAGTGTTAGGGATACAGTAAGATGGGGGGGTTTTTTCTCCAAATTGAGCGGTTTTTTTTTAAACTGCAAGCACTGAATCTGGTCATTGAATGTTTAATTAAAGTTTATATGAAAAACTGAACCAACCACTGACGGTGTGTGGTAAATCTATAGGAGCATATAAAGAAGTGTTATCCTATACCTTGAGGTTCTGAAAGCTTCCTGAGCATGACAATAGAACGTCTCTGGGGGAACCTGGGAAGCTGTGTCGACCAAAGCCTCAGATCCAATAAACGAGGCAAATCCCTCCCGAAAAAGAAACTGTGCGATAGAAAGTGTAACACGTTGCTATAGTTTGTTATGAATGCCAAACTCTAATATTACTTAACAGGAATGTGGGACTTCGGATAAGTGGAAGTACTTGAATTAGCCTTCGTCTTTCCCCGCCCGCTGTCTTATTTTAAACTCTCAGCTGCAGCTCGTCTAATCTGACGGGACAAATAAGCATATCTTCATCTCCACAGCCTAATGACTAGGGCCTAGGCTAAGCGGTCACCGTACAAAGATATTGCATTTATTAGCCGGACAATAAAATCTACATTCTGATGTAGCCTAATATCCGCTGGCTGACGAAAATATATATTTCCCAGGAGAGCATTAGACGAGAATTATATTTACACTTAACAAAAATATAAAAACGCAACATGCAACAATTTTATTGAGTTACAGTTCATATAAGGAAATCAGTCAATTGAAATAAATTAGGCCCTAATCTATAGATTTCACATGACTGGGCAGGGGAGCAACCATTGGCCCACCTAATTGGAAGCCAGGCCCACCTACTGGGGAGCCAGGCCCAGCCAATCAGAATTAGTTTTCCCCACAAAAGGGCTTAATGACAGACAGAAATACTCCTCAGTTTCACCAGCTGTCCAGGTGGTTGGTCTCAGACGATCCCGCAGGTGAAGAAGCCTGATGTGGAAGTCCTGGGCTGGAATGGTTAAACGTGGCCTGTGGTTGTGAGGCTGATTGGACGTACTGCCAAATTCTCAAAAATTACGTTGGAAGCGGCTTATGGTAGAGAAATGAACATTTCATTATCTGGCAACAGCTCTGGTGGACATTCCTGCAGTCAGCATGCCAATTGCATGCACCCTCAAAACCTGAGACGTCTTTGGCATTGTGTTGTGTGACAAAACTGCACATTTTAGAGTGGCCTTTTATTGTACCCAGCACAAGGTGTACCTGTGTAATCATGCTGTTAAATCAGCTTATTGATATGCCACACCTGTCAGGTGGATTCTTGGCAAAGGAGAAATGCTCACTAACAGGGATGTATACAAATTTGTGCACAACATTTGAGAGAAGCAAGCTTTTTGTTCATATAGAAGATTTCTGGAATATTTTATTTCAGCTCATGAAACATGGGACCAACACTTTACATGTTGCGTTTATATTTTTGTTCAGCATAATTAACCCATCAATGTGTGACCCACTGGCATTTTTTAAGAGGAAAATAAAGTGACAGGATTAATTTAATTTGCATGTAAAGGTTGTAGCCTAGTCTGCCATGATAACTGCAACTGGGTTTTTCGCTAGGCCTATATTTTAGACCCACAATTACACCCGGCCCACAAACAAAGTACAAAAATTAAAAAATGAATGATTGATACCCTCCAATGAAATGTTGATATCGGCTTTATAGGAAGCATACAGAAAACAGGAGTTAACTGATTTACTTCAAACTGATTTAAATTGTAGAAATTGAGGCTACCATGCAGCTTGGCCCCTTCTGCATATTCCCGCACAGATCATGTTTTTCTCCTGTTCCCCTCCGTGCTCCCGCAGAACATCTATTCAGGCACATGACACTCTTATTAGTTCAGTGGCATTAATAAGCAAGTAAACAATAGCTCAGTAGTTAGTTTGCGTCTCGACCGGGTGACTTCTGTTGACCCGCGCAACACAATGATGTGCCTGGCTGTCGCCATGTCAAGGGGAGATGCTCATTAGCGCGCTAGCAAACTTTCCCTCCCACAGTCGACGCGGTAAAACCGGTCATGACACCCAGCGATTGAAGGCCTTTTATTCCACAACTACGGCGGGATAAGCCATAGGCTATCACAGGTAAGGAAGCACAGACTCCCTTTTCCCATGTATGGAAAGCAGCTATTGTGTTAACTTGTAGACACTGCACCCTAGGGGTAGGACGTTAGGCTAGTGGTTTCCTAATAATACAAACGCTTTACAGAAAATTACTAAATATATATTTTTTGCAATTTTGCAATTCATTATTAAGCCAAACGTTTATAACGTGAAACATTAACATTAAACGTTTTACACTTTTCCGCCAAACAACGATTGTAAAAATGAAGCAATGCACATCAGTGTGGCACCAATTTCGATTTTTCAGCAAATATATGGAGTGCAAATACTTTTCCTTTGAAACGTCAAACGCTTATATACGCCTATATGACACGAAATGTGACCTATATTAATCAATAATGAGCTCATGAACAGCAAGTCATAATTTGAGCAAATTCAATATAATAACCAAGCAATCCTCAAAATAACGATAAAAAGAAGAGTGATGAAGATGCAAAGATGATGAAATCGAAGAATTTCAATAAGCTACCATTATTGTCGCTGCTTTTGTAGTTTGAACATGTAATCTTAACAAAATCTGTGAAAGATGTCCCACCAAATTAAAATAGCAGGTATTCATTCTCTCTAACAGGAGACAGGCCCTCATGCCTGCCGAATTGGTGTGGCCAGGAATTCCGCCTTCACAGAACCTGTGGGAGGCTTTTGTCTCTGCCCTGTGCAGGCCGTCTGCACTGCTTACCATGACCTCTCAGCCAAAGAAACATTTCACCGTTTTGGTTTTCAAATATTTTATTTGTTGAGCATCTCTTCCCTTAGTGGTCAAATAACTTGACTGAGGAGTGACATATTGACGTGAACTAAATTGTTCTTATATAAATACTCAGTCTCAAGTATTTATTGCGCATCAGCAAGTATTTATAAGATGCCGTGAAATAATGAGCAAAAGTTAAAATCACGACTTCTATCCCACAAGAGTGATAGGCCTACTTCAAAGACCTATCGATCTATTCACTTTAAAATTAAAGTGACGTGGCCTACTTGGAAAACATCCACCCCTGAGTCTATAGGAAAATTGTTATACCATTTTTTGGGTAAATACATTTTACACAATTAGTGACATTCACTTTAAATGTTCTTTCACCAGCAGAACTAAAACTATAAAGAAATGATAGTCACTGAAATGGCTAATTTGTTCACCTACTGCCAGTTAGCGTGGCTGACGCAAACCCACGTGATATAGGAGGTCCTAGAGTTGGGTATCAGCATTAACTGCTAGTAGTAAGCGTCAAAGAAGATCAAACCAGGATGATTTCTCCCTTTATAGGCAAAAAGATTGACACTGGCCAAATCAAACTTGAAAATCATCAAGTGGGTGGTATTCAAATTAACAATGGGGAAAATGCTCAGTTTCAGCACTGAGGAAATAAACAAATCGAATACAGCTTTGAATGATTTTACTCATAAAATACATAGTCAAGTATGACTTTAGGTCATGTGCACTATGCAAAATGCATAATCCTAGACCTAGAGCATCCTAAAATGTTGTCATGTTCCTTTTAACAAAATAGATTTCAAATTGGGGTATTGCTTCTACGGTTTGTATCGGTTTGTTTTACCACAAATGAGCAGTTATGGATACCAGTAACACCTAAACTCAAAACAGTGTGACTATCACAGCTTATCAACGCATAGCCTACAATTTGAGTTTATAGATCACAGTTGCGTCAATGTCCTTTAAAGCTCGCACATTTCTACTTATAAATGCCGATTACAACAAAAAGAAAAGCCTTAAAGTTGAGTGAATGGAACTGTGAACAGTTCCTTGCATAATACACTATAGCTCTCTGCCAGCTGTCTTTTGGAAGGGGACAAGGGGTGGGTTTTCACGTGCAGACTTCAGGGCAATTTAAGTTGACGGTGTCCTTCGAAATCGTCAGGTAAAAGGGCGAAAGCAGAGGACATCATAGACACTTGTCGATTGCCTTGCTGACCAGGAGAGATTGAGCGAAGAGAACAATAGAATTGGACCAAAACAGGCTACAACCACCTGCCAATTGATGAAAGTGCTGTCAGATTCAAGGTCTGATGCAAACATCCTCTTTACAAATTAATGGCGTCCTTATTTAACACGTTTAAAAGACATGCTCAAAAGTTACAGGCTTAGATGTGGAGTAACCTCAAGCTATCAAGACAGCAACGTCGAAACTGTGTTCAGTCAAATATCAGTGAAAGAAAATATTGAGCAACCGAACAACTAACATGAAGACAGTTTAAAAAAAAGTCAAACAAAACGTTACCCTTTGATAGGGAATCCCTATGCAGCGCGATGTGTAGCCTACTTAAAAATGCCGATTCAAATTACAGTACCATGGAGAGCAGCACTACAGCACTACATGAAAGGAAAAACGTCACTTGAAGTATGGCAAATAACCTGCATCTTCAAAAGGACCGTTAGAAACCGTGTAAAGTCCATTATATTTGCTTGAGAAAGTCTGCAAGTTATTCAATCAATTATTAAAACAGTCGTTTGGGTTGTCCGATTTTTGTCCAGAAAAGCTTTTTGATGTCTGCTTCATTTATACAATAGTTTATTTCCCATCACTTATAAGGAATTGATCCAAAACGAAACCATGGGAAAGTATAGGCCTGAATCTCAGCTGACATGGGGGGGGGGGGGGGGGGGGGGGGGAACCTCCAGAGTCGATGCGCAAACGTGTACAAACAGACCAAAGTTGTACTGGATGTGTACAATGGTAACGAGTCACAATCCATGGTGTGCCTCAGTGATCGCTGCCAACGCAACAACAAAATGTCACTCCCGATCTTTTTGATGATCCATAAAGGCAGAGAACAAACAGCCCACTTGTGAGACAAAGAAAAAGATCAAATGAACCGACTGAAATAGATGCGTCTTCTGTGTCATCAGCAGGCAGCGTATAGTGAACTAGCGAACCCAGGAGAGAGGGGTCGCCAAGCGAAAGGTTGAGCAACTCGGGGTACGGCTCCAAGATCTGACTGCATTCAAAGTTCCAATTTGCAGCATAGAGTTGGGGGGGGGGATGTTATTAGCCTATACATTGATAATTACCCAACCGTGAACATGAGGAAAAGTTTTCATGAGGATCATCAGCTTGTGACTGGGGGAGTTCAGGGTCCAAAAGAGCGCCGGTAAACCCACCGACGATTTTCCAAGGGGTAGCCTGTTCGTTTCTTTCTCTGAGCATAGCGATCTCAGTGTGTTATTAGAGATACACGAAAAGGCAAAACATTTTTTTTTTTTAATCAGAGATGAACGAGGGTACTTACTGTTCACAACCCTATTTGGCACCAGTGCGCACTCAAGATGAAACATATTTTACCTAACAGTTTTGACTAGCCTAATGAAAATGTTGTTTCCCCCAATCCATTTCACCAACGTGTAGAGATGTAAGTAACTTATGTATTGTACAACCAAAATGGATGGCTTATAGTAGACAGTTCATGCAGACTGCCACTGATGGAATTTGGGCATTATTTGGACACAGACGAACGCAGTAACTGAAAACAAGAAAAACACACTTTCACTGCGTTGGGACACCCTGATATTGGCTATGTAACACAACCCCCCCCCCCCCCCAAACATTTACTAAGCGTATGGACCACATGAAACGCGACCAAGCATTCTGCATTGTCCACATTCTCAAACTGATCTTTCTCCTAATGAAGCACCGGCACTGCAAATTAATTCGTAAATTTAATAATAATTGTTTTATCATTATCAGCGATGTTACAGTCTACACTTTATTGATGTTATTATAACTATGACAGAGCTAGAGCCAGCAAATAGCCTAATGACTCACATTGTCGCGATATCCTCCACAAGGCAGGCAAAGAAAACGGAATAAGTCGTGAATGGCTTTTCTGTGCCACTATTTTCATTGGGCAGATTATCAATCGGAGCATCTACTTATCATGCTTTTCATATTCTATTTAGTCTCACCATTGTTCTCTTTAAGAACCGGGGTCATTTTTTTCCTGCCAGGCTTAAATTAGTGTTTTCAATTCGTTGAATTCAACTTTTGTTTTTTCCTGTTATTGTTCATTTATAGAACTGTCTCCTGTCTGACACCGCAGTCTGTAAACTTGGCTATTTCCTATTTTACATCCTCCCATAGATAAATTATTTCATTTCAGTCCGATAATGAAAGAAGCTTTACACAATGAAACCCTATTACAACGTCTTTATTCTAATTTTCAATATTAGATAAGGGCATTATTTGGGTAGACAACTTCCCGCAGTCTTGCTCGTTTCAATATGAGTGAACACTGGCAAATGTCGTTTTGTTATCTGGGCAAGTCTAGTTTTGACATTTGTTAAACGCCCCCTCCCTCTCCACCCTTGGCACAGCATGTACATTATGAGGGATCCGTCTGTTTAGAGTCGCTTAGAATACTGTCCCGTGATGCAGTAGGTAGTGCGTGATGTAATTTCGCAGCAGATATAAATATCGTCGGCGAGGGAAAAGCGGCATGGCTGAGCCGCGCTTGCCTAGACGGCCAACACTTCCCAACTTCTACTTGGACAAGTTCGACTCGAATCTAGACACGTTACCTCCGAAAGGACAGTCATACCAAGCAATAATAGATGTCGCACCAACGGGAACTCATCTTTGTCTTGGAATGAGCGTCTTTCGTTGTTTTTTTTCATTCGTTCGATTTTTCTTATTCGGAGTTCAACGTAAAGGCCGGCACTGGGGTGATATTTTTAGTCCCTTAAACTCCCTCAACAAACACTGTAGGCTACTGCAGTGTTGGCAAGGATGGCTTTTCAATCGGCCCTCTTACCAATATTGGTCTTGGGACTGATGACTAGTTTGGTGCGTTGTGCCCCCTTCACTGGCAGGCTGAATGGCACAGTGGAACGACACTGGGAGACACTGTACTCGCGGTCCTTGGTTCGGATCCCCGGGGAGAAGAGAGAGATAAACCGAGACAGCGACTATCTTATGGGCATTAAACGGCTACGACGTCTTTATTGCAACGTAGGAATCGGTTTTCATATTCAAGTTTCACCCGATGGGAGAATAACAGGAGTGCACAGTGAAAACCGTTACAGTAAGTTCAACGTGATTATTTTGACTTTTTTCACGCATTAGACTGCCTTCTCGCGTTCGTTGCATATGCCTCTTGTGCTGTCATTCCCAACCTGATCTCTGGCCTGCCTGGTCATTCCATGCACTTATAGCCCGTTCCCGTGCGAGCCATTGGTATTAGAATAGGCCTAGGCTATTCATAAAATGAAATCCAATATTTCATAACATATTTCATGCAATCAAATATAAAAAGAATATTAGTGACTGACGCCGCCAAAAAATTAGGTATAAAAACACGTTTTTATGTGCCACTTGTGTATTCCAATTAGCCTATACTTATTTGAAGTGACTGAGAGATTGTGTCTTCATAAACATTATCGCGATATGAATATATGGCATAGTATGTGATAGTGTCAGTGTCGGGGCAGGGGTCTCTTGGCACGGTTTGAAATGCCTCACCAATGTATTTAATTTGAAAGTGGAATAGATAGGACTTGATTGCAGGATTAGAATGTGATTCTTATTTCACTGCTGATGAAATATGTTGTCTGTGTGGCATCGGTGACATGCAGTGCTATGCTAGCAATCTAAAAAGCGATGCTCCTATTAAATACATAGGCCTAAGTGTCTTGTGTCAAAGGAGCGAATAATGTGGGCATGCGTTGGAACATCTGGAGGCTAAAAATTACGTGTGGGTGCTTTCCACTCTGAAACCAGTGTCTGAAATCAGAGATTTCTAGGAACCAAGCCAAGATCCAATACGTCCTAAAGTTAGGACGGAGATAAACCCATATGTTACGGTAAATTAACCCCTTGGCCTTGCGTGTCAAATTAATGTCCGCTCGAGACAAAGTCATATTCGATTACATTTGCAGACACAAATAATAACAAACATTTAATTGTCTAACAGTTGTCATTGCAAATATGACCCTGTATCTTCTCAACGACATAATGTGACAAATACGCCCCTATATTGGTCTGCCTGTGAATTTAAAGGTTGTTTTGTGTTCCCTTGGCCTATTTTGAGACATGACACACAATTCAAGCGCGATACATTACATAGATTCTGTTTGAACTGTTCTAGTCGCCATGAAAACACATTTAAAAAAGGGAGTTAGACATCATTCTGGACTCAAAAGTGACATATGATGCTTCAGTTTGCACACTTAACAAAAAGGCACAAGAACAGAATCAGAGGTCCATAGGCGTGCTTGATTGACCTGATCTGTAACAAAAAATGTGTCAATGTTTGTTAATGCACTGTCAAACATTTCCTGTAAAATGTACAGTAACTTACTGGCAGCAATTGGCCAGTAGGTTACTCTAATTTATTTTACAGTACAGCTACTGTTATCCATTTTATGGTACCAACATTTTTACTGTAATATACTTTACAGTATATTACTGGAAATACCCATGCAGCGACATATTACCCAGTGTTCTTTGCAAGTTTTAATTTTTACATTTACTTTTTGTTCATTCAACGGTGCTCTTGTCCTTAACAACTTAGTCAGTGCATTCAACCAAGGTTGATAGCAAGTAACAAATCATAGCAAGTAAATATTTCTGTAACTGTTACTGAAAATGTTGTTGTAGTTGAGGATACATTGGTCTTCAAAATAATTGTAATTACAACAAGATATCTTGTCAATGCAATACTGAGATATTCATGGTAACTTGATGGCAGAGCAATGAAATACAGTGCAAGACATTAAAAGTGACTATTAAACTGTAAGAAAATGATTTCTACAGTATTTTACTGTAATTTCAAGGGATTAGAGCATGCAAGTTGGCTGTATGCATTTGCATATTAATGGTACTTTCTATCACTTGCACTTCTAGAGACTTTGTTTCAGTCTTCCAAACTGGCCGATTACAGGGCAAACGGACCTGGGTAAATATTCAACCATTAAAAGGTTTATAAGACCCGCTACCACTCTGATCTGTTCCCTATATACATTTAAATTGTCAGGGAACTACTACCACATATCACTTAAATTGGTACAGGACGTTCGCTACTGGATGCAACAAATATAGCCACTACAAGGCACGCCTTAAAATATGTTAATGAGCCAGCGATTCCTTCTCCTCCCACAACATTTCCCCCACAACGCACAATCATTTACAGTATGCTGCAGCAAATACATAGCAAAACAGCAATACAGTACTTTATTGTTGAATTGCATTGAATATTTAATATTCACAATTGCTAATAGTGAATATTTCTTATATATTACACAATACCAACTGATATTTGGTGTTTATTATCACTTGCACTTTAGGCCTTAGCAAAGGCTTCTAAATTGACAGTGACTACAAGCCTCTTTCTTGGAGGATGCATGCTTGCACAATTTGAAAAAGGTTTGTTTCTGTCTCCAGACATGAGTGAAATCAACTGATGACGTGATATGAAGTTAGTTGCTTGTGAACCACATACAAGACTATTTGTTTCCTTCTTTCCAGGTCTCCTTGAGATATCCCCAGTAGAGAGAGGAGTTGTGACAATCTTTGGCGTCCAAAGCAGTCTATTCGTGGCCATGAACAGCAAAGGGAAGCTGTACGGATCTGTGAGTGTACGAGATGATTTACGGTCGATTTCCGCCGGTAGATGTTATTATCGGTAGCCTACTCGATGACATGTCACCATTTGAGCTGTAGCAACCACTTCCTCTCCTACACCACAGCACCCCCGACAGCCCCTTTCCGCGTCACATTGTTGGACTGGGTTATGGCATGTTTCCAGTGCCTGGCCATGTTTTCATTGTGGGCCGGATAAACCTAGGAATGGTAGCGCAGTAGATCATTCAGACTGCGCATTCCATTCTTAGCATTGCCAGCCACCACATGCACCTACTGTCCTTCTCAGAGTAAAGATAAACTGGCTAAAAAGACCACCCACCCACACACACACACACACACCACACACACACACACTGCCTTTAGACCCCACAACACATTCACGACTGCTCTTGATGGGATAGTTCAATAGTTGGATTGTGGCTCTTACAGAATCAGTTTTAAATCACCTGACCCGGGTTATCCCTACCAAACAAAGGCATCAACGTCAAAGGCAAAACCGAGCAGTCAAATGGACTAACCTACCCCCATGTCATTCATTAACGGATATGGAATACAACTGTTAGAAACATTATACAATATTTTTGTCAAGTTTCAATTTCCACAAAGTAGGTCACGTCTAGCTCTCGTCTATGCTATTATACTGCTCATACGACACCTATAGCCTATCATTTAAACATCTTTCTAATCTTCTCTGTTTTAGGTTCATTACAACAACGAGTGCAAATTCAAAGAAACTCTCCTGGCAAATAATTACAACGCTTACGAATCGGTGGCACACCCGACGATGTACATTGGACTAAGCAAGACCGGTAAAACAAAAAGAGGAAACCGAGTGTCACCAGCCATGACGGTGACGCATTTCTTGCCAAGAATCTGAGTCACTCAGAAATAGACTTAACCTCAAAGGTGGGGCGAGGGGGACTCAAAACGATGCACTTTTAACTGGAGTTTTATGCAAGTCTAAGTGTATCATCCTGTTTAAAATGTTATGTATAAGTTTGTATATCAGTTTATTTATTATGTAAAACTAATTTTGTATTTGGGGGAAACGGGTCCTCACTTCAGGGGGAATTTCAGAAATCAACACATTTATTTATGTTTTTTTAATTTATCAGAAGTCTGCTGCTATTAAGTGTTTGGGTAAGTGAGATTCCTTTGTTGAATTATGGTTTTCTTTGCACTGTTTATAGACAAAATATTCTACAGCGACAGAGCAAACGATACTTTTATATGACTTGTTTATCTTCTATGGAATTAACTTTTAAGTCTTAGACCGACGTTCAAACAAGTGAAATGATATCAAAATGATTGGTTTTAGATGCAGAAGCAATTGTCCAATGGAAGGACTCTTTGTAGGCATTGGAGTCTAATTGAAACAGTATCAGCTTACTACTGGTTACAGAATGAGCCGCGTTGAAGTCCTATCCTCTCAAATCTGTTTTTAGCTCTGCCAGGGGGTTGAACTTTGAACTTTTCTGCAGTCAATCTTTGTCAGATCTATAAGACTCTGGATAGAGAGAGGCATCTTCTTGACACTGTATAAGCAGAGAATTTGAGAGTTTATAGGCAAGGTCAGCGTGCTGACAAACGGCAGAAACCATAGCCATGACTCTATAACATACAGTTTTTATGACGGGAAGTAAAAAATTAAAAAAAATCAAAGTCCTCAGCTGTGTAGGGGATATATGGATCCCAAAAGGATTAATTTAAATCATCACAAGTTCAGCATCAGGGCTCCTCCCTGAGTGCAAAAAAAGAAGGCAAGATTATTTAATGATTGTCACAGGTTGTTTTCCCCAAGTGTGTACACCGAAAAGCTATACATCTTTTTTTTGGGGGGGGGGGGGGGGGGGGGGGGGGGAAGAGACATGCATTGCCTCCCATTGCCCCCACTGTCCTTGTTATCTATCCTCTACCTCACATAATCAACAAACCCCCTCAAAACGTTTCTAGAGTTCGCCCTGAAGTAATTCTGTTGAACCAGTTTGAGATTAGCCCTAATCTTCTCGGAGCACCATGCCATAGGCAGAAGTTCAGGCAGCCATTTTGTCCCAGTTGCGCCTTGTCACGTTTGAGCTATCTTTACCCTGTGATTTACTTTTAGAAAGGATGATCATGGTGGGAATATTTACAGACAGCTGTTAGACTGCACTATATGCTTAACCAGTAACCCTATATTTTTCTTTATATATTTTGTAAATATAACCTCGTAACTGGCGGAGCATAGCGATGCTGCTTCAAAAAGTCTGTTATTCCTCCTTTGGGAACATTCATTCACAGACAAAGGCGGTTGACCAGGAGATGGTCCATGCCAGAGGGTGTCTCTCTCTCTGTCTATAGTCCCAGTCGGCATTCACGTAATAATAAGTAATTCCCTCGACCACAAATTGGAGGAAACCAACATTCTTTCCTATTGACCCCCATTGTAAAAGAGGCAACTTCGTCGTCGTTTTTTTTATTTTTACAATGTCGAAAAGCTGCTGTGTTCTTCAATGTAACCAGGTAAAAAAAAAATGACCTACGGTTCGCAATGCTCCCACGTAGGGAAATAGAGCCTGCGAGAAGAGCCCTGTGCTGTGGCTTCAGGCTATTTGGCGTGGGAGAGCGGGAAATCTGGGGGCCTGGTGTCCAAGTAGGCTACACGTAGCTATGCGTGTGGAAAACATTTCATCACTGCGAAGACATTTAACTTGTTTAGTATGGTCCGTTTGTAACCCCACTCATCACTTGTAGCTGTATAGTCCGTTTGTGTTGTTGGTCTTGGCTAATGTAAGCTAGCTACCACTCACTCACGTGGCTGCTAGCACGGCCATGAAAAGGGGCATGAGGGAAGACCTACAACGTTACGTTTTTTTTTTTCTAAGTAGTGAGAACACTAGGAAGCTGGCAATGTTGAAAAGTTATCTTTAGGCATGTTGTACTTTTCGTAAAATGTTGTTTTGTAATTGACTAAAACAAGCAGACAACAAGAAAGTTGCATTTGAAAAAGGTAACGTTTTTACTCTGAGCCAATAGGGCAGCCTATGTATCCACCGGTTGGTTTCCCCACAAGCGGGCAGGGCTGTAACGTTCTATCTAAAACCGACTGGGACTATTAGAATAGTTCTAGATTGTACGATGGTGTTCATTCTCTTCTGAGAGGGTTCCATCTCAGGTTCAACATTCCACATCCCATGGCAGTTTACAATGTACAGTACTGATTTTAGACAACTCAAACTGGAAGCGAAGGGCCCATTGTTTTATATTCAATATGACAAAAGTAACAATAGCGTCCGAATCCTGAGAAATCTAATGAGGCGTAACTTTGACACAGCAAATAGCTTTTCTAAATGCAGCTCACTGGGTAGTAGTAAAAAATAGAATGGCTGAGGCTCCAGCAAATATCTCAGGGTGTTGTTGGTGAACTCTCGGTGTCAGGGTGTCCATTTCTAAAACACCTGCTGTAGAAGTCTAGGTCTCCCGTAAAACAATCCTAACCTGGATCCCGTTTTGCCCTTCAAAAAGACACGAGCACACGGCAGCCAAAATGAGTCAAGACTATGATGCGCTTGCATCCAGCTCCTGAGACCGACTAGCCAGAGAGCTATCCATTGCTGTACCTAACTTAATATTGTCACATATGACCTGGATGCTCAAAACACCTGTTGGTAATATTATGTAGTCACCCGAGACATCAGTCTGCACTGCCAATCCCTTAACTTTTTTCCCCTTTGCCACAGCTGTGCCAAACCTTCCCCAACAGACTGTTTTGCATGGCTCACCATAATGTTTACAAAAAGACTGAGAAGCCACTGGCAAATATTCTGTGACCTCTCCCATTGACCCCGTTCCAACCCCAGAAGTCACCTCATTTTCTTATACAGCAAGTGGACAAGCAACACAACGCAAGCAACACAAACACAATGATCTGAGAAGTGCACCGTGTAGACAAGACAGCTTGAACGATCGTTCAGACATTTCATCTATCCCCGAATCTATCTGATGAGACGCCACGGAGACGAGAACTTCAAAACGCAGAATGACAAGCTATCCATTGTCTCCTATGGGCGCTTATTTCTTCCACTGCTGTGCCGTTTCTGCATCCATCGGAGGGCTCTCGGGTCTCAAGTAACAAGCGCTTTGAGTCCTGTGGTCTTGTTACTCATCGTCTTTATTATCTGTAGTTTTATACAGGTCTTGTTAAAATATCTTGACGTATGTGCTGTGCACATGACTAATGCCTAACTTAAATTTGAAAGTTAATAAAACTCAACAATGTTGTAATATGACTCCTTCCTGTCTGAACCTCTTGTTGGAACAAGTCTTCACAGACTAACACTTGTTTCTGACGACATCAGTTGTGCAATAATTTGACTGAACGGTTTTGGAAAGAATTGTGATAACGTAGGAGTTCAGAATTCCAAATGGCTCTCGAACTCACAGAACTTCAAGTTAAAAGTTACATCAAATCCGATTTTATCTATCGTACTACAATACACATTATTCAACAGCGAAACCAGAAATATATTTGTCAAACTGAGGAGAGGAAAGCAAGTTACGTCAATTCCAAGTTATTTCTTTGTTGAACTGTCCATTTTGATAAATGCCTCAAAGAAAAATAGCCTTGGAAGAGCGAGACAGGTGTGGCCACTCAATGCACATGTATTTCTGTCCGCTGGGTAGCTCGAGCTAAATGGAGCCTTGTCTTTGCCTGAAAGAATGACAGCTTTCTGCTCCAGTAAACTGAGGCTACAATGTTTAAGGATTGTAAACAATCCCTAAAAATAGTGGCTACACTCCATCTATCTGCCTTGTCTCTATTGTCTGTCAACCAAATAAACATCCATCCACCCATGGGCCAACATGTCTTTCTATTTCAGATGTGCCTTTCAAGTTCTGTAAAACACAAAAAAATACTTCACAGAGACAGCCAGGGAAACTTGCAACGATTTGTTCACTAACAGGGATGGGTAATTGAATGGTTGTCCGACGGTGCTATGTAAATAGGCAGTGGAGGATAGTGTTGGAGCATTCCAACAAGGTAGGATGAAGGGAGCCATTCTACATTTCCAATGTGATTTTGTCCCTCTGCCACACTGCCCTAACAGAGTTCAGTGAATACGAGGGGTTTGGCACTGGGGAACTGACAAGGCATGTGATGTGAGGTAGAGTATCAAAGTCTTTGTTAAATAAACAGTCAAACTAAAAATGTATTTAGCAACAACAACAAAAAACGCGAAATAAAAGTGATATTGCGAAATTGTGAACGACACAAACAATCTCCACAAACTGTTTTTCACTGCCAAAAGCTATTTATGACTGACAACTGCACACATGCACCCCCAACATACACACAAATCAGTCTTTTTCACTCCAAGATCATCAACAGTGTCCAAAGCCATCCGTGTAGATGCCACTTGTAAAGAATGATTAAAGCATCATGCTGCAGTGGGTTGAGGCCAGGCGTGTTGCTGACTGGCAGGGGCACCTTGAGCACTTAGTTATCTAGGCCCGCTCACAGAGTCCCTGGATTCCATGGGTATCGCACCTCCTAATCCCCAGCTTATAGGGTTTTGCTGCTTTATCCAGCCGGCAAACACAAGCGAAGCCTGAGTCTTTAACGCCAGTGAGACTGGATCCTCTCTGGGGGGGGCAATGAGAGGAGATGGATGAAGCGGGACGGGGCTCAATTGTTCTCTACTGTCAAAACAAAATGAGATTGTGTGGGGCTACCTATCCCTCATAAGCGCAGCGGCAGAGAGCATCTAATGGAAATGTTTCTGGTGGTTGTTTTCATTTTTCTAAGGTTGCATTATTCCCTGCTATTCAACCACAATATAGATGCTTCAGATTTACTAACTTCTCTCAAGACATGGACGAGTGGAGTTTTGATCTATGGCACTGTTAATTGGCAAAATAAAACAGCGAGGCGCTGAAGCACATCAGCCAGGCGCAAGGACATTCAAATAGCCACACCTGGCCTAAACCACATGCAAACAACCGTTTGTGTTCATAAACGCCTGACGTACCGTCAGGTGACTGGCTCCTCAGTGTAAACCCCTTGGTTTAGCTTTATTCAGCCGTGATAATAGGCAGCCTGGCAGACCCGAGTGTGGTTGGCAGAACTTGGCACATAGGAGGGCATCAGAGCCAGGGTGTGTCACGCTGCTTCCCGTTTCATCACATAATGTTTCAGTGTAACAGGGTAAAACCTTGATAGTGTCTCACTTGAATGTACTGCGACACTGAGGAATGGAAATTAGTATATTGTTGTTCTAAATGGCTAAAATCTATGGATTGAATTAGCCAAAAATGCCGATTCATTAAAAAAAACGAGCAGTATTTCAATCTTCTTGATTTGTCATTTCGGATAAAGGGATAATTGGATTGAGGTACGTTTTCGAGCCGCATCCCACGCTCGTCACTGCGGTGCAAACATTCTGGGTGGTGTGTGTTTCGACCTGATAGGAATCAGATGTATTTACTGTTGATCCTCAGGTCGGCTAGGATATCGGCTAGGATTAACAGTCCCACAGTATTCCACCTGAAGATAAAACTCAAAACATCACATTGAAAAACAACCCAACAGGCGTTTGGGTCAGAATGCGAAACACCAAATGCTTACATCCCTACCAGAATCTTAAAATGTGTGCTTAAAATATGTATGAGAGAAAGAGAGGGAGAAGGGGGTGTCTGTTTGAGATCCTCCAGATGTTTGCCTATGAAGACAAGGTACTTCAAAAGGTGCTGAAAAGACTCCCCCCTCTTTCACTTCCATGCTGTGTAATGCTTTCTGTCCTGGGGAATTTAGGAAATGACTTGGACCTGTAATCATGGTGCCGATGGTCACCATTTCAGCAGAAACAGTGGAGGCCATGGGCCACTTCCCTTATTTCATGCACAAACAGATTTCATTGGAGCTTTAGAAGATGGTTAAGCCTACTTCCTTGGAACTAGAACATGACTCTATGTAACACATGCGTATTATGCAGCCAATGACATCACTGTGTGTCAACTTGTTTTGCAGTTTTCCCAATGCACTACAATAGCTGTGCACGCTATGCACAAAATCCATCTGCAGTTTTTAGAGGGACGATGGTATCCTTTATATGCTCTACTCTTTTCTCTCAGAATATTTATATTGTAAGACAGTATTTTTGAATGAGCCCCAAAAGGAGTGGCCTCAATAAATCTTGGGCAACAGGATCAACACCACATTACACTATGTTACAATAAAACTACAATATATGTACAATAACTGATGGAAGTTGCCTGCCAGTGAGTGCATTAGCAGAGGAATCAACTCTCATTTGATGGGAAATCAGGATAACCACATAGGTCAAATAGTACTGTACATCAGTAGGCCTACAAACGTCACATCCTCTGCACTGCGCATCACCCAGAAGCCACGGATTCATTTCAGCATGACATCACTTTTCTAAAGTCTTTCACCAGACAGTTTGGCCTGGCAAGAGAGCCTAGTTTAAACTGTGACTCAAGCAGCGCAATGAACGTTACTCACTCATCCAAAAGCATGAAGGCGTTCTCTCAAATGTCACCATCAGGTCACTGCACAGGATTGCAGTGCAGGCCTTCAATTCACTGTTGCCGAGGCCATTGGTCGAGGCACGCCAACTGACTCTTACTAAGAGGTCTGGAGCAAACATTTCGCGAGGTCTACCACCCAGTAAACACAACGTTTTTGTCGCCATTCGATCATCAGAGGCCAGGAGCCTGTGTGAGACTATGGGCATGATACTGACTGACAGGGCATACTGATCAAAAGTAAAAGACAACATCAGCATGGAAATAGGACTTTTCCTGTTCGGTATGCCTACAATTAAATGTAGCTATAAAAGAGTTAAAGGCCTGCACTGCAATCTCGTTAACCAGCCTAGGTTCCCCTACTCACCATCAACCTCTATCACCCTGAACAGACGAGAAGACAGCTAGCCTCCGTGCAAATAACGAAGGCAACTGCGCAGTGCACCCAATTCAACGCGTAAAAGTGCGCAAAAGCAGGCCTTTCCTATCCAACATACTTGTACATCTTTGAAGACGTCATTAGCGCGAACTTCACCAACCAATTGCATGTGTCAAGATAAGACTCCATGAAGCTCACGAAGACGCTTTTCAATTTAAAATTGATAATGTGGTCTTGTGCGCCACCTAGTGAGTATCATGACATGGACCAATGAGTGAAAAATAATCTGGTTTATAGAATTAGGCTATTTATTTTAGGCAGAGCACGGTCTGTAGTGGTTAATCCATGGGTTAGTCAGTAATCTTCAAGTAGTCTCTCCTTTAGTCGGTCAAATCATAATGTTATGAATAAAGTTAGACTTCAGTTTGATAAAAAAAAAATCAAAACATGTATTTTGACAAATATTGGCCTACTGATATAAAATACTCACCGAGAGATGTCTCGACCGTCCACACAGTTTAATACTACCTGATCTGGCATACTGCGCTTTGAAATGTAGGTCCTCGGCTGCATTTTCATGAATGGGGATATTTGCTCTAAATTACTGTTTAACTTCTATGTGGCCTCCATTTCACAGTCCACTGAGGAGTTCGTCAATTGACCACGAGTGCACACTGAACATCGGAAACCCTCGGTCAAAATCAGATAACAGAGGGGTAAATCTGTTATTTCTGCTAGTTGACCAAGTCCAACAAAGACAGATATGATCTGGTGCCAGAGCTGGTTTGAATTACACATGACTTGTACCCTTGGCATTTAGTGAAATAATGGAACGCTCCCCCTGATTGAGCAAAGGCAAACCGGATTTAATGAGTATAGCCTAATTTAAAAAGGTTGTTATATTATAACGACGAGTGGACGGCTATACTTTAATCCAGTAGCCTATAATTCACTTTAACTTCTCAAGACTTTATGAATTACACAGGGATATAAATCAAATGGAATCTACATATTTAAACAAAACATATCATTATAATCAATTAGTTATAATACTCTATTGTCGTCAATGTTTTGACTTTGGTAACTAAAGGTCTAACTGCTCTTATAAAACCTTGGTCGTGGCGTGGGCCACCAGTCACCTACGATTTCGAGAGAGTGTGTTATGTTGTTCCCAGAATTGGCTTTGGGAAAAGGGTTATCGATCGTACTGATAAGCAGCACATTTAAAACGGCTGGGACGTTGTCTTGCTTGAAAATAACGACAGATACAAAGAAGGGAGACGGTCTGGCATAACAGACAGAGAAAAGCATTAGAAAAGAGAATTTGATATAGTCGAGAGCAAAATGACACTTGCAGTTACTGCAGTATGCATGGTCAGCGTGTTTTTTGCTGTTGGAGTTGTTTGTCTGTCACTGCCAGACTCGGGGCCTCATATAGCCAACGGATGGGGGCAGATTGTCCGGCTCAGACATCTGTATGCGGCCAAACACGGATTGCACTTGCTAATCAACGAGAATGGCAAGGTGCACGGATCTCCTGAGCAGAGCTCTTACAGTAAGTAGGCTACAACTAGAAATAGAGCAGCAATGAAAAAGTAGCATTTTGTTGAGACATAGGGACCCTATTCACTTTGCCATCTTTGAATATCACTGGCAAGGTCATTCACAATATTTATTGGAGACTGCATAACCAGAACTCATATTCTGGATAGGTTGTTTTGATGAAAGAGGTGGTGAACTTTTGGTTGAGCATTGTATTGGCATCCTTTGAGAAAGTAATTTGAAAAGGTGTGATTTATGAATTTGAAATTTGTGGATTATAAAATGGTAACTGTTAGGTTGCTCATAATACTTACATACAGAGATATGCCTAATAGTCAATACAATGAATTTAGAAATTGTGTAAACCTGTCTAAACTCCAAAAAGTAATATCCACTTATAACTGCGCTTACTGCAGGAAAAAAAAGGCAATTTTGAAAGCATGGTTTGATCAGGAGGCTCACTTGAACACTCTGTGGATCTAGGTCTTGTTATCTCCTGGAGAGATCCACCGCTAGAATCAACAGAGCTAAAGCCACCACAATATCCACCTGGTTCTCAGCTATCTCCTTCATAACATCCAAGGAGAGTTAGGAACTTTTTCCATTTCATCCCAAATTCGAGATATTGTTCTGATTAGGCACAATATAAACCTGTTTTATATGTTTTGTCTTATCACGTGTTGTGGTTGTCTGTTGGTATGACTTTATGTATTTCTGTCACTGTTTTATTATTATTTTGAAATATTTAATTTAAAAACATTTTAAAAAAAGTGAACCGAATGACCTGTTGTGTTGATACAGGTTTGGTGGAAATCCGACCTGTAGACACGGGCTGTGTCGCAATCAAAGGAGTAGCAGCCTCGCAGTATCTCTGCATGGAAGGGAATGGGAGACTGTACGCATCGGTAAGAGCACTCACATTTGACTTTTGATTGTAACATTGATTGAACGTTCACATTGATTGAACAATTTCAGATGCAGCTCCGACTTGTGAATAACAGCAATTCATAGTTTGGAGTTGCATAAAATGTTACATTATATTTCCATACCAGATTTAAAATACGTTTGTCAAATACTGAGAAATATATGGTTTACTATAGGTTATATGTCACTGCAGCAACCTTTGTCCACTGGTATGGTAAAGTTAAAACCTCATTGGAAAGGAACAGGAATAACAGCCTTGGCCTCTAGTGACTCTGTACACTATGCAAATAGCTCTCGAAGAACTCCTGGCAGGAGTCAGTCAGGATGATACACTTTGATGAAGAGGGTCTGACAAATGGCCTATGTGTGTCACTCCATATTCACTAAACCTTATTTTCTCCCTCCTCTTCCCATAGAAAACCTATATGAAAGAGGACTGCTCCTTCAAGGAGAACATCCTCCCAGACGGCTACAATATTTATGTCTCTGACAAGCATGGGACCCTGGTGAGCCTGGGTGGCAGTAGGCAGAGGCTCCAGGGGCAGGACAGAGGCGTTCCTGCCCTGTCCCAGTTTCTACCAAGGGTGAGCACCCTGCCCCTGGATATAACAACAGATTTGGGGTTGTCAGCCCACCCTGAGCAAGGCCCTCAGTCAGGCCTGGACATAGACACTATGGATGCCTTTGGGAAACTTTCCCAGATCTCGATCCAAAGCCCCAGTTTCAATAAGAGATGAGCAACTGATGGTGCTAACATGCAATCTATACTAAGAAGTTTCTACATCTACAAGGTGTCTCCAAACTCATAATTTGTTTTTGGCGCATGACATTATACACCACTCCAAACATACAGGCCCAAGAAGAACCGGATTGAAATCAATTGTATTATTTATTTCGTTATAATTTTTTTAAACTTTACTTTTAGCCATATTATTTAATGAAAATACTTGATCCATGTATTTTGAAAAACAAATATGGGGCTCTGTATGCACTTTGTCTACATTTCTGTAGATACAGTTGAAGTCGGAAGTTTACATACACTCGTTTTTCAATCACTCCACAAATTTCTTGTTAACAAACTGTAGTTTTGGCAAGTTGGTTAGGACATCTACTTTGTGCATGACACAAGTAATATTTCCAACAATTGTTTACAGAAAGATTATTTCACTGTATCCCAATTCCAGTGTGTCAGAAGTTAACATACACTAAGTTGACTGTGCCTTTAAACAGCTTGAAAAATTCCTGAAAATTATGTAATGGCTTTAGAAGCTTCTGATTGGCTGAAATTATGTAAATTAGCCTATTGGAGGTGTACGTGTGGATGTATTTCAAGGCCTACCTTCAAACTCAGTGCCTCTTTGTTTGACATCATGGGGAAATCAGCCAAGACCTCAGAAAAAAAATTGGAGACCTCCACAAGTCTGGTTCATCATTGGGAGCAATTTCCAAACGCCTGACGATACCATGTTCATCTGTACAAACAATAGTATGCAAGTATAAACACTATGGGATCACGCAGCCGTCATACCACTCAGGAAGGAGACGTGTTCTATCTCCTAGAGATGAACGTACTTTGGTGCGAAAAGTGCAAATCAATCCCAGAACAACCTTATGAAGATGCTGGAGGAAACAGGTACAAAAGTATCTATATCCACAGTAAAATGAGTCCTATATAGACATAACCTCAGCAAGGAAGAAGCCACTGCTACAAAACCGCCATTAAAAAAAGCCATTCTACGGTTTGCAACTACACATGGGGACAAAGATCGTACTTTTTGGAGAAATGTCCTCTGGTCTGATGAAACCAAAATAGAACTGTTGGCCATAATGACCATCGTTGTGTTTGGAGGAAAAAAGGGGAAGCTTGCAAGCCGAAGAACACCATCCCAACCATGAAGCACGGGGGTGGCAGCATCATGTTGTTGGGGTGCTTTGCTGCAGGAGGGACTGGTACACTTCTCAAAATAGATGGCATCACAAGGAAGAGAAATGATGTGGATATATTGACGCAACATCTCAAGACATCAGTCAGGAAGTTAAAGCTTGGTCGCAAATGGGTCTTCCAAATAGACATTGACCCCAAGCATACTTCCAAAGTTGTGGCAAAATAGCTTAAGGACAACAAAGTCAATGTATTGGAGTGGCCATCACAAAGCCCTGACCTCAATCCTATAGAACATTTGTGGGCAGAACTGAAAAAGTGCATACAAGCAGGGAGGCCTACAAACCTGACTCAGTTACACCAGCTCTGTCAGGAGGAATGGGCCAAAATTCACCCAACTTATTTTGGGAAGCTTGTGGAAGGCTACCTGAATTGTTTGACCCAAGTTAAACAATTTCAATGCAATGCTACCAAATACTAATTGAGTGACCCACAGGGAATGTGATGAAAGAAATAGAAGCTGAAATAAATCACTCTATTATTCTGACATTTTACATTCTTAAAATAAAGTGGTGATCCTAACTGACCTAAGACAGGGAATTTTTACTAGGATCAAATGTATTTGGCTGAGGTGTATGTAAACTTCCGACTTCAACTGCATTTGTAAATACTTATATATTTGTACAGTTTTAAAAAAAAATAATTAGGCCTTAATTTTAACTCATGTGTTTGCATTTACATTTTAAAATTTACTAAAAGACACCATGTGAAATAATTTGTCCAAATGTGTAATTGTTGGCACCCCATGTTATTGGAATGCATTTTGATCATTCAATCAGTCATCAGATCTAGAAAGCCATATTGATGATTCGTTTCTCACAGCAGTTTTTGGTTCAACAAGACTAACACATGCAAAAAAGGTGTTTATTAATGGCACACAATGTAGTAAATTCTAGCACATTGAACATTTTCGAAGTCACACAATTCTTTATCAGTTTTGGAACTCTAACATCATTATCATCCATTCCTCTTGCACGCTCTTGAGTTTGTCCAGAGTAGCTTTGATGGTTCCGTGTATGTGTCACGTGACTAGGGGTTTCTAGGTATTATATTTCTACGTTGGTGTGTGTGTATGGTTCCCAATTGGAGGCAGCTGATAATCGTTGCCTCTAATTGGGGATCATACTTAGTGTGTCCTTTTTTCCACCTGTGATGTGGGATATTGTTTTGTTTGAGTGCCTATGTGTGCTACGGTTTTCACGATCATTATAGCGTTGTTGTTTTGGAAGTTTCACTATCATTAAAATGTGGCACTCTACTCACGCTGCGCCTTGGTCCAAATATTCATACGACAGGTGTGACAGTATGGGCTTATTGTACACTGAAACGACTATCATTCATACAACAGTATCACACATGTAATCTGTGATAGTATTTGATTATGATTATTTCCAATATGACTTGTCACAGGGGGCTGTTTGTACATTTGACATTTTAGTAATTTAGCAGACACTCTTCCCGAGCGACTTACAGTTAGTGCATTCATCTTAAGATTGATAGGTGGGACAAGCATAGTAAGTACATTTTTCCTCTATACAATAGCTATCAGCAAAGTCAAACATTGGTTTCCTTACCCTGTAAATCAAATCAAAATAACATTTTATTTGTCATATGCGCTGAATACAACAAGTGTATTTTATTTAACTAGGCAAGGCAAATAAAGAACAAATTCTTAGCTACAACACAATAAAATAACGAGGTTACATACAGGGGGTACCGGTACTGAGTCAATGTGCAGGGGTACAGGTTAGTTGAGGTAATTTCTACATGTAGGCAGGGGTAAGTGACGATGCATAGATAATAAACAGCGAGTAGCAGCAGTGGGTGGGGGGGTGGGGTGGTCAATGCAAATAGTCCGGGTGGCCATTTGATGAATTATTCAGCAGTCTTATCGCTTGGGGGTAGATGCTGTTAAGGAGCCTCTTGGACCTAGACTTGGCCCTCCAGTACCACTTGCCGTGCAGTAGCAGGGAGAACAGTTTATGACTTGGGTAACTGGAGTCTTTGCCAATTTTTGGGACCTTCCTTTGACACCGCCTAGTATCGAGGTCCTGGATAGCAGGAAGCTTGGCCCCAGTGATGTACTGGGCCGTATGCACAGCCCTCTGTAGCGCCTTACGGTCAGATGCCGAGCAATTGCCATACCAGGCTCATCAGGATGCTCTCGATGGTGCAGCTGTATAACTTTTTGAGGATCTGAGGACCCATGCCAAATCTTTTCAGTCTCCTGAGGGGGAATGGACCATGATAGTTTGATGATGTGGACACCAAGGAACTTGAAGCTCTCAACCCGCTCCACTAAAGCCCCATCGATGTGAATGGGGGAGTGTTCGGCCCTCCTTGTCCTGTAGTCCACGATCAGCTCCTTTGTCTTGATCACGTTGAGGGAAAGGTTGTTGTTCTGGCACCACACGGCTAGGTCTCTGACCTCTTCCCTATAGGCTGTCTCGTTGTTGTTGGTGATCAGGCCTACCACTGTTGTCATCGGCAAACTTAATGATGGTGTTGGAGTTGTGCCTGGCTGTGCAGTCATGAGTAAACAGGGTATACAGGAGGGGACTGATCATGCACCCCTGAGGGGCCCCTGTGTTGAGGATCAGCGTGGCAGATATTGTTGCCTACCCTTACCACCTGGGGGCGGCCCGTCAGGAAGTCCAGGATTCAGTTGCAGAGGGATGTGTTTAGTCCCAGGGTCCTTAGCTTAGTGATGAGCTTTGTGGGCACTATGGTGTTGAACGCTGAGCTGTAGTCGATGAACAGCATTTTCACATAGGTGTTCCTTTTGTGCAGGTGGGAAAGGGCAGTGTAGAGTGTAATTAAGATTGCGTCATGTGTGGATTTGTTGGGGCGGTATGCAAATTGGAGTGGGTCTAGGGTTTCCAGGATGATGTTAATGTGAGCCATGAACAGCCTTTCAAAGCACTTCATGGCTACCAACATGAGTGCTACGGGGTGGTAGTCATTTAGGCAGGTTACCTTGGCGTTCTTGGGCACAGGGACTATGCTGGTCTGCTTGAAACATGTAGGTATCACAAACTCAGTCAGGGAGAGGTTGAAAATGTCAGTGAAGACACTTGCCAGTTGGTCCACGCATGCTCTGAGTACACGTCCTGGTAATCCGACTGGCCTTGCAGCCTTGTGAATGTTGACCTGTTTAAAGGTCTTGCTCACATCGGCAACGGACAGCATGATCACAGTCGTCTGGAACAGCTGGTGCTCTCATGCATGCTTCAGTGTTGCTTGCCTTGAAGCGAGCATGAAAGGCATTTAGCCCGTCTGGTAGGCTTGCGTCACTGGGCAGCTCGCGGCTGGGTTTCCCTTTGTAGCTCATAATAGTTTGAGCCCTGCCACAGCCAAGAGACCATAAGTGGCAGAACGGAGTGCTCGGGTTGGGGTGTAGTGTTTGCGCATAGCCTGAAGGTAGGGTTGGGGCAGTAGCCTACTAAAGATATAACACATTATATATACCGCCATAGGGAAAGTACTAAGCCAGTATGATAACTGATAGGCCTACCCATCCATGGACAGAAATGCAGCGAATGCTAATGTTATTTTTTTAAACAACGTTTTGTCATTCATATAAACAAAGAAATATGTTTGTTTTCTGTATTTTCAAGCAGCTTTCATCTCCTGGTAGGCCTTTTTAGGGTAAAGAAAATGTGGACTTTCCTTGCACTCAGTGGTGGAAAAAGTACAAAATTGTCATACTTAAAAGTAAAGATACCTTAATAGAAAATGACTCAAGTAAAAGTGAAAGTCACCCAGTAAAATATTACTTGAGTAAAAGCCTAGAAGTATTTGGTTTTAAATATACTTATGCATCAAAAGTAAATGGAATTGCTAAAATGTACTTAAGTATCAAAAGTAAACGTATAAATCATTTCAAATTCATTATTTTAAGCAAGCCTGTCACAACATACACAGAAGGTGGCGCCTCTCCTCTGTCGAGCGGCGCTCGTCGTCGCCGGCCTAGCTGCCACCGATCTGTGTTTCAGTGTCTGTTAGTTATGTCTGTTTTGTGATTGCACCTGTTTTGTGTTTGTCATTAGTGGGGGGTATTTAGTCTGTCTGTGTTTAGCTAGGATTCGTGCGGGATTGTTCTTTGTTACGTGTGATGTTACGTTTATTGTATAGGCATTAGGGTTGCCGGGCTGCGTCCCGTCTGCCTTTTGAGCGGAGCTTCGTTTAAGTCATTTTTTGACTGTTATGCTCTCAGCCATATATGGATCTTGCCATTGAATTATTAAATTAAGTTTGTTCCAACGGACATCAGTCTCCTGCGCTTGACTCACTCCTTAAACGGTTCATCCCGCTCGTGACAAAGCCAGACAGCACAATTTAATTTAATTTTTTTATTGACGGATAGCCAGAGGCACACTCCAACACTCAGACATAATTTACAAAATAAGCATGCGTGTTTAATGAATCTGCCAGATCAGAGGCAGTAGGGATGACCAGGGATGTGCTCTTGATAAGTGCGTGATTTGGACCATTTTCCTGTCAAAATGTAACTACTTTTGGGTGTCAGGGAAAATGTATGGAGTAAAATTATATAATTATCTTTAGGAATGTAGTGAAGTAAAAGTTGACCTAAATAAATAAATAGTAAAGTAAAGTACAGATTCCCCAAAACACTACTTAAGTAGTACTCTAAAGTATTTTTACTTAAGTACTTTACACCACTGCTTGCACTAGGTGCTGCTAGAGCACTATAGTCATTGAGATACATCCATTGGCTACTAATTAAGTGGCAATGTCCATGGTGTTAGTCATCATGTTCATTGTGAGATGTGACAATATAGCGCTAAATGTAATGTTTATTTTCAACACTAGCGTCTCTTTACTGCTTTTAACTGTAACCTCAGCTCCAACAAACTCCAACTTAGTAGATGGCAGTGATGTGCGAGCTAACTTGGGCTATCCAAAGCAATGTTGTAGCCACAAATTGATGTTTGCAGAAGTGAGAGCTGTTGGCTAGGCTAGATAGCTAACCAAGAAATCCTTTTAATAGCCGATACTCTTAATTCTCTTCGAAAATGACCCACAAAAGTGAAGATAGCAAGGCAGTGTTTAGGCTCTGGTTTATTTAGCTAGCTAGCATGATGCCTGTCAGTTTATAGCTCGCTGGTTAGCTAGCTAGAGTTGTAGCAATGTTCCGTGATTACCGTATGAGTTTTTAATGATTTCAGGTTCCATGTAGAGGGGTACCACGAGGGGTTCGATGAAGGCACGCAACAAGGAATGATTGATGGTTGGAAACATGAAGCATCACATGGCGCCAAGCTTTCAATGGAGGCAAGTTGAGAATCACTCAGCCAGGGTCATGTCGATATTGATGTCGAAAGTTGATATTTTTTGGCACTTGAGCTAAACCTAACCTGCTACATTAATTAACCTAACCTACTGCGTAAGTTCTAACATGCTACAACGAGTAAATTCTGACAAACTGTAAATCATCTAGTCAAAGCTATTAAGGGGATAGTTTACCCAAATTACACATTGTTTTCCTTAACCTTTAAGCACTCTGAACATGGTACGACAGCAATCCATGCTTTGGTTTCGCTGGCACTGTTTCCACATGCTAACATTTTAGCATTCGTCACAAATCCCATTCATCATGTGACTGATATTGTAATTTTTCACACCTCATGTTCAAATCATCCAAAAGTATCTAAGATGGATTGTGAAGTGCAACAAAATCACTTATGATTTGAACTTGATAAACAAAAAATGCTAAGATCGGTCCCATGACTTGAATGGGATTTATGCCACAAATTAGCATGTGGAAACAGTGCCAGAGAAACTAAACCTATACATGAATTGCTGTCATACCTTGTCCATAGACTGCTTACAGGGTAAGGAAACCAAAATTACATTTTATCATTTGGGTGAACTAACCCTTTAAAAATATCACCTACTCAGACCATTATTACTGTTCCAGCTGCCTGATAAATGTTATTAGGTAGGTAATGCTAAACGTAGCACAGATAATTGTCAACCAACCTTTACTTACACAATTTCCAACTTGGAAGGCAACAAATGTATTCTAAACTTCAATGTACAGTTGTAGGGGTTCATTTGCATTTAGAACATTAAATTAAATCATTTTTTGCTCCATGAAGTAATCCAACAATGTGTACACATCCATCTTGTCTATTTCAAATCTTCTCTCATTGATTGAGACAGATTAGTGTCATCATGACATGCAGCACTTTGTGATGGGCACCGACCTGTCTCAATCTGTGAGGGGGTCCATTAACTTCGCCTCCTGGTTATGAGCCAGGTGTCCCACTCTGTTAGACGCCGAAGTCAGTTTAAAACAAAAGGGACCTAATTAAGCTTGTGTAGTAATTAGTAGGATTGTGTTATCTACCTTCACAATGAAATCTACTTAAAAAAACAAAATTTATTTTATGGAAAAGAGATGCATGTTTCTGGATGATGCACCATGCTGCCTTGTTGACAACATGATTGAGCAGCACAGATTACTGTTCGATTTGAGAAGGGCGCTCCTCCCTCCCCGCTTTCTCCGAAATGACGTGACGTGCCATTACCCGGTTTAACCTGGGCCAGCATAAAATAACTCTCAAGGAGAGAAGATTTTAAATAAAATGGTGTCGTACACATTGATTACTTCCGGGTGCAAAACATTTAACTTTACAACGGAGCATTTTCTAAATTCAAACGAACTCCCTATAACTAGACATGAACATTTAGAAGACATTTGTTGTCTTCCTAGTCGGGAATTGAAGTAGCCTATCGCCAGGTAAAGGTTGGTTGAAAGTTCTCTGTGCTATGCTTATCATGACCTAACTAATAACGCCTACAGTGCCTTGCAAAAGATTTCACCCCCATTGGCATTTTTCATATTTTGTTGCATTACAACCTGGAATTTAAATTGATTTTATTTGGATTTCATGTAATGGACATACGCAAAATAATCAAAATTGGTGAAGTGAAAAATAACTTGTTTAAAATTGTTTTAAAAAAACGGAAAAGTGGTGCATGCATATGTATTCACCCCTTTGCTATGAAGATCCTAAATAAGATCTGGTGCAACCAATTACCTCCAGAAGTCACAATTAATTAAATAAAGTCCACCTGTGTCTAAGTGTCATTATCTGTCACATGATCTCAGTATATATATAATATATATATATATATATATTCATTCACCTGTTCTGAAAGGCCCCAGAGTCTGCAAAACCACTAAGCAAGGGGCACCACCAAGCAAGCGGCACCATGAAGACCAAGGATCTCTTTGTTGTGGAGAAGTACTCAGGGTTGGATTAGGTTATACTGTTTTTTTTTAATATCCAAAACTTTGAACATCCCATGGAGCACCATTAAATCCATTATTAAAAAATGTAAAGAATATGGCACCAGCAAACCTTACAACCTGTGACGATCGTCGAAAGGAGTAGACCAAGGTGCAGCGTGGAAAGTGCTCATATTTATATTTATTGTAACTCACAACACTAAATCAAAATAACAAAACAATGGAAACCGACCGTCACATTCTGCAGGCTTTACTGAGCAGTACAAAAACAAGATCCCACACTGAAGGAGGGGAAAAAGGGCTGCCTAAGTATGATTCCTAATCAGAGACAACGATAGACAGCTGCCTCTGATTAGGAACCACACTCGGCTCAACACAAAGAAATAGAAAACTTAGAATGGAACATAGAAATACACACCCCATATCACACCCTGACCTAACCAAACTAGAGGAAATAAAACGTCTCTCTAAGGTCAGGGAGTGACACAACCAAAACTCACGGACCAGGCAAGGAGGGCATTAATCAGAGAGGCAACAAAGAGACCAAAGATAACCCTGAAGGAGCTGCAAAGCTCCACAGCGGAGATTGGAGTATCTGTCCATAGGACCACTTTAAGTCATACACTCCACAGAGCTGGGCATTACGGAAGAGTGGCCAGAAAAAAAGCCATTACTTAAAGAAAAATAAGCAAACACGTTTGGTGTTCGCCAAAAAGCATGTGAGAGACTCCCCAAACATATGGAAGAAGGTACTCTGGTCCGATGAGACTAAAATTGAGCTTTTTGGCCATCAAGGAAAACGCTATGTCTGGCACAAACCCAGCACCTCTCATCACCCCGTGGACACCATCCCCACAGTGAAGCATGGTGGTGGCAGCATCATGCTGTGGGGATGTTTTTCATCAGCAGGGTCTGGGATACTGGTCAGAATTGAAGAAATGATGGATGGTGCTAAATACAGGGAAATTCTTGAGGGAAACCTGTTTGTCTTCCAGAGATTTGAGACTGGGATGGAGGTTCACCTTCCAGCAGGACAATGATCCTAAGCATACTGCTAAAGCGACACTCGAGGGGTGTAAGGGGAAACATTTAAATGTCTTGGAATGGCCTAGTCAAAGCCCATACCTCAATCCAATTGACAATCTGTGGTATGAAAGATTGCTGTACACCAGCGGAACCCATCCAACTTGAAGGAGCTGGAGCAGTTATGCCTTTGAAGAATGGGCAAAAATTCCAGTGGCTAGATGTGCCAAGCTTATAGAGACATATTCCACCTTTTGCAGCTGTAATTGCTGCAAAAGGTGGCTCTACAAAGTATTTACTTTGGGGGGGTGAATAGTTATGCATGCTCAAGTTTTCTTTTCTTTTTTGTCTTATTTCTTATTTGTTTCACAATAAAAAATATTTTGCATCTTCAAAGTGGTAGGCATGTTGTGTAAATCAAATGATACAAACCCCCGAAAAGCCTATTTTAATTCCAGGTTGTAAGGCAACAAAATAGAAAAAATGCAAGGGGGGTGAATACTTTCACAAGGTACTGTATCATCCAGCTGGAACAGTAATAATGGTCTGACTAGCCACTATTTTTGAATAGCTATTCAAAACCCCTGGGCAGGCATGGCAAGCCAGTGTTGTTACAGCAGCTGATTTGTTGCTCAGTTATAGTCGTACATATGATTTTGTTACATGCACATTACATGAATAGGCTTACTTGTTTGTTAAATAAGTGTGTTTTGAGTTTTACAACTAATTTCTCCCCAACTACAGATAACTTTTTAAACTACACTCACCTCTTTTTATAGGTTTCCTTCTATTATGGATTTGGAGTCACTTGGAAATGCCTTCTTCAAAACAACACACATGTGAAAGCCAGGTTTGACCTCTCATCTGCAGTAATAAAATGCCTTTAGCTTATTTACTCATCGGTCACTTGTTCCTGTTGACTTTCATGCAAATAATATGATCTTCAGTTTGTCTATTTTATGTTTCAGAAAAAGGCTGAATGCCTTGGAATCTATACTTGGGTTGATTCTGAAGTTTCCCCATGAAGAACCTCAATATGAAAATCTACAGGAAAACATGGAGAAGGTTTGGGCCAAGTTTAGACTGGTAGGACCATCTCACTGAAACCACATGTCAATTGTGTGAAGAAGCTCTTAGAAACCAACAAATAATTAACTCAACTGTTTTTCAATGTAAGGGTCATGGCCTTTAGATTATCCATGACCTAAACTGGCCACTGGTTAGCAGTGTTTCCATGCTCTTATTTTGATGTCTAAACTAATGTCTACTGAAAAAGTAGGTACTGATCTTTAGCTCCCCTTTATCTCTTTCACCTTCAGGTCTGCTCTCTGTTAAATGTGCCAACAGACTTCAGTGATTATGTGAAGTCTGGAGGGTCTGGGGGGGATATCCTTCTGAAGGGAACTGGCAACCCTCAGCTTGAGGATCTGAAGGGGGTTCCTTGAATGCAATCTTTCCTGTGGAGCATTGTGGCTCTGAAGACGAGAAGATAGAGAACAGTTGAGGAGGAGGAACCTGGAGGTGGGCCTGCTCTTATGTAAACAGGAGGTCCTGAGTTGGTCTGTAGTGTAGTTAACTGACTTTTAAGGGTGGAGTATAAAGTATGCTATCAGTTGATACTATGAAGAATTGGTGTTTTTCGAATGACAAAGGTTACGATATCAATTGATGGGGCATCAGTCTAGTTTTGAAATATGTAATGCCACTAAGGACACAAAGTGAACTGCAAGTGCTACATAGGCCTAACTGGTGTTATATAGACCAGGGTTTCCCAAACTCTGTCCTTGGGACCCCAAGGGGTGCACGTTTTGTTTTTTTGCCCTAGCACTACACAGCTGATAAAAATAATCAATTTATCATCAAGCTTTGATAATTTTAATCAGCTGTGGTGTTAGGGCAAAAAAACAGAATGGTCACGTCTTGGGGTCCTCAGCTGATATAGACCATAGTCCTGGATGTTTAGTGCTTTGTCTGGGTGGTAAGAGAGCTGAGTTTCATCAATTATTTTGTAATTCCAAGGATTCTATATAAAAGGAGTGAATATAAAAAAAATCTACACAAGGTTCCCAATGGAACCAATAAGGGTACAGTAACACCCCTAAAAGTTCTATACAGAACCCCAATGAACACTTTTTTTCTAATAGTGTAGATCAATTTTGAGTGACCTGGTTGAGAATGAGTGCTGTGAGATTGCTAAAGCTACTGGTTGATGTGAAATAATAATAATAATATTAATAATAAAAAGCAATTTCTTTCAAATACTTGTGTGAAGTATGTATGTTAGCATATTCCAATACATTTGTTTCCTTTTGTATTCACACTTGCTAAAACATTTTGAAATGGTCACGTGGCTGTACGTAATTTCAGCGGTTGAAATGATTAGCAAGTAGTAGGAAGTTTTATGGATAGCCAGAAACTTCAACTCTACTACAACATCCCCACCGTGTGGTCAGTGAAAAATATCACACGCATGTTTTAGTGATTTGGCTGAGATAACGTGGAAGAGTACGGAGACGGATCTCCTCCATCAGCTGTGGTGTATTAGTTCACAAGCATTAATTAAACTCACAATTAAATGAAATAAGCGATCAAAACCACAATTCTTTACTATGCGACACACACTGAGGTGGTATGTGTTTCTAAAACATTTTTTTTTCTCGTAAAATGACTTCATATACAGTATGACAAATGACAGGAGAGTTGATTCACCTGCCAGAGGCACAAAGCAATCACGGTCTGTTGGTTTTGTTCACCCAACTCCATCCCCATAAAATTCCACCACTGGGCCTTTCAGCCTAATTTCATGGGTGGCCAGCAGTCAGTTCATGTTCGGCCCCTTCTCCTGGGTCATGTGTGGGATTGGCCTCTGGCTGTAACAATGGTATCAATAGGCTCCAGCGATGGCAGGGGCTGCGGAGTGCTTGGTTTTCCGTTCGTGGCCCCCCTTTCCATTCAATGTACGGATAAAAATTCAGACAACCAGATGGGGAGGTGGGGGGGGGGCAACGGTGGTGGGGGCCAGTGGCAGCTGGTTGATGCACTGTGCAGCAGCAGGTGAACACTGCCCCGCGGCACCTTCTGAGGGGGACAGATGAAGCCCAAATGAGCTGGAGGGAAGAAGGAACTGCTTATCTTTGTGCAGTCTGACCTGATTCGTAGTTACTTGTGTGTGCCTGAGTCCAACGCAACAACAAAAAAAGAACAGAGAGAGAGAGGGTAAGCCAGTGAATGAAAGCTGTAGCAGCACTGTTTCTTTGATTCCCTGTGTTGGGCAAGCAGAGTGGATGGGGCCAAGGAAAGGGAGGAGGCAGAGAGGGCTATGGGGGCACTGGAGGGTTTAGAGAATGTTCTGGAATTTCTGGAGCAGGTGGTGAGTGGTGACATGAAAAGGAGACGTGACAAATGCAACCGCCAGGCACTTCGAGGAAGAAAAAAAGAAGAAAAAAATTAAACGGTGGCAGAGTTTTTCACTGCCTTGGTGCCTCATGCCCCCCCCCCCCCCCCCCCCCCCCCATATTTCATGCGAGCATCAGAGGATGTAGATCTGAAGGATGCCAGTATCTATTTTCATGCTTTCGGGTTTTTTTTTACATTCACTTACGGTTAATCTTTGCACCCAGAATCAGCTACTCAATTTAATATTTTAATGTTGACATGTATCACGGTGAAAGTCAGGAGATTTCATCACTTTTTAAAAGACCTTGATCCATGATGTTGCCACAAGCTGCTCAAAGACAAGGAAGGATCAGGTCAGCACGGCATTCTCCTATGTGGCTGCCTGGCATAGAAACTGTTTACCAATGGCATTAGTGAGAAATGCCTAATTCTCAGTTGTGAAGGATTGCACTGCATCATAGCTACAGACATGGGTAAAAATTTTGAAAGGATACCACACTGAGGTAGCATGTCCTGACGAGTCCATCCCTGTACCCTTTGATGGCACTTGGGGAGCAATGTTGATCCTTCCTCTGAAACTGCAAGTGCTAAGATGTCAGAGGCTGAGGACACTGTATAATGCAAACCTCAGATGGCCACAGGTTTATGTGAAATACTCAAGAGTTCCTTCGCAAATACCCAGGGCCTTAGAGCAGTGGGTACCGTCTTTTCTTTACTCTGGCTCATCTGAAAGCCTTTGACATTTTCTTATGACCTACCCAACAATCAGTTGCTTTTACGCAGTGGTGTAAAGTACTTAAGAAAAAATACCTTAAAGTACTACTTAAGTTGTTTTTGTTGGGGTGTCTTTATTTATATTTTTGTAAACTTTTACTTCACTACATTCCTAATGAAAAGAAGGCTTTATACTCCATACATTTTCCCTGACACCTAAAAGTCCTCATTACATTTTGACAAGAAAATCGTCCAATTGACGCACTTATCAAGAGAACATCCCTAGTCTTCCCTTCTGCCTCTGATCTGGCAGACTCACTAAACACAAATGCTTCCCTTGCTAATTGTGTTGGAGTGTGTCCCTAGCTATCCGTAAATGACTTATATTTATACAGGGTGGGTCACCAATGAGACCAGGCTCTCATTTGCAAGGGAGCCCTGTGAACATGTTGTGAAAAGTGTTATTAAAATGTAATGTCATGTAATATTTTAAATTGTATATAACTGCCTTAATGTTGCTGGACCCCAGGAAGAGTAGCTGCTAATGGGGATCCTTAATAAATACAAAACATGAGCATACAATAAATAATATCAATACAATAAATACTACAAGATCAATCAAAACAACACAACTCTCTCACATATCACCTCCCTTAAACTCAATCTACACTGTCCAAAAGAGACAAGCAAGTCTAATTTCAAGGTGGCCTGAAGAAGATTCCATGAGCTGGGGGCATAAAAATGAAAAGCATTTTTTCCCCCGGTTCGTGGAGACCCGCGGGACCTCCAGAACCAGCCAGTACAGTGAGCGGGTCTGAAAATTGCTGGATCTCCAGTTAATATGTGAGCTGAGGTCATGGAGGAGTCTCTGAAGAACAACTTTATTTACAAAAAGTAGCCAGTGCTGGGCCCTTCTGGTAGTCAGGGACTCCCAGCCAACAGAACTATACAAAACGGAGTGATGTGTACGAAAATGGTCCCCAGTCATAAAATGCAGTGCTGATTATTGGCAAAAGAGCTGATCTGACTGGTCAGATACGGATGCAAAAGGTTTATGATACAATCAGCAACAGGTTAAAGCTAGGGCTAGGATTAATAAATCATTAGTGAAACAGTTATAACCCAGGGCTAGGGTTAGATTAAACATTTTATGATAGTTGTTTTGGTGCTTGTTAAATAGTGAGCATTATGGCAGCATTTTTTCTTTTAATCCTTTAGTTTACAAATGCTATAAGATGCATTATGTGGCATGATGATGAGAGAGATGTCTGCGTGCCAGCAGGGATTTGGTGCCGCATTGCCTTATGTATTGAAACCCTTTATCCACTGTTTGTCCAGCTCACGATTGCAGGGCTGTGGGAAAGGATTAGAATTTCACGCCTTTTTCTTTATAGAAAACCCCGATCAAAGGAATTCCTTGCATAATAAATCAATGAGTACTGTCACACACATGCTTTAACCAATAGCATGGGTAATCATTAGCCCCACTAAAGCATTTGTACTTTAGATTTTGGAGAATGTCCCCAATGTCATTATGTATATCAATGTTGCTTTTTGAAAAACTATTCAGTCACTGTCAGTAATCTATAACTTCCTATTCAAAATGGATGATTACTGATCATTTTAAAAATGTATATTTTATTTAACCTTTATTTAACTAGGCAAGTCAATTTGCAATGACGGCCTACCCTGAACCCTACCCTGAACGACGCTGGGCCAATTGTGCGCCGCCGTGTGGGACTCCCAATCATGTGATTCAGCCTGGATTCGAACCAGGGACTGTAGTGACGCCTTTTGCACTGAGATGCAGTGCCTTAGACCGCTGCACCACTCGGGAGCCCCCCAAAAGATAACAAAAATCATAACTGAGGTTGGATTATGTAATTAGGTATGTATGGAATACAATAACTGTTTTAGAAAGAAATATGTGACATTGCAAAAGACATCAACATTCTTTTTTGTTTTCCCATCAAGAAAAGACAAAACACTTCCACTTTTAATTTTAGTTTAGTTTGATGTTCAAATCATGTTTCTAGAATGGATCTGCAAGTAATAAAATGTTGTGCATTTCAGACCAGCGACTGTTACACAAAACAGACATATAAAGCAGACATTTCAGTATCTTTGCTTTATTTTTCTTGGACCCCCAGATGACCTTTGACCCATTGCAATGAACACAGATCCTGACCCACAGTTCAGTAAGAGGGGCGAACTACCTGACGGTCACTAACAATAGAAGCAATGGTAAAAAGCTAAAAAGCTGACCGCTTAGCTTTTTTTGGGGGGGGGGGGGGTGGCCGAGCAATGTAGCACATTCTGTTGAAAAGTTCGGACAAAGGTCTCCACCCCTTCTGTTTTCTTTTTTTATTAATATGACAAAAATATGTAATGTCATCTTTAGTTGAGCACAGGGGCATCAACATGTATTTTTTTTCTCCATTTTTTGAGGTAACAAGTATTCCTTACACTAGACAGAAAAACAATATCTCCATCCTGGGTCCTGTGTTAGCTAGTAGAAATTTGAGCAGCTTGCAGCAACATCATTTATCAAATACTAGGCAACAACTAGGCCTAGCTCACATCTACAACCAGAACATATAGCAGCATCATGTCTATGGCTAAGTGAACCACTGTTGGCTCTCACACTCATTAACTCTGATTGAAGGATGTCTGGGTCAAATGGAAGTGTGCCTAACAATATCTGTAGCCCATTATTTTGGCTTCAATGTTCTAGTAGTGGTTCAGTTAAGAAAAAAACTGCAGTGTTCCAAGATTTAAATCTATTTACCATTTATTGTGCAGTTGACACAAATATGAATATGCTATGCTTCTTGGTGGAGGACAAGATATCTAGAAAAGCATGAACTGAACTGTGTGGAATAACGGCATGACGATTTGAAAATAATTCTATGGCTTGGTATTTAACAAACTCAAACTCATTACGGGCTTTAACTTGAGCAAATGCTTTATAAAAAAATAAAAAATAGGAGGGCCTTCAGGAGCTTAAAGGGGATAAAGACTCTTTCAATGAGACAGCTTAACACTCAAAAGAGTTATATAATCCAGTCTGTTGTGGCACCAGATTCAATCAATGCTCTCTACTTGCTCACATCAGGACCCATTTGGATAATGATCAATGCATTACCATTAGCAGTTAAAAAACAGGACAATCAGCCACTGAACAAACAAGTAAAATTAAAAAATTAAAACTAAATTAAAAGATAAATCTTGACTGTAATATGAGGTATTGTTGATAAAAACCATGTCTATTATCTCATTTTTTATCTTTTTGGAATAGCACTTAAATCATATTAAGTAAAACTGATGACAAAACTACAAAAACAAAAGATGTCAATAATAATCTTCTCATAGAAAATTAAAAACCTATTACATGGCAGTATATTGACATTTATATGTATAAAATATATAGCAGCAAACAATAGGAGAAAAAGCATTGTTTTTTTCTTGTTGTTTTTCTTGTTGTTTTACACTTTGCTGGAAATTCCTCCATAGCAGCTCAAAAGGAGGAGTGTGGTTTCCCATTATCCTGTTTTCTCATCTCTTTTACTCAATGTACAATCAAACACCTTAATGCAGCAATTCAACAAAAACTTGTTGCTGTCAAGCTGTCACCCTTTTTGCCTCCCTTTTCCCCACTCCCACTTTTCAACGTTACCCATCCCATCTTAGTGATCCACTTCTCTTAGGCAAGCCACAAAAACATAGCCTATGTCTTCAGGTTTGTGCAAAATCATCTCTAAACAATTTTTTTTTTTTTGTATTTTTATCCCCTCAACTACACATATTCTAAACAGCATTTTAACTATGGTGTTTTCTTTCAGTTTTGTGTTGAGAAAACACTGTCATACATGATTTGGAGGGCAGGCATGTGTTTAGCACTATAGTAAATAGTTGTGTACAAAATGTTACGTACAGACAGACTTTGGCATCCTGTTTCTAATCTGCACTGGCTCCAAGAGGAAAATATGCAATAATAAACACTGTTAATCTTTGTTTTAGCTTTCAAGTTTGATACTTTAGTGTTTCAAATGCTCTGGATGCCGTTCAAGCGATGGGATACAGGATGCAGAAACATGCCCCACCCAATGCTCGTCTCAGTATAGACCCCTCCTGTAAGAACTGTGGCATAACAATCTCCAAAATAATACCCTTCTACATCAAGGGTACACTGGATTGCTGTTGGGCTGCGTTGACTTGTACCCAAAATTGTAACACATAACACCATAGTTAAAAGAGACCTGCTCCACTCCATTATTTCAAATTTTTGTGATTTTTCTTTTATGAGTCAGAAAAAAAACTGACTAAAAGTGCTTTTAAAAATGGAATGGTATTAGAAAGTAAGATATAACCACAAAAAATGAACTATGGATCGCATGGTAAAGGTTTGCAACTAATGCTAGATTTTAGCTTATTGTATCATAGCTAGCTGTTGACATATGTACATATGTGGCAATGAGGACAAAATAAATCACAAATCAACAGCCAAACAATGCTGGTTCATTCAATTTACTCCTAATTGAATATAAAGTAATTGTCCTTATATTGAAGAATGAATGAACTTATTTGCCAAACCTCAGCACCAGCAATCCACAATCTAAACAATAAAACAGAGCAATATATACTAAAAGTATACTGTTGAGTTATACAACTCAGTTAAAAAGAGAAGAGGCCAAAACTAGGGGCTCAGAATTTCTTTAAAAGTCTAGACAATATAATAAAGTGATTAAACGCATAAGCAAGCAGGGATATACAGACGACTAGACTGGGGGGAAAAACGGGAGCTTTGATAGCAAGCAAAATGCCTAATAGATAACAAAAATGCCCCTTCTCTTTTATAAATGAATTTATACTTCAAATAAAAACCTAGACACAAAGACAGACAAAAAATACCTACTTGTTGTTATTTGGAATGTTTTAAGTAAGCATGTAAAGTCAGTCTATGGTATTTAAAAATCCTAGTTCAACATTGGGTGGTAACAATGTATATTTCTGTGGCTTAATCTTGCACATAAACGATCATGTTTTTTCATTTCATCCATATAGTTGTATCTTTCACAATAATTCATTTTTTGCTATCATCCTTGTCTATGTCTTGAGCCAAACAGGATGGGAGAGTGAGAGGGAATATGACTGATGGTCTCAGAAAAGTGAGGTGGTCAGTCCTTGACAGCCCTGGCTGAGGGCGGCCACACATCACCGGGAGGCCATACAGGCCGGGGCACCGTAACAGGTGTGGCACATTAGCGTTTGCCAGAGTGTGTTCAGAGGGTGACGACTCGAGGGTGCGCTGGTGTCCTCTTTTCCCAGATGGCCTCTTGGTAAGGCCAGAGCCTCAAAAATATTTCCAAAACAAAAATGGGGAGGCTGCCACTCAAATGTTAATGTCCCTCACGTCTGTAGGGGTGCAGGACAGGTCCACATCCTCCTCTACCCTTTTTGTTTCTGTGGAGACATTATGTTGCTGTGCCTGTCTCAGACTAGACTCAAGCAGAGACTCAATCTGTTCCTGACACGACTTCAGGCAGTCCTGTGAGGAGAGAGAGATACCGTCAGCATAATGAAGCAAAATACCTGAAAGACAAAAGTAGCGAAAGGGTTTGTGAGAAATAGTCAACGCAAGCATGTGTGTGGTGCAATGTAAAGGCCCGGGGAGCTGTGTTTGACATACCGGGTCACTCCTGATGACTTGGGACAGAAAGTCGGTTAGGTTCTGGGATGACAGTGCACCATCTTTGCTCTTTAGGTACAGACCCTGGACCGCTGCTGCCACACTGCCCGCTGCGATCATGGAGGGAGGGTTGGCGATGAATTTGACATCTACAGGGAAGACAAAAGAAAAAAAGACGGTAAGTACTTGAGTTGTAAAGCGAAACATCTGAAACGGATCATTGTCCAAATGGTACACCCGAGCTTTCAATAGGATTAACGTGGTAAATAAAACAGGCAGAGCTATCAAGTACTGTACACAGGGGTAGAAAGAGACCACGGCACATGGAGGGTATGTGAGGGAGGCCATTCTAGGCTGTGGCAGAATGAGGTACTGTAGGGGACAATGGAAATCCTGTTGCTCCTTTCCACTCACAATATCCTGAATGTGCTTTATTTCACGACCGGCTACTGACAGGACACCGGTGCTCATGCACACAGACCTCCAAGAACAATACATCTAGCTCATCGACAAAAATAGGACAGGTACAAAAGTACTTCCAGCACACCACTTCAAAACTTTTCCCAAGAAGAAAGGAAATACCACTCCTTCCTACCCATTTCCCTTCACATAAATTATAGTTTTAAACCCCATTGAGCTGATCTCCTCTGAAGAGGTTAGCACCCCACTTCCTACTCCAAGTGCATGAAAGGTGACCATGAATCTAGAGTGGAGTGTCCATCCCCCAACTGACCCCCCCCCCATGCATGCATGCAGTAGATATCATTTCACAAATAAATGCATTAACAGCACAACCTGTTTCATTTTCCACAATAGCCCTAAAACACACCCCAGTGACCACCCATTCAAAATCTACTGAGTAAATCCTGACTTTGGGGAGAAACACCACGCAAACAAACCAACGTGGTGAGAAGCAAACTCATCCTCATATAAAACTGATCTGGAGAAAAGAGATGGCACTGACTCCATTCCAGTATCTCCTCTACTTGTCCACACTACACAGTGACTGAGACACCGTCCATAAAACATGTTAGGCCTTGTACACTCAAACATTCCTGCACCAGAGCCCATACCCCCAATCATTTACATTGACCATTGGCCACCTGGGGGCTTTCAAGGAGGAAGAGTTATCCTCACAAGTGGAAAAAATGCTAACAAAAAAATCTATATCTTGCATCGAAACACACATCTTAGCCATTGGTCCCTGAAAAAGTGGTTATGGAGCAGCGACAGGAAAAAGCTCACACTAAAACGGACAATGGTTCAGGTGTGTGCCTACCTGTTGCACAGAGAGCCACGAATGTCTGGGCATGCTTGCGCAGAATCTGCTTCGTGTTCTGATGGATTGGTAGCTTGGAGAGGAAATGGTCTATGAAATCGTGAGGTGTTACCGATGCTAGATCCCACTTCAACTTGTTTAGAGTCAGTAGTTCCATTTGCTACAAAGAAAGACAAACAAGACGTGCGCAATGAGACAATCGAACTTCACAAGTGGCTTCACATAATTGATTCTACATTTTCCACTAGAGGGAGATGTCGCCCTCGTCATGTCATTGCGCCACACTGGCTTAACCGCTGTAGGATATCATGTGAAATGTACAAAGAATCCAAACTCTTTCTTTGATGCAAACTTTCTTTGAAATTAACACCCCAAAAATGATGCAATAATGATTTAGATCCAGTCGAAGAGAAACTAAGACAAGTAGTAGGCCAATAGGCCTACAAACTGGATGCATTGTAGTAGGCTACCTGTAGGCATATGCCTATATGCTATCATTGCATTATGAGATAGCCTACTACGGAAATGCTCAATAAAATTGCCTATCCGATATTAAATGGATTATAACTACAGCCATATACAGAGTGTATATGTAGAAGATTGACATTGCTCATTTACCAATAGATCGCTGGGCCGGATGGAGTTGTCGGTGTAAATGCACAACTTCTCTGCAGTTAAAGGGACCGTTTCCTTCATCTTTGAGGCCAAAAACATACAAGTAGCTCCCAGGAGTTGTAATCTGGTTTTATTTGTGGGCTCCACAGACAAAAATCTATCCAAGTAGTTCATAGCCAGGGGAAAAACCTCCTCCTCGCATTTCTGTTCCTCGCAGACCTAGAAGTGAAAACAGCAATTTAGCCTATAGCCTCAAATTACAGTAGCCTATAATATAGGACTATAAGTGCATTCAGGTCGATTGTATATACCAATAAATAGGCCTGTCCATAAGTGAAAACGAAATACTGTAATGACAACACTACGCATTTTTTTTTATTATCCTTCCATTCCATAAGGCTGTCCTTAAAACAATAGCTATGGCCTAATTATAGGCTTTAGCTGGCGCAAAGTAGGCTATAGTTTGCCAATGCAATTAACATCAAATCATGCATTTCGAAAAACTGAAACAGTTGCTTAAGCCTAATTAAAACGGAAATTGAAATAGTTGAGAATTTAGGCTGTTTTCAGTCGCTTCTTACTAAGACACAAAGGTGGCGTCAATGCAACTTTCCCCTGAAATTTCTAGTTCGTCATCTTTTCAAAAAAGAATAAAAAATATGTAAAAATTGTCCCGGTTTGTGAAATTAGCATGTAAATGATCCTTATGGTATACCTTATCGGATAGTTTTAAGATGTGTCGAATTTTCATATAGTAAACCTATAAAAAACATTTAATTTACAGGACACCGCTCTTTCTCGTGGAGCGTGCGACATTTAGATCTTGTGCGGACTCACAATTTCTGAAATTAATAAAAAATGTATGTCAACATAAGACTCCATCTCTAACTACATGTAAATGTTGATTAATCGATATAGTATCATATCCGACCATTGAAAATGCATTCTTATTTAACATTTTTGTGAAAATGATCATGTTTCCAGAGCGACCTTCAGAAACTGCAGGAACAGCAGCCTGATAAGTAAGCCGAAACAAAACTTGATGGTTTTATATAATCATTTTTCGCTATCTGTGCGACAGGATTATAAGTGCATACCCAAGATATACTTTTCGACTTGCTGATTGAGTTACTGTCATTGCCGACATTATTAAAGATTTTTAATGATATTAAAAACCTACGCATACGACAACAAAGATGGCGCATAATACTGGCAAGAGTAAGACTGCATACGTGTACATTGCTATTAATTTGGAACATTTTTTCAATCTAAATACATTTCCTACGTCCCGACAAAGAAAAGAATCGAGCAGCTACATTGCAAGTGTTGTAATTAATGAACACACACAATACCTGGGAAATAGCCTAATAGGCTACAACAGTGTTCCAAATCTATTTTAGCTCACTTGGACAACCGTTACAAATGAAACATTCGCCTACTACATGTCAGCATGTTTACATAATATGAATGATCATGCTTGGAAAGAATAAACGTACGATGCATAAAACGACCAATTCAATACATTTCGTCCAAAGGGCATGGTTAGTGTTAGAACACAAAACGTTTAAGCAATACATCTAGGCATCATAAATGTACACACCTCTAACATCCATGTAGCCACAATTTTCCTCATTTTAGGTATTATTTCTTTCTGGACACACTTGAAGTAATTCGGAGACGGAAGGTAATTTTCCTCTGCTTTGAGCATTGTCTGTAGAACTCGGTCATTTAGTAAGTTGGCGTCTTGGTAAGCTCTTCTGATGGTTTCCACTTCACAGCACAACAGCTGGTGTTCCATATCTTTTGCGTTAGTAGCTTGCGTTTTCTGGGCTGAATAAATAGTCAAAATATGTGCTTCTTGTTGGGAGTGAGTGAGGCTCCGTGGATGCTGCTTGCTGCTCCTACAGTGTAAGCCCTCTGAGAGCTCCAACGCTTCACCCTTCTAGACAAAACTCCCCTTCAGAGGGCTATGCGATGACGTTAACTGTTGTTAAGGAGGAGATCAAAGCAACAGCGAGTCTGAGAGAGCCGAGCTAAGGAGTCTATAGAGAGAGGAGGATAACTCTAAAGAACTACCCCTCTAAAGTTTCCAAGTCCTTCCAATCGCTGCTTATCCACTCCTATAGGTATGGAAATGGGAGGTCCCAGTATTCTGGGTGGCGTAGCCTATACAGCGGAGAGTCAGGAGGGGGTGAAGAGAACGGACGCTGAGTGGTGGGGGTTCGAGGGAGGAGGGATGTAGGGCTAGTGTCGGTATAGGGAAGTTGGTTTTGCAGAGATTAATGTGAATTGGTTCAATTTTGATAGGGGGCGGTATAGACACATTCATGAAACTTTCCTGTTAAAACAAGCTCTGAGAATAGCTCCGGCTTCTCTTCTCGTCACCCAGTCGAACATGAGGTGAGCACATGGGCAAGCTTCTAACACACAAAGACATTTAACAGTGGGAGATGTATTTTTTAAATCACTTTAACATAATCATTATGCAGCAATTCATATACTTGTTCAGATTGCAGGCATATTCAATAGACCTATACATCACAAAGCCCGTAAAAAAGCATATAAAACTATCAGAGCCATTCAATAAGGCAGGCAATTGAATATTTCAAGAGTAAAACACGATGTGCAAAGTCGTTTACGTTAAAACCTAATAATAATAATTGCATTATAAACATCTATAATTTAGACAAATTAGCCTATTATCAATATTGATTTCAGGTTTCAGTTTAATTTTACGGCATTAAACTTGGCACAACAAAAGTGCACTACCTCACTTTACAGTGCTGTGCGTGTGGAAATAGTAATGTACAAGATGAATAACGTGGTGACTGAAATAAAAGTTTAAAAACGTGACCCCCCCTCTCTTATCTTTCTCAATTCAATTCAAGGGGCTTCATTGGCATGGAAAACGTATGTTTACATTGCCAAAGCAAGTGAAATGGATAAACAAAAGTGAAATGAACAATAAAAAGTGAACAGTAAATATTACACTCACACAAGTTCTCTCTCTCTCTCTCTGACTGGGGAGGAGACCGAAATTAGTCTAAACCAATAGGAGGAATTGCTGTTACCAGGCAGAAGACGACCAAGCACTTCTGGTGAGAGTGTTGAAATGTTGTATTCAAATTAAAGTTACCGATAATCATGTGATTGGTTAAAATACCATTGGCTGTAGGCCAAATAAAAACGTGTTGAACTGTTCTGTTATCTAACATTATAAAAAATAAAATAAAAAGTACACTTTGAAAAGAAAGGTAGGTATGTTTTTTTGCCTTTAGAGCAGTTGCAAGTCATGGGAGCAGAATATCAATATAATTGTTGTTGTGTGGAAGAAGATCTAAATAAGGGATCAATTCTGTGAATAGTCAAAATCAGATTTGTCACAATTTTTCTACGAGTCGCAATAACATTTAATCTCAGTCGTATCAATGGGAATAGGAGCTTTTCACATTCTTAACATTCCTCTCCATAGGCTATTGAATAGCTTCCTAAAACTCCCGAAAGAGGCTTTCTTTTTGTCAAGACTTGCTATTGCTGACTGAATGTGGGTGACTCATTCACCTTTACAAGTTTTTAAACTAAACTTATTTTCAATCAAAATCGATGTTAGCATCTTTGTGATTTTTATCATTACCCATATGGCCTATAAGGTTGGCCTAGTATTCTTATCACCCAAGTTGCACATTATTGCACTCTTTTCAACTCTTCTCATATTTTTAGAACATTATGCAAACCATGTGCCAAAACCCCTACATATTTTCAGCAGGGGCTTCAGCTAAACGTAGGGTATGGCAAAGTTAAAGTGGGGTATTTTCTACCACAGCCATCTTCCACCTCTGCACTGTTTTGAGAGAAAAGTAATGCTGTTCCCTGCAGCTGTGTCAATCCACTCTCCATAGATGGGTTGGCTGACAAAGTCACAAAATAATGCATACGAATGGATAGGGCCATAAGCCCTGCTTCGCTGTGATTCTAAATGGTCAGATAGCTAGCAACAATGACAAGAAGCTGCCATGTGGAGAATGGTAGGTGTCTCATTTCAGCTAGTTTTATCTTGTTCTTGATACCTGTCCCCAATTGTCATACTTGAGTAAAAGTAAAGCTACTGTAATAGAAAATGACTAAAGTAAAAGTAAAAGTCACCCAGTAAAATACTACTTGAGTAAAAGTCTAAAAGTATTTGGTTTTAAATATACTTAAGTATCAAAAGTAAATGTAATTGCTAAAATATACTTAAGTATCAAAAGTAAAACTATACATAATTTACAATTCCTTATATTAAGCAAACCAGATGGCACCATTTTATTGTTTTCTTTAATTTACAGATAGCTAGGGGCACACCCCAACACTCAGACATAATTTACAAATGAAGCATGTGTGTTTAGTGAGTCTGCCAGATCAGAGGCAGTAGGGATGGCTAGGGATGTTCGCTTGATAAGTCCATTTTTGGGTGTCAAGGAAAATATATGGAGTAAAAAGTACATTATTGTCTTTAGGAATGCAGTGAAGTAAAATAAAAGGTTGTCAAAAATATAAATACTAAAGTACAGACACCCCAAAAACGACTTGTAGTACTTGTGCTGAAGTACTTTCACCACTGCCTTATGGGTGTCCTACGAAGTAAGCTAGATCTGCTCAGGGTTTTCTAAAGCTAATCAGCTTCAGTTAGCTTCACATTCCAGCCCAGTCTTCGTCCGTACTACAATGGTGGATATTGCTCGTCCGCCTGCCGCTAACTCTAGCAGGCTTGTAACTGCGCATGCATGTCGCACATGGCTAGTCGAATGCCAAACTCTTCATTGAGACAATGCTGAAACATAAATCCGTGGCGAGTCAGTGCCACATTTTCATTTGTGCCAAAATAAAAATGTAAGAGAAGTTATCTTGCAAATTCAGCAGGCTATGGTGTTAAATAGGCTTTTAGAATGGCCTTCTTTATTTTATTACTTATCGTTAATGCCGACTTCGGTGTGCTTTGGTGTGCTTATCAATGCACAACCACAAGCACATTTTCTCCCCACTCCTATTGATAAAATAATTGTATTAAGTCATACTGTGCGTGACATAACACATTTTTAACACATAAAAAAAACATTGAATTCATAAAATATTTAATCAGTCGTCTTCCTCAAATTAAAGGGACGAGGACGCAATCTTTGCAAGAAGGATGGAATCTGATTTAATTGGTCCCCAACTCGTGGCTCAGTCATTTCATTCAGGGTAAGTGGAGTTACATGCTGACCAGACCGGACTCGTCGCATGCGTGAGCGTTGCAAAAGAAATGTACACATACATGTTATTCAACCATTGCACCCACACTGCTCACGAGCGTCTGCATGGTTAGGCACTAAAATAGAACTTGGTTCAATTTGTGACGCTCGACGCGGTGCAAGTCCTGCCTCTCCTATCTCCTCATTGGTTTTTAGGCGCATATACCCATGTGGGTGATTGAAAGATGAACTGAGGTCCACACTCCAGTCGGTTGTGGTAATGCACCTTTTAAAGTTGGTTGCCAACTGCCATATAAAGTCCAAAGAAGAAGAAGAAGCCTGAAGGAGGAGATTACTAGTAAACAAACGTTTACCCTTTTATCTGTGGATTAATTGTCGGAGTAGAGGACCTTGTGCATTTCAGGTAAAATAACAACGCAATATTTATATCCCAGGACAAATTAGCTAGCAACAGCAAGCTAGCTAGCAAAATTTACATAAATGTTGAATACTTTTCGACCTGTTCCAAAATTAATATAATTGGTTCAGTGTTTGTTTTGATATTTCAACCTGAGTGTCCTGATCACGTCTGGTGTGGGTGAACAAAATCAACATGCGCGCGATGGCGCACGCAGACGCACGCGTGCGTGTGGTCTGGTCAGCATGTTAGCCATGAGTTAGCCTGCTCCGGAGCAAGTTGGTTCTGAAGGATTCGCTACCGTAGAAATGTACCTGGCTAAAAAGTGAGCCAATTTCATATGGCCGGTTATCCGAGTTGAACTCAGTTGACCAAAGTTACCATGTTAACGCCTTAAAACTGCTTCGTAGGATACCCCTCTGGTATTGTTTTGCAATGTTTTGACTGATTTCATGTCAATGCTAATATGGCAAGCTAGCTAGTTAACCAACAACTGTAACAATGTGTTTGAGGGACAGCAAGTGCTCATTGTGCAAATGTATTTATTTTTTCAATAAACATTTGGAGACTAAATATACACTGATCAAAAATATAAACGCAACATGCAACAATTTCAGTTACAGTTCATATAAGGAAATCAGTCAATTGAAATAAATAAATTAAATCTATGGATTTCACTTGACTGGGAATACAGTTATTCATCTGTTGGTCACAGACACCTTAAAAAAAGGGATGTGGATCAGAGAACCAGTCAGTTTCTGGTGTGACCACCATTTCCCTCAAGCAGCGCGACACATCTCCTTCTAATAAAGTTGATCAGGCTGTTGATTGTGGACTGTGGAATGTTGTCCTACTCCTCTTCAATGGCTGTGCAAAGTGGATGAGTATTGGCGGGAACTAGAACACGCTGTCGTACACATCGATCCAGAGCATCCCAAACATGCTCAATGGGTGACATGTCTGGTGTGTATGCAGGTCATGGGAGATTTTCAGCTTCCAGGAATTGTTTACAGATCCTTGCGACATGGGGCTGTGCATGCTTAAACATGAGGTGATTGCCATGGATGAATGGCACGACAATGGGCCTCAGGATCTCGTTACTGTATCACTGTGCATCGAAATTGCCATCGATAAAATGCAATTGTGTTTGTTGTCCGTAGCTTATGCCTGCCCATACCATAACCCCACCACCACCATGGGGCACTCTGTTCATAACATTGACATCAATAAACCGCTCACCAAACGACACCATACATGCTGTCTGCTATCTGCCTGATGCAGTTAAAACTGGGATTCATCCGTGAATTGCACACTTCTCCAGCATGCCAGTGGCCATCGAAGGTGAGCATTTACCCACTGAAGTCGGTTACGACGCTGAACCGCAATCAGGTCAAGGCCCTGGTGAGGACGACAAGTACGCAGATGAGCTTCCCTGAGATGGTTTCTGACAGTTTGTGCAGAAATTATTTGGTTGTGCAAACCCACAGTTTCATCAGCTGTCGTTGTGGCTGATTTCAGATGATCCCACAGGTGAAGACATCGGCTGTGGAGGTCCTGGGCTGGTGTGGTTACACGTGGTCTGTGGTTGTGAGGCCGGTTGGACGTACTGCCAAATTCTCTAAAATGATGTTGGAGGCACCTTATGGTAGAGAAATGAACATTCAATTCCCTGGCAACAGCTCTGGTGAACATTCCTGCAGTCAGCATGCCAAATGCACGCTCCTTCAAAATTTGAGACATCTGTGGCATTGTGTTGTGTGACAAAGCTGCACATTTTAGAGTGGCCTTTTATTGTCCCAAGCACAAGGTGCACCTGTGTAATGATCATGCTGTTTAATCAGCTTCTTGCTATGCCACACCTGTCAGGTAGATGGATTATCTTGGCAAAGGAGAAATGCTCACTAACAGGGATGTAAACAAATGTGTGCACAAAATTTGAGAGAAATAAGCTGTGCTGCTGCATATCCCAAAACAAATAGCTGCCTATTTGTCATCACTTAACATAACGCCCACCTGACCCTCCCACCATTTCTCAGCCACTGCCTCCTCCCACTTCTCTGTTTGTCTTTGATGATTGCTCCACGTTGACACTCGTCAAGCCCCCCACTTTTTGTGCATATGGAACATTTCTGGGATCTTTTATTTCAGCTCATGAAACATGGGAACAACACTTTACATGTTGCGTTTATATTTTTGTTCAGTGTAGTTTACATGTTGTCAACATAAGCCAACCCCGTCTGTTTTGCTCCATAGTTGAGCACACGTCGGTTTTGTTGCTACACAACCAACTCATCTATAAAACAGCCTGCTCGTCAGCTCTGATCCAGCATGGTCCTAAAGCCAGCCTGTTAAACTGCATTTTTGAATTGGGATTGGAAGGAGTTTAATTTTAATTGCTGGTATTGAACTAGGGTATACTCTGCCATACCCAATTGACACTCCTGCTTTTCAGTGACTTCTATAACAACTCAATGTGTTAGTTGCACACAGTAAGCCTATAGTATTGGGTAAGCCTATTTTATGTTGTATGTAAACTAAAGATATATTATTTTCAAAGTTGTACAAAGGTTGTCAGTCTACTAAGTGATCCCTGGACTGATTAAAGTGAGAACTCTATATAATCAATTGCAATTCAGTTAGGAAGGACGCCTGTATCTTTGTAGTGACTGGATGTGTTGATACACCATTGAAAACCTAATTAATAACTTCACCCCGCTCAAAGGGATATTTAGCTTCTGCTTTTTAAAATGTTTGCACATTTACCAATCGGTGCCCTTCTTTGCGAGACATTGAAAAACCTTTGGTCTTTGTGGTTGAATCTGTACTTGAAATTCACCACTTGATTGAGGGACCCTACAGATAATTGTATGTGTGCGGTACAGAGATGGGGTAGTCATTCAAAAAGAATGTTAACCACTATTATTGAACACAGAATGAGTCCACGTGATTTGTTAAGCACAACTTAGACTTGCCATAACAAAGGGGTTGAATACTTATTGATTCAAGACATTTTTGCTTTTTGTTTGTTATACAAACAAAATTCCACTTTGACATTATGGGGTATTGGGTGTGGATCAGTAACACAAAATGTCAATTTAATCCATTATAAATTCAGGCTGTAACACAATAACATGTGGAAAAAGTAAAGGGATGTGAATACTTTTTACTACCACATAAATGCACTTGTTGTAAAATGGGATGCATCATTGGGTAAGTTTCAGATTCATGAATGATCATGACATCCATAGGTAACTGTAGTTCATTCCTTCTGCAGCTGCAGCACACACCACCACTCCTACTACTCTTTGTTAGTGTGATCTCACACTGGTTGAACATGCATCCTTCTTTTTCACATGTCAGAGCTTTGTGGTAGATTATTGCATGGCCCTTTTGTTGTTTTAAAAAATATCTCTTCTTTATTTAACTAGGCAAGTCAGTTAAGAACAAATTCTTATTTACAATGACGGCCTAGGAACAGTGGGTGAACTGCCTTGTTCGGGGGCAGAACGACAGATTTTTTGCCTTGTCAGCTCTGGGATTTGATCAAGCGACCCTTCAGTTACTGGCCCAACGCTCTAACCGCTAGGCTACCTGCCGGTTTAATGCTTCATGAGCACTAGGAATTCACTCCTTTCCCATTCTTTGCGATAGCCTTTCCCCTTTCCCCTTCTGAAAGGGATGCCGTTTTTACAGCCGTAGAAGTGAGATGATGTGTAGTCTGTTGAAGTTCTGCTTTGTTAGTAACATTCAATACGAGTGGTGTTCCGTGTTAGTGGAGGGTGGGTGGTATTATCTACTGTATATAGCTAGTACTGTTTTTTTGTACTGTGTTTATGTTAAATTATGAAGTATATGTGTGTTTTAAAGAGTACATGCTCACTGTCTGAATGAACCTCAGTTATTTATCAGAGAGGGAGAGAGAACACGGAATGATTTTCTAGGAATTAAAATGCTGCTCTATAGTGGAGGGTGGCCCGACTGAGTGTCCCGAGGCCCTGCTGCTGTTGCAACCCTCTCACACAGGTGTGCAGTAAATCAGCTGTAGGCCGGGTGACGAGTGCTGGTGTCTTGCCACCAACCTGTGCTGCTGCATATCCCAAAACAAATAGCTGCCTAATGAGAGGATTACAGGTTGTCAATCACTTAACATAACGCCCACCTGACCACCTCCCAGCCACTGCCTCCTCCCACTTCTCTTTGTCTTTTGAGGATTGCTCCACGTTGACACTTTGTCTCCACTCCGCCATGGACTCAGATGCATTGAGCTCACTTTCTTTCCTCAGCGGGTGTCATGCATGCACCCTATGCTAATACAGGGTCATCCCTCCGGACATCCTAGACCTATAGAGGTTAACGACCTAAGGGCGGGGCGGCATTTTCAGTATAGCCTGTGGTTTGGGAAATGAGCTTCGGTAAACTTATGCAAAAGTTTGCTGGTCATGACGTTTCAGTTTTAGCAATGTGGGTTAAAGTGTAGCTGTGTTCGTCTGTTGTACGTTACAGAGCAAGATTCCTGCCCAGTTGATAATTGCACACCTATTGAGCTGTGAAAATGGAAGACTTTACGCTAATAGGCTACTGTTAGTTAAAGGCTCTGTTGTGTGAATATGTGAATTTGAGTCGATGGTTTATTTCCATTGATGGATCAACTCCCTCAGTGCCTTACTCTTCATGGAGTAATAGTTTAGTATGGGGACCTTGGTACTACAGAGTTCAGAACCATCTGGTCCATGGAGGTCCAGGCCTCTCTCCTTCATTAGAGGGGTTGGTCCTATGGTACGACGTCTCTGAAAGTATAAATCGTTGGCCCTTGGAAGAAGACCACCTCAGGGACCCCCTGATGCCACAATAAATCACAGACCTATAATGGAAAGCCAACTACACAAGGAGTGCTAAAGTACTGTGTAACAGGTATCAAAGATTAATGGGCAGCATTCTCAGTCTATGGGCTATGGTAGTGCCCGACCCCCACGACCCCTGCTGTAAATCAAAAGAACAGCTCTGAAGTCTGCACAAAAACAAAACCTGAATGGGGAATCTGAATATCTTCCACATAACACTGTTAATAAGTGAAAGCTCAATTTAAGAGGTCATAATAAATCATTTGTCATAAATTGGGTCTGGTTAGGAGAACTTTTGCCGCCATCATTATAAACTAAACACAAGTTTTGTATGTTGATGGTGATCTGGTTTGGCTGCCACAGAGCTAAGCCACCATGTTTAGTTAAGTACTTGTTAGATATTAATGCACTGATGGAGCTAGGAACACAAGCATTTCGCTACACCCTCAATAACATCTGCTAAATATGTGTATGCGACCAAAAACATTTGATTTGATTTGTACATACATCTCTCTTTTTCTTTCTCACTCTCCACTTTTTTCACTTACACATAATGTATTAACATGCATGGCCCCTCGATTATTGAAATAACATTTATTCCACACAAATGACATCATCGCTTTTGCATGCAATTAGACAAAGATTGAATCTCATTGTGAGGGGCCCAACACTCCCCCACACCACTGTCTCTGTGATCCATCTCTCCACCACTCCCAAAGACACTCGCTCCTCAAAGCCACCTTTTATTTGGCTTATGGTGATCAAGATTAATTTGGTGTCAAAGGAAGTCAAAAGGATTCCCAGTTAGCCGCCAGTAGAGGCCAAACCCTAGGCAGGCCCCTTTCTTTCTGCAGAGATCAATGGAGACGTGGCAGATTGCTTGCTCGCTCACTGTCTGTCTGTCTGTCTGTCTGTCTGTCTGTCTGTCTGTCTGTCTGTCTGTCTGTCTGTCTGTCTGTCTGTGTGTTTAAGGAGGCCCATAGCCCTTGCCAGGTCAGATGTTTCTCATCCATTTCTCTACAACTCAAAGACAAAAAGAGTAAAACTAAAATGTTTGGTTAGACATCAAACTCACTGAGTAGGTGGGACACTGGCTTTGCCTGGTTCTATCTGACTGACCAATAATAGTAAATATCGGACTACCATAGTAAGAATTACAGTTCTGCAAAATGATGTTTCTCAGAAGTGTGGTTGCTTGAATGGTTCAATGAGTTTTAAGATGTTCTGACTCCATGCATCAGACTGAGAAAGACAGGAATCTCTGTTCTCGACCAGGGGCTCTGGCAAAAAGGCCACAGGGAACACATTTGATAGTCAGTAGGTCCATTCATACAGAGCATGGTTGACACCAGAAGTATCTCTGCGTTCAAGAGTCAGAGGCAGTCTGCATGCCTGACATAACTGCTTTATGTTGGCCATCTCATGTGGTCAACTCGTGCTGATGTAAAACTATATTGTACACTGTAAAGGGGTTGCATTGAATTTGACTGTAACTTACAGGCAGCTCATTGCCAAGTTACTGTATTTCATATTGCAGTACACCGACTGTAATCTAAATACAGTATCAATGCATGTACTGTGTAATGACACACAGTACACTAGTGGAGAATTGACTGTATTATACTGTAAAAAAAATGCTACTGTAATCGTAATGAATGTGTGAATAAATGGATGAATGAAATTCATTGTGGGGAGGTGGGGTTTGTATTTCACAGTATTTTACTGCAAAACAGACCAATCCGGGGCAAAACAGACCAAAAGCACATGGCAAAATGCTAAACCATTAAAGGAGGACTACACTTATTTGGCCTCATTTTAGATTTGGTTCATTAAGAAATGCTAGTGGCCATGACATGATTGAATTCAAACATGAGTTGGTTTCTGGGTGTGGTTAGATGTGGGTGTCTCTTGTGTGTGTTCACAGGTGGGAAAAGTTAGCCAAATATCTTTAGCTGGCTGGTGTTTTATCGTGGCAAAGTTGGTTTGTCTTTGGATAGCGTATCTCTCAGGTTGCACATATTTTAGTTGTCTCATTAAATGCTTTCAATATTTGTATATGAATTTCTACAATTTATAGTTGGTGAGGTTTAAGTCATTGAAATTTGGAGCTATTGACCTTTTAAAATATTGTCCCATGTACATTGTGTAATTTACTGATGGTCCCTAACTAACCCCATAGGGATATCAAATGTCAAACCAAATTGACCATGGGCATTATGCAGCAGCGCTAGGAATTGATTATTACTTACATTTACATTTTAGTCATTTAGCAGACGCTCTTATCCAGAGCGACTTACAGTAGTGAATGCGTACATTTCATAATTTTTTCCCCCCGTACTGGTCCCCCGTGGGAATCGAACCCACAACCCTGGCGTTGCAAACACCATGCTCTACCAACTGAGCCACACACTTGAGTGCTGCCAGCTGTGGGCAGGATTAAAATAAACCCAACCCACGAAAAACTGTTACGGTATCCTTCGTTCCGTGACAAACAATATTTACCTATCATCTTTCAAATCTCAGTTTTGGACGACATTGACTTTATGGCCAAAATTATTCTATTTACACTTTGTAGTCAATTTTGACACTAGAATAAATGTTTCTGACTCATATCGATGCCACATATGCTATTTTCAAAATGAGAAGTTGCTTTTTTAGGGGCAGTTGCGCTTGAAAGGTTTAAGATTTGCTGCCACTCCAGTATATCCCCTACATTTTTTTAAAAAGTTGATGGGGCACTACTACCACATACCAACTAACTACTACAGCACTCTCACTAACGGATGCAACAAATTTTGCCTCTTACAATGCACACCTCAAAATATGTTAATGAGCCAGAAACAACAATACCGTGCAACCACTAATGGTCAAAAGGTTTTTGGCACTCCATAAATACGGTACGGTACTGTGTTCTATGGGATGGAATTACAGTACCATTCGAAATACAGCAATTCTTTCCCTGCCAACAAAATATATTTCACAGTTTTTTTACTGTTGATAACACCCATAATTACTATTATAAATTACAGTTTTCTGTTACAGTGTGTCGCATAAGTGGTGAAATAGATAGGGAGTGTGTTGTGATAGAAGTGTGTGCGATTTTGAACTGCAAAACTAGAAATATGCCCTTAAATAGTGCTTATCTACCTTGATCATCTCACTCAGGATTTAGCAGATAATCTGGTCTCATATTGTTGGAACTTGCCTTTAAATTAAGGGTCTGGAGTGGGTAGGTGCTCTTTTTGTTGCACACCAGTATCTCAACATGCACATCTTCATATGCTCATTTATCACTCCAGTGTTAATCTGCTAAATTGTAATTATTTGCTCCTATGGCCTATTTATTGCCTACCTCCTCATGCCTTTTGCACACACTGTATATAGACTTTCTTTTTTTTCTACTGTATCATTGACTTGTTTATTGTGTTATTGGCTTGTTTGTTTACTCCATGTGTTGTTGTCTGTGTCACACTGCTTTGCTTTATTTCGGGCCAGGTCGCAGTTGTAAATGAGAACTTGTTCTCAACTTGCCTACCTGGTTAAATAAAGGTGAAATAAATCAAATAAAATACAAATAAAAAGGTGGCTCATTCAAGTTCTTGTTTAGTGAGTCATGAAATTGGCCTCAAATTCTAATAATCTGTTAGTGACATTTTGATGAATAATTGCCCACTACTGTCAGTACAGTTTCGTGTCAATTTAAGCAACAATATTGTCCTCCCACATTATGGGTGTAACGGTGCTGAAACACTATCATTAGAAGATTTACTCACCATTTTCAGTGAAACTTCAGTTACTGGAAGCACATGTGGCATTCTTAAATTATAATGACTTTGCATAGACCAATGAATGAAATTGGAGTGAATCGGTCAGCTGATTTAAATTGAATAACTTTATATTTATGTAGATCTGTCACAACAACCATCTGTTGGTTTACATATCATGGAATATAATTTGTCTCTGACAACTCTACCAAAGTTGTTTTTACTTGCTTTACGTAAGATATCATTATTAAAATGTAATAGGATCATTTCATCAAATTTGACAAGTTTCTATTGATAACTGACTACTGATAAATGTCCTGAAATAACTTTAAAGGGTCAATCTGCAATTGGTACATACATTTTTAGACTTTAAAATGTATGATTCTCTAACAAAACAACTTAGAAATGCCTCATGAGATTAATTCAACTGTCGTACTCCATAACCCAAAATATCAACTTTTACTCCATTGTTTGAAAACAATGTATAGATTCAAAACATGGTTAAAACTATAATGTTGATCTCATGGATGGTCAGTCCTTGCATCCATAGCTCTGTCTATGAATTTAAGAGTGGTTACATTTCTCCAGCCCCATCCCTCAGCTGTTTACCAAAACAGTGACCAGTTGTTACATAAAACATCCTCCATTCAGGCTGCAAAGACGTCTGTTTCCTCCTTAACTCAATTTAATGGCCCGCCGGCCTAAAACAAAACTGGGAAAATATGCGTACTGTCTTAATAAAACACCGTCACCACCATGCGAGAGTGACTAATGCTACTTCCTGATGTTGCGCACCATGTTCAGCCATGGGTAAAAAATAGACTGCTGTAACCTGATTGGCTGAACGTGATGTGCAACATCAAAATGGTGGTGTACAAACATTTTCATATTTTTTTTTTTTTAGGCCAGCGAGCCATTAAATCAAATTAAGGATGACACTGACGCCTTTGCAGACTGAATAGAGGACGTTTTATTTAAGAACCGGTTGCTGGGGGACACCAGTGCATTACCGGTTGTGCCGCTTAAAGATGCAATATGCAGAAATCGCTCCACCATTTCCTGGTTGCAAGAATTCTAATAGTTTGCTTAATTTCAGTTTATGTGCCAAACCAACAAGCAGTCACTGTGTAGAGAATCATTGTCCCATCTAAACCGCTGTGAAATATATTTTCAATAAACAAAAATACTGTATTTTCAGCTGCTTGAAGCTGGTGTACAAAACCGAAAGTAAAAGATGCAAAAACGAAACTCAAGAACAAGAAGCATAGAAATAGATAACATAGAACTAGCTTCTTAGACTTGCATTCAATGAGAATGACAGATCTGCAATACACGCCTAAAAAGTTAGATATTGTAGCTTTAATGCAGGAAGTCAATAGCAATGACAAATCTGGTGGAAGCAGGGCTATGATTTCCCTAATAATCCTGTTTACATGGACACATCTGAAATCAGGCTACCTGATGGGGCTTTGATAAATGCATAAAATTCCCAGTCAAAATAAACATTCTACCACATCACATCGACCATATAAAGTTTGTTTGAGTTCGGACATGTAAAGTTTGTATGCGAAAACTATTTCTGAGATGCATGCTTTCAATTTTTTCCAAACTCACTTCACTCGCGCAAAAGAGGGAGTTTTGGTCTGCTGGTGCCAGCACGTGCACAGCTCAAATACACCTTATGCCGATTAAGATAAGTAGAGTAAGGTGTTTACATGACTAATGCCATATTCTGCCTACTGCCATAATCAGTTTAATATTGAATTGTCAGTATGCATGTAAATGTACTCCTTGATAGGTATATTGACAGTTGGTTTGAATATTGAGGATGGGGGGGGTCTAGACATTCTCACGCTCAGATCTCCAGCTTTGATGTCCCGATTCCTCTTCATATCCTGGATGTGTGCTCCGAAAAGGGAGAACGCCTTGCAATAAAAGACACATAGTCTGAGAGCTTTTCTTTTAACCATCCGCAAACCCAGACAAGCATAATGAAAAAAAGAGAGAAAAGTTTCCCCCACTGAATGAAGCCCCTTTCTCAACTCTAGGCAGCTCCACAATGCCCCCTGAAAAGATGGATAGAGTGATTGTCCTGTTTAGTGATCCGCAAACTGAGAGAGGTGGGGGTCCAGTCTGGAGGGCACGCCTGCACCGTGCCTGACCTGACACCACTGGCTCGGGTGGGTGGTTGGGGGCCATGTCCGGCCAAGGGCAGCAATGAGAGGAAAGGTCCCCTGAACAATGGAGGCCCTTGGGAAAGAGAAGGACCTCGTCCCTGTCATGTGGGGCCCTGCAGAGCCACGGAGCATGGCGGACTCCAGACAAGGAATGGGATAAGCATAATGAAGGAAAAACTTCTACTTATATGGACCATATCTGCTATGGAGGAAAGTTGGAGCCTGTGCTATGATTTCAGGGCACAACGGATTGCAAAATCATTCACGAGCGTGCATGTACGTGTACACATATACTGTACATACTGTACACACCACACAGTCATAGTTTTTGGTTTGGATCGAAATAAACTCCTCCAACAATCTGTAGTCAGTTGGTTGCTCTTTTGACAATTATGTGTCAATAAGCCCCCATCCTGACAGCCATTCGTAAAGTCCATGGTGCTGATGGCAGGATTGTCTTGTAGAAGCTTCTGGTAGCTTAAGGAGGATTCCAGGTCCTTTCTGTCTGATGGTCTCAGAGCTGTAAGAGTGACGCTCATTTGCTTCTGAATAACTCTCCTTTCTTCCCTATTTTTCTATCTTGTTATAGACAAAGCAATGCATACTGGGGGTGGGTAGGGTGTGTGTGTGTGTGTGTGTGTGTGTGTGTGTGTGTGTGTGTGTGTGTGTGTGTGTGTGTGTGTGTGTGTGTGTGTGTGTGTGTGTGTGTGTGTGGATGGGGAGGGATCTCTTGCTTGACTCATGAAATAATCATAATCATGAACACCTTGAAATATGCTGTGCTATTTATCCTTAAACAAATACTGTAAGTATCTCGATATCTAAGAACACCATTCACGCCCCTCAAAAGTAATTTGCATAGACCTTGAACATTGAGAATGGAAAAGTACTAGAGTAGTTGAGTAATAATTGAAAGAGTAAAATAGTGATCCAGAATTGGGAAAGTTTTGATATTGATATCTCACTCGAAATACAACACCTCCCTCAAGGGTGCGTGCTTAGTCCCCTCCTGTATTCCCTGTTCACCCACGACTGCTTGGCCACACACAACTCCAATACCTTCATCTAGTTTGTTGACAACACGACGGTGGTAGGCCTGATCACCAACACCAATGAGACAGCGTACAGGGAGGAGACTTGGCAGTGTGGTGCCAGGACAACAACCTCTCCCTCAACGTCAGTAAGACCAAGGAGCTGATCGTGGACTACAGGAGAAAGAGGGGAGAGCACACCCCCATTCACATCGACGGTGCTGTTGTGGAACACGTTCAAAGAGCTTCAAGTACCTTGGCGTCCGCATCACTAAGGACTTAACACGGTCCACAAACACCCGCACAGTCATTAAGAGGGCACGACAGCACGTCTTCCCCCACAACAGGCTGAAAAGATTTGGCATGGGCGCTCGGATACTCAAAAAGTTATACAGGTGCACCATCGAGAGCATCTTGACTGGCTGCATCACCGCTTGGTACGGCAAATGCACCGCCCTAGACCACAAAGAGCTACAGGGGTTGGGTCCGAGACAGCTTTTAACCCCAAGCCATAAAATAAATAGTTAATTAAATTGTTACCCGCACTATCTGCATTGACCCTATCTTGCACTGACTCTATGCACACTCACAAGACTAGATATACACACTATATACACTCTCACTCTCACACACTAGGCTGACACTCACACAAAACCCACACACATTCACATACACACAAACACACACACACACTTTAACACTCATCATATGCTGCTGCTACTCAGTTCTTTATTCTTACTCTTATTATTATATATCCTGATGCCTAGTCACTTTACCCTGCCTTCATGTACATATCTACCAAAAATACCTCGTACCCCTGCACATTGATCTGGTACTCCCTGTATATAGCTTCATTCTTGTGTATTTTATTCCTTTTTATTTGTATAACTGCATCATTCAGAAGGGCTCATGAGCAAGCATTTCATAGTAAAGTCCACACCCTTTGTATTAGGCGCATGTGACAAATACCATTTGAATTGAAATAGTGTTATTGAATCTTTCAGGACAATGTAGTGTCAGCAAATAGAAGAAAATCAACATTTCAGGTCCTTGTCAATCTGAGGCCAGCTCAGAAAAGCAGTAAGGCTCGTGAAAACCTTCCCAGGCAAAGAACTCCGAGGACACAGACTCCCAGAAATAGTCAAATGAGATGCAGTCTTACAGGCATCTTTCATTATGATTCAACTGAAAACTAAATTGGATTTCCCCTTTTGGATCAGGAAACTCCACGGGCAAAACCAGAAAGGGAAACGTGTTCGTTCAGGGATTCTTTTGAGCTTTCATGAAAATGTTGGTCTGGATGTGACATGTTCCACATTTGCATAACTTTGAATGACTTTTGCATTGGCTTTCAATATTCCTGTTGATATGTGACTCGGGTCAAGGAGAATTGTTTGAATTGTTCAAATGTACGGAAAAGTACTGGGAATCCCATTATTACAGCATAATTTAGCCATTAAAAATGACTTTTGCATTTTGTAGTTTTTGATGCATAAGTACTGCATAATCATGTGTAGGCTATGTGGTCTAACATTGAAGAGGGAATGGGGTTTAAAATAAGTCTGTGAATAAATCATTTGGTTGTCCTTCTGCAAGGTTCTCCCATCTCCACAGAGGAACTCTAGAGCTCTCTCAGAGTAACCATTGGGTTCTTGGTCACCTCCCTGATCAATGCCCTTCTGCCCCGATTGCTCAGTTTGGCTGGGCGGCCAGCTCTAGGAAGAATCTTGTTGGTTCCAAACGTCTTCCATTGAAGAATGATGGCAGTGACTGTGTTCTTGGGGACCTTCAACGCTGCAGACATTTTTTGGTACCCTTCCCCAGATCTGTAGCTTGACACAATCCTGTCTCGGAGTTCTACGGGCAATTCCTTCGACCTCATGGCTTGGTTTTTGCTCTGACATGCACTGTCATCTGTGGGACCTTATATAGACAGGCATATGCCTTTCCAAATCATGTCCAATCAATTGAATTTACTACAGGTGGACTCCAATCAAGTTGTAGAAACATATCAAGGATGATCAATGGAAACAGGATGCACCTGAGCTCAATTTCGAGTCTCATAGCAAAGGGTCCAAATACTTATGTAAATAAGGTATTTCTTTTTTTTAATTGTAATAGATTTGCGAAATTTCTAAAAAACAGTTTTTGCTTTGTCATTATGGGGTATTGTGTGTAGATTGATGAGGATTTTTTTTTTAATCCATTTTAGAATAAGGCTGTAACGTAACAAAATGTGGAAAAAGTCAAGGGGTCTGAATACTTTTCGAAGGCGTTGTAATTGTTATTACGGTTTAAGTGGTATGTTAATTAGTGTGTTAAACATCAAAAGTTGGTCATAACAAAATTCCTAGAACTGAAAGAACGGGGTTCTGTTTTGACACTAACACATTTTATTGTCTACAAAACAGGCCTGAAGCTTTCAACTGTTTTGTTTGCTTTAAAGGGATAGTTCGAGATTTTGCTAACTAAGCTCTTTTTTCTACTTACCCAGAGTCTGAACTTTTTACGTTCCTGTGTGCAGTGTGAAGGAAATTGAAGGTACTTTCCGAAGCCATTGCTAGCGTTAGCGCAACCTTCAACTTTCTTCCCACTGCACACAGAAACAGAGAAATAGTATCCGTGAGTTCATCTGACTCTGGGTAAGTAGAAAAAAGGACTTAATTGCCAACATGTCGAACGATCCCTTTAAACTACATGAGTCATATGTCAAAAAGGTGCCCTAGTTAAGGGAGAGCAACAGTTCATATGCATTGTGACTCATGCTTCCATTTTATTCTCTCTGTACACAGAGCCAAGTATTTAAAACCTGATAATGACACAATCATTGATTAAAGCTATGGCTCTGTGAGCTGGCTCGCTGTAGATATCACATTCCTAACAGTACTTAAAGTCAGATGTCAGAATGACATGTTACAGCAGCACCAAATCATTTTTTTACCTCATAGCTTATATGAATTGTGGGAGTGAGGGAGAGGTTTCCCAATGGTTTCCCAATGTTACCCCATCAGCTAAATCACACAAAATATTGCCTGCATGCCTGCCTCTCTCTCTCTCTATTTCTCTCTGTCTGTCTCTGTGCACCATATGACATTCTTGTGCTGAGAGCCCACGCTTTTGTACTTTTGAATGTCTTTAGGGTACCAGAACCACATCGGACAGGCTTATTATAAAGAGTGGACTTGGACCCTCTCTCATCCTTTCTCTTCTCTTCCCAGTCTCTCTTCTTCTCCTTTGGGTTAGCCGCCCTGCCATTTAGGATGCTCCGTCTTCTCCTCTGTTCGCCTAGCAAAAGAGGACATAATCCCCATTGTAACTGCTGCCCGGGTCAGGGACAAAAATGAGCATAAACAAACAAAGAGAGGAGCGATGGGAGCCTCTAATCAGGTTAGCCCTCTTAGTCCCGCTCTATCCGCCGGCAGCAGAAACCGCCAGGATGGCCGTCCAGAACGTCATTCCCTGCTGCATCCCTCTTTATGTTCGAAAATAATACTCAATGTGTACACTATAGACAGTGCTGACTAGGGTTTAGCCGCCAGTGAACTCAATTATGTTCATCATTTCAGAATGATAACAACAAAAATGTCCGAATGACAACAGTGTGTGCGAATGACAAGGAATGTTTCATAAATACAGTGTGTGTGCGCGAGTGCTCGTGTGCATTAAATCCTTATAAATATGAATTGTTCCAGCTAAGGGCCAGGGAATGTGACCTTTTGCTGGGGCTTGGGCAGATCTTCCTCACGCAGCAAACAATGCGTCCCAGTTCAAAGTGATCCGACTAGCATTTTGGAGGCCCATCGTCACCCTCTGAGAACTCAAAGTTATCTGTACTGTAAAAGAAACTATACAAGAAAACTCCCAAGCCTACAACATTTTTATTCTCATGGGATTGTTCAACTGGAGCAGCCATACGGCTAAGCAATAGTTCAAGTGGATTCATTTGCTTTACAAAACAATTGGTTCTCCAGGCACTATAGCTGGCAGTTAAGGATGGTGGTTTGTATTACAGAGATTCTTGAAAATGAAAAGCTTGTTTATTTACTCTTCTTTCCCGCTAGTAATAGGGCCTGTTCTCACCACCATTTACATAGAGATTCTGGGATGTTGACAATAGAGACTTGATTGTCGAGCATTTAAATATAGAGGCATGGGGCCACCACAGGTCCTTCTAATGCAGTCATTGGGAGTTTAGCAATCAAGACCATTTGGCTAATCACCGAGTCTGCATACATTGGGCTGACATGCATAATGTAACACTTGCAACCAGTGGATAGTCACTTAGTGGCTGAGGCAACTAGTGTAGCTAAAGGTTAGAACAATGCAAACTAGTTGACAGAGATATCGGAAGTATAATGATGCAGGGTATGGTATCAAACTGAAATTCAACACATTTTAGTAAAGTTTTTTTTTGCAGACGTTCTTTCTTTATTCTCCTTAAGACCTGTACTGAGTCAATCAGTTAAACCCCCGTCGACCATCTCCTCCCCAACCTCCTCCAACCTCCTGCCAACCTCCCCCATCCTGATCCTTAATAATGGGCCAGGGGACAAAAGATCCCGAGGAGAGAGGGCGAGTCCCCTTGGTTGACGTCACCCAAGCCCACGTCAAAAGGCACCACCACAGGCACATGAAAGCAGTGGTTGGGCCAACTTTAACAGGCCGTCCTGACGGACGTTTACGACCTCCATAGCTCCAGTGGAGCAGCAGCTAAAGCCATCATGGGCCAACCGGGGCATCCCCCCTCACCCCGACCCTCTAAACGCAAACAGGGTTTCAGGGAGTTGAAATGAAAAACATGGGGAGCAGAGCCAGAGCGAAAATACCTGAAACGCCTCCATGTCATTCCTGCTCCATTTGATCTTTCGGCAGCCAGAAGATGTGCCATTCCCATGATCGAAGCTTCAAGGTTCTATGTAGGGATCACAATGCCAAACAACAAGAGCGAGAAGGCCTGCAGCATGTCTCAATGCACACACAGCAACTTCAGTTTGACAAGGCTGGTGGCACTGAATTTCTGGAGCAGGGACCCATTTATGAAGTCGAAGCATTAGTAAAAAAGAAAACGTATGTTTGTTTACAGGGTGCTTGTTGAGATGTGCAGAATGCCTGTGGTGTGTGAAGATGCCCTAGGACATTTCACTCAGTCCCGATGAATCATCTCCGGGAGAACATTAACAAATGGCAGCCGCAGAACAACAGCCTAAACGGAAGGCCCATGAGCTGCCATTGAGGTGCCGAACAATGAAGTATTGGCATTGACTAAACAATTCCACTGAAGCTGTTCACTTCTACCCACGTCTGCTTTCAGTGTTCCATCAACATCTAATTAATGATATGTATTGAATTTGAAATGTAGTTCGAGTTAAGGTTTTCCCACTGCCACAAATAAATGGAATGCCACTTAGTATGGATAGGCACATTCCTGAAGGTATTCTGAATGATAACAATGATATGAAAAAATGTAATCAATAAACGTTGAATAGGGTTGTCTATAACTGCTTTTCGCATTAGTGAGGTCTATACCACATACACTACATGACCAAAAGGATGTTGAAACCTGCTCTTTGAACATCTCATTCCAAAATCATGGGTATTAATATGATGTTGGTCCCCCCCTTTGCTGCTATAACAGCCTCCACTCTTCTAGGAAGGTTTTGCACTAGATGTTGGAACATTGCTGCGGGGACTTGCTTCCATTCAGCCACAAGACCATTAGTGAGGTTGGGCACTGATGTTGGGCAATTAGGCCTGGCTCACAGTCGGCGTTCCAATTCATCCCAAAGGTGTTTGATGGGGTTGAGGTCAGGGCTCTGTGTAGGCCAGTCAAGTTCTTCCACACCGATCTCAACAAACCATTTCTGTATGGATCTCGCTTTGTGCACGGGGGCATTGTCATGCTGAAACAGGAAAGGGCCTTCCCCAACTGTTGCCACAAAGTTGGAAGCATAGAATTGTCTAGAATGTCATTGTATGCTGTAGCGTTAAGATTTCCCTTCACTGGAACTAAGGGGCCTAGCACGAACCATGAAAAACAGCCCTAGACCATTATTCCACCTCCACCAAGCTTTGGGCAGGTAGCGTTCTCCTGGCATCCGCCAAACCCATATTCGTTCGTCGGACTGCCAGATGGTGGCATCCTATGGCGGTGCCACGTTGAAAGTCACTGAGCTCTTCGGTAAGGTACTGCCAATGTTTGTCTATGGAGATTGCATGGCGGTGTGCTCAGTATTATACAACTGTCAGCTTATGTTTGCTTTGCTTGTTGTTGCAGTGTTTTATAAATCAGGCACGTACATGTTTACCTCCACACACCCCATAACTAACATATGAAGACGTAGGCTTGTGCTACATGTAGGTAGGTCTATGTGTTCTACATTTCTTTTGATAGAAACAAGTAGCACCTGTTCCTTCGATATGTCTCATCCATGCCTCAGACCCCAGTCCAGGCTCATATCACAGAAAACCATCATATGACTAATTCAACTCCGCTGTAGAGTGTGTTTGCTGGTACCATTCCCATTTAGATCATGTACAGACAGTCCAAAAATAACAAAGATCAGAACTCAGAGTTCAAGCATTTCTGCATTTGTGTGTTGTTGATACAAGAAAAAAGGTATATTGTGTGTTGAATGACGAATGTCAGTCTTTGTGAAGGTAGACAGCCGAGTTCGGATTTAGGCCTATGACAGTACAGTATTTACCTACAGTAGCCTACTTACCTAGCCCATTGCATCAAAGTCCATTTTTCAATGAAACCAAGAAACTCTTCACAAACCCACCTCCTACTTCCTGAACTTTATCAAAACACTAATCTCGAAGAATGGGGGTCCCCATACACTCATGCTTTCAATTATGAAATTAGGGGCGCTTTGGTGACCGCTTTTGGCTTTACTAACATTTCACATCCCTGGGTTTAGGTCTCCCAAACGCATACAAGGAGGTAAATGTAAAAACTGTTTGAAAACCTCTTATTGCCATCCTCAGGCGAATGTGCTCAACTGGCTCAATGTTCCCTCACCCATAGCCTATACCTAACCTTATGTTAAGCATTCCTCCGCTGGAAAATGTGCAATAAATGGCCACCAAGCACTATATATTACTGTAGCAGTATGGTGCATGGTGGTTGCATGGGTCCACTGATCTGATTCCCCTGAGGTCTCTGAATATGGCTACCGCAAACTACTGCCGTACCGACTGACTGGACGTGCACATTCCCTGGGGTTCTTAACTGGATGGACACATTTTATCAGCAAAACTATTCCACACATCCACACACACCCAACACACATGTAGGAAGCCTTAAACAAACGTAATCTTACATCATAAGATATATTCGGCTGCACATGCTTTTTTTTTTGTTCTCTCTCGCCAGTGCCTCTCCACGTGTGTTCCCGAAAGAGACGAATGACATCAACATGAATAATTTTCAAGAATGAGAGAAAAAGAAAACCTTGACTTCCAAAGTCTGTGCACCTAGGCCCCCCGTCACCATGGGAACAGGTCTGTTGTTATTTTTGGCCATCACGATCAATCTTACTATATCCTGGAGGACTTGGATAAGGGGGGGGGGGGCTGTGGCGGTATAGCCAGACATGTTCCACCCCTCCAACAGAAGTTCAGTGCTCCAGCAGAGTTTGATGGGTATTTAATGGGGGAGGGTGCTTTTCATCTGGCCCCGAGTTTAGGGGAAACCCTTCTCGTTTTCTCATATTCCCACCCTCAGTCGCTCACAAAGCCTCTTTAAGTGGTTTCAGATTCTATACTATGTCCTGGGCACCATCTCAACATGTGCTAAGTTGGGTTGGAGGGGCAGGGGGTTGGTCTACCCTGAGAATAGCAGGTAAATGCAACAAAAAGAAAATCACAGATTTAATGTCTGTGTGCACAGTCTGGTACCCATTATGTTGTACCCATTATCCGATGTGATGGCTGTCCACTGAAAAGTCTCCCTTTGTGTTACCCCATGGCTGCATACAATGCCTGAAATGCAGGTTCAAACACATTATTTGCATCGCTTTAGTATGAAGTTCTTACACACCTCAACATACTAAGTAGATACACCTGCACGCACACACACACACAGGCGCACACACACATGCACAAGGAGGAAAATGGCTTTAGTTTAGTTGATTTTACAGCATCCATACCTCAGACCTCTACCACATACAGCAGGCAACCTTCATAATGGCAGCAAAATAGTTTAAAAAATAGTTTTACTCATGAATCATTAGGTCAGTGCCCATGAAAGCACTTCATGGGTTGACCTAAAGTGCCACTTTGAACTCATGCCAACATCAGCGGGCTCACTTTAACTAGACAGAAAGCCACACTCCAATTAGACTAATTGGCATACCACTTACCTCCAATCGCTGCCCCTGATTAACTAATTAGAGCATTATCAACTCCTCTCAAACGAGCAACAGTTAAGGAAATTTCACTCCCTGATTTCTCTTTGTAAACTGCAGCGTATGTAAGATGACTATTATGTTGTCTCTGGTGAGCTGATCTCTGACGGCAGATGAGGATGTCCGTATTAAAAAGTCACACGTGTACTACAGAGAAATATACGATGATGATTTCCTATCTTCATTTTGTATAATGGGGTAGATCGAAGACACACGACCCCGCCTACCTTTACAAAAAGGCTCCAACACAATTATAGCATGCATGTTTGACGCTCATAGATCGGGTAGTACCTTGGGGCTCTGTCTAACATGACACAGTGCTATAATTACAGTTCAGGTTACTTTTCTTCACCACCCTGACTGAGGCATGTGAGGCACTTCCTCTCCCCTCAGAGCAGAGGCGGGGAGGTTCCTGTTCATCAGGGCCACCGCACCACGGCCCCTGGCCAAGGTCACCTGTCATACCACCACTTCCGGCTCAACCACACGGCCCTGGAGCTGTCTGCTGCATGGGGGACATGCTATACCGTAGACGAGGTGCCCCAAGTAGGCCTATCTATATCCATCTGCCAAAGGGCTCTGTCATTAACTACCATGCCTTCCATGTTTTACTACATGAGGTTGTTAGTCCAACTTCTTCTGCCTGATGCTAGTTAGCTAGCTATGTGTCCTGATTTCCCTGTGTACAAAAGATACAGGTCTGTGTGGCATTTGTAATATTTGCAGGATGCTACATTGATGCATAACAAATCATTTCCTGATGGATAGTTCTGCCTACCATATTCAATTTATCCAATCGTATTTTAGAATGGCCAATAATTCATTCCAGTTTCATGGAAGCCACTGTTAGTATTTTGTATCTACCCTGGGAGGATGAGATACCTAGAGGAAACTAGAAGAGCCTCTTTTACCGCTTATCAAAAATTGTTAAGGCATGCTTTGTAATCATAACAACTAGATTGCAAACAGATAGAAATATGTTAGATGTTAAGAACCCCTATGTAATCCATACCTTGTAAATACAGGCCCATGGGAGGGAAAATGCATGACTTTTCAGCCTCTATCCAGGGTAGGGGAATATGGACTTGGCTGTCAGATAGCATTTGCGTGTTAAGAGTTCTACTCTTTATTGATCTATGGCATCAGTCGCTTCATCGACTTGGCCTCTGAAGATCTGCACATGGTCTGTCTCTACGCTTTTCTCTGCTTATGTCATAATCAGGATAACTGTGTGTGTGCTTTGTCCTTATTGATTAATCTTCCACTAATATGTGTCTAGGACAGGTTTTGAGAAGGGCATTTGCTGTCAAGAAAAGGCGGGCTAGGTCATTGACCTCTGTTCCCAAGCAGAGGTGATTACATGGTAATGAGCTTTGGGCTAAATCCGGTTACTTATGTTTGAAACAGATCAATACATATTGTATTCATAGTTCATTATATTTCACAACAACAGATATATCAATTTGAACCCCCCCCCCCCAAAAAAAAGCTTGGAACTCCATGGCTCTTCTGCCATGGCTCTTCGCTGGCCATGGCAGAACACTGACATTCCTGTCTTGCAGGAAATTACGCACAGAACGAGCAGTATGGCTGGTGGCATTGTCATGCTGGAGGGTCATGTCAGGATGAGCCTGCAGGAAGGGTACCACATGAGTCCAGTCTCTCTCAGCCTATTGCGGACAGTCTGAGCACTGATGGAGGGATTGGGCATTCCTGGTGTAACTCGGGCAGTTGTTGTTGCCATCCTGTACCTGTCCCGCAGGTGTGATGTTCGGATGTACTGATCCTGTGCAGGTGTTGTTACACGTGGTCTGCCACTGCGAGGACGATCAGCTGTCCGTCCTGTTTGCCTGTAGTGCTGTCTTAGGCATCTTACAGTACGGACATTGCAATTTATTGCCCTGGCCACATCTGCAGTCCTCATGCCTCCTTGCAGCATGCCTAAGGCAAGTTCACGCAGATGAGCAGGGACCCTGGGCATCTTTCTTTTGGTGTTTTTCAGAGTCAGTAGAAAGGCCTCTTTAGTGTCCTAAGTTTTCATAACTGTGACCTTAATTGCCTACCGTCTGTAAGCTGTTAGTGTCTTAACGACCGTTCCACAGGTGCATGTTCATTAATTGTTTATGGTTCATTGAACAAGCATGGGAAACAGTGTTTAAGCCCTTTACAATGAAGATCTGTGAAGTTATTTGGATTTTTACAAATTATCTTTGAAAGACAGCGTCCTGAAAAAGGGACGTTTATTTTTTTGCTGAGTTTATATCTTTATTTTCTAGACCAAAACACAGTGAAATTAAAAACGCATTTCCAGAAGAAATCTAAAACTCATGACAGATTTGTGCTCCCGGGCCCCCTGCTAACTGCAGCATTTATATAGGTCCCTTGTCATTTGTCTGGCTTTGCTGCCCCCCTCAAGGACAAATAAACACTCTGTGTCTCTAGGGAAGATGAAAGGGGAATGTTCAAGATGGGGGCATTGTAAAATATGGGTTGTTTATGAATTTGAAGGACCAATAAAAAAGGATAGAAAAAACTTAAGTGCTGGATTTTAGGCAACCACCACGGGGTGTCCGTTCAGAACACGAGGAAGCAGTAGTTCCAGTTCAAGGATTTAATGAAGATCCAAACACACACACACACGCACACACACACATACAACACCACTCCCTCTTAAACTAATTGTGGTTCTGTAAAGAAAAGAGGAGAACTTAGGCAATGGCACAGTATGGGGAAAATATATACCTATTTGCATGTCAACAACCAAACAGGCTATGTGGACCCAAACACATGCTAGATGCACAAAGAACGATAGCGCAATGTAGAAATATCTACACATTTTAAAAACAACAAGCGTGAGCGATCTGCAACCGAAAATAGCCTAGCGCCACAGATAAACGCTAACATATGCTAATCGCTATTAAGCATGCTAAATAGTAATGCATTTTGGATGACAATGCTAATGCGAACCCTAGCGGGAGTACGCAAGCTAGCTAGCTAGCAAGCTTAACACAAATGGTACATATTTACAACAGACACTATTTAGCTCCAAACAACAAGACATCAGGATTTTGACAAAGAAAAGCAATTTCTTCTAAAGAGATCAAATAAGCACGAGAGAAAACAGGTTGATCATCAGAATGGAAACTATAGACTGCCTGTCGGGTATTACCTTAAGTCCCAGGAAAGAAGGCTGCTAATTGGCTAATAAAAGGATGATGATTGGTGTGACCTTATTCCAATAGGAAAACCAAAAGAAAGTTGGGGTCTTGAAAAGGAGATGAGCTGGCCGTTTTAACAGGCATGCTCCACTCAGGTGTTGTTTGCAATAGCTTTCTATGGATGCTTTGAGTGCGGCTGGGATGGGATCATTCAGTAGGATGAAGTTTGAAATCCCCCGGCCAATATTTTTCCTTTTCGATTATAATGATTGTCTGATGAGATATTACTCTCAGAGGGGAGAGAGAGAGAGCGTGGACCACCAACCACCCCACTAAGAGTCAGTATGAAATGGTGATCTTAAAGGAGGAGGAAGAGGAAGAGGAGGGGTGGGAACAGATGGCAAAGACCAGTGGAAAATGAAATAGCCAGACCGTGTCTACTCTATCGAAGAGCGCGGGTGCCACTTGAGCCTTGTCTGCAACTATTTTGTGGCACACGCTCAAAGCCTCTGGTTCTCCCCCTCCATCGAGGGGGAGTCAGTATTTTGGCCTGTCCCTGCGTGCCCCTCACCACATCAAGAGTACAGGAAATGCACAAAGCATGTTGTTACATCCCGGTAAGCCATACCCCCAATCGTCCTGATGTGTGGAAAGAAACAAATTCAAACAAACCATAAAGGTGCCAAACAGGTTGCCCCTCGAGGAGTAAACAACTTCAACGTTTTCAATACTTGTCATGGAGCTAAGTGAGAGTCAACCATTGTTGGGAATGATCTGAAAGACTGACCTTCCCGGGAACCAATTAAATAAGCTATCTTGCATACTTTCACTTTATCATGCAAGTGTCCTGTTTGTGTCTCTGTGATAAAGTCGATCTGACAGCCATGCTACACGGGCCTTGTGTCCCATGCTCATTCTGTCACTGTCCGGCCAATGATCCTACAAAGGACACTCATACACTGCAGCTCGCGACATTAATTAAGGTCAATTTCAGCATTTATATTGGTCTTTCGAAAGCATCTTAGCAAGGACTTCAAAGTACTGAGGTAAAGCCAGTTTCAAAGTAACTGCCGGATGTCGCCACGGATTATGAGAAAATGGACATGACTCAAGATACAGTTTCTAAAATAGCAGCTAGACTGAATAATGATAAACAACAATTCAATAAAAATGCCATTTTATTTCATTAATATCAACTAGTTAGTGTTCACCATACCTTTGCTAAAAAGCCATACCATGCTGTGACTCCATAACGCCACAACTTCTCCCCCACAGGCCAGGGGAGGGCAAACAAAAGTTTCTACTTGGAACCCTGGTCCTCTGAAAGAAAACGTTTTTGAGACGCTGTAGTCTAAGAAAGTCAAGTTGATTATAATACAATTTTACACAGTGCACACAGTCCTCCTCCTGCCACCGCCACCCTCCATTTTTATGATTTGTTTCTGGGAGCTGTTTCAATAGTAACAGCTAGACAGCCCAGAATGCCTGTGGCGGGCTCACTTCCTCCCTCGGTGCCCCTAACTCATCACTGATTGGCCCTGCCGCCTTTCATCGGAGCTCAGGCCGTAATCAGAGGGGCTGGTGTGTGTGTGTATGTGTGTGTGTTTTAGCAGTCTTGCCAGCCTGGGGGGCCAGCCAGCCGTTGCTCTCTCCCTATATGCAAGCACACTTACACACACACACACACAATTCTGGCAGCTAGACTAACAGTGACATCACATGCATTCAGTCACATAATCAGACTCATACTCTCACACAGACACACAAGCACATACACACCATGCACACACACTTTAGATACAGCAAAATCTTTTATTTACAGTGATTCCATAGAATGGGAATACATCAGGAGGTCTAGCATTGCTAATACATTATGTTATACTATAATTAGGTTTTCCATTCAAAAAAATGCATATTTTGACCAATGGGTAAAAGAAAAAAAAACAATGGTCCAAACCTCATGTCTCGATCATAATCCGTTCAAAAGTTATTGGAGTTTTTACCCTTGTAGGATGGCCAGAATTAGGGTGACTAAATCAATGGAGGCCAAAGAAAAAAAAGTGGTAAAAAAAATCAGGAAAATTGCATCGAGTCGGCTATGCTGGATTCTGTGCAAGAATTAAGGTTACTTAATACCTGACAGGCTCACTTTCCCGTTGAGCTCGTCATTTTTCCTCTCAAATCCGCAGGATATAAAACAATAGAGAGGTAAGATGGATATCGATTTTGAGACATGACGTAGTATTTTCATATTTTAGTATACGCTTTTCTTATTAATTCAAAGATTCGAAGATTTCTCACAAAAACAAGCGTTTCTCTGTGAAATTTCAACGGAGCAAAGAGTGCACACCAAGGTTTTTTTTTCAACGCATTTTACATTTAATTTAGCTTGTGTCATGCTAATTTAGCTTTTTGATACCCGCGGAAACAACTTTGAAGACGACAACCACAAAATGTCAAATCCTCAAACATTATTACAAGAAACCTGCACTACAATGTCAACAGAGCTCGTTGCTTATCGGATGTATTAGGTTACGAAATCCGACTTTTTGGATATAATGCTAATGATATGTTAGAGAAAGACCCCACTGAACTATTCAAAACATGAATAATCATATTTGTCTTGGTAAAATGTATTTTTATAACAGAGTGGGCAGAGTGGGTGGACAGCCTACTATAATACCGTTGAAATTAGTTCAGGTATACAAAACAAGGGTAAAGATGTCCCTCACACACAGTCCTGTCTTCTCAGACCTCTGTTATGATCGCTGCTTCTGGTCAGACATGAAAAAAAAGAGGCCTCGGACAACATGAGCCAGAATATGTTAATCACTGGAACTTCCTGTCGTTGGGGAATAGTGTTTCCTGTTCTGGCACTCATCAATAATGTCTAATGTTGCGTTAAGGTCCTCCATTAATCTAGAGAGGATACTGTGTTCACTTCCACAAATTCATTGGTAGGAATGAGAGGTGGGTTTTGTTACAAACAGCACCCCTTATAAGCGTATTGGCTACTGGACTACATAGTGGACTGTAAGCTAGTTAATTCTATTTTCATCCTTATCCCAAAAAGCAGGGGGCCTTCCACTACCATATTATTCAACTTTAAATCTATATAGTGAGTAATCGTCTATTAATCTATGAATGTACTTTTATATGCATCATGAACTTATCCAAAGCCTTTGCAATATGCCAGGTTTGAGATGGCATATGTGTGCTTAATGAGTACAGGGTCAGGGGCCACAGTCTTCCAGAGCTCCAGTCCACTGGCTGGGACTTGAGCCCCTGTCACTCCAATGTCCACCTCCCTGTTCAACTGCTAATAGGATCAAACCAAAAAGGTCATGGCCAGAAATCTTCCTGGGCATTAATGCTGAACGCGCGCCACCCTGGCCCATCTGCCACAGAAGGGAGTCCGAATGGTCCCCTCGAGGATTAGGTGTGTTGGTCCTGGTGTGTTTGTTGCTGGGCGGGGGGGGGGGGGGTGTCTATCTAAGTGCGGATGGGTATGGATGATATGTAATTACACAGAAGATGATCCCTAGTTAAGTTTCCATTGTTCGCTCTTGACTTTCGAGGTGACACATCCAGGTGGATTATCCACCCCTCATAGCCACAAATCCAGCAGCCGGAGACGGGGACAGTCCTTCTGTCCTTCTGTCCGCTCCATCCGGGCCCAGGGAGCACCCTACCCAGCTAACTACTTAGTCCCTGGGATGTGGCCCTACTTTATGGCGCTCAAATGGCAGACAACTAATTACCTGAAATACTCTCCTGTTGGCAAGTTATTCAAGGACCATCTACCGGTCATATTTGAATAGAAATTAGTGGAAATTGAGGTGTTTGTGTGACTTCGAGAATTACAGAGGAACTAAATTGTCCTAGTATTCAGATGGGTTTTGTATTCTACACTGTTCAACAAGTTTCCCAATCAGAGACCCAAACTATTCTAATGTTAATGAACAACACATTTTTTTGAATAGTTAGAAAGACAGAAGGAGAAAGAATGAGTGGGCTGGAGGACAGGAAAAAGAAAAGTGGACATTTGTCAACTTGAGTAGTTCTTGCTTCTCCTCTCCAAGCTCCCTCGTTGCTGGCCGGTCCCTGGCAATTGTCTAGAGTTCTTTAGTGCTTTTTTCCCTGCAGTGCTATGTGACCCCTGACCCTCCTCTTTGTGCCCGTGTTCAGTGTTTTTAGTCCTGGTGCCTCTGAACTGCTCTCTCTCTTTATCACATACTTGCCCACTAGAAGATGATAAAAGAGAGGGGAAGAACAATTCTGGTTCCCCTTTTTCTTTCCCATCCCATCTGATTCTGCAAGGTTCTACATCTCTAGTAGCTCTTGTAACAAAAACCGACAATTTGGGAAAAGAAACACGACACAGAATATGACAAAGACAAGGAAACAAATCAAGCATTTTAATGAGATGGGAAGTGACCAAGAGTTGTGTAGTAGGTAGGTGGTAATAGGACCTATTAGCTGGAAGCAAGGAAAGCAAATGTTTTTTTAGCGAATGTTTTGTCGTTCGCAGGACATTTTTATGTGGGGAGTGAGACTTATCTGGAGTACTATGAAAACATACGTTCCATCACTCAACTACATAACGAAGGGCTGGTGATCCTGGCTCCTTCTATCTTTATTAATGAGGAGAGGAGAGGGGTGCTTCTGACTCGGGAGTAGGCTTTTAGCAGGAGTTCTGAATTGGGAGCAGGCAGAGTTGGCGGGTGCTGACCCATGATGGCCCTGTCACTCTGGGCCAGTGGATGGGTGGCTGCGAGGAACAATGACACGTTTCTCTCCTTCCAGAGCCATGCTTTGCTCCCGCTCAGCTTGCGTTCCTGTCTGCTACATGACGAAGGCAACTGGCTGCTTGTACATCACGCTTAACACAGTAAGTGCTTGACCATATGAAACGAGCAGCGAATAAGGCACCACATGTTACCCCCATATGACTATCCCAAAGAACATCCTGCAGACATGAACTGCTAGCGTTTGGTTCACATTCTTCTAGCCCACACTCCAATCAGGCCAGGGGGAACAATGCAGAGCCTTCTTCATAGGCCCCTGGGCCCCAGCTGTCCATGGACAGACAGACAGACCCTCATGACCATCAAGAAATCTTACATATCGACGGAACCACAAGCGTCAGGGCTGCTGTATAAGGCTCTGTCACCCAAAAATGAATTATGAGTAAGGGAGCCAAATCATGGTTGTGGTCATACGAGATCCGTCCAGTTAGTTGGAGATGTTATGACTGGTTACTGACGTCATATGACCCCAAGAACCCCGGTATGACAATGAAAGGAAGGTGAAAGATCTTGTCAAGTGGCTTCCTCCCTAGATATATGGTTTATACAGGTGGCTGAATGGAGGATGGATAAAAACATATGCAAATAAAGAGAGAGAAAATATCCCAAATGAATGTCACTGAAAACACTTGGGAGAGAAGGATCCAGTGTATTATCAAGGGGAATTAACTGATGGTCTATCTCCTAAAATGATATAAAGACAAACGTACAACTTACAACTCAAAAACTGTTCAAATAAACAAATCAACATTTTGTGATTTTGTGAGGTGAGGTTATACAGTAAAACCAGACATCAATGTGGAGTGTATAGGAAATGTTTTTTTGTAGGGTACTTTAATGTAATGTTTATAGTTTTTGTTGTTGTTTTTTTCTTCTCAAATGGCTGCCAAGTACTTTCATGCACATATTTCAAATCCCAAAATCATTATCTACCAAAGAAACAATAGTCAAAGGAAAACAATATTTTTACTATAAAACCTTATTATATAATCTTAAATAATCAAATGATTATGTCATTGGCTGTAATTCTAATGAAAAACTCCACATGGACACAATATATAATGTTGGTAGCCATGACAGGATAAAACATGGTATATTTGAGTTTTAGCAAAACACACATTGTTACACAAATATTTGCGTAGTTTCCTCATTCCTTTGATGAACAATGATTTTCAATTTTAATCTGAACTTCAACTTCAAGCAAATTCTGCCAAACCATAGTTCCGACAATACTGTTATCATCTTGCGTGACACATCAGTTTCCGTTGGTGAAATATCTTTATTTCAACTGGTCCTGAGCTAAAGTATGTGACATTGTTGTACATATTTGTCCAAGGAATGAGCAACTAGCATGATGAACACTCTAGCAGCTATACGCCGTACGTACAGAAGAGTCACCCAACAACAACAAGAACAGACTGTTCAGATGAAGGCTTTTGGAAGGTCTGCTGATACACAGAACAATACCTCTTACAGCATCAGACTCCATTAAACCCTGTTGTTTGGAGATGTATACGTTTTACACATGCCCTCTGTGCTGCTCACGCAATGGCTTAATCATTGTACTGAAGGGAATCAATCGAATCACGTTAATGTCTCGGTTAAATGATTAAGTGTCCAGATTAAAAGTATTTCACCGCAGGCTCCAATACTTAGTGGTTGAAACAAGGGTCATGTAAGGCAACAGTTTTTTAATTAGAAATATCAGCCCCCCCCCCCCTTATGATCACGTTGAGTGGTAGTCCCGGGCTTGATGTACAGTAATCCATATCGTTAGATGAAATCTATGAGCCCCGTCTCGAACCACAGATGCTGGACACATTGATTATCACACGTCTATGGCTTAACACCACAGGACCCCCCTCCTTAACCAATAATCATTTAGATAACACAATGAGAATATCCACAAGCAGCAAGGCAGAGTGTTGAATATTTACATGGCCGTGTCGAACAAGAAAGCTAACAGTTTATGTATTTATTGTTTTAATGAGATGGGTTGGGAATTAAATCATAAATACTTCATTTAATACGTACACATATTATGTTAAATACTTAATACACTATTAAAAAACGTACACTAATGAGCGAGATCCATGTCTCACTCTTCAAATGGTTATCAACGGGTTTATTAGTGAACAACCCAGTAAGTCCTGCCAAGTATCAATCTCAGAGTCCCATATGTCAACGGGGTAGGAACATGAGCATAAGGGATTAACCAAACTCCTGAAATAATGCATGGCCAATGAGCCCAATAGGCTGCTGTGATTACTGGGCTTAGCCCTCAGAAACAATGCAGTGAGAGAGCTAATTCAGGTTGTGCCTGAAGGACGCAGCAGGGCCATTCAGGATTTCTACAAGCCCATGCAGCTTGTTTTGGCTGGCTAGAGATGTAATCGGTTTGGTTATTAGGACCTTATATAGGTGCCAAAATCACCAAATGTTGTATAAAGCTCTTGCAAATAAATCTGAGTCTATATACACGACATGACCAAAAGTATGTGGAAACCTGCTCGTCGAACTTCTCATTCCATAAATGGGTATTAATATGGAGTTGGTCCCCCCTTTGCTGCTATAACAGCCTCCACTCTTCTGAGAAGGCTTTCCACTAGATGTGGGAACATTGCTGCGAGGACTTGCTTCCATTCAGCCATGAGCATTGGTGAGGTCGGGCTGATGTTGGGCGATTAGGCCTGGCTCGCAGTTGGCGTTCCAATTCATCCCAAAGGTGTTTGATGGGGTTGAGGTTAGGACTCTGTGCAGGCCAGTCAAGCTTTTCCACACCGATCTCGATAAACCATTTCTGTATGGACCTCGCGTTGTGCACGGGGGCATTGTCATGCTGAAACAGGAATGGACATTCCCCAAACTGTTGCCACAATGTTGGAAGCATAGAATCGTCTAGAATGTCATTGTATGCTGTAGCATTAAGATTTCCATTCACTGGAACTAAGGGGCTTAGCCCAAACCATAAAAAACAGCCTCAGACCATTATTCCTTCTCCACCAAACTTTACAGTTGGCACTATGCACTCGGGCAGGTAGCGTTCTCCTGGCATCCGCCGAACCCAGATTCGTCCGTCGGACTGCCAGATGGTGAAACATGATTCATCATTCCAGAGATCGGGTTTCCAATGCTCCAGAGTCCAATGGCGTTGAGCTTTACACCACTCCATGCGACGCTTGACATTGCACATGGTGAACGTAAGCTTGTGTGCGGCTGCTCAGCCATGGAAATCCATTTCATGAAGCTACCGACAAACAGTTATTGTGCTGACGTCGCATCCAGAGGCAGTCTGGAACTCGGTAGTGAGTGTTGCAACCGAGGACAGGCACTTTTTACGTGCTACGAGATTCAGCCCTGGACGGTCCCATTCTTGTGTGGCCTGCCACTTCACAGCTGAGCTATTGTTGCTCCAAGACGTTTCCACTTCACAATAACAGCACTTACAGTTGACCGAGGCAGCTCTAGCAGGGCAGAAATTTGACGAAATGACACTAAGCCACTGAGCTCTTCAGTAAGGCTATTCTACTGCCAATATTTGACTATGGAGATTGCATGGCGGTGTGCTCGATTTTATACACCTGTCAGCAACAGGTGTGGCTGAAATAGCCGAATCCACTAATTTGAAGACTTGTCCACACACTTTTGTATATATAATGTAGGTAGACTAGGTTGGTATATACTCTGACAAATTAAATGGCACTACGACTTCCCATCAGGTGTTTGAGCATTTCAGCAAAGTTGCTTTGTAGATTAGAGCTGGGAATTGCCAGGGACCTCACGATAAAATATTATCAGAATACTTTGGATCCGATACGATATGCATTGCGATTCTCAGGATTCCATATGTATTGCGATTCGACACTGTGATTTTATTGCGATTTGGTGTTCCAAACATATCGCTCACCATATGTCTGCTGCAGAGGGACAAGAGAGAGTCATGAGAAAACAAGTTTTGATCAGTCATGGAGTGTTGAAAACAAATTGGCTCCCTATTTAAAAAGAAGATGCAGAACAAGCTATGAAGGAAAAATACAAGAGTTTTGGTACAGCCAGCTAGCGCAAAAATAACATTGCAATATTGTCAAAACGATCGATACGATATACAGTTAAGTCGGAAGTTTACATACACTTAGGTTGGAGTCATTAAAACTTTTCAACCACTCCACAAATTTCTTGTTAACAAACTATAGTTTTAGCAAGTCGGTTAGGACATCTACTTTGTGCATGACACAAGTAGTTTTTCCAACAATTGTTTACAGACCGATTATTTCACTTATAATTCACTGTATCACAATTCCAGTGAGTCAGAAGTTTACATACACTAAGTTGACTGTGCCTCCAAACAGCTTGGAAAATTCCATAAAATTATGTCATGGCTTTAGAAGCTTCTGATAGGCTAATTGACATCATTTGAGTCAATTGGAGGTGTACCTGTGGATGTATTTCAAGGCTTACCTTCAAACTCAGTGCCTCTTTGCTTGACATCATGGGAAAATCAAAAGATATCAGCCAAGACCTCAGAAAACAATTGTAGACCTGCACAAGTCTGGTTCATCCTTGGGAGCAATTTACAAACGCCTAAAGGTACCACGTTCATCTGTACAAACAATAGTACGCAAGTATAAACAACATGGGACCATGCAGCCGTCATACCGCTCAGGAAGGAGAAACGTTCTGTCTCCTAGAGATGAACATACTTTGGTGCGGAAAGTGCAAATCAATCCCAGAACAACAGCAAAGAACCTTGTGAAGATGCTGGAGGAAACAGGTACAAAAGTATCTATATCCACAGTAAAACAAGTCCTATATCAACATAACCTGAAAGGCCGCTCAGCAAGGAAGAAGCCACTGCTCCAAAACTGCCATAAAAAAGCCAGACTACGGTTTGCAACTTCACATGGGGACAAAGATTGTACTTATTGGAGAAATGTCCTCTTGTCTGATGAAACAAAAATAGAACTGTTTGGGCATAATGACCATCGTTATGTTTGGAGGAAAAAGGGGGAGGCTTGCAAGCTGAAGAACACCATCCCAACCATGAAGCACGGGGGTGGCAACATCATGTTGTGGGGGTGCTTTGCTGCAGGAGGGACTGGTGTACGTCACAAAACAGATGGCATCATGAGGAAGGGAAATGATGTGGATATATTGAAGCAACATCTCAAGACATCAGTCAGGAAGTTAAAGCTTGGTCGCAAATGGGTCTTCCAAATGGACAATGACCCCAAGCATACTTCCAAAGGTGTGGCAAAATGGCTTAAGGACAACAGAGTCAATGTATTGGAGTGGCCATCACAAAGCCCTGGCCTCAATCCCATAGAAAATCTGTGGGCAGAACTGAAAAAGTGTGTGCGATCAAGAAGGCCTACACACCTGACTCAGTTACACCAGCTCTGTCAGGAGGAATGGGCCAAAATTCACTCAACTTATTGTGGGAAGCTTGTGGAAGGCTACACGAAATGTTTGACCCAAGTTAAACAATTTCAAGGCAATGCTAACAAATACTAATTGTTTGTTTATGGTGGCAGGTAGTCTAGTGGTTAAAGCATTAGACTAGTAACTGAAAGGTTGCAAGATCAAATCCTGAGCTGACAAGGTAAAAAAATCTGTTTTTCTGCCCCTGAACAAGGCAGTTAACCCACTATTCTTAGGCTGTCGTTGAAAATAAGAATTATTTCTTAACTGACTTGCCTAGTTAAATAAAAGTAAAATGTAAACTTATGGCCCACTGGGAATGTGACGAAAGAAATAAAACCTGAAATATATCATTCTCTCTACTAATATTCTGACATTTCACATTCTTAAAATAAAGTGGTGATCCTAACTGTTCTAAGACAGGGAATTATTACTAGGATTAAATGTAAGGAATTGTGAAAAACTGAGTTCAAATGTATTTGGCTAAGGTGTATGTAAACTTACGACTTCAACTGTATATCGTCAAAAAATAATATCCCGATATCTAACTGTATCGATGTTTCCCCCCCATCACTAGTAGACAACAAAAGTACTAAGAAAACAATGAGTTCTTATAATTCTAATATTCAAAATAATAATAATGATAATCACAAAAAATACACTGAGTCAATTGTCATACTTTGAGACAGGTCCATACAGTGACTACGTGGATGGTAGTGTAGTTACATAATAATTCTCTGCACATGCCCCGCTCCACTAACTTCATCCAGCCCAGATTAATACTGCTGGTTTTATGTCTCATATCAACAAGTGTGATCAGCCACCTTCCCCCTACCTTCCCCCTACCTTCCCCTGCCCTGCCTTGCCCTGTTCGCCAATCCATTCCACAGGCCAAATTGATTTTGATAGCTCAGCGCCTTGGCCTAGTTCCATGAACAATAGACAAGGGTCCAAACCGCAGACCTCCGTGCGCCCCCCGACAGTTTGGCTGAGGCCAGTTTGCATGGGAGGCCAGTCTGTGGCCCATCCTCAATGGAACCACCCTTTAAGAGGACCCCCCCCCCCCCCCCAGTCCTGATCCCCACAGCCCAGACCCCCAGACATGTGCTGCAGAGGTCCCAGCTGAGACATGCCCTCACCGTCCCCCGTCCCTCCATCTCCTGTCCTCCTTCCAGTTACACAGTCTGACAGGTGGATGCCATGCACCCCCACTAATGAGCACTGAGGGGAGGAGGGAGAGGGAGCTGTGTTCCCCTGAAGACAACTGGGAACTTGTTTCAGTAAGGACAAGGCTGGGGCGGATGAGAATGGGTGGTGCAGGCAGATTTTGGGGCGGTTTTGGATGTAAGGTGTTAGATGTATGCAGCGGGGAGTTAGGGAGGCGGGTGGACTGGGGGGTGGGTTCCCTCCATTCTTGGAAGATGCAGTAAGACCGTCTATTAAGACCAGTGAGGTTATTGATCCACTTATGCTTGATTATGTCTGAACAGTGAGGGACACCGGAACACTGTGTGAGTCTGTTCAGCCTCCTCCGTACACCCGCATCTCTGCTCGTCTGCATCTCATTTGAGACAATGCAACGGCCCCTCACTTTAAAGGCTCATAAAAGAACATCAAGCCCGCTGCAGAGCTGAAAGAACTGGCCATTGTTTCGCATGTATTGACATCAAGTTCACGTTTGTTTATTAGACGTGTTTCCATATGGGAAGGATATGGTGGCTGGTTTGATGCTAATGTTCAGACACCAACACTAGAGGTTTTTAATGGTTGCGCAGTGTCTGCATTTGCACCATCTGGAGGTGTTTGCAGATAATTATGACACAAAAGGGGGCAGAGCTCATGAAATCCTGCGGCTGCATTGTTTACAGCTCCAGACTGCAGTGCTGCCTTTGAGCTCAGTCTTTATACTGAATATAAAGCAGCGTAGATTAGATCATCAGGCTGCTTACAAGGGAAAGTACACTCTTAGAAAAAAAAGATGCTATCTAGAACCTAAAAGGCTGTTCCGATGTAGGAGAACCCTTTTTGGTTCCAGGTAGAACCCTTTTAGTTCCAGGTAGATCCCTTTGGGGTTCCATGTAGAACCCTTTCCACAGAGGGTTCTGCATGGCACCCAAAAGGGTTCTACCTGAATCCAAAAAGGGTTCTACATGGAATCAGAAAGGGTTATCTTATAGGGACAGCCGAAGAACCCTTTTGGAACCCTTTTTTCTAGGAGTGTATAAAGAAATATACTACTGGGCAGGTCATCAAACTGGTTTCAGCACAGAAGACCAAGGTAGACAAGATGTCAACATGTTAGACTCTCTACTATAGTCATAATGTCCAAAGGGCAGGTTATAGTACCTGTGTCTCTCTCTCTCTCTCTCTCTCTCTCTCTCTCTCTCTCTCTCTCTCTCTCTCTCTCTCTCTCTGTGCATGTGTGGGAGAGAGAGACAGACAGAAAGAGACAGAGACAGAGAGAGTAAACAGGAGCAAATCATTACACTATTCTAAGCTGCAAAGCAAACAAAAACGTAATTAGAATTTCTACTGTTTTGACTGGACATAGTCTTATCATACAAACTTGTTGTGTCTTTAATCAGACTGCTGTAAGGTCATTGTGAGTCAACTCCATTACTGAAAAACAGAACTTTTATTGTAAGGCTCAACGCATCTAACTGGACCTCCCATGAGCCAGACACTTGTTTTCTAACAGGACACCACTAAATGCTAGATGCCAGTTGAATGTCAAATATTTTGATGGGCCAAAAGAGCAAGCCCCACATAATGCATCCTCCAGACAGCTTCTGCGCTACCCCATACCAAATACATACCACACGCAGTATCGTATCTACAGGAAACTGCCCCAAAACCTCCTCTATCTGCCTTTTCAAGGGGGACAATGACTCACATTTGGGCATACCACATTTTTCAGGAGGGTCTTGAGCAATCTGTCGCACTCTCATTCACAACCCAATGTATTCAGCTGTATTCAGCACACAGGATTTCCAGGGAGGACCCCACGAAAAGAATGAACAAAAAATATATAACGATATAAAAACAATAAGGGGACTTCTCAAATGAAAAGTATAAACAGACAAAGAAACGGCACAGACAATAATAAACATGCAATCAGGGAAAATACATTGTACTGTAAGATAAGAAAGTTAAATTGTCTCAGAGGCGTTTCCAGATCGCAACGGGTCATATGAGACATCAAATAATGCCTCTTGTTAGAAGAATAAAATGAAAATAAACAAGAAAAAACCACTGTGTGACTCAAGAAGCATGGTCCCTCTCAGTGCACGGAAGCTCTGACCAAAAAAAAATAAAAAATGGATTTCTTTATGCCACAGAAAAGCCTTTCTATTAATGTCTCAAAGGGTCAGCTGACTGGACCACAATGACCAGCTAATTAATTTAGTAAGGAATCTCATTTTCGGTGAAATTGCTCTGCAATAAAACAGCAAATACAATGCTTCTTTAACAGTCTATTCACAAGGTGTTAGGGTAAGGGGGTTACGTAGGGTCAGGGTTATACAGTCCTATGGCAGTTCATTCCTTCAAGGAATTAAAAGAAGACAAATGCTAACCTGCTCTGCCACACTGCAACGTAATCGCCCAAAAGACTATTGAATTCAAAATCCAGTCTCAAATATGTTGTTTGTTGTGTATAGCCAGTGTTGTGCAACTAATCCCAAACCCTTATGGGAAATCTTAGATTTAGATTATGGACAGATGTCTTTTACGATTTTAGGAAAAGACATGTGAGTGGCAGGTGTAAGAGTGAAAACAATTGAGGAAATTCAGTGTGGGTGTTTTTCTGAGCTCAGACCATTAGTAAAGAATGAAATGTATATACAGTATGTTGAAAGGAAAGTGCAAATAAGGGAGACACACTGACTAATCCTTACATTTCAAGCCCATTTCCTTTCTCCCTCCCATGAGCATACCCTGGCTGTCTAGAAAATCGACAAGGCTTTTGAGGAACAGGGATGTTGTGCAGCTCGAGACACGAGTCAAATTCCCAACTCAATTGCCTGAATATTTTTTGAGACGCAACGCTATAAGGCCATGTGAATTCCTCAAAGACCTCAAAGATTAGATGACGTCAATAAAGAGAGAAAGAGAGTCTTGAGACTCTTGAGTTCACACATCGGCTAGTGCTCTATCGCTTAATAAAGAACGGCGATTTAGGCAAGGGACAGTAGGAAGTGAAACCGTGCGGGTTGAATGAGATGCCTGCAGAGGAAGGTGTGCTGGGATATAATAGCCGCCACATTCACTGTACTTCCTGTGCTCTCACTTAGTCACTATGTGCTTCTGGATTTTCATGAATGGCTGCAGAGTGGGGCCTGCCTATTGGCTGGGCTGACACCCAATCACAAGGAGGGATAGTGTCTACACAGTGTGCAAAAGCCTCTGCTCTTTCAGATATACTGCTGCCTGCTTTTAATAGATAACCGAGGAGAGACCTTCCTCCATTCAATTACTGCCTTTTCCTCACCTCTCTCTTTCATTTTTCTTTAAAGTTTCACCTGCCAGCTTAGTTGTGGAAGAGTGTCTTTCTTGAGAGAATGTGCGGTTGGCTGTAGCCAGTCCCACAAGTCTCTTTCTCTGCCTCTGAAGGTTTCTGTTGGCATGACAGGAAAAAGCAGTTAAATGGCCATAAATTCCGCTCTTCGCATGTGGTCGGCATACAGGTTTTGCTGGGCGGAAACCTCGCAAAGGAAAAGGGCTGGTGCAGTGATATTACAGCAGCTGGCACATGGGGGAGGACAGTAGGGATAGAAGGTGGATTTAGCAGAATGGAAGGTAGAGGAAAGAAGGCATTGAGGTGGAAGGGAGGATTTGTCAGACCAGACACTCTGTATTATTTCCCTTAGATCGGTTTATGCTTTATGTCAGGTTCTTCCTGTCTGAGAGGTGCACTCTCATTTTGAGAAAACATACAAAAAGTTTGAAAACTCCATGATGAGTGTTAGGTAGCCTTTATTGTGTTGGTGAGTCATCATGTAAATGAATGTTGAACATATATATTTTGAGCAAGAGATGTTTCATATGTGTTAGATCAGCACTGTGGATGATCTTTCGAAGTTATAAATGCTGAGAAACTTTCTGTCAAGCTTAAAGCAGGATTGAACTGATTGCGCCTTGTTTTTTTCCCTCCTCTTTATGAAATGTAACTGTTGTAACCGGTTCAAACGCTGTCCCGTGTTAGTGGACATGTGGGCATGATTGAAACCCAAACCCAACCCTCAAATATTCAATATCCAAATCTCGCAAATATTAGATTTGGAAAATACTGAATTTATGACCAAAGTTATCCTACTTACACTTTTTAATAAATTGTGGGACTAGAACTAATGTTAATGACCACAACCACAACCACAGCCTTTGTCAACCAGAGAAGTCTTTTTTTTTTGGTTCAGTTGCTCTTTAACAATTTGAAAACCCTCAACAATTTTTCTACTCCCCTGTAGGTTGCGGATGGGAGTGTTAACAATGACAGTGCATTTCTCAATATCTGCTTCAGTTACAGGCCCACCTAAATTCAGCAGAAACAGGGTATCAAGACTAATCTCCTTAACACCCTTGGAAAAAATTGGGCTGCTCCTTGCTTCGTTGATAAGAAACAGCTTTCACAGTTGGCAATGGGTGTACATGTTTCTTGATACTGTATGTGCAACAACTATTGAAGAACAAGCTTCTTAAAAGGAATATGTAGGGATTAAGGAAAATATAACTACAGATGTGGAGGTTGACATATTTAGACACTTGCTTTGATAGTTTACCATACCCATTATGCAAACATATACTGTTTATGTCTTTGCCTCCCCTATACCTTTAATTCACTTTAATTAGTGTTGTTTTTCGTGTTCATGTTGTAGTTGCGGTACTGTTTCATGAGGCACCTGCATGTCGTTTCAAAGCTGTTTGCTTCGTTGCTGTTTTTTTTCTTCTACTCCTGTGTTGTAAGCGGATATCTAAAACAGGCTCCCTCCATGGCCTATTCCGAATGAGTGGTGGTGTATGGAGAAATACATCAGGGTCACACTTTAGATGCTCTGAAGATGGTCATACTGTCAACAAACTATCTGCTGTTAAGCGACTGCTTGCTAAGGTTACGGTTAGGGTCAGGTTTAGAATACGGGTTAGGGTAAGGGTTAAGTTTAGGATTTGGAGGTTTAAGGTTAGGATTAGAGCTAGGGTTAGTAGATAGTTACAGTAGTTGAAATGTTACTGATAGGCTGTAGATGGACTATCCAAATAAAGTGTTACCAAAATCACTTCCCAAATATATTATCCTCTTTGAGGCATCCCGAGTGGCACAGCGGTCTAAGGCACTGTTAGAGGCGTCACCACAAGACCCTGGTTTGTTCCCAGGCTGTGTCCCAACCGGCCGTGATCGGGAGTGCCATAGGGCGGCACACAATTGGCCCAGCGTTGTCAGGGTTAGGGGAGGGTTTGGCTGGGGGGTGGGGGAGGGGGGTAGGCCGTCATTGTAAATAAAAAATATAATTTTTACTTAAGTGCTTTACACCACTGCTAAAATTCCTCCCTCGATATGATAGTTGACCTATTTTTCATTCTGTTTGCTGCTTGAGGTGTTCGCACCCTAAAACAGGAATATATAACATTGCTGTCTTAACTGGCTTTCCCTAAGCTGCACCCCTTTCTCCCACCGAAAAAATACAACACAACCTCTTCCCCCATTTCTCCATTAAACGAGGCTGTTTGCATGATTTCAGAAGTTCATTAGGGATGAATGGCTCCCCCTCTCTGGGCCTTGGGAGAAGGAGTGGTGACAGTGCATACAAAAGATAAAGGGGAGCGAGGGTGAATGGCCCTGGCCAAGTGGGTGGCTTTAGTGAATTCCAGGGATGTCTCTGACTACTTGCCAAGCCGGGGGGTGGGGAGAGAGAGAGAGAGAATCTATGGCAGAGGGGACCACATTGTTTATCTCATCATAACCTGTGTGTTTACAGTCTCTGTTTCACGCAGGGAAGGAAGACCAGAGAGAGCAGAACGGTCCATTGTTTTCCTCTATCATAATGTCTAATGGGCAGTGTGACCCCATTGTCATTGTTAGATTCTTCAAAGGAGTTTTTATCCATCGAAATGTGAAAGGAAAAAGGATTGATAATTAACATTCTACTTGTGAGGGTCATGGCATAAGATTCTATAGCATCAACAATCAACATTTGTGGAACAGGAAAGATAGTTTTGTTGATTAAATAGTTCTATAAAATGTAATCACATTTTATTGAACCTTTATATAACTAGGCAAGTCAGTTAAGAACAAATTCTTATTTACTGTGAAGGCCTACCAAAAGGCAAACGGCTTCCTGCAGGGACGAGGCCTGGGATATATATATATTTTTAAATAAAAATATAGGACATAACACAGATCACGACAAGAGAGACAACACTACACTACATAAAGAGAGAGAGGGCCTATAAATGGCTACAGGGCTTCACCTGCTGTATTTTATGCCAAGTATGTTTTATCCCTTTTGAAGAACCCTTTGCTTCCAACATTGGGCATTTTACAGATGTGGAGTTTGTGAGGAAATATGCAAATGTCCTGTATAATATGCTAATAGTATTTCCTGGATGCTTCTGGTTTATAATAAACCTATGGTTCAGTTTCAGTTATTCAAATGCCTGATTCATTATTAAGAGAAAGACTGTATGCACTGTAAAATGTGTGTGATAAAAATTTCCATTATCGTTACCAAACCACATTTTGTCACACAATGTCTCCAGTGAGAGTTTAATCAATTTGCATCGTCAAGTCAAGGTCCAGGTAAAGCAGTAATATGAGAACCACTATCTAGTTGTTGCTTTCTAAAGCCACACAGGAAAACATGAGAGGGAGGCAATGACAAATTCCTTGACGTTCATCCTCTCTAACCCTAAACCCAAAACCCCAAATCGTTCCACTAACCAAACCCCACCAACCCCCACTGCCCAGTCGCCCCTCTAAGACTCCTAAAATGAATATGAAGACGCAAGGGACCACCCTGTGGGGGGACCTTAAAATGTGGGGCCTGCATTCTATTGGTTACCTATTGAAAGACAAACAGTTTACTTGAACATGCTTCCAAGATGTCCCCCTTTGATTTGGGGCTGAGCAAACTCATTAGGAGTAAGTAGGTGGAATGGAAGGGGGAAAGGGTGTAGGATGAACGGGGAAATCAGGGGATGAAGAGGTGCAACCACCTGGAGCCCTGATAGAGGAGCATAGGGGCTGTTTGCTTATGCAGGGTGTCCTTTTTATTCTCTCCTGCAACAAACAACACTCCAACAAATGGCCCCCGAGCAGAGTGTTGAGAGAATAGGGACGGGTGCATGATTTGCATTTACAGATTGTAATGGGGGCAATGTGCTTGAGCAATTAAAAGCATATTACCATGCACTCTCCTTTCAGAGGTTGTTAGCCTGTTTAAGTGGTGTATACAAAGAAGAGAGATATGTCAAGTACACGTTTGTTTTTTTTGCCTTTAAAAGATGCACCACTGTCTGCCCAATCCCCATTGTTATTGTTTTTGTTGACGAAGCGGAGCTGAGGAGCGTCGCGCGCTTAAGTAAATTATTCATTTGAAAACCACCGACATTTATAAAAGTACTGACTTTTGGAACGTAGGTTTCAACAGGATGTTTGGAAGTATCATTTGAGTATCATCAACCTATACAATGTTCCTCAACAGTTGAGAGGTAAGCCGAGACCCCTGGTCAGTGTATCTGATGGGGTAGTCTGGGAACACTGCTGGTGTGCAGCCAGCACAGCAGACATGGTAAGGGCAGAGGTAAGGGTGAGAAAAGTGTCACGGTAAGACGGATGTGCCAGGGGGTAACTTTAAGGTCCTTTATGGGGTTTGATAAGAGTTTGTGGTAAAGTGACACTGTTTCCCAGTAGAGGATAATAGAAACAGATAACTTATTATTTCTGATAACGAATAGTTGTATAATTACTCACATCCAAACAATGAAGGAGGATGGAGGATAAGTTACGGTGCAAAATGTTGGCTAAGCATAGTTCAAGTCTGAAAGCGGTGAGGAAAAAGCCTGAAACTGCAGAGCGAGAAACAGGGTTCGAGGAAGAGAAACACTGAAGGAGGGAGGAAAAGATGGAGCAGGAAAAGCTTCTTTTTTTCCAGAGTGGGTTTCCTCTTAGATGTGGTGCAGGCTTTTATTTTGGAGGTGGGGGATGCAGAGGGCTGTGTTGATGGAAGCCCTCAGGGTACAGCTGTCCCCCAGTTCAACCACTGCACCCCTTTGGGCGCCCCTCGCTCTCACATGGGAGGCTTAGTGGTTGGGCTGGAGCGGGCCAGGCCCAAATCACAGACACATGCGACGACTGGGAGAGAATGCTTTGATTGTGCTGCACAGAATGCGATCACGGCCACACTCCTGGATCTATTTTAGCCTGCAGACTGTGCGCCGCTTCAGTTAGTAACACGCCACCACCCGCGTTGAGTTTAATTCCTCCCTCTTCTCTTTTCTGTCCCCCAATCACTTTCCCAAAGTCTGAAATGAAACATTTCCCCAACCTAAAATGTGGTTAAGGAAAATAGATAGTATAGTTATGTTTCACAATGTGAATAACCTTTGTCACTTGGGAGGAGAGGCGAGGACCATTTGCGGAACACAGACGACACCTGGACACTAATACCACTGTCTCCACCAGCTATTTGACCGTCTTCTCATCCGTGGGCCGTAGTTAACTCTTTACCGTCTCCCCCCACTGTTGAGCAGCTTAAGTGTTTTGTTCAAACCCAGGCGACCCAGGGAGTTCTGCTGGGAAGTCTTTCACCTTTAATTCACTGATCCACCAGTAAGGAAGGTGGCCACAAACTTAATCAAACCACCAAGGTTACACAATCCTATCACGGGAAGCCTGTTTGAAGTAATCAAATAAGGTGAACAATTCAAGTGAAGAGTTGCTCCCTGACGTTGTGAAAATGTGCATCGATTCCTATGAAGAAAAAAAGATGATTCAAGAAAGCATAATGTGGATGTTTTCTAGCACTAATGATCCATTCCCCCAAGAGACCAGTTAGAGCCCATGAGGAATGTGGTTCAGTTTGTTTTATGTGAAGTAATGTTTACTTCCTCTACAGATTAGCCATGCTATCGCCTTATCTGACAGAACTGGAAATCCCGTTTAGAAAGCTCTCTGTTTCTATGTAGAACACCTGTACTTCTATTTGTTCAGACGCTATTACTGATTTGGTATGGTGTGTGTGGGAGAACACGTTTTAAAGACTGATAGCATTAAAGGCTTTGAGGTCCAACACCCCCTCTCCACCAATTTTGCATGCTGCCATTGTTTAGATAGGCAGTTCCAATTACAGTGTTTGGTAGGGAACAACCTGTCGTATGGGTCATTCTATCAGAACGGGAACTTTGTGTCTCCTGATTACGCTCAGTTTGGAACCTTTTTTTTGTGCTGCGGCTTTGAAGTTCTAATGTTATCCAATAAGATGGCACAAAACACTGAGCAGATTAAGGTTCTGGCCACGATCAGACGAGCTTATCTCAACTGGACAAATATTTGAGCTGTCACCCCTAGTTGTGGAAGTTACCCACCTCCTGAGCCCCTGGTTACTCTTAACCCTGCGACATGACTGAAACTAGGGGGCTTATAGAGGCTAAATGTATATAGTAGAGAGTTAACTATCCACTGCAGAGACGATAGGGCTGCTAGCTAGCATTCCCAACCCAAGCAATGTTCTAGTATACTTAGAAAACCTGCCGGAGAGTGTACATTGCAATAATAAAGAAAATAACTCTTGAGAACGTACATATCACTACTCAAATAAATACAAAACACCAAAAGACTGGATTCACTCAATGAAAGCAGAGTGATCAACAGAGGCTTGGAGCTTGGAGCTGCTCTCAGCCCTCTCAGGCCGAAGCAGCAGCAGGGTGAATGACCTCCCTCCTTCCTCACCTCCCACATTGGCCTTTCATGACTTCCAAAAAGAGTCTCAGCCTGCTAGAGGAAGTTTCCAATTTCGGGCCTTGTACGTGGGGAAATATGTATGTTACTGAGGTGATCTTTTGTCTGGGGAAGTAATGCGGACGGGGTTGCAAAGGTCATCAAATGCGACGTGTCACCGACGCCAAGCAGGAAGTTGCTGGACTTTTGAAATGGCACTTTTCTCTTTCGTGTCATAACATAAATAAAAACACTAGAAATGATTGGTGATCTTGAAGTCCAGCTTGAAGCCTCTGGAAGCCTCCGGAATATTTAGTAGGCCTATTTATGTTAAGGAGAGCCCTCGTTCATATGTAGGATGTCCGAATTTAACCCAGCTGCTGAAGGGTGGCAAAACACGGCAAAGACCAGCCTGTCCAGTCGCTGCCTGCTTATAAAAACACTACTACCACTTTAAATGACAAACAGATTTTTTTTTCTCTGCTCCCCACCCCCTTCCCCTCAGTGGTAAAAGTGGAAGAAAGTGTGCGATACAAAGGAAAAAAGACTTGTAAATTCCTCTCACACAAAAAGGGAAGGAGAAAGCACTTTCCACAGTTCCTTGATTAGCCCACGGACAGAGGAAAGAGCAGCCTTGTGTCGCCCTTCGGATATCCAACGAGGTATCCACGGAAATACCTCAGGGTTTATTTGCAAGGTACTGTACGTCAGTTAACACAAGTGTTGAAACGGGACACAGTAAATGTAAGGTTTCCCGATGGAAATATTACATATGGATAAAGATTGATTATGTTCCATTTGCGTGGAAAGTGTTCAAAAAAAAAAACTAGGACATACACTAGGCGACTATGGAGCGTTAACCCCCAGGTTCAGGGTCTGTGGTGAGAATCCCAAAGCTGCTTCAGTGGTACTCTCTTGACCCGCTCAGGACCCTGCAGCGGTGGGATGCTGAGTAGGGGGTTGCTCCTTTGCTCTGTCTTCCATTGATAACCTCAAACTGCTGTCACCCAGCCTGCTGATTCAGCTGAATGGGGGGATATTGTCATTCATTCTGAGGGACCACTCACTGGTTCACACCACGCACTCACGCAAGCACACACACTCACAGACACACACACTTGCAGAGAGAGAGAGAGAGAGAGAGAGATGAGTGTGTGGTGAAATTCCATGGCTTGCGTTCCCTCATGACCTTCTCAGTAAAGGGTCACTGTTCCCAAATACTGAGGAGTCTGACAGTGGACCCTGCCCCTAGCTGTTCTCCCACAGAGGCCTGGCCCCCGGGAAGGCACCATGCCCCTGTAATCTCAGACAGGAATGCCCCTGCCTCCCCCTTCCCACATTGGGCCCAAACAAAGGCCTCCTTGGTATCATCCATTCCATATGTCAATCCCATGCGTCCAGCATGGAGCTCCCTGGGCCCTGGCCCTGTGCCAGCAGCCTGCTCTGATCTGTGGTTGTGTTGCCTGCCTGCCTGCAGCCTGGCACTTCCTTTGCAGTGAAAGTAAGATCAGAATACTTCCCCTCCCTGTCTGTTTCCCCGTGGTGGCTGGAAATGAGTTCATTGTCTGTGAGCTTCTGACCTGGATGCGGAAAATCCGTGGAAAAGGGGATGCGGGGGAATTTGATTTAATGCTGCATCTGAAATGCTGCTGGACTCCCTCTCCCTCCCCACCTCCAGCCCCAATGGGCTGGACAGGATGGCTATAGCTCTTGTAGTTCCATCCAGGGGAATCTCAGAGGCTGTGTCAAATAGATTTCTGTTGTCAAATTATTGGACTTGACCCCAAAGGAAAAAACATTCTCTCAATATATAATGTTTCCATTGGTATGTGCTGTCATAAAATAGGTCTGCACGTGTATTTGAGAGAGAGAGAGAAATACTGCATGCATACAAAGACACACTCATTCATGCATACAAAGACCCACTCATTCAATTACAATTCAATTTGTACAGAAAGGACGCAATTAGCTTGTAAGGTGTAGCAAATCCAAACCTCTCCCATTACTATGGACCACAACCAACCACTGGATATGCTAAACTAGCCGCAACAATTGACTTCAGTCACATGGGCTTTCACAGGCAGGGCTGAAAAAAGGACTCTGTCTCCTCTAAGCCAGAGTGGACTGATCCTCTGCCCAGGCCAGATTCCCACCAGCCATTGTTGCATGGCAACAGCAAGCGCAGTAAGGTCTCAGAAATGACACAGAGTCTAAAGTCACATTCACATTCGCTCATAGACTTTTCAGACATAACGTAATGTAATTATTCTCTAAGGGAGATGTTCCTGCAACGGACTGTTCAAATTGCAGATGGCAATGTCATTGCTTTGTTAGCACTCAGGCCATTTCCAGTAAGGCCGAAGACCTTTGCCAAAACACTCCCCCGGTCGTCCCAAGTTTATTGGGACACCTACAAAGCTTTTAACAGAGGGCGGGAAACAAGACAATAGACCAATCGAAGCTATGAAACGTTTATTGGTCACATGGTTTTTATTCCAGCCAGATTGATCTGCTTTATTACAAGAGTCTCCTGTCCAGCAGGGCAACAACCTCCGTGTGAGTAGCTTACCGCCTTGAGGAAGATTGAAGAGGAATGGAAGAATCCAACCCATGTTAGAGCATTTAGGGCGCAGCGGTCGCCTCGAGGATATAGCGGTAACGGGAGGGTTGCCGGTTCGAATCCCTGAGCTGCCTGTGGGGAAATCTGCAGGGAGTGATATAGACGTGATCCGTACACTCTTTTCCCCTATTTCCCTCCACAGAGCTGCACAGCTGGTGGAGTTGAGACCGCTGCTGCTGTGTCCCTGTGATCCAGAGGGCCTCTCCTTTCATCTGCTGTCCTCTATTCAGCTGTCGCGTGTAAATCAGTGACAACATCCGCACACTGTCTGCTCCTGTCTGTCTCTGTCTGTTGCTGCTGGGTCCTGTCCAAGCAGTAAGCGATTACACAATGTAAAACACAAATCACAGGAGTTTTCAGAATATACGGCCGAATATGTTGTTGTTGTCCTCCTGAAGCAGAGATGACAGAGGCAGAGAGAGACATCTTGCTGGGCTGGGGAGACCAGGATACCAGTATGAAGTCTGCCTTGGTAACAGCTGCTGGTGATGGTTGTTAGAAAGTGGACACTTGAGAAGCATGCATTCCAGAGTTCTGTAATCAGAGAGATGGCAGGGTTTCTTGGTGGAGCCTGTAGCTGTAATCAGAGAGATGGCAGGGTTTCTTGGTGGAGCCTGTAGCTGTAATCAGAGACATGGCAGGGTTTCTTGGTGGAGCCTGTAGCTGTAATCAGAGACATGGCAGGGTTTCTTGGTGGAGCCTGTAGCTGTAATCAGAGACATGGCAGGGTTTCTTGGTGGAGCCTGTAGCTGTAATCAGAGAGATGGCAGGGTTTCTTGGTGGAGCCTGTAGCTGTAATCAGAGACATGGCAGGGTTTCTTGGTGGAGCCTGTAGCTGTAATCAGAGACATGGCAGGGTTTCTTGGTGGAGCCTGTAGCTGTAATCAGAGACATGGCAGGGTTTCTTGGTGGAGCCTGTAGCTGTAATCAGAGACATGGCAGGGTTTCTTGGTGGAGCCTGTAGCTGTAATCAGAGACATGGCAGGGTTTCTTGGTGGAGCCTGTAGCTGTAATCAGAGACATGGCGGGGTTTCTTGGTGGAGCCTATAGCTGTAATCAGAGAGATGGCAGGGTTTCTTGGTGGAGCCTGTAGCTGTAATCAGAGAGATGGCAGGGTTTCTTGGTGGAGCCTGTAGCTGTAATCAGAGACATGGCAGGGTTTCTTGGTGGAGCCTGTAGCTGTAATCCATTGTCTGACTATCATTCACTTTCACCTCGTCATTTATCCTTCACTTTCATTTACTGTAACCACAGCTAAGCTCAGTGGCGTGGCATAGGTGTTCTTGAATTCTTAACACGATTTAGGCACTAGTGTGTTGTAGAGTGCTGTATTCAGAGAAAGAGGCGCGATGACAGGGTTTCTAGGTGGCCCCTGTGGCCCAAGTGTTTCTGAGGGCCCCATTCGTGACATCACTGATCGAGAGTTCATGGAAGGCCTCTCTAGACACAGCTGCTGGTCCCACACTCAAGCAGGGGATCCCCCCCTTCTCTCAGCTTGTACTCCAGGGCCCCAACACATGAAAGGGGGAGATCTTGTGTGTATGTGTGTGTGTGTGTGTGTGTGTGTGTGTGTGTGTGTGTGTGTGTGCGTGTGTGCGTGCGTGCGTGCGTGCGTGAGGGGTGAGTAGAGGAGGACAGATGTGTGTGGACGATCAAGAATGCATGTGGTCCATTGGCCACTGATAGTTACTCAAGCAGAAACAGGCAGTTGTGGACAAGAGAGAGGGAGAAAATGAGATATAGACAGAGACAAAGAGGGAAAGAGAGGACACACAATGCCTGAAGAGAGTCACTTTCAGATGGTGACAGCACTCATTTTTCATCAGTTTCAATTCCTGTGCTTGATGTTTGAACTATTTCAAAATGAGGACTATTTTGTTCAATTCCATTGTGCCACGTCTTGATATTACACTGACCACCGCATTTCAGTTTATGGGAAGTGACTCCGACATTTCCTTGTGTCATAGTCCCTAATGTGTAAAAAAACAGCTACAATGTTCCGCCAGTGACAAGTAATTTGTTGGCAGATCAGTAACAGAACCCTGGTGCCAACCCTCATAAACCATCAGTGTGTCACCCTGGCATGGAGAATCAGACAGTAAGTCAGCAACGTCTCACAAGGGCATGAAGCCTTCCATACTTGGTTATGGTGAGTAATTCCACCAAGGTAGTACAACACACGCTGCGGCTTCTAATTTACAAGTCATGGTCTGGGGGTGAATGAGTTACTTCCATGGAAGTTCCTGTCAAACGGTCGAATGTGTCAAAAGGAAATCCACGAACAGCTGCAGAATATCAGTTATCGGATGGTCCGTCATGAAAGGATAACTCTCTAGAATGTACAAACGCATCATTTGTAAATATATGAAGCGCTTTGCAGTATCATACAGTAGCAGCCGGATAGAAGCGTCGTTTTTATCGGCCAGTTGCCTTCAGGATTCTTACAACACTTGTCTAAACCAGTCGTTTCTCCCATTTCTCCCTTCATGTCCTCCTGTTGTGACCGCCAACCGCTGGCTCTATCCACTGTCTGCCTCCCCACCACAAAACCTCTCTGAAATTCCACCCCTCAAACAATCGCAAGGCCACAGTCCTAATCCCCCACCTCCTAAAACCCTGAGGGACACACTGGGAGGTGGGGGGGGGGGGACAGGAGACCCGTGGAATGTTGGGGGGTGTAAATGTAGGGGACAGAGGGGGAGAGGGGTAGCAGAGACGGGGAGAGGAGGGACAGGGCTTAACGATTTGGGGGGTAGAGAGAGAGAGAGACAGAAGGGATAGGAGAAGGGGACTCTGGGAGAGAGAAAGAAGTCAACCCCTCTGACTGGGGTGCAGCGGTGGAAGGAAAAGAAAGAGGATTAGGCGACAATGTCGGACATCACAGAGGGGTCAGCAGAATTAAAGGCCAGCCCCGGCCGCCCTGCCAGGGGACACATGAAAGAAGGGCTTCCCCCTCCCATGAATGGAGACAGTTCAAGTGCAAGCGCCCTTCCAGAGGGGGCGAACCTGCAGCGCACCCCTCAGCCCCCCAGCCCCACTGTTCTGGCAGGCCCAGGCATTACTTTCATGTGTTGACACACATTGTCCCAGGGCTTCACAGAAACGTGCATTGGTAATAGGCCACATGCAGAATAAACTTGTCCCATTGACATTATTGTGGCCGAGGGGGTTGGTTGGTGGGTGGGTGGGGTGACGAGGGGTCTCTCTCTCTGTGTGTGTGTGTGTGTGTGTGTGTGTGTGTGTGTGTGTGTGTGTGTGTGTGTGTGTGTGCACGTGCGCATGTATGGTCAATGGAGGCCTTAATTTTCACAAATATTCAATTGTCGGACTCATTCATTTTCACTTCGTCTTATCATTCACTATCTTTAAAGTTTACTACAGCTAGGCTCAATGGCTTGGGTTTTCTTACATGTCCGTAGTGGGTGGAAAGGAAGAGAGAGGGCAAAGGGTTATGTGATAAAGGACTACGGTATAACATATGTTTATATGATTATTTTCATGTTCACACAGACAACGACAGATAGTGTGTCACAGTTGACTAGATCTCGTGCCAAGGTTTCAAATAAAGTTATCGGGATAACCAGTCCTGGTTTCCATTGGCTGACCTCCAGAAGGCCAATAGGAAACATGGGAGCAGCAGTTAAATAGTAAAGTCACTACCTGGTCCTTGCTTTTTTGTCACATTTAAAAATATATATATACATTTCACCTTTATTTAACCAGGTAGGCCAGTTGAGAACAAGTTCTCATTTACAACTGCGACCTGGCCAAGATAAAGCAAAGCAGTGCGACAAAAAAAACAACACAGAGTTACACATAAACAAACGTACAGTCAATAACACAATAGAAAAGTCAATATGCAGTGTGTGCAAATGTAGTAAGATTAGGGAGGTAAGGCAATAAATAGGCCACAGTGGCGAAATAATTACAATTTAGCATTAACACTGGAGTGATAGATGTGCAGATGATGATGTGCATGTAGAGATACTGGGGTGTAAAAGAGCAAAAAAATAAATAACAATATGGGGATGAGGTAGTTGGGTGGGCTATTTACAGATGGGTTGTGTACAGGTGCAGTGATCGGTAAGCTGCTCTGACAGCTGATATTTAAAGTTAGTGAGGGAGATATCAGTCTCCAGCTTCAGTGATTTTTGCAATTTGTTCCAGTCATTGGCAGCAGAGAACTGGAAGGAAAGGCAGCCAAAGTAAGTGTTGGCTTTGTGGATGACCAGTGAAATATACCTGCTGGACCGCGTGCAACGGGTGGGTGTGGTTATGCAGACCAGTGAGCTGAGATAAGGAGGGGCTTTACCTAGCAAAGACTTATAGATGACCTGGAGCCAGTGGGTTTAGCGACGAATATGTAGCGAGGGCCAGCCAACGAGAGCATACAGGTCGCAGTGGAGGGTAGTATATGGGGCTTTGGTGACAAAACGGATGGCACTGTGCTAGACTACATCCACTTTGCTGAGTAGAGTTCTATTTTGTAAATGACATCGCCGAAGTCAAGGATCGGTAGGATAGTCAGTTTTACGAAGGTATGTTTGGCAGCATGAGTGAAGGAGGCTTTGTTGCGAAATAGGAAGCCGATTCTAGATTTAATTTTGGATTGGAGATGCTTAATGTGAGTCTGGAAGGAGAGTTTACAGCCTAACCAGACACAGGTATTTGTAGTTGTCCACATATTCTAAGTCAGAACCGTCCAGAGTAGGGATGCTAGTCGGGCGGGCAGGTGCGGGCAGCTATCGGTTGAAGAGCATGCATTTAGTTTTACTAGCATTTAAGAGCAGTTGGTGGCCACGGAAGAAGTGTTGTATGGCATTGAAGCTCGTTTGGAGGTTTGTTAACACAGTGTCCAAAGAAGGGCCAGATGTATACAGAATGGTGTCGTCTGCGTAGAGGTGGATCAGAGAATCACCAGCAGCAAGAGCGACATCATTGATATATACAGAGGAAAGAGTCGGCCCGAGAATTGAACCCCCCATAGAGACTGCCAGAGGTCCGGACAACAGGCTCTCCGATTTGACACACTGAAATCTGTCTGAGAAGTAGTTGGTGAACCAGGCGAGGCAGTCATTTGAGAAACCAAGGCAGTTGAGTCTGCCGATAAGACATTGATGTTTTGGGCAGATTGTGAGTATTTTCAATGAAAAAATATTGCTTCATACATAATTTTTCTCAACCCTGGTCCTGGGGACCCAAAGGGGTGCACATTTTTATGTTTGCTGTAGCATATAACACACCTGATTCTAATAAAGGCTTGGTGATGAGTTGATTAGCTGAATCAACTGTGTTTGTATAATGGGTTGAAAACAAAGTCACTAAAAACAGACACCCCTTCATTATTATTGTTTTAAACCAATTTGTTTATGTACTTGTCTTAATTAATCTAAAGTGTATATTCTACATACTTTAGCGTTAGTAGTCCATCAGGCCAATAGATGGCGCTGTGGAGCGTGGACTTTTAGTGCAGACAGTGCAGGTGCATGAGAGAGAGGCGATTTTACGGAGGTGCTACTATCTTAAAGCTGAATGTATTGTTGTCAGTTTTCTATATTGGTAGCGACATATAGAAAAGCATTCCGTTATTTTTGTCTTCACTTAAGTGTTTTTATTGTATGAACGTGAAATATATTTTGGTTTTCATGTGAAATCATACAGTAAGACAGGGTATTTGTGCGATTTTTTTTGTTGTTGCTTTAGGCAAAGTGCTTTTATGTTGTGTAGTTTAACGTGTGCACTTGTTTGATGTGAATGTTTGAAAAAATATGAACAAGAAAATAGACAATTGAACAAGAGAAAGAAAACGTGCTTCAGAATAAAGAAAGGGGCAGAACTTTGCAGACGTAAACTTGTGTCCGTTCTTTTTACTATCACAGGCCACTTCAGCTACAGACTGAGGCCGGTAACATTAGTGCTAAAGCAAAAACTAAAATGAAACACACTGATCCAGACTATGATGAAAAAGTTTCCTGCACTGCCTTTTACCGGAACTGGATTTAGCAAGGACAGTGTAAATGAGCTCATAGCGTGTGCTGATTCCACACACAACCAATAACCTTCCACTTCCACTGCTTTTGTTCTTCAAAGCCAACGAAAACATCAGAAAAGGAAAGTCTACTATTCTGTCTGTCCTCAGAGGCCCAAACACAATGAAATGTTTCTGTCCTGACGGCTGTGAGGAAGTCATTTGCGGCCCTTTATTGCAGTGCCCAATGAGCGTGAAGATCAACACAAATAAGTCTGGAACAACAGACAGTTCAATATTAGCATACAATACAATGACTGTCTAAGCAGTCCCTATCATACGATGGGGACAGGGCCCGGCTAGGTGGCTCACATCCATTACATTGTGCTAGGAGCTGCACCCCCGAGGTCCACTGGCCTAGTCATTATCACCGAGCTGAGGAGGATGGTCGGGAATGTGTCGGACTGGTCCCCCATTTGTTGTTCAGGAGGTTCTTCCTTCCTGCCTTCCACAAGTGCTCACAGACAATGGGAATAGCTATATTTAACACCCCTTCCTTCCCTCCAAACTTGCACGCGCAGCCTTCATCCTCAAAGGCTGCCCTCCCCCATTCTCCCCGACACGAAATAGGAAGACGAGGACCTCTTAGCGGAAGCCTCGGCGTGCTTGTCAATTGACCTGCGTTTATGGAGGATGCAGAATCTTCTCTTACCTTAGTCCTAAATGTCCACAGGTTCTTGACAAATACCGTAGTTAGCTCTGGCCACACTCTAACGTGCGACAGTTGTCGTCTGAAAGTGCCCGAAGGTGTCAATCGCCACGCCAGGATTGTTACATGTTTACTGCTAGCACCTCGACGCAGTAATAAATGCAGAAATAAAAGACACTGCATGAGAAAGGGGAGTACAAGTTGATTGGCTGGAGTTTAAAGCTGTATTTATACGCAGCCGAATCGGGAACGGACTTGTGAAAACTCCTCCGAATTCTCCCCACATGACCCAACTAGCAACATAGAGCCTACACTCGATTTTCATTCTAAAGGAACCATTAGAACTGACGATGCAATTTGGGACAAGTAACAACAGTATAGCATTGCCAAATTGCATAGATAGCGCATTGGTGGACGGGAATGAATTAACATTTCCATTCCACCTAGATCTATCAGGGCCAGACGAGGGCAGTCATAGTGTTTCATGTCTGTGCCAATGTTAATGTCAGGAAGAAAGGGGGTGAGAGCCTTCGTTGGAGGATAATAAGTTATAGTAAGTCATTAAGTTGGAGGCAAATCAAAGCAAATTGTGTTTGTCACATGCGCCAAATACAACAGGTGTAGACCTTACCATGAAATGCTTACTTACAAGCCCTTAACCAACAATGCCGTTTAAGAAATAGAGTTAAGAAAATATTTACTAAATAAACTAATGTAAACCTGTGTCCCCGTACCGAGTCAATGTACGGGGACACAGGTTCGTCGAGGTAATTTGTAAATGTAAGTAGGGGTAAAGTGCCTACGCATAGATAATAAACAGCGAATAGCAGCAGTGTAAAAACAAAGGGGGGAGGGAGCTTGTCAATGTAAATATCCCGGGTGGCCATTTGATGAATTGTTCAGCAGTCTTACGGCTTGGGGGTAGAAGATGTCCAGGAGCCTTTTGGATCTGCGGTAGCAGAGACAGCAGTATATGACTTGGATGACTGGAGTCTTTGACAATTTTTTGGGCTTTCCTCTGACACCACCTAGTATATAGGTCCTGGATGTCAGGAAGCTTGGCCCCAGTGATGTACTGGGCAGTTTAAAATGGCTCACATGTGGGGACCATTAGGGTGGCTATTAATTGTCTGAGTGTCCGTTTTAATAACTTTCATGAAGCGCGATCGCAGAGTTGTGTTATAGACCATTATAACTACATTAAAGTCCATTACGCCTGTCTGTTGGATTAAAAGTCTGATATTTCTCCTTACCCAAAATCATCTACTGTCAAATCTACCATTCCAGTGTTTTAATTGCTATATTGTATTTACTTCGCCACCATGGCCTATTTATTGCCTTTACCTTCCTTATCTCACCTCATTTGCTCACATTGTATATAGACTTATTTTTCTACTGTATTATTGACTGTATGTTTGTTTTACTCCATGTGTAACTCTGTGTTGTTATATGTGTCGAACTGCTTTGCTTTATCTTGGCAAAGGTGCCTTTACCTTAAGGCCAAAGGTGCCTTAAATAAAGGTGAAAAAAATGAAAAAATAAATAAAAATAACAATAATAATAATAATAATAATTAATTTAAAAAAAAATCCCATAACAGATTACTGTTAGTTTGACAGAGCTGTTCTCCACTCCTATTCTCTGAATCCCTCCATAATTTTGTCATACTCACCCACCATCACCAGGTATAGACTTGTTATAACGTTCTATTCTTAGCGACTGGTGCTGGTGACAATAACCCAAACACTGAATCACAAAGGGCTAGTTCTAGACTTCACTCTACCTGCAGAAACTTCTCCATAACACGAGGAAAGTAACACAGAGCGCTAATGGGCTCAGCTTATGAAGCATTTTAAAGGGCCTCCTGGGACCGCCACATGCGTCATGCCTCTGTGTTGTTTAGGGGCCTGTTAAGACCCACTCCTATGAAAAAAAAGAGAGAGAGAGAGAGGGCACTCATTAATGAGGCCCCCTGGCCCAGTCCTACACGCTTTCTTACCTTTTTATTATTGTACTTTATAATGGAAAATATGAGTCTTTCTGAAAGCAGTGCTACTTCTCCCTCAATGACAGTACAAACACATAGCTTTCTTATACCATGTATTTGTATTTATTATGGATCCTCATTAGCTGCTGCCAAGGCAGAACCCATGTTACCAAATGGGTTCTTCAATGTGTTTGTGTTCTTGGTGTTTGGAGGTTTATTGTGAAAGGTGAGCCAATTGGATGTTGCCTTTGTCAGAAATATGTAATATGCAATGCTATGAACATTCTGTTCAAATAATTTGAGAAATATATATTTTTTACCTGTTCTTTACCCTCTCACAAAAATATGCTAATAAATATGTAAATATTAACCGGATAGGAAGTAAATAAGGATGTCTGTTGGAATGGTAATATTTGTCCAAGTCACACCTGGCTCCAACCTTCATTTTCATAGAGCTGTTTCCTGATTCATGACAATATACACTCACACACACACTCTCACACACACACACACACACACACACACACACACACACACACACACACACACACACACACACACACACACACACACACACACACACACACACACACACACACACACACACACACACATACACACATTTCAGGTACTGTACAGTTATTATCACCTTGTAAGTAAATGAGCAGGAAATGGCCCTGTCCCAATGTCAACACAAGTGTGATTTATAGCAGAGCAGTTACAGCCTTTTAGGCTCTGACTCGTTGCCATCCTGAAAGGGATATGTAAAAGAGGGTGAAATGGTCTCACAGCAGCCTATATGACATCCTGTACCAAGCTAAAGCCAGCATAATCTACATTTCATCACCCGGCTATGATTCTCCTGTCTGTGTTGTGAACCCACTGACAGAAGCCATAATCTGAGCTCTACACATCCATCCCATGATGGAACAGCAGACCAGCGCAGCCGTCTGGCCGCTCCGCACCAGCGCTCCCATGAGGGCCTCCACTGATGGGCACCGCTGATTCCCCAGGAGCTGCAGGGCCACAAGTTCTGCTAAATACCTTCTCTTTGTGGAGCCCCCATGACGACAGTCCGGAAAGCACATCCTTCCGATTATCGGGGCGCAGACAAAACCAAAACAAGACATGGAGATTGCCCCCAGTCACTCCGACACCTCTTTAGGACCACACAAAAGGAGACATTTAGATTAGGAAATAATGTCTGTTTGTTGAGAACACGGAACTCGGTGGAGACGCTGTGCTTTGTCTAAGCTACGGAAGGTTATCGGGGCCAACCAGAGCCAGACAGACAGACAAACCTGTGGCCTGCATACGTAACTGACGGTCCTGAGTCCTGACACTGCGTCGAGTTCACCAGGCGCTACTGTTGACTGACACGGCAGACCAGGGGAGCAAAGGTCCTCTGACTGAGAGGGATCAAGTCTGAGAGGGCCTGACTTAAGTCTGGAAATGTGCCCTCTACGCAACAGCTCTCTCAACAGGAAGCTCTAGTCATCCATCGGAACCTTCTTTTGAAAGGCCTGCATGGCAGATAGGTTGACACGTGAAAGAGTGGTCTATGCATAAAGTATGCGCGTCTACAAATCAGAAGTATGTTTGATTTCTGTTTCGGCGTATTCTTACTGTCTTTACAATGGAGGTGCGTGGTATGTTTCAGTATGTACGACAGTGTGAAGAATTATCTCTGTATGTTTAATTGCAGACTCGATGCCCGTCTCAGACACACACGCGCGCGCCCCGCGCAGGCACGCACACGAACAGGCACACAAACACGCACACCCACACACTTTACTTAAGGGGAAAATGTGGAGAGAGTTGATGGGACTTGCGTCGGTATGCTTTGGTATGAGGAGTCATGTGAACACATAGTTCCGTGCTGAGAGGGGTGTTGTAACTACACAGAGAGAAGGGCACGTCTCTTCAGCACTACATCGCTGAACAACGCAGGAGAGATTTGACAAAGGCCGTGCAAGGAGTTGAACCCTGCATGCTTATCACACCAATGACCCCTGCCTCCTACATATGTCAGAGTATATTAAACAGGAAGTCTTCCTCCAGTGTGTATTTGTGTCACCTTTTAAGAGATAAAAACAGTTAAGATCAAAGCACGGAAAACAGATTGTTTTATTACCTATTAATCATCAAAAACCAATAACTTAAAGATTGACACTCTTTGGTCTTTACCGTGCATGTTTCACAAGTACTGTACCGTAGGGACAATATACTTTCTCAACAGAGGGCTACAAGAGGAAGGGCGGAGTTTTCCAAGAAATCAACTAGCCTCTTAGGTTTGAATTTCTATATTGCTAAATTCGATGGACAAAACACAAAAGGTTATTGTTTAACTCTGCCGTTCAAGAAGACCGTCCTCTCGCTACAGTATGTGAGGCCAGAGAATGACGGTGGACTTTGGACTTCAACAACTGCCAAACATCACCAAGGTTGTTCTCTGGCGTTCCTGAGGTTATTTTGGTCCTGAGTCTGGAAGGGTAGGCCTTGAGTGACCCTGACCTTGCCGAGTGGACGAGGGCAGGGCGGCACATGTGGTTTCCCCTTAGCGTCCTGTCACATGTCTGGGTCCCATCACCATGCACCAGTGAGGGTAAATAACCAGGGCTTGGCTTGGCTGAGGAGATCCAATTACTAATCGCCGTGATCAGGGGCTGGAACTGTAGCCATGGCTTTAATGGCCAGTGAACCCGCCCAATAGAGGTCCACCACTGGGCTGACTAGATATTGAACGTCCTTATCGTTACACCGCTTTAGATTAACATACCTAGTTTTTAATTGTCTAACTTAGGGACAATAATATGGATAGCAAACGAAGACAACGCGTCTGTGGTGTGTCCACGTCATGCCTTAACGCAGATAGGAAGTCATTATGAAAAGCCGGGGGGAAAAGCAGACGACTCAGGGTCATCAATCAATACCCAGGGTTCCAGGATAAGGGGGGGGGAAATGAATTTGTATATTTCCACAAGTTGAAAACAATGATTGATTTGTTCTATGATTGACTGCTTTGATGTGAAACCGGGGAAACATTTAGTTTGATACACATGCAACGTGAATGCTTTAGCACCCCGCTTCTTTGTCAAAGAGACTCACCTATGGGTACCATTACTCTCCAAACACCAAGTTAGGATACCTCCAGACCTTCCTGTCTTTGCTACATCCTTTAGGATCCGGGAAAATGAATAATGGAGAGGGAGCAGGAGTGGAAATATGGCAGTAAAATACCAATGCGGATGTAGTGTGGGATCTCATTCTACGCTTCGCTGGTGAATCACAGCACTGTAGAATATGTTTCTTTAAGTAAATCTAGGGATAGCAGGCTGTAAAGAACCAGTGCACCATCTGAAACCTTCACAGAGAGAGACTGACAAAAAAATAATACAATTAATTGATAAATTAACCAACTAGATTAAGAGAACGTTGTCTTGGCTCAGGCTCTGAAAGGGAGCTGTGCTATTGAGAAAGTTTTAGGGGAGAGGAGGACTGAAGTCTCTCTTATTGGTATCACCTCACATCGGCTGTAAGGGGGTTTAGCTAGTGGGGGTGCAGTACAAACAAACGTGTTGAATGGGGGTGATCTCGCTGCACTGCTGGCTCCCGGAAAGAAAAAGACCCTCTTTTAAAAATTACAATCCGGCTTGTGTTATTTGTCTCTGCACATTGTGCGCGGGGCCGCTGGCACGTTGCGTAAGAGGCCGCGTGGCTGCTCTGGCATGCGGGTGGTGAATTACTGCGGCAGATGGTAGAGCCACTCTTCTGGGGGGCTCCGCGCCATGCCAATGTTCCGGGTCGGGTGCCCCTCGCCCCCACTGGCCCCCTCTCCTCCTTCCTCAACTCGGGAACACAAAGGCCCGAGGAAGTAGGAATGAATATCCCGATGGAGCGGTGTGCCGAGGCGTGAGCCACAATCGCAGCTATCAATCACAAGTGCTCCTTAATGCTGGGCCACGCTGCCACTGCTGCTGGCTGCCGGACTGGGGCTCAAATGGGCCTCGCTACAGCACCTCTCTCCTTTGTCCAGGATTGCGCCAAAACACCAGGTCCCTGATCATTTACAAACTTACATTGGCTCCCCCCCTCCCCCCCAGTGTGGCTTTGAATTGGTCACGGTATCGAACTCCATGGCTGTTTAATGATTCTGTTATGTCCTGCTTTCTTTATTTGTAGAGAGAGACATTCTAACGTTTTAGACGTGTTTTAAGTTATTGTTTTGACGTCTGTATTGTGGTTTTGTTATACCTCAGCTAAAAGATCTGTCTGAACCGTACTTTAGAAAGAAATAAAAGTTAATTTGTTTCAACAGGAGGTTGACTTAATGCTTTCTATACATTTCACATAAAAGAATCAGATGGTTCTTTATGATCGCTGTCTCTACTATATCACACTTGGCAAGTACTGCGTATGAAATTCCTGAAAGTGTTCATCCTGTCGTCCGGGCAAAACATAAGATAGTTGCTTGTGAATCATACAAACGTCTGAGGGATGCTCCACATATATTGTTTATTGGATGACACCAGAAATGTAGAAACCCACTGAGTTATGTTTTAGAGCCTCCAACGTCAATGTTTATCAGGGTCTCTCTGATATTTATAGGACAAGTTCTCCCAAATCTGGGGCAAGATAGCCATGTTTTATACCTATTTTCTACTTTATCATCAGGGATGGGAGCTTCTCTGCAAGTGAGGTATTTACTATGGCCTGTGAAAACGCATAGCAAATGATGACTTATCGGTGCAGCACTCAAGGTATTACAACTATTCGCACAGAGCCTTCTTAGGGCCTTTTGAAAATGGGAGAAAATCTTCCGCTGGCTGCCAATGACTGACTGACAGATATTCAACGTTTTTACTGAGAACCTACGGGGATGTAACTTATACTGTAGCCTACTCTACTGTATCTATCTACAAGAGGGAGGAAAATAGTGTATGGCCTATTCCTCTTATCGCCATGTTATGATGCAGTTAAATGCATTCACAGATGACAAACAGATGTTTTTATTGAAGCTCATGAAGGAGATTAAAATGGCCAGCAGACAGGAACAAACACAAGGCGGCAAACCTTTAAGTGCAATATAATGGGATTGATTCAAAATGACTGCCTTTTGTAAACAGTCATGATCCCTTTTGCAGGCCCTGGTTGCCTGCAAGGAGGAGCGTAACTAGTGGGAGTGATTTACATAACCAATAGAAGGTAATCAGTTAGCTCTGTAACGATGGAGGGGGTTTCCAGGGGGGCTCGGATGGAACTTTACCTAGACAGTTTGCCCCCCCCCAAAAAAATCGTGCTTGGCAGATTGTCAGAGACTGAAGGTTCTATTTAAAAATAAAAAAACATATATAAAAAAATGGGAGAACAAGTCCAGGTTGAAAAAAAAAGTGTTTATTTGTATTCAGACAGAAATAAAAGTGAGAGGAATATAGACATGCAGATCAGTATAGGCTTGCTTGTTTGTCTTGCTGCATGGCCAAGTACATCATACACAAAAGAAATCCCAAAACAAACACACAATTGGCTTTCTTGAGATATGCATGTTGAGAACCTGGACAACAAATCGAAAGCTTCTTCTTATCTGTGGCTGTGTACAGGTCTTCAGACTAAATCTGCACACCCACTCCTCCTTCAACGATCGTCATTCATTGCATGCATATGAAGACGTTGTTTATGATATTACTCAGCAGTAGGTCGGGCACCTTTAGAGGTTTACGGCCTTTTTCTTTATGACAGACATTCCACAATAACCTCCGGTCACTCATTGTTTATAGATGCGGAATGATTGACACATCAAAGCTGATTGCCTTCGCAACAATCAGTCAATTAAGCTCTCCTCTAGGGTGAAGTGCAGATCTGATCTCTCCGCCATGAAGTCAAAAGGGTGGTGTGTGTTTTTTGCAGCTGCCATCAAGACAAGGAGCAGGCATGGAGGCTGATAGTGAGTGAAACAGGCAAAGGGCAATGCACTGGTGGCTCCTCCAACCAGGCTCCTGCATTAGGGAGTTGAGCATACAGAGTGGCAAGGCCAAGGCAAGGCACTCACTACTGAGAAGACTGCATGTCTACGTCCTGAAAGGCACCCTGTTCCCTATTTAATGCACTACTTTTGACCAGCGCCCGACAACATGCCCGCTCGACCCCATACCCTCCTCCCTTCACCAGACCATCTCTGAAGACCTTCTCCCATTCCTCACTTCCCTTGTCAATTCATCCCAGACCACTGGCTGCGTCCCCTCTGACTTTAAAATGGCCAGAGTCGCTCCCCTCCTCAAGAAACCAACACTCTGACGTCAGAAACTACAGAAAAACAAACTACCCTCAACCCTTCTTTCTTTTCTTTCCAAAACACTTAAGTGTGCTGCCTCTGCCCAACTCTCTCGCTATCTCTCTCAGAACGATCTTCTTTACCCTAAGCAGTCAGGCTTCAAGACAGGTCACTCAACCAAGACTGCTCTCCTCTGTGTCACAGAGGCTCTCCGCACTGCCAAAGCTGACTCTCTCTCCTCTGTTCTTATTCTCCTAGATCTATCCACTGCCTTCGACCGTCAGATCTTCCTCTCCACCCTCTGTGCATCTCAGGCTCTGCACACTATTGGATTGCATCCTACCTGCCAGGCCGCTCCTACCAGGTGATGTGGAGAGGATCTGTGTCTGCACCACGTACTGTCACAGGTAGTGTCCCCCAGGGCATGGTTCTAGGCTCTCTCCTCTTCTCTCTATACACCAAGTCACTCCCTTCTAACACCCAGGTGGCGACATGCATCTCTGCGTGCCTGGCAGATATCTCAGCTTAGATGTCGGCCCACCACCTCCAGCTCAACCATCGACAAGACAGAGCTGCTCTTCCTCCCGGTGAAGGCCTGCCCCCTCCAAGACCTCTCAATCACTGTTGACAACTCCATGGTGTCCCCTTCCCAGAGTGCAAAGAACCTTGGTGTGACCCTGCACCACACCCTGTCATTCTCTGCAAACATCAAAGCAGTGATGCGCTCCTCCAGGTTCATGCTCTACAACATCTGCAGAGTAGGACCCTACCTCAAACAGGAGGTGGCGCAGGTCCTAATCCAGGCACTTGTCATCTCCCGTCTGGAGTAATGCAACTCGCTGTTGGCTGGGCTCCCCGCTTGTGCCATCAAACCCCTGCAACTTATCCAGAATGCTGCAGCCCACCTGGTGTTTAACCTTCCCAAGTTCTCCCATGTCAACCCTACACCCCTACACCCCAATCCGAGTACTTCGTTCTGCCGCCTCTGCACTCTTATAGGCTGACCACACCGCTCCCGTCGCGTGCGCGAGCGTTGCAAAATAAATGTAGAAATCTATGTTATTCAATTATTGCACCCACACTGCTCGCGTGCGTCAATGAGCGTCTGCGTTGCCAAGGGCTAAAATAGAAGTCCTTTCTATTTCTGACGTAGATCGCTCTGCAAGTCCTGCCTCTCCCATCTCCTCATTGGTTTATAGAAGCAGGTACCCACGTGCCATCTCCTCATTGGTTATACCCACATGGGTGATTGAAAGACAACTGTGTTGCCGGTCTGTGTAGTAATACCATGAACGTTTAGATGCCAATCACCATATAAGTTCAAAGATGAAAAAGCCTGGAAGGAGGAGAGATGACTAGAAACGATTCGGTTGACCGTTTTATGTGTGGATTAATTGTCGAAGTAGAGGACCTTGTGCATTTCAGGTAAAATAACAACTCAATGTTTATATCCCAGGACAAATTAGCTAGCAACAGCAAGCTAAGTAAATAGGACAAATTAGCTAGCAAGTGCAAGCTAGCTAGCTAAATTGCCATAAATGTTTAATGCTTTTTGACCTGTTCCCAAGTTAATATAATTGGTTCAGAGTTTGTTTTTATATTTTAACCTGCGTGTCATGATCGTGTTTGGTGTAGGGGGACAAAATAAATGTATGCACAATGGCGCACGTGCGCAGCCAGTTTGGGTTCCGTGTTAGTCCTCCCACCCCTATGGGAGTGCAAAAGGCAGCTCTCGCTCAGCCTAGTCAAAACTCTTCTCTGTCCTGGCACCCCAATGGTGGAACCAGCTTCCCCCTGACGCTAGGACAGCAGAGTCCCTGCCCATCTTCCGAAAACATCTGACACCCTCCCTCTTCAAAGAGTATCTTAAATAATCCCTTCGCCACAAAAAGAACCTGCCTTTCGTGAACTAACACTCGCACATGACTTTTTCCCTCTACTAGCGTTGACTTTATTGAGGTAAATGTATGTACTATAACTGAGATATGTGGTTGTCCCACCTAGCTATCTTAAGATGAATGCACTAACTGTAAGTCACTCTGGATAAGCGTCTGCTAAATTACTAAAATGTAAAAAAATTACAACGTAAGCTCACATTGAAAACAAACAGTGACTTTACCTGGAAGTTGACATTCACATGTGACATTGTGACGCATACACGCACTTGGCGTTCATACAATAACGCACGCATACAGGCACGATTAAAGACACAAATACAGCACACGCGGTACATGCACACACATACACACAAATACACAAACACAAATGTGCACACATTGGTACATACAGAAAACCCCACACGGCCTCTCTCTATGCAGCTGTCTGGCCTCACAAAGCTCAGCCTGTTAGACTAGGAAGAGCCAGCTGGACTCGGCTCACACTCATCCCCGCTCAAAAACAAAACGTAGCCCCCCCCCCTTACCCTGCCCTCTCTCTCTCTCTCTCTCTCTCTCCCACCACTCATTACCGCATGACAGGGGACTTGCCAAGTGGGCAGCTGTCGGCATGGGTGGCACAGAGTGTTAGAGAGAGAGAGAGAGACAGAGAGAGAGAGAGAGAGAAAGAGCGAGAGAGCTCTACCCATTGCCGCTCTGAAGACACATGGACGCGTTAAGCGAACAAGCACAGAGAACTTAATCAGTCTCCTGCCTCCAGCCCCTCCCTTTGTTTCCTTTCTTCGGCCCTCAGAAAGGCCGCTGGACATGTTAATGGCTGTATCACAATCATAATTGCAGCCTTCCCAGTCGCGTACGTACAGAGGTCTACCGCACAACACGGCCCCAGAGCTCCTGTCCTACTGCTGCTGCTGGACCACAGCGAAGCCCTCAGACCTCAGCCTCCTGGGGCAATTATTCACCATTACATGTAATTGGGAGCCATGGTGGGGTCCATCAAAGGCCCAGCCGTCCCGCTCCTCCACAGGGAGGGACACTGTGCAGATGTCCGCTTATAACCCCACTACACTGGCCTGCGAGGAAGCGGTTCACTGGGTTCATGGCTCTCCTTCGTTCCCTTCCTTCCTTCGCTCTGTCCAGTATTGTCCTGTCACGGGGTGTCGTTTAGGGCCGGAGACGGACCCAGATGAGAAAAAGGTTGACCTTGGGCGTTTGCAGCTGATCTTGAGAAATCCTAACCATCTCAATGCAACTTATCTGTCTCCATGTCTTTCCCTTTCATTCTCGTTCTCACGTCCTCTGTATCCCTCTCTCTCTCTCTCTCCTCCCTCCCAGATGTGGTATGCAGTGCACTCCTCTCTCATCATGGCTCTCTAGTGTTCCCTCTCCCAGTCAGAACAACCCAGGCGGGCTCTACTCCTCTTATCAGATGGAGCCAGGCAGGCAGGACGGGACGGGGCCAGTGTGGATCCAGCTGCTCCCAGGAGCAGGGCGCAGTCCCACTTAATAGGTCTGCTGGCATCCCAGTCACAGCCAGGCAGGCTACTCCGTGGGTGGCACGCCTTGGTAACAGGCGGCAGAGACAGAGGAGGTGGGCACGGGGGAGACTGGTAAGACAACCCAGTCCGTCTGAGGGAGGTCGGGGATAGGTAATGTTCAAAGTACGGTGTTCCAGAGAACTTTGCCGTTAGACCAATCGCTTCCCTAGGACCAGTAAAAAGCAATAACTCAGACATGGAGTGCCCTGACGCATCATGCTGAATCTGTTCAGAACATATTGAGAGAGAGTTCAAGTGACATTTGCTTGAATATGCAGCTTGAGCTAAATGGAAAAAGTTGTCAACATTGAGCAAGTTTCTGTTTTCATATTGGTGGTGCTACCTGCCTAGAAGGCCGGTCAGGGTCTTGGTGTTCTAAATCATCCTAATTGATGGGTGTCGGATGTGTTAGTATTATTATAGGTGCTCTGAGATTTGTCTCCAAATAAATAAAGCTTTAATTTATAAGCATGGACGAATATTCTCCTGCCTGTCTTGAGCGGAGTGTAAACAGCTTTTTATGTTCAGCCTCTTCATGTTCCTGCATGTTCCCACCCTCCACCCCTTCCTCTCAACAGGATCCAGCAGGTGAGGGGATCTTCTACACCAGGTGACTCTGGGTAAGAGCTCAACCTTTTTTCAAAGATGACACTGTAAATGCATGGACCGGTAGGTTTAAGCTGATCTAGAATCAGCAGTAAAGCCCGGGCGTACATACTATGCTCTAGGGATCTGATCGTGGAGGTGGCCTTGCAATTTCAGGTCATCATGACATCTCTCTAAATATTTATATAGGAAACCCCTTCAACTGCTAACTATGGATATAAGTAGAAAAGCCTCAATAGTAAATTATAAAGCAGTGAGATATGTGCCTCCTACACCAGGCGTGTAGACAGGCCAAACCAGCTGTTAGCTGTGGAGAGCTGTGAACCCAACCAGGGGGTGATAAGGGTGGTGTGGTCTACAGGGAGGAGTGTGTGTGTGTGTGTGTGTATCTTGGCCGTCCGTGGTTAACCCCCGGCAGATCGATAGGGCCTCTATCACTATGACTTATGGTGACATGGTGCATGATGGGTGTGTCTGCACCGCTTCTGCTCACATTCCAGGGTGCACGAAGCAAATCTAACGCAGGCGCAACCAAATATTGTTGTAAACGATCGCACCGCACCGCATCCCTATAGTAACAGCATGTCATAAAAACGAATTGCCCTGTTAGAACTGTGATTAAAGCCCGCTCTCCAGATTCCAAACGTTCCTTGCAAGTAATTATTGTTTAGACATTGAAACCATTCGTAGAGAAATTATAGGAAAACCCTAACCATTTTTAAAAAATCCATGCTATTTAGGTAAAAGACATCTTTACCTTTACAATACCCTTGGGTAATCCAATAGAAATCTATACAGTGCCAGCAGTTTTAATGCATTTCAAAGGCTTATTGGCCCAGCGTCGTCCGGGTTTGGCCGGTGTAGGCCGTCATTGTAAATAAGAATTTGTTCTTCACTGACTTGCCTAGTGAAATAAAGGTTACATTTATAAGATTTGAGTGTTTATAGGTATACTAGAGGAATGCTATTGAAAGTAAACCTCCAATGCTGCCTAGCTCCTTCTTTCCAGAAAGGCAAGACATTTATTTTTTTTGTCTTTTTTTTTTTTTTTACTTGTGCTCTTGACCTGGAAAGTCAGACACATCACTGACAGACAAAAGAACAGTTAGATAATTCTTTGATTACGAAACACAATCCCCGCAGGCTAGTTTCCAAAGAAAGTTATTTTCATAGATTTGCATGTTTTTGCATAGAATTTGAAAGGCAACCTTTGGCCTGGCCATGACTTGTGTAACTGTTTAGGGGGAAACCCCAGTGGTTGACTGTGATTAGTGTTACATAAAGGTATCCGCATGCAGCAGCTGGCTCTATTGCTCCATTACTCTAAAATAGTCCCATGCAGCTCCTTGTGTACAATAACATAAGACTCAGTCCTTCCTGTCCTGAATATAAAGAACTCTTCTTCCCCTTTACCTTCATGTGTATTATACTCTATGACAGCCTGACTGTATGGAAACCTGTTGGTTCGTTCCTGCCCCAAACCCAAGTCAATTACCAAGGGGACTGGCCTCGTAAACTTGAAAAGGCGTTGAGCTCAACGGACTATCTGTCAAAACATGTTTAGGACCATTTCCGATGACTAACCCAAGCTGATATTGCAGAACTTATGTAAACAAAGCCTGTTCTAACACATTAACAAGTCACTTTTAAAAGTTCTGTAAGTTCTGGCAGTAACAGGGAACACCGTCAGGTCAGAGTGCATGAGATACTAATAGCTTCTCTGAAAGATGGGACATACACAGCACACAGATCCATCTCTCCTGATAAAGAAGCTTTTATCAATGTAAACTGAGGGTCTCTCTCTCACTCTCATCTCAAGGTAATAGAAAAATGTGTGTTTGAAGATAGATGATAAAGGACCTAAAATGACTGAAGTATTTCTGTTTAATGAGCTTCATAACACAAGGCTTTAAACGCAGCAAATGGGTCTACAATTCTCTTAACATGCTTGTGTTGCTTTTCCAGTGTCTGAGCACAGGACATCGCAAGAAATAGTTTACTGTAAAAAAAAAAAAAAAACTATAAACCGTTTAATAAATAACACGAAGACATTGTATTAATGCTTTGCTGGCCAATGGGTCTAGTATGCCCTTGTGGCCAATCAGGATCATCTCTGGCTCCCAGTTCAAAACAGCAATCTCAGGATAGAGGGGAAAAACTCCTTCGCCACCAACAAATTAGATTTGCTGTAATGAAATCGAACAGCCACTTTGACAACTTTTAGCCGAGTAGAACGATTCCAGGAAGGTCACACTATTTGCAGGGGCCTGTGCACCGGCATCACCAGTCAATGAGTCAAACCTTTTTTCCACTGACGCAACAAGCGGCTAAGTCATTACCAGCAGCGTTATTGAATCAACCAGGTATTCCAAAGACAAGAGTCACTGAGAGGCCACTGTGGAATTTCAGGTTAACCAGACCAACTGCAACCTGGTGAGATCAACTTGCAGAAATCCATTGGTTGTCTGTTCATTAAATAATCAAATCATATTAGGTACAAAACGATCACACTGTTGGTAACGTATCCCCTTAGTTTCAACTTTCTACACAAGTAAAGGAAATGAGATGCAATAGGTCAAATACCATTTATGCTAGATGCTGACGCTAGACTCCGCACTTCCAGGAGCAACACCCCAAGCTAGACTGCGCCACCCATAGTTAGCTAGCAATCAGAGGGGTTGGGGTTCAATTCGGGAAAGACACGCTCCAGTTGAACCCATTCAGTTGTGCAACTGACTAGGCATCCCTCTCCCAATCGTTTGCCGTTCGAGCAGCCCAGAGCAAGAATGTGTCAGCACAAGCAGAAATGGAGCGCAACATCCAGCTGCGGCTACCGTTCGAAAGAATGCCATGGCCTTTAATATGATAATGAGCGGGGACGTTCTCAGTGAAACTACCATTGACAACACATCCTCCACATATTGGGGACTATATTTTGTAACTAATCCTCTCCTCCACACGCAGAATGTTTGGCGTCCCATGATTACAAATATGCAGCAGGTGGCCCCTGCTCCAACGCTGCTCCAGAGCTTAGTGCGATGGTTCCCCCAAATTACAGTCTTGTTCAGGGGAGCTGTCATCTAGCTGTCATCTTCGGGAAGAAAGAGGAGATTTCCTGTCAGATATGTGTGCCCTTCAAGGTCTTTTGCTTTGAATTATCGGAGATATCCGGTCTGTGAGGCTAGTGTACACACTCAATGTTCCCTTCCTCTTTCACTGAAATTCTTAAAGAGAAAAAAACGACATATTGCAGCAGTTACAGCACGTTGCTATTGTTGCAGCGTGCACCCTGTTGCTAAAATACACACACCACGAATGCTTGTACACACACACAGCCGCACTACAGAAACATGTACACACAGAGACACGAACACATGCTCACTATCATGCAAGTTCATATCAGTTTACCCTGGAGTTAACACATCGTTATAAATCTCCTTTCCGTCAACCAAAGACTTGAAAGGGAACCTTAGACTAGGGCCCCACTATGTACACCCTGAAACCTGAAATGAGGTTTTCTTTCTTTATGAGAGGGGTAGGAACTCCCACCCACAAAGCAGGATGGGTAGAGGAAGCGAACCGGTCGCGTCAGTTTTCATTGTTGGAGCGACGGACTTCCCGTCTGAGAGAGCTGATACTGTCTGTCGTGGGCTCCCACTTAGAGCATCATGTGATTTCCTTATGGACTCCTAATGACATTAAGCTATTTCTGTCAATGGCAGGGTGCTGATTGCCCCTTGTATCCTCAAGCCCCCCCCCCCCCACCCCCCCACCAACCAAAGACTTCATACTTCCAAGGCACAAGTCGATAGAAATGTTTTTCAATGAACCAATGACAATATTGTAGAATCTCATCACCTGTTTATACATATGCGTGAACAGATGCATATGAGACATAAACATCATCCAAGCCTGCAGCTGATAGTTCAACGACCAGAACAAGCTATTTTTATGCGGTAGTTACTCTCTGGATGAAAGTTGCTTTCCCCCCTCTTCCTATGACCCCCACAGGATGTCATCAGATTCCACTTCCTGGTTCTCTAAACCGTCTTCCTTTAGCTCTTTAAACACAAGGCCATCCAGATCGACTCAAGGACAGGAGTGACATTACATTTATAGTGCTGCCCCAGGATCGGTCTTCTGCTTCCAGTTAAGCCCAAACTCAAGCAGTGTGTGTTCAAAAACAAAACACATGTCTCGATCTGAACCTCAGTGAGTAAGGTATGCATGAAGCACAGTGACTCAGGTTTGAAAGAATGCCAATATTCCTTTGTTGTATGAAATAGAATTTAAATGTTTTTTTATTTTTATGTATTTGTCACGTGCCGAATACAACAAGTGTTGACTTTACCGTGAAATGCTTACTTATGAGCCTTTTCCCAACAATGCAGTTAAAAAGTAAGAACATTTGCAAATAAATAAAAAATAAAATATTAACACAATAAAATAACAATAAAGAGGCTATATACAGGCTATATAGCAGGAGTACCGGTACCGAGTCAGTGTACTGGGGTACGACGTAGGGTGATTGATTGAAGTAATATGTACATGTAGGTTTGGTTAGGTGAGTCCGGGTAGCCATTTTAATTAACTCTTCAGCAGTCTTATGGCTTTGGGGTAGAAGCTGTTCAGGAGACTTTTGGTCCCAGACTTGGCACTCTGGTACCGCTTCCCATGCGGTAGCAGAGAGAACAGACTGTGACTTGGGTGGCTGGAGTCTTTAACAATTTTTAGGGCCTTCCTCTGACACCGCCTGGTATAGAGGTCCTGGATGGCAGGGAGCTCGGCCCCAGGGATGTACTTCCCTTTGTAGCGCCTTGCGGTCGGATGCAGCTCAATGGTGCAGCTGTATAACTTTTTGAGGATAGGAGGGCCCATGCCAAATCTTTTCAGCCTCCTTAGGGGGAAGAGACGTTGTCGTGCCCTCTTCACGACTGTGTTGGTGTGTTTGGACCATGATAGGTCCTTAGTGATGTGGACACCGAGGAACTTGAAGCTTTCAACCATCTCCACTACAGCCCTGTCGATGTGAATGGGGGCGTGCTCGGCCCTTTGTTTCCTGTCAGAAATACCGCATATCACAAGGCAGTATTACAGAGGCCAGACAGTTCTGTAAAATATGGTTCTATGAAGGAAGTTGGACAGTAGCTTTGAGCCTTGGCCAACCACACTCTAAGCCAGCTTAAACAGAAAACCTGTCCCATCAAATGGACTCCGGAACTAAATTCGATGGCTTAATTGAAACCCCAATTGAATTCAATTATGATTTGCCAAGCATTCCCTAAAAATACGAATTTTGTCAGTGCCTGGAAAGCAAATGGTTAAAAGGACAAACTGTACTGCCCAGTACTGTCAACCATGCAGTTGGCAGTAAACGTTACATAACATCCGCATCACTTTACAGACCAATATAATCAGTATATTGCACCGTTATCATGGCCACGGCATAGACACATCAAATCAAAAAGAAAAAAAACACTGCAGTAAAGTATTTACTTTCAGTTTCGTTTTTGCCGATGACACAGCATATAAGTTTCATCCTCAAGCCTCTATGTTCAGGTTCCTGCAGCGGAGTGATGCTCACCATCCTAGCATGTAGCATGACGTAGCATCTACTGAGCTTCTACTGTAATGACATCATATAATATCCGCCCCCGAGACAGACGGAAGGTCCTGATTATTGGCAGGAAAAAAGAAAAAGCGAGAAAGAGAGAGAGATGAACGAGATGTAGAAGAAAAACCCCCGGAAGGATCATGTGTGGCAGCTGCTGTACTACATTCCTGAAGGCAAACACCAGGGTTACATCTGAGGCTAATGTCCCTGGGTCATCGTCTTTCCATGGGACATGCTGCCCAGGCTCTGCCCAGGCCCAAGCCCAGGACCCAGGCCAGCACCTCCTCTGGGAAATCCGATTCAATCAGCCATTCCAAGGGCTTTCAGAGGGCCGGTGGATTGACCCCGTTTGATATTTGATCAGAGGTGTCATCCACCCCCACCCAGCCACTCTCTTTCCCCTGCCTAATGGGAAGTGAAAGATCAGTAAGCCTTGTGGAATTCACCACTCCTGTTACATGAGCATGTGCTCGCCGTCTGGACAAGAGCTTGTTCTCTCTTTCCCTCCCTCTCTCTCCCCCCCTCTTGCCTTTCGATTCCTCTTCTATTTCTTTCTGTCTCATCCTCCTCGCATCTCCGAGGACTGACCTCTTGTTTGTCATTAAGACTTCCGCAGACGCAAACCTCTCTGAGTACAACGGTGCGAATGGCTGGCCAAAGATCACGCATCACACATCAGTTGTTGTTTCTCTTCAGGTCTTTGAGACCTTCTTGTTGTCGTCTTGTCTCTTTTCACCATCTGGTAGTTTATATATTTCTCTATTCCAATCAATACACCCCTGAGCTCCTGGCTTGCCAACGTGTGATGTATCACGCCACAAATATATCTCTGAAAAAAGTGAATTTACCTACTAGTTCCAGCAGGACCAGGAAGGAAAAAAGGAAGGTCCTTTCATTTACAGTATGCGGGTCAACATCAGCAGGAAATGAATACATTTCTTGGCAGATCTCAATACCAGGCGGCCCAAATAATCATTGCCTCACTTAGTCCCCATGACAATGCATGTTTCAGGCCTGCATTGTAACAGCTTGACCACACTGTCCCATCCACAAGAGGTTGGAGTATGTGTTTAGTATGCACTCAAACCACGAGTGAGGCCATTGAAGACATGTTGAGTGTAACGTGAGACGTACACTGTGATTTACGTGGCTATCTTCTGATAAATTCTATGCAACAGAAGGGGATGGCCAGGCCAGTTAGGTTTCTCTATTGGGGAGGGAAGCACTATGAGTTCATCCTCCCAGGGTTCTGAAAGTGTACACTTCCTAAGTCCCACAACTGTGTTTCATTTTGTCATTACAGACCCTATGAAAGCTGCAATTGTTGCACAGGGCTCCTGTGAGCGGAGCTCTCCAGATGATGGGTGGGGGTGGAGAAGGAGGGGACCACACATGTCTCACTGTAGGAATCCCTTCCCTATGAACACTGCCTGTGTGCCTGTGCCATAGTCTGTATGCGCAATACGGGCAGAGGGGCCAACGACGCAGGCCCCTGCCATGCCTTTTCCTACTCCATATGTTGAGGATTAGGAGGGACTGCGGTGAAAACATTGCATTGGTCAGTTGGAAGCCCCTCTCTACCTTTCAGGCAGTGACATCCACTTGCTACGCCACTTGAAGCGTGGCGGGTTGTCCGCCTTTCATTCCAACCGCACACACAAACGCTTTTATGACTCACCTTATGTCATCACTAGCCTGATTCAGAGCCATATTCAATCAGGCATATTCATAAATCTAGGTTTGTCGGTAGGGTTCCACTAGAGACCTTCACTTATTTAATCAATATGCTCAGACAGGACCTCACGTCAGTCACTAGGATGTGTAACGACCTCCCTATAAAGTATCTACTCTGTCAAAGCCTTTGTGCCAAAATGGCACAAAGAGCCACCGTCCACAACCCACAACAAGCCTATCTCTGTGAGGCAGAGCTCCATGTCTCATGCCCACAGGCACTGGGGCCTAGCCTCACATCTCTCTCAGCCCCCCACTGAACCACTTCATGCACCAGCACTGTCCCACTCATTCAGAGTCAATGGACTGTTTCGGCCACAAGTCAGGCTAGATTTTGCAGTGGGGTGTCTACGGTGAGGCCCCCGAGCCCTTTGCTGCACAATTAGAATAACTGCGGTCCGCTTCATTCATGGTGACGCTTGACCCCCAGAGGTTAGCGGTCACGCTGATTAGTTCACCTTTTGAGAATCATCCCTCTGGTGTGCTGCTGTGTTGAAGGGATTGATCAGGGGAAGGAAGCCTATGTTAATGTATAACGGTTTGGGAAAAAAGGCACGGCAAAAGTTGCAAAGTTGCGTAATAGGAAATGTGATTTCCTTCGTCTTTTTGTTGTTGTATGCATTTGAAAACGAAACGCTTCTTTCTGGTCTGGCATCAGTGCTGTGACGGTATGGGGTGTAGATGTAACGGCCAGATCATGGCTGTACAGTAGCAGGCGTGCACAGGCTGTTTCTGGTTGAGGCACCACCTCTCCCTGGCAGGCAGATAGTGTTATCGGGTAGGAGGTGGGCGAGCAGGCGAGGAGGCGAGGTGCAGGGCGTGGTTGCAAGACGATAGGCCACTGTTAGGACCTCGGAGGTGTGGGAGAAAGAAGCCTCCCCGTGAACGTTATCTCCCTCAGCGTCTGCTGCCTGCACCCAGGGGGGAGGAAACATAGCCACTGCGGTCGCTTAGGATTCATGTTCAGCACATCTCTTTCTTTCTTTCTTTCTGAATTCTACAACAACAACAGTAAGACAATTGCGTGCTACTTGTAGTGTATAGGACAATGATTCCAACAGGGAGACCTAAAGGCCTTCAGGAGATGCACTCACATGGCAACAGATCCAGATCGTAGAGGTCGTGCAACGATCCTCTTAGACAAGCCAATCACTGTGTGAGTGACCAAATCAGCTCCGGGCCAATCAGAGGGAGCCTCTTTCACCGACCAATAAGCAGAAGTTCCTCTTCTTCTCCCTCTTTCTTTCACTCATTCACAACGCAACTCTGTCATATGTCAATTGCACGGCTTTGTCAGCAGTGTGCAATCAATTTGCAGGAATTAGGAACTGAATGTGAAAGTTGTGGGCAACGACTTCCATCTCAGGAATTGCAAAACATTCACTTCTACTTCTAGGTATTGTCATCGACACATTTCCCTTGTTGATACAACTGAATAAAGGCCAAAGAACTTGAGAGAGATTCACCTGAATGCAGCTGGGCCACACGCCGTCCCAGGCCAGGTGACCCTCAGGCCCTTTAGACCAGACCTCTGATGGGCTACACTCTCACCTTCTCCAAATTTGCATGGCAATTTAATTCCCCTTGTTTCCACGGAAACAAACGGCTTGAACAGTCTGAGACGCGTGTGATTTTACCCAACGTTAAAAATGACAAGTGGAGCAGGGAAACTGTGCACCTCACCTTCCCCCTCGTCGTTTATAGAGGGGGTCGCAGAGTGAAGGGGTGGTAAGACCTCTCACACACAAGGTAGTCTTTCAGAAATCAAATCCCGCCGGTTAGTTTCAGCCAAAATGGGTGTGCTCTCTCTTTCCCAACCGTCTAGCCTGCTTATGTAATAAACCCAACATCCCCCAAAAATGTACGACTGCGCCTCCGCTCGGCTGTCATAGGAGGAAGGAATCTATAGGGTTGATGTGGGTGGAGGCTTAAAAACCCAGAACAATCTTTGTGTGGAATGATTACAAAGACATACGCTCCATCGCTCTAGAGGCACTTTGTGCATGCAGACACTTGAAAACAGACAGATTTGAAGATAATACTCCCTCTGAGTGAAAACTGATGGTCTTAAAACATATTCCTATCCGCTGTCTAAGTGAAGACAGATAGACCTGTGCAGAACAAAAAATAAACTGTGAAGGGAGGATAAAGAAGAACATAAACCATAACAGCATCAGATCAAGGAGGCTATTCAAGGCCAGAGGGAGGTACAGAGGATTTCTGAGGTACTGCAGAGACACTGACTAAAACAGTTTGATACAGTGGCTCTGGTTTGGCTTGGTGACTGAGGATAAACTTACAAGAAAATACAAACATGTTATCATGATATGCTTGAAATAACATATCTACCTTCCATCAATGTTGACCAAAGAGCTAATAGCCTCAATGTGAGGCCCCCACACAGGTAGCATACGCTACGTTGCCTGTGCAGGAAGTGTGAACGTTTTCACGAGTAACAAAACATCCTTAAACTATTTCTGTGGTTTTCCTCAGAGCAAAAAAACGTTAACATTTCCCCACCCCCCTTCTGTTGTCTGCAGACAGATTTCGCCCTCTCTCCCCGGGCTGTAACGTGTGAGCATGTAGAATGCTAGGCCCAGAGCACATGGCTCGGGGGAGAGCTTTATGTGGGAGCATTACTCTGCCTAGTGTGTGGGCTGGGGAGGCCTTTGTTGTAGATTACCGTCCCATGAGAACCCAGAGCAACAACTAGCTGAGGGAAGCAGGTGGGGCTGGGGGACTATGTGGAGACAGACAGAAGCTTCAGCCATGGAATGCATAACCCCCCCCCCCCCCCACACACACACACACACACACACACACACACACACACACACACACACACACACACACACACACACACACACACACACACACACACACACACACACAAAGTCACATAAAGAACAACATACACCACTACTACAAACTACTAAAAGCAGGTCGAATAAACAGCACAGATGAGCTAACTAGAACAATAGATTCTCCGCCTCAAACAACAGAGTAGCATGGTTGTACAAAAAATATATATAAGACAGACTGAGGTAATTGCAGAATTCCCAGCCAGATAATCTTCCCTGATGAAAGATCAATGCTTGGAATACCATCGGATTTGGCCCCGCTTAAAGTTGCGCTGGCGGGAAGTCTATTTATATGAAGAGCAAAACGTTGGATTTTGAGAGGCCTTGAGGTTAATAAAAAGTAAATACCTATGGTTTGCTTTGGGTGGAGTAGATCCCCTTTTCATACTCTTAGTGAAATGTAAGGAATATTGTTTGTTGGAATGTTGATGTCATAAAGTCATGACCGCTAACATGCTTTTAGTTTTTCCCACTTGGCTAAATAGAATGCTCTGTCGTTCCTACCAATACGTCCACATGGCCCACCACAAGAGCTGCAGTAGCTGTTCATTTTGCTCAGTAGCGTCCTAGTGCTATTAACACATACTTACAAACCACACAAATACCTGAGGAGTTACATGCTCCAGACAAGAGGAATGGGTGGCTTTGAAGCATTGTGTAGCAGGAGTGTGTGCTAACAAAAGATATCCCTGTCATGTGGCGGCAGGTAGCCTAGTGGTTAGAGTGTTGGGCCAGTAACCAAAAGGTTGCTGGATTGAATCCCTGAGCTGGCAAGGTCAAAATCTGTCATTCTGCCCCTGAACAAGGCAGTTAACCCACTGTTCTCTGGTAGGCTGTCATTGTAAATGAGAATTTGTTCTTAACTGACTTGCCTAGTGAAATGTGGTATCTCCTTAAAAAAACTCCTCCTTCACACTAGTGTTCTATTCATACAACATGTTTGGTAATAGTAATCTCTCCTTTCCTATCTTCACACACACATCACATCACACATTCTCTCTCTCTCTCTCTCTCTACCATCCTGTGAAGTGACTTCTGTCTCCCATGTAGGCTCACAGTAACCTAACATAGCAGGCATAGAAATATGCCTGAGCGGAGTTCCCACTTCCCTTTTTCAGGGGAAACAGAAGTTAGGTTGAAAATACTCTATCCCTGAAAACCGGATGTTAACGTTTTCTGCCGACTTAGCATAGACAAGGGTCACAGAGGGATGACCCAGTCTCCTTAGACCTAAGCAGAGGAGAGCACAGAGAAAACCCCCCCACTGGTTATTTATAGTGGCTGGAGAGAGGAGAGGTCCCGTCTGGCTGGCCATTACCTCAGCCTCTGGATATCTCAGTCTGCTGCCCTCTCCTCACCACTCCAACCTTGCCAGACCCTCTGCTGCAGCTTTGTTGAGTTGGAATGCAAGCACCACCTAGGGGTAGCCATGAGGAACTGCACCTGGTTCCCATACGCTTCAGGACACTCCACGAGGCCCTGACCTGCTCTTTCTCTTTCTGTCCCTCTTTTCATAGCTGCAGTGGTCCTACTTGGACCTTATGTGGACCAGGTAGGCAATTTGCGATATGCAATGAGCATTGTAATTTGACGCAAACAATAGGTTAGTACGACAATAATACATCTTCCACTACAACAAGACAAAGGACTTCCGTAAAATCCAACATTCACATTCTAGTAACCTAGCTGTATTTCGACTCCCATGATGGTAATGAACAAAATCAACTTTCTCAGTTCCAAGACAACGAAATCCAAGAGGAAATAGCATTGACAATGTGTTTGATCTAGTATATTGCTCTGAGGGTTTCACTTGGGAATGTTAGCATTGCTAAACCCATTTACAGTGCCTTTTGACAGGAGGTGCTGCAAAGTGCCGCAGAGCTAGGGAAGTGCGGGGGCAGTTTTTACAACTCTACAGCTCTAAAGAAACCATGTGATATCGATAACAAATGCATAACTTCTTGACTCCATGGACACACACGCACACCCACTCACATACAATCTCTGTATATCATATATCCTGATGCCTAGTCACATTACCCCTATACATATCTACCTCTATCACTCCAGTATCCCTGCACATTGTATATAAAGTATGGTACAGGAACTGACTGACCCTTATATATTATGCTTACAGTACCTACTTTCTCGTGTTCTTCTTATTTGTATTTCTCATGGGTTTTTGTTATTCCTTACAATATTTTTAGTATTATATCGCTAGTGATCACTGCGCTGTTGGGTTTAGCGCTTGCCAGAAAGGCATTTCGCGTGACATTAAAACTTGAAACTTGACTTGCACATTCTATTTGGGATACATTATTGCGTCTTAGCTAATGGGGTCTGCACGAGAAAAATCTCTAAAGATGCCGATCGCAGAGACGTCGAGGGAAATCTTTGTAGAGATCAATATATATCTCGAGAGATCCCCCATCAGCAACATTAGCTACATGAAGCATTTCTTGTAAGCCTATGAGCCCGTGTTAAAACGGCTTGCCGTAGAACATTGACGCCGGGTGGTGCACTTGTGTCCCCTCTGTGATAAGAACGAAACATTCAACACCCCCATCCCTGTCTCAGGGTGTGTTAGAATCGACAGTCACATCGCACATGGACCTGTCCTCGCGTCACTTCTCCAGCCATGTATGGCGACATGTGCTCCACACAAATGAAACTCCGGGAAGTAAATGTCAACATTGATAACTGTGACTGCAGCTTTCATTCTAGTCATATTTCTTAGATGTCACATCACATCCCCCTCGGTGCTGATGGAGCCTGGCGGGATCTGCAGCTAAAGTCTGCCGCTACAATTCTCCTTCTCTTGCTGGGAGGCCTGGAGGAGAGACTGTGGTTCGGTATTAGTTCACCATTAACCCAAAACATCCAGCTGTCGCACAGTGGACTGTGGAAACACGGTGGAAAAAGTATTCCATTCAAATGTACCAGTTGGACAATTCACGTCACTATAATAACATTTAATAAAATTGCGAACCGCCTGAACGAGTTCTAACACCGTTTTGGAGAAGCACATATTGGTTGAGAATCAGTCCTCGTCGGTAGGTATTGTCTACAGAGGTACGGGGAGACCTTCAAGTGACCTTGAGAAGATGGATGGGAAAGAGGCCAGTGGTGGGTGGGGGTGTGTGAGGCCGTCAGCATCTCTTCCCTGCCTCGGGACATTAGGCTGTGGCTCTCTGGGTGTATACATGGCCGCCAGAAGGTAGGTCAGGCTCGGGAAAAGGACTTCTCATATGGAGCCAGGGGCCCTGCCTGGCCCCTTCCTGGTGCCATCTGTGAATGCAGGTCCTACTGAGGATCAGCACTGTGTTTGCTTGACCAGGAGCATCCCTCATTTGTCATTTAACCATTTTAGTGACCTGAGGTTCTGTCTTCTTCAGGTTGTCTGACCTGTCTTACTGTCATTTGCAAATTGGTCCCCTTTCTAGATGATTACTCACACTCTTTTTAAGAAGGAGACAAAATAAATGGACAGACACCTTTATCATATGTTACCTGTGTAAATAATACAAGGATGAGGCCTACTGCTCTCAAGAGACGCAGCTTGTTTCTGCTTCAGGTGTATAATAGAATAGATAGATGCAAACACTCCTCAAAGTAAAACATTCCTCCCACAGTAGACAACAAAGCATTGTTCCGGAAACTCTGAGAATCCTGCAAGAGTCTTTTTTCAGCTGCCACCGTTAGCAATGACTGGTCATTGGGTCAAAAGATTTAGCAAATGTATCTTAATATTTGAAGGACATAACTGCATAGAGAAAAACATGCAAACATCTTTTACGCTTGTGCAAAATATGTATTTTTTTTATTGAAGTTAAGTTCAAATACAAGAGATGCGGTCAATTCTCTGCTCATATCTTCTCTTGGTCCCTTGATATATAGAAACATGTTAAAACATGACATGCTGAAGTCAGTTATTATAGAACACATACAGCAACATAATTGTATCTTTATATTGTTCATCCGGGCAACTTGAACAGAATCTGAGTAATACGTCAACATTGATTCTACCTCTTCTGTGTCTGCCTGAAGTTCCTCCATTCCGCCCCTGTTTGAACAGCGGAGGTCAGTTGACTTATCTCCGAAATATTTGTGAATGAAGGAGCTAGTCAGATATAGGGAGGGCGCCATTCATGCATTCCTGCCTCTCAGGGTAACATGAGCCCTGTAGAAGGGGATGGGCTCTCAAAGTTTTCCACTGCAGACAAGGAAATGGGACCTGTCCCATCCCACACATCAAACACACACTATCACACATGATCTGATTTTTTTTTTTTTACTCAAAGCCCAATCTAATAACCATATGTAGATGAATGAAATTAGAATTTGATGAGTGAACTGCTGAATGAATTAATCAAATGAATGACTAGTTCAGTTGGCACAGTGTCAAATCCTTTCATGGTGTGTAGACCATGAGGTCCGGCACAATCCACACACTATCTTGAAGACTTTCTATCATTCATAGTCACATGTCAATATACCACCTTTCACACTTCCTGAGGGAAGAACAAACATTTGAGTTGCACGCTGATAAGCTTCATGATAATGCCTTTTTCTGTCCTACACTAGCCAATGTCTGCTGTTCCTAGAAGTCAGTGAGGCTGACTTTGACAAGAATATCTGTCTGTGCATGGCTGATACCACTAGCCTGTTGAGTGTGAGGGGGTAACTAGACTCCATGGCCAGCTGTTGCCCAATGGGTGTTCTAAAGGCCCGAGGAACATTATTCTTCACTCTGGTTCCTCTATGGCCAGTTCTTCAGCTCACTTTATACAACTGGGGGCACCGCCTCAGCAGACCAGCTCATTCCAGCACTCCTTCCTGACCTTCCTGCATTTAACCTTTGACCCGGAAGGACAATATTAACTCTTGGCCAATTGTCTGGGGGGCTCCCAACTTCCCCTGCACGGTCTGTGAGAACATTCCTGGGGTGGTTGCCAGGCAAGACTGGGTGTTTGAGCATTGACCTCCAATATGTCCTGGGTTACCCTTGATCTTCTCCCCACCCCCTGGCCCCTGTCCAAGCCGCATAGTACTTCCCCCACCCCATAGTAGGGGGATACTGCTCTGTCTCTGAAAGCAGCCCACCCAGCCTGCATGCTATTTTGTCCCCATTCCCCTATATCTATCCCCAGATTCTCTGATTAACACAAAACACCTGCAGCCAAAAGGCCTCGGTAGGTCTATATGAGTGCAATCACATAGCATTCACTCACACACTGGTTCTCTTGTTCACACACCATACACACACAAACAGACAGACTAACAATAACTTCCTGTGCTACTCCCTAAAACCCCTCCACTCAAATCTCACTAACTAGTGCCCACTGGGCACAAGCTGGTTGAATGAACATTGTTTACACGTAATTTGTCAAGGTATTGTGACGTGGAATCGACGTGGAAAATACATTGGATTTTTAAAAAGTAATCAATTGGCCTGGCGTCGTCCAGGTTTGGCTGGGGTAGGCCGTCATTGTAAATAACAATTTGATCTGAACTGACTTGCTTTTTAAATAAAGGTTAAATTGATTGTCATCACGGTAACCACATTTCAACATAGACAAATCTTGTATGAAATATATTGAATTTGTACCTTTAAAACAACATCAGATCTTCAACGTTATATCTACTATCAGAAAAAAATACAATAAGCTGGAGCAATGATCTATCTACAGCTACCCTTTGGTCTCCCATCCAGAGTTTTACCCAAGCCCTGCATAGCTATGATATTTGTCACTGACTATTAACAATGTGCTATCGTGAGAATGATTGTTGAGAGATCTTTTAAAAACGAAATGGATTCACTGTTGCTCTTGAAGTCATTCCGAAAGGAAGGTTTAACAGAGCAACTGAAATGTACTTTATCAAGCATTTGCAAAGTCATCAACAGCTATTGTTTAAATTCAACCCAGAATTCAACAAAAAACAGACAATACAATATAGGCCTAGGGTTTCAAGCTCCGGTTGATTTCACATGTAATAATACTTAGTGATGTTCAATTGTGTTCGGTTGTCAACACAACCAAATATCATCATTTGAAGGTGACGTATCTTCTGCTTGGATAGTTCCATCTGTACCACTAACTTAGTCTGGCTTTAATTCCAGTTTATCTACAAATTAATAAGAAGTTAATACTCCTTGAAATATTGATATTTGGTTGCATTGCCATCCAAACACAATTCAATATCACTTTTGAAATACAATTAACTTGTCAACAAGTTAACTAATTGGTACTAGTTGGAACAAATTGGAGTTATCCAAGCAGTAGATACGTCTCCTTTAAATGTTGATATTTGGTTTCGTTGTCAACCAAACACAATTCAATATTACTTTTGTAATACAGTAAATAGACTAAAGTTAAGGCTTACAAACTAATGTTACATTCAAACTCAAAGGTCCAATGCAGACAATTTTTATCCCAATATCAAATCATTTCTACTGTGATTGTTTTCAATTAAAATGGTCAAAAATAAACAAAAATAGCTTCTTAGCAAAGAGCAATTTCTCACACAAAATCTATGCTAGCAAGCTAGCAGTCACCATCATGAATCAAGTCGACAATCTACTGGCAAATCCTTTTCAATCCTTGTCATATGAAAATAAATTATGAAGAGAAATTATAGATAAAATGTATCGGTGCTCATCAGCCATTGGACATAAACACCACACAATAAGTTGGAAATCCCAAATTCAACAATGAGTGGTTTGGAAGGAATCAGTGGCTAACTGCAAGCATTGCAAAGCAATCACTTGCCTGCTATTCAGTGGAGTGGATGTGTGGTCCAACTCTGGGTTTAAGGGTCTCTTTTGCAAGCTTAAAAGGATAAGTCAATCCAGCATGACTTCTGCTGCTTTCAAAACAACTGGAAACTCAGAACTGGGAAATCTCAAACTTCAGTGAGTTCAAGATTCCGACTGGGAAAATACATTTTGAACATTCATCCAACTCGGAATTCCAAGTCGGGAACTTGGGCCTCTTTCAAGAGCTCCGACCTGCAGATTCGACCTTGTTTTTTTTCTCCAGAGTTCCCTGTTGTCTTGAAAGCACCATAAATCCAGAGAATGCCAGACCTTGATGACAAAGTTTGATGAAAATATTTGCCCATGAAGGACCGCCACGCCACCTTCCTGTTCAAGTGAGCACAGCACAACAAGGTGAGTCCAAAAATGTATTGTATGCTGCTGCATAAATGATGTAATATGTCAGGGAGGTACAGTTGAAGTCGGAAGTTAACATACACTTAGGCTGGAGTCATTAAAACTCGTTTTTCAACCACTCCACAAATTTCTTGTTAACAAACTGTAGTTTTGTCATGTCGTTTAGGACATCTACTTTGTGCATGACACAAGTAATTTTTCCAACAATTGTTTAGACAGATTACTTCACTTATAATTCACTGTATCACAATTCCAGTGGGTCAGAAGTTTACATACACTAAGTTGATTGTGCCTTTAAACAGCTTGGAAAATTCCAGAAAATGATGTCATGGCTTTAGAAGCTTCTGCTAGGCTAATTGACATAATTTGAGTCAATTGGAGGTGTACCTGTGGATGTATTGCAAGGCCTACCTTCAAACTCAGTGCCTCTTTGCTTGACATCATGGGAAAATCAAAAGAAATCAGCCAAGACCTGAGAAAAAAATTGTAAACCTCCACAAGTCTGGTTCATCCTTGGGAGCAATTTCCAAACGCCTGAAGGTACCACGTTCATCTGTACAAACAATAGTATGCAAGTATAAACACCATGGAACCACGCAGACATCATACCACTCAGGAAGGAGATGCGTTCTGTCTCCTAGAGATTAATGTACTTTGGTGTGAAAAGTGCAAATCAATCCCAGAACAACAGCAAAGGACCTTGTGAAGATGCTGGAGGAAATAGGTACAAAAGTATCTAAAACCACAGTAAAATGAGTCCTATGTCGACATAACCTGAAAGGCCGCTCAGCAAGGAAGAAGCCACTGCTCCAAAATTGCCATAAAAAAGCCAGACTAGGGTTTGCAACTACACATGGGGACAAATATCATACTTTTTGGAGAAATGTCCTCTGGTCTGATGAAACAAAAATAGAACTGTTTGGCCATAATGACCATCGTTATGTTTGGTGGGAAAAAGGGGAGGCTTGCAAGCCGAAGAACACCATCCCAACCATGAAGCATGGGGGTGGCAGCACCGTGTTGTGGGGGTGCTTTGCTGCAGGAGAGACCGGTGCACTTCACAAAAGAGATGGCATCATGAGGCCGTAAAATTATGTGGATATATTGAAGCAACATCTCAAGACATCAGTCAGGAAGCTTGGTCGCAAATGGGTCTTCCAAATGGACAATGACCCCGAGCATACTTCAAAAGTTGTGGCAAAATGGCTTAAGGACAACAAAGTCAAGGTATTGGAGTGGCCTTCACAAAGCCCTGACCTCAATCCTATAGAAATTCTGTGGGCAAACCTGACTCAGTTACACCAGCTCTGGAGGAATGGGCCAAAATTCCCCCAACTTATTGTGGGAAGCTTGTGGAAGGCTACCCGAAACACTGTACATTTCAAAAGTGCTGAACAAATAGTTACAGTGCATTCGGAAAGTATTCCGATCCCTTGAATTTTTCCACATTTTGTTACATTACAGCCTTGTTCTAAAATTGATTAAATAGCTTTTTTCCCTCATAAATCTACACACAATAACCCATAATGATAAATGTAGAAGTGTTTACAAATTTATTAAAAGTAAAAAACAGAAAGACCTTATTTACATACTGTAAGTATTCAGACCCTTTGCTATGAGACTCGAAATTGAGCCCAGGTGCATTCTGTTTCCATTGATCATCCTTGAGATGTTTCTACAACTTGATTGGATTCCATCTGTGGTACATTCAATTGATAGGACATGATTTGGAAAGGCACACACCTGTCTATATAAGTTCCCACAGTTGACAGTGCATGTCAGAGCAAAAACCAAGCCATAAGGTCGAAGGAATTGTCCATAAAGCTCCGAGACAGGATTGTGTCGAGGCACAGATCTGGAGAAGGGTACCCAAACATTTCTGCAGCATTGAAGGTCCTCAAGACCATAGTGGCCTCCATCTTTCTTAAATGGAAGAAGTCTGGAACCACAAAGACTCTTCTTAGAGCTGGCTGCCCGGCCAAACTGAGCAATTGGAGGAGAAATGCCTTGGTCAGGGAGGTGACCAAGAACCCAATGGTCCCTCTGACAGAGCTCCAGAGTTCCTCTGTGGAGATGGGAGAAACTTCCAGAAGGACAACCATCTCTGCAGCACTCCACCAATCAGGCCTTTATGGTAGAGTTGCCAGACGGAAGCCACTCCTCAGTAAAAGGCACATGACAGCCGAATAGGATTTTGCCAAAAGGCACCTCAAGGACTCTCAGACCATGAGAATCAAGATTCTCTGGTCTGATGAAACCAAGATTGAACTCTTTGGCCTGAATGGGGCCAATCCACCACCGCTCTCACCTTTCCTGGATCCATCTGCATATTCCCAGCCACGATGATGTATCCAAGGAAGGAGATAGTGGAGTGATGGAACTCGCATTTTTCGGCTTTGACAAACAGCTGGTTCTCCAGGAGACGCTGGAGGACGTGTCGGACGTGGAGAACATGTTCTTGAGCCCAGCGGGAAAAGACAAGGATGACGTCGAGTTAGACGAACACAAACTGGTTCAACATATCCCGGAGAACGCCATTAACCAGGGCCTGGAACACAGCAAGAGCATTGGTCAAACCGAATGGCATCACCAGGTATTCATAGTGTCCGCTAGCAGTCTTGAAGGCTGTCCACTCATCACCTTCCCGTATCTGTACCAGGTGGTAGGCGTTCCGCAGGTCTAACTTAGAGAAGATAGTGGACCCGTGGAGCAGCTCAAAAGCCGAGCTGATGAGTGGTAGCGGGTAGTGTTTCTTAACCTGTCTGGGCTAGGGGGCAGTATTTTCACGGCCGGATGAAAAACGTACCCAATTAAAACAGGTTACTACTCTGGCCCAGAAACTAGAATATGCATATAGTAGATTTGCATATAGTAGATTTGGATAGAAAACACTCTGAAGTTTCTAAAACTGTTTGAATGGTGTCTGTGAGTATAACAGAACTCATATGGCAGGCAAAAACCTGAGAAAAATCCAAGCAGGAAGTGAAAAGTCTGAGAATTGTAGTTCTTCTTTTGATTCTCTATCGAAGCTACAGTGTCTGTGGGGTGACGTTGCACTTCCTAAGGCTTCCATTGGCTGTCTAAAGCCTTCAGAAAGTGGTTTGAGCATTTTCCTGTCACTGGGCAGAGTATAGGAGCTCAGTTACTGAGTGGTCTGCCTGGCAACAAAGGGATTGAATATGCTCGGTCCCGCGAGCACTCCCCTCCTTCTTTTTCTTCTTGAATGAATATGCTATTGTCTGGTTGGAATATTATCGCAATTTTACGTAAAAAATACCATAAAGATTGATTTTAAACAGCGTTTGACATGCTTCTAAGTACGGTAATGGAACATTTTTACTTTTCGTCTCTCGTTCCGCGCTCGCACGTTATGCCTTTGGATAAGTGATCTGTACGCACAAACAAAACGGAGGTATTTGGACATAAATATGGATTATTTGGAACAAAAACAACATTTCTTGTGGAAGAAGCAGTCCTGGGAGTGCATTCTGACGAAGATCAGCAAAGGTAATACAATATTTCTAACACTAAATCTGAGTTTAGGTTGCCCCGAATTTGGCGGGTGTCTGAATAGCTCACCGTGATGGCTGAGCTATGTACTCAGAATATTGAAAAATGTGCTTTCTCCGTAAAGCTATTTTGAAATCTGACACAGCGGTTGCATAAAGGAGTAGTCTATCTATAATTCTTAAAATAATTGTTATGTATTTTGTCAACGTTTATGATGAGTATTTTTGTAAATTGATGTGCACATTCACCGGACGTTTTGGTGGGAATACATTTTCTGAACATCACGTGCCAAATGTAATGTAAAATGCTGTTTTTGGATATAAATATGAACTTTATCGAACAAAACATACATGTATTGTGTAACATAATGTCCTAGGAGTGTCATCTGATGAAGACCGTCAAAGGTTAGTGCTTCATTTCGCAGTGTTTTGGGGTTTATTGACACATGTCCTTGCTTGGAAAATGGCTGTGTGATTATTTTTGTCTATGTACTCTCCTAACATAATCTAATGTTTTGCTTTCGCTGTAAAGCCTTTTTGAAATCGGACAATGTGGTTAGATTAAGGAGAAGTTTATCTTTAAAATGGTGTAAAATAGTCGTATGTTTGAGAAAGTTGAATTATGACATTTTGTTGTTTTTGAATTTTCCGCCCTGATATTTCACTGGCTGTGTCCCGCAGGTGGGACGCTACCGTCCCACCTAGCCCATAGAAGTTAACCGTGATGTCATTGAGGCCCTGGTAGTCGATGCACAGGCACAGAGTTTTGTCTTTCTCCACAAAGAAGAACCCTGTGCGGGGGAGGCAGAAGGACGGATACCCCCTGTGGAGAGATCCGAGGCTTCTTCCGAGCCCACAGGTAGACGTGCCGGGGCAGGTTGCGCCGACTTCAGGCAATGGGCGTGGCAGAACGGGCTCCGGCCTAAAATAGAACCAGCAGTCCAGTTGATAAGGGAATTGTGGCGCTGGAGCCAAGAAAACCCCAATACCACGGGAACCTGAAGAGACTTGATGAGCATAAACTGTATAGATTCACTATGGTTTCTCGGACACACGCAGGTGGATAGGAATAGTATTGTGGGTAACCCTGCCTATAGAGCGCCCATCCAGTGCTCTAACATGCAGGGGACTGGAGAGGGGCTGAGTGGGGATGCCCAGCTCAGACACCAGGGTAGCTTCCATGAAACTCTCATCGGCCCCAGAGTCAATGAGAACCCGAAGAGATTTAGACTGGTCACCCCACAGCAGAACGGCATGGAGAGCGGTGCGAGTAAGGGCAGAAGAAAAACTCTTAAAGGACAGGTAGACACATAATGACCGGCAGTTCTGCAATACAGACAACTCTAGTTGTTAAGTCTGCGTAAGCGTTCAGCTGGGTTCCAGGCGCTCTCGGCAGCCAACGTGCGGAAATCAACCGCATAGTCCGCCACACTGCGGGAGTCTTGGCGAAGCTGGAGTAACTTCCGGGCAGCCTCTCTCCCGGACAACGGAGAATCGAAAACCTTTCTCACCTCAGCCACAAACTCCTCTAGGCTGAAACACACGGCAGAATGTTGTTCCCACACAGCAGTAGCCCAGGCGAGAGCCCTCCTGGACATTAGCGTTATGAGATACCCTATCTTCGAGCAGTCCGATGGGAAGGACGAGGGCTGCAGCTCGAAGATGAGGGAACGCTGGGAGAGAAACGCCTGACAGGTTCCTGACCCTCCAGCGAAGCGTTCCCGGAGGAGGTAAGCGGGGTTCTTGGGAAGCTGGGGTGGCCTGGAGAGACACACTGCTGACAGCGGTGCTACTTGGGGGGCTGGGAGGCTACTGTCGTGGCCGGCGGCCTCACAGATAATCAACGCAATTGCTCCAGCAATGTATTCAAGGCACAGTCATGGCGTCTGCCAAGGTCTGGAACACAGGTATAAATGCACAGGGGATAATAGGGAAAATGGGTGAAACCTGGAGGGGGGTGGAGACAAGCACAAGACAGGTGAAACAGATCAAGGTGTGACACCTTTAAACTGTAGTCCAATTAATGTATTGTTTGGTGTTGTGTTGTGTTGTGGCTTTGCTGGCATGCATATAAAACATTTTGAGAGAGTTTGCCTCGTCAAAATGTACATGCTAAAATCACCACTGGTCTATTAACTTTTTTACCACCTGGTGATGTCACCAGTCAATCCAAAACTCCATCCCACCAAAACAGGCTCAAATTACAGGCAGTCTTTTCAAACAGCTCTTACACTAAAAGGGAATTATCATAATTTTCACAATTCCACAGTATTCCTCCAACCTCATAGTGTGGCAATATATATAAAACATAGGAAAATCACGTTCTTAACTGCACTGGGCCTTTAAAATGAGTAACATCGATGGCCTTACTTTGAGGTTACTGTAACTGTACAATTGTTCTTATGTAATCATATAAAGTATGCATGTTCAAGATAGCATGCATAGGTCACCGCAGGTCCGTGGAGACCTTAACAATTGCTGTAATAATCTGCGAAGGAACAGCATTGATCCCTTGCATCATGAACTTTAATGTAATGTGTGCTTTTAAATGGTTGAAAGCACAGTGATAACACATTGGAAAATCAACTCACTTTTGTCTGTCTTTATGAGTGGGTAAATATAGGTTGTAATCTGATTGATCAACGTCTCAACCAAATATTACCCAATTATCCACGTTGAAATGACGTGGGGTGCCCAGTGGTTGGTTAACTCAGATTCAGGAAAAACTTTGAAACAGCTTCAATTACAAGCACTATCCATTCAAAAAAATCTAAAATTATCCCAATTGACCTCAAATACTCAATGAAAGATAAGAGAGTTTGGAGGAGAAAACACCACACGGATTAAACTTTGCCCCGTAGTTAGGTGGCGCACACTATCTACGAATTTGTCTAATTATATTTGTTTCCGGACGACGGAAGTAATTGAGAAAAGTTTTTTCTCCCCTTCTATCTTCGTTTTGACGTTTAGTGGAGGGCAGAGCTGGTCTCTGCAGGGCCATTGGTGTATGAGAAGGTAAAGGAGCTGGGAGAACAAAGGACAGGGCCGTGGTATCGCTGCCTGCGTGGGAGGATGAAAGGCTTTACGCTATCAAGCCTGAGCTAAGGGCAGCTGCACCGACCAAACTAACAAAAATATAGCCGATTCAGCCCACAGTAAAAACAGGACCAAAGTTTCACTTTTAGAATGCGAGGCCCTCTGACTGACTAACATGCAACCAGCACGTCACATTACTGCTCTCTTCAAATAAACATCCTATCGAAGTAGGACATAAATGTCAAGGCCGGAATAGTTAGAACAGACTTTCTTTGAACAGATAATATCATAGGAAAGAAACAGTTGAAGTTGTATATCAGTAAATTCAATGCAAACCAATTCAATTCATACTTCATTTCCATGTCACAGTATGTTGTGCAGAGCAGAAGACCTTGTCCTGCTTTGGCCTATAACATGCTAGAACAACTACCTTTGGCATTCATCTGCAGAACAATGCTGTATGTTTGACTCATACGATCTATTGTGGCCATTAGTCAAAATATTCATAAAAAATGCCAGTTTTAAGATGTATGTGATTTTAAAGAGAAAATGTTGTGTTAATGTGCTATGTGGAATTGTTATGCAGTCATTGTCTGTCGAATGTATCGCAATATGCTATTCCTAAGGTATTTTACCCCAACTGAATCGACTGAGGAGTTGCAGAATACATCGAGAACAGAGTCACTTCCCAGGCAGCTTGTGATTTGTCAATCAATGACTCTTTAGATCCGCGGCACATGTGAAGTCAATTGTCCTTGCTTGAGAGACTTGCATGGGAGTATTAAAAGCATTTATAGAGGTTAGTTAATGATAACAGACTTCTGATATGGGTGGTGGACTTGGATACAACATGTCTCACACCACAGTGGAATCATTGTGGGAAATCTGTAAGACAGAAACTGAAAGAAAGATCCAGTGGTCATTCTGGATAGAGGGGGGTGATCACTCCGGATACTGCATAATACAGTGTTCACCTTTGATATCGAAATGTAATTCATGGTTATACAGTAGGTTAGGGTGGAGTAAGTTGAGCCATTCTTTTTAACATTCAGCATCATTCCGTCAAGGGAAATATAGTATTATTTCTAACAAAGATATCTACAGTGGCAAGAAAAAGTATGGGAACCCTTTGGAATGACCTGGATTTCTGCATAAATTTGACATAAAATTTGATCTGTTCTTCATCTAAGTCACAACAATACACAAACTCAGTGTGCTTAAACTAATAACACAAATTATTGTATTGTATTTATTGAATACATCATTTAAACACTCACAGTGTAGGTTGGAATAAGTATGTGAACCCCTAGTGACTTCTCCAAAAGCTAATTGGAGTCAGGAGTCAACTAACCTGGAGTGGACTCTATGAGAAGAGACTGGAGATTTTGGTTCCAGCCGCCCTGCCCCATAAAAAATACAACATTTGAGTTTGCTATTCACAAGAAGCATTTCCTGATGTGAACCATGCCTCGAACAAAAGAGATCTCAGAAGAGCCAATACTAAGAATTGTTGCCTTGCATAAAGCTGGAAAGGGTTACAAAAGTATCTCTAAAAGTCAGTCCACGGTAAGACAAATTGTATATAAATGGAGATATTTCAGCACTGTTGCTACTCTCCCTAGGAGTGGCCGTCCTGCAAAGATGACTGCAAGAGCACAGCGCAGATTGCTCAATGAGGTTAAGAAGAATCCTAGTGTCAGTTAAAGACTTACAAAAATCTCTGGAAGATGATAATATCTCTGTCGACGAGTCTACAATACGCTGCACGTCTGAAGTTTGCAAAAGAGCACCTGGATGTTCCAAAATATTCTGTGGACAGATTAAACTAAAGTTGTGTTGTTTGGAAGGAACACAACACTATGTGTGGAGAAAAAAGGCACAGCACACCAACATCAAAACCTCATCCCAACTGTAAACTATGTTGGAGACAGCATCAGGGTTTGGGGCTGCTTTGCTGCCTCAGGGCCTGGACAGCGTGCTATCATCGATGGAAAAATGAATTCCCAAGTTTATCAAGACAGGAGAATGTAAGGCTATCTGTCCGCCAATTGCAGCTCAACAGAAGTTAGGTGATGCAACAGGACAACAACACAAAAGACAGAAGTAAATCAACATCAGAATGGCTTGAACAGAAGAAAATACGCCTTCTGGAGTGGCCCAGTCAGTCCTGACCTCAACCCGATTGAGATGCTGTGGCATGACATCAAGAGAGCGGTTCACACCAGACATCCCAAGAATATTGTGGAACTGAAACAGTTTTGTAAAGAGGAATGGTCCAAAATTCCTCCTGACCGTTGTGCAGGTCTGATCCGCAACTACAGAAAACGTTTGGTTGAGGTTATTGCTGCCAAAGGAGGGTCAACCTGTTATTAAATCCAAGGGTTCACATACTTTTTCCAACCTGCACTGTGAGTTCAATAAAGACATGAATAATTATAATTGTTTGTGTGTTATTAGTTTAAGCAGACAGTGTTTGTCTATTGTTGTGACTTAGATGAAGATCAGATCAAATTTTATGACCAATTTATTCAGAAATCCAGGTAATTCTAAAGGGTTCACATGCCTTTTCTTCCCACTGTAAATATTTCAAGATGTTGTCTATCCTTGGAAATAATCAGTATTCATGTAAATATTATTTTGAAAACATAGCTTGTTCTCTTAAAACAACTTACCCTGGGTATGGAGTATGTTGAGCCACGGGACAGGATAATGTCACGACTTACATTTACATTTAAGTCATTTAGCAGACGCTCTTATCCAGAGCGACTTACAAATTGGTGCATTCACCTTATGATATCCAGTGGAACAACCACTTTACAATAGTACATCTATATCTTTTAGGGGGGGTGGTAGAAGGATTACTTTATCCTATCCCAGGTATTCCTTAAAGAGGTGGGGTTTCAGGTGTCTCCGGAAGGTGGTGATTGACTCCGCTGTCCTGGCGTCGTGAGGGAGCTTGTTCCACCATAGGGGTGCCAGAGCAGCGAACAGTTTTGACTGAGCTGAGCGGGAACTGTGCTTCCTCAGAGGTAGGGGGGCCAGCAGGCCAGAGGTGGATGAACGCAGTGCCCTCGTTTGGGTGTAGGGACTGATCAGAGCCTGAAGGTACGGAGGTGCCGTTCCCCTCACGGCTCCGTAGGCAAGCACCATGGTCTTGTAGCGGATGCGAGCTTCAACTGGAAGCCAGTGGAGAGAGTGGAGGAGCGGAGTGACGTGAGAGAACTTGGAAAGGTTGAACACCAGACGGGCTGCGGCATTCTGGATGAGTTGTAGGGGTTTAATGGCACAGGCAGGGAGCCCAGCCAACAGCGAGTTGCAGTAATCCAGACGGGAGATGACAAGTGCCTGGATTAGGACCTGCGCCGCTTCCTGTGTGAGGCAGGGGTGTACTCTGCGAATGTTGTAGAGCATGAACCTACAGGATCGGGTCACCGCCTTGATGTTAGTGGAGAACGACAGGGTGTTGTCCAGGGTCACGCCAAGGTTCTTAGCACTCTGGGAGGAGGACACAATAGAGTTGTCAACCGTGATGACGAGATCATGGAACGGGCAGTCCTTCCCCGGGAGGAAAAGCAGCTCCGTCTTGCCGAGGTTCAGCTTGAGGTGGTGATCCGTCATCCACACTGATATGTCTGCCAGACATGCAGAGATGCGTTTCGCCACCTGGTTATCAGAAGGGGGAAAGGAGAAGATTAATTGTGTGTCGTCTGCATAGCAATGATAGGAGAGACCATGTGAGGATATGACAGAGCCAAGTGACTTGGTGTATAGCGAAAATAGGAGCGGGCCTAGAACAGAGCCCTGGGGGACACCAGTGGTGAGAGCACGTGGTGCGGAGACAGATTCTCGCCACGCCACCTGGTAGGAGCGACCTGTCAGGTAGGACGCAATCCAATCATGGGCCGCGCCGGAGATGCCCAACTCGGAGAGGGTGGAGAGGAGGATCTGGTGGTTCACAGTATCAAAGGCAGCAGATAGGTCTAAAAGGATGAGAGCAGAGGAGAGAGAGTTAGCTTTAGCAGTGCGGAGAGCCTCCGTGACACAGAGAAGAGCAGTCTCAGTTGAATGACCAGTCTTGAAGCCTGACTGATTTGGATCGAGAAGGTCATTCTGAGAGAGATAGCAAGAGAGCTGGCCAAGGACGGCACGCTCAAGAGTTTTGGAGAGAAAAGAAAGAAGGGAAACTGGTCTGTAGTTGTTGACATCGGAGGGATCGAGTGTAGGTTTTTTGAGAAGGGGTGCAACTCTCGCTCTCTTGAGGACGGAAGGGACGTATCCAGTGGTCAAGGATGAATTGATGAACGAGGTGAGATAAGGGAGAAGGTCTCCGGAAATGGTCTGGAGGAGAGAGGAGGGGATAGGGTCAAGCGGGCAGGTTGTTGGGCGGCCGGCCGTCACAAGATTTCATCTGGAGAGAGAGGGGAGAAAGAGGTCAAAGCATAGGGGTAGGGCAATGTGAGCAGGACCAGTGGTAGAAAGTGGACCAGCGGTGTCGTTTGACTTAACAAACGAGGAGCGGATGTCGTCAACCTTCTTTTCAAAATGGTTGACGAAGTCATCCGCAGAGAGGGAGGGGGGGGAGGAGGATTCAGGAGGGAGGAGAAGGTGGCAAAGAGCTTCCTAGGGTTAGAGGCAGATGCTTGGAATTTAGAGTGGTAGAAAGTGGCTTTAGCAGCAGAAACAGAAGAGGAAAATGTAGAGAGGAGGGAGTGAAGTCGGCTCCTCTCCTTGTTCGTTCGGCGGTCGACGTCACCGGCTTTCTAGCCATCGCCGCTCCATTTTTAATTTATCCATTTGTTTTGTCTTGTTCCCTGCACACCTGGTTTTCATTCCCCAATCACACTACATGTATTTATTCCTCTGTTCCCCCTCATGTCTTTGTGTGAAATTTTTGGGTGTTACGTGTTTTTGTACGCACTAGGCTTGCGTGCGTTTTTCCCCGTGTTATTTCACGAAGCCTGTTTGTATTGTTATACATTTGATGTTTTGTGACTGTTTTGCACGCTTTACACTTTGCCTTGCTGGCTGGAGGTTTTTTGACGCAGCTCCGTCCGTCTGTATCTCTCTCCTGACTAAATAAAGTGTGCGCCTGTTCACAATTCTCTGCTCTCCTGCACCTGACTTCCCCACAAGTACGCACACGCCTGACAGATAAGTTAAGCCGCCTACACATTTCTGTACTGAATGACATATTACCACTACCTTTTTTAAAACCATGTCTATCTTCATTTCCTAAACATAATTCAACACAATCATCATCAACTGCTTTTTTGTCTTTTAATCATTTTAAGCATCTTTTAAAACAGGCTTCAATATGGTTGTTCAAAAAGTATACAAAAAGTGTTTTAAAAAGTATACCGTTTGTTAGGTGTTAAACCTAACAAACAGTATACTTTTTGAAACACTTTTAACATACAGCAGGCCATGCCAAGCTGTTACCTCATATCCCAGTGATAATGCCTTGCATTACGCCTGTGAAGAAAACACTTACATTTGCTCAACTTGCCATTGGCTCAACCATTGGTTCAACTCACAGCTACAAGAATGCACTTTTAGGGTTGGTTTAGGACCATATTGAAGCTTCTAGAGACAATTGATGTATAGAACAATCTTAAAAGTATCTAGTTTGGTGAAAATGCAAGCATCATAAAACCTCTAACACAATAAATTCATTTGACTTGGTGAAACTGGACCTAACTTCCTTACCACTTTTTCCATGTGGTTTCTTCCTTTACAGACTCCATGAAATGATGACCTCTTCCTAAATAGTTGGTCAAATTATACATTTTGTGTATGGTTTCCTAGAAACAAGGATGGCTCAACTTACCCCTTTAGCTCAACTTACCCCACTCTCCCCTATATGAATCCAATGATGCAGTAATCTATTTTAACACTAACTTATCTTTAAGCAAAACATATTGAGCAACTTAGCTACTTGCACTGTACTCTGGTAGCTGTGCCCAATTATTCCTTTAAAATGACTTTTTTGCTTAATACCTAGCCTTGAAGGTCTGTTTCACCAGAAAGTTACAATAACACGTAATTACGTTTGTTATATTTGACCATATGAGTCACTAACCCATTCCTTTATGACTAAGCTAGGAATTTGGACAATGGTACATGTCACGGTCAAGTCCGCTGCTTTGTGAGTTAGAATACTCCAGTATACAGTAGGTATATACAGTAGGTACTACACTTCAAGATTTGAGAAACCTCTGCCCTACTTTGGTTAGAAGAGCTAGAAGAATTTATGCAAGCTCATGGACGCACTGTGACGTCCCTTGGTCATTAACATCACGTCCTGGACGTGTTTCAAAGACTTGCACTTACAGGCTCAAGTGCCATGGGTTTCCATGACTCCACAGTCAACATTTATCGATCAAAGGGGAACGACCGTCTGACTTGTGAGGGCACAACAACTGCCTCCTCCTCCTGCCTGTGGTGGTTCTGATCCAACACATTCACAAGGGGCATGTGAGTCAGCAGGTTCAGGGGCTGGATCACTTGTGCAGTTACCGTCCTGGCAAGGAGTGAACAGGCACAGGCTTTGATCACAGGGCTACAGGACGGTGAACAACGACACTTCGCCCCATTAGTGGCCAGTGAATGAAACTGAGAATATACAGTGGGATATATTTTTTTTTAAAGTTTCTAGATCACAATTTGATATTAGAATAAATCATATGAATATTCATAGGTACATCTAAAGTAATAAACTCACATTTTACCTGTTCAATATTCAAAGGAATGAATGTATGAAAGAGCACAGACTAGAAAAGAAAGTCAGAAAGAAAATCATTGAGAAAGACAGGAGAGTGACATGGAGCGAGAGGGAGCCAGAGAAAAAGAGAGAGAAAGAGGGAGAGTGACATGGAGCGAGAGGGAGCCAGAGAGAGAAAGAGAGTGAAAGAGGGAGAGCGAGAGAAAGAGGTGGATGATTAAAGAGCAGTGAGCTCCCACGGCTCTGGAGCGAAAAAGCTCTGCCCTTGTTTGTTCAGCCAGGAATTCGCTGGCCAGGTGAGAAAGATACAGCATGGACGGGCTCTGAGGGCAGGGAAGTCTGCTGTGAGGCGGCCGCAAGAAAGACATTCCTGTGGTCAATGATTGAAAGGGCAGCGGCGACTGTGGTTTCACAGCGACTCACAGCCCCAGCTATTGCCCTAGCTGCGTTTCACAGGGGCAGGGGCCCAAAATGCTTCTCTGTGTTTGGTCCATACATTTTGGATGAGCTGATCTGGTCCAATGACTAAAAGGTGTCTTCATAAAATACTTCACAAAGATCCTATTGTTATCCTCCACTGATTGTTACAGATGTTTTCAGTTTTGAAAGATTGAAAATTAACCTTGGGGAGGTGAAGCGAGCGCCTGACTGACAGATGGGCAAAGTCTTGTTTTGGAGAAAATAGTGCTTTCCGTTATCTGGTGCTTAGGGTTCTCAGAAAACACCAAGGCCTCAGCATTATAGGCATGGCTGGTGTGACAGGAAGGACCGACCCAGTCCTGATGTGATGTAGCCTACACCTGCCTATCACTGACATACATCAATTAACGGTATGGCAATAATCCCATATGTCTGGTCCAAAAACATGCTAGTGACTCGAACTATGTCAATGCTCCAACCCAGTCCTTTGCGTGGGTGACAAGATAGAACTGCTACCACTGTCTCCAGGGCAACCAGGCCCCGGTGTGGGTGGAGGTGGAATGCCATGTGCCTCAGGCTGGGGATGACAGTATTATTTACCCTTCTAGATGACACCTCGGGCTTGTGTGGCTTTCTCAGGGCCAGCAGTAGTCACAGAGAGCAACTAGTGTCATGCTGAGAGGATGCTGCCTTCACCTTACAGCCCATTCAGACAATATTGTCTGTAGAAACAAATTAAGTCCAGATACTTGTACTTGAAAATCGAAGTATCTGCAGCCAATGGTCACATCCTGTTTTTCAACAGCTCAGAGAGCAAGTGCTGGCAGGGCAAGCCAAGGTAGGGTAGGGAGAGGTGTCTTTACAGGGAATTGGTTGAAGATAAGGTGAGCAAAGAGACTGACTGGAGGGGGTGGTCTGGTCTGGTCAGCTGCCGGTCGGCCATATGATCTTGAGCTTAAAACTTGTCATTGAACCAGACACAGTGAGGTTCAATGTGCAGCCACTCCTGTTCCTGTTAAGATTCATTTGTGTCGGGCAAACACTCCTGGGGGCTGTGGAGTCACTGTAGCTGCAGCCACAGAAATAGCTGGGTTGATAATGCAGAGGTTAAGGGACTTGCTTACATTCAGCAGGCCAATTGTTTCATATGACCCAAATAAGTATGACATACAGATAATATCCAGCATTTATGGCGAAGGCTATACCCTTTAAAAGGTCCACAGACACTTGGACCACATTGCGTCATGTCTCCCTGACGGACGGAGCGTCCGAAGTGCGCTGTTGAAATCAGACAAACGAGTGCAGGAGGGGGTTAGTGAGCCTGATCCAGCAGGAGCCAGCAGGCAGAGGGCCCAACCCAAGGCAAGGCGTGCCGCCCGGAGGAATTACCCCCCCCCCACGGGAGGGAAGGATGGAGATGGGCCTGATATTATGTCCAGATGGAGCTCAGCAACAGTACTGCACTACACTAAAACCTATTGACTATGCAGAAGTAAAGCAGTATCAGGAAAATGTAGCATGATTTATTATTTCCGGGTTTTGGTCTATGTTCTATGTTTTGTATTTCTATGTTCTTTCTGGTTTGTTGTATTTCTATGTTTAGGTTGATGGGGGTTGGACTCTCAATTGGAGGCAGGTGCTTTCTCGGTGCCTCTGATTGAGAGTCCTATATTTGGGTAATTGCTTGGTTTGGTGTTGTGGGAGATTGTTTCTTGTTTTGCGTGTGTGTGTGTGTGTGTGTGTGTGTGTGTGTGTGTGCGTGCGTGCGTGCGTGCGTGCGTGCGTGCGTGCGTGCGTGCGCGCCTGCCTGCGTGCGTGCGACAAGACTGTTTTGTTGTCCGTGAGTTCTTCGGTTTTTTGTTATTTTGGTGTTCGCTTTATTTTGAAATAAATATCAAGATGAGCATCCACATTCCTGCTGCGTTTTGGTCATCCATTCCAGACGACAAGCGTTACAGAATCTCCCACCACAAAAGGACCAAGCAGCGGAGAAGGGAGCGATGGGAATATGATATGGACTGTCGGGAAAAGGAGACATGGGCAGAGTTGAGGATAGACATTTCCAGGGCTGTGGAAGATTTAAAGAAGCCCGAGAGGCAGCCCCAAGATTTTTTTGGGGGGGGGGGCACACGGGTAGTTTGGCTGGGTGAGGAGTGAGCCCCTGGCCAAATCCCCGTACCTTTTTTGGGAAACCAGTGACTGGACAGGTCCCGTGCTTCGGGGTAATGGGTACTGTGGCGAGGCCAAGTATTTTTAGGCCAGTACGCGCAGTACCAGCGCCCCGCATTTGCCAGGGGGAAGTGGGCATCCAGCCAGTAAGAGCGATGCCAGTTCTGCGCTCGAGACCGTCAGTATGCCTCTACGGTCCAGTGTGTCAGCCCAGTCCGACTCATCCTGTTCCCGCTCCCCGCACTAGCCCTGAGGTGCGTGTTCCCAGGCTGATACCTCCAGTACCAGCACCACGCATCAGGCTTCCAGTGCGTCAACCCAGTCCGACTCGGCCTGTTCCAGCTCCCCGCACTAGCCCTGAGGTGCGTGTTCCCAGGCTGATGCCTCCAGTACTAGCACCACGGATCAGGCTTCTAGTGCGTCAACCCAGTCCGACTCGGCCTGTTCCCGCTCCCCGCACTAGCCCTGAGGTGCGTGTCCCCAGACTGGCACATCCAGTACCAGCACCACGCATCAGGCTTCCAGTGGGTCAACCCAGTCCGACTCGGCCTGTTCCCGCTCCCCGCACTAGCCCTGAGGTGCGTGTACCCAGACTGGCACATCCAGTACCAGTACCACGCATCAGGCTTCCAGTGCGTCAGCCCAGCCTCGAGAGTTCGGCAATAGTGTGCAGTCCAGAGTATCCGGCACCAGTGTGCAGTCCAGAGTATCCGGCACCAGTGTGCAGTCCAGAGTATCCGGCACCAGTGTGCAGTCCAGAGTATCCGGCACCAGTGTCTAGTCCGGAACCGAGGGGGTCTGCCTGCAACCCGGAACTGAATAAGTCTGTTGACGATCCAGAACTAAATATGATTAACTGTGTATCAAATGAGTCTACCTACAGTGTGGAACGGAAGAGGTCTGCCTACGATCCGGAACGATGGGAGTCTGCCTACGGCCCGAAACTGAGCAAGTCTGTCTGCATTCTGGAGGACAGTAGGCCGGAGCCAGAACCACCTCCTGTATAGGTGGGTTGGGGAGGGGGGGTGTAGCACAAGTGCCGTTGGTGGCGGCAGCCACCCTCCCTTTAGTTTAGGGGGATTTTTTTGTTGTTGGTTTTTTTATTATTTTTTTTATGAGGTGCATCCGGGGTCTGCACCTTTAGGGGGGTACTGTCACGTCCTGACCAGTATAAGGGTTATTTGTTATTGTAGTTTGGTCAGGACGTGGCAGAGGGTATTTTGTTTATGTAGTAGGGTGTTTGATTTATTATTTCCGGGTTTTGGTCTATGTTTTGTATTTCTATGTTCTTTCTGGTTTGTTGTATTTCTGTTTAGGTTGATGGGGGTTGGACTCTCAATTGGAGGCAGGCGCTTTCTCGTTGCCTCTGATTGAGAGTCCTATATATGGGTAATTGCTTGGTTTGGTGTTGTGGGAGATTGTTTCTTGTTTTGCGTGTGTGAGCATGACAAGACTGTTTTGTTGTTTGTGAGTTCTTCGTTTTTTTTGTTATTTTGGTGTTCACTTTATTTTGAAATAAATATCAAGATGAGCATCCACATTCCTGCTGCGTTTTGGTCCTCCATTCCAGACGACAACCGTTACAGACAGAGCTATTTTATCTCTTTCATCACATTCCCAGTGGGTCAGAAGTTTCCATACACTCAATTAGTATTTAGTAGCATTGCCTTGAAATTGTTTAACTTGGGTCAAACGTTTCGGGTAGCCTTCCACAAGCTTCCCACAATACGTTGGGTGAACTTTGGCCAATTCCTCCTGACAGAGCTGGTGTAACTGACCAGGTTTGTAGGCCTCCTTGCTCGCACACACTTTTTCAATAGGATTGAGGTCAGGGCTTTGTGATGGCCACTCCAATACCTTGACTTCGTTGTCCTTATGCCATTTTGCCACAACTTTGGAAGTATGCTTGTGGTCATTGTCCATTTGGAAGACCCATTTGTGACCAAGCTTTAACTTCCTGACTGATGTCTTCAGATGTTGCTTCAATGTATCCACATAATTTTCCTACCTCATGATGCCATCTATTTTGTGAAGTGCACCAGTCCCTCCTGCAGCAAAGCACCCCCACAACATGATGCTGACACCCCCGTGCTTCACGGTTGGGATGGTGTTCTTCGGCTTGCAAGCCTCCCCCTTTTTCCTCCAAACATAACGATGGTCATTATGGCCAAACAGTTCTATTTTCGTTTCATCAGACCAGAGGACATTTCTCCAAAAAGTACAATCTTTGTCCCCATGTGAAGTTGCAAACCATAGTCTGGCTTTTTTATGGTGGTTTTGGAGCAGTGGCTTCTTCCTTGCTGAGCGGCCATTCAGGTTATGTTGATATAGTACTCGTTTTACTGTGGATATACGGTCCTTTGCTGTTCTGGGATTGATTTGCACTTTTCGCACCAAAGGCTGCGTGGTCCCATGGTGTTTATACTTGCGTACTATTGTTTGTACAGATGAGCGTGGTACCTTCAGGTGTTTGGAAATTGCATCCAAGGATGAACCAGACTTGTGGAGGTCTACAAGGTAGGCCTTGAAATACATTCACAGGTGCACCTCCAAATGACTCAAATGATGTCAATTAGCCTAGCAGAAGCTTCTAAAGCCATGACATCATTTTCTGGAATTTTCCAAGCTGTTTAAAGGCACAGTCAACTTAGTGTATGTAAACTTCAGACCCACTGGAATTGTGATACAGTGAATTATAAGTGAAATAATCTATCTGTAAACAATTGTTGGAAAAATGACTTGCATCATGCACAAAGTGGATGTCATAACCGACTTGCCAAAACTATAATTTGTTAACAAGAAATTTGTGGAGTGGTTCATAAGAGTTTTAATGACTCCAACCTAAGTGTATGTAAACTTCCGACTTCAACTGTATATAAGTGACCATTGGCTGTATAAGTGCTAATATCAGGTATGTGCTGATTATTGTATATCCGTTGTACCTCACGCCCTGCATAGGACCATGTTTGCTAAAGACACTTCCCTTGCTGGCGGTTCCCTAAAAGAGCACAGGTGGCCAACGTCTAAAAGAGGGAAGTCATTTAATTTTATACAACGGTATACAGTAGGCCATTAAGAACCATTGTCATTAACATTCAACAGAGCTCGTATTTTTTTTATGGGAGGAATTTTACATTAGTAGACACCTGCACCTCTTCCCATTCACAAAAAAATTGTTTGGTTAATCCTGGGCGTGTTGCTGCTATGTGGAAGTAAATACTGTTTGCATTACATAAAAGTCAACAAAGATAAACTCCTGATATGAACATTCAAACCACAGTAGAATTAACGGCTACTTCATAACATCCTATTCGACTTCACATTATGTTAGTCACTCAATTAACAAAAAGCATGAGCTGGCGCACACCCAGAGACAATTATTTAATGTAGAGGTGCTGAGTAATGGCGAATAAACTGTAAGCTGTAAAAATGAATAAAGACAGTCGCACACTCTATATAAATAAACTCCCAGTAATTTATTGGGTATTTACCAACGTTTCGGCATCACTGTGCCTTCTTCAGGGTAATGTCATAAATGCTTGAATCAGGTTATGTAGACAAACAGTGCAATTCGTGCAACCAATGACAATAGTCAGGGGTGTGTCATAATTATTAGGTTGATTAGAATGAATTGAGTGAAACCGTTAAAAGACAACAGTTTACAGCATACACAATTAGACTATATAGAGTGTGAGACTGTCTTTATTTCTGTTTGTCACTCAATTAATAAAAAATGATTTACTTCCTGAAAAAGCCCTTTCTAGAACTGATCTGTTTATATAGTCTAGCCTAGTAGGTTCCCATGCAAATGGTTATCAAACCTAATGCTCAACTGCTCCCAAGGCAGGCCAATGTTTCACATTTATTCAGTGAGTAAGTAGTATTGTCTGCCATTGCGCTGACGAGGAGTACCAGATACCATTTTGATTCTGTTATATAACCTGTAACAATGGAGCAGCTTGGTAGTTGGTTGTCCACTACTCCTCCCAGCCACCCGTAGAGAAACCCAGAGGACAATTAAAGAGACGAGGAGATTTCCCGCTTCCCCTGGGACAATCAAAACTGCCATTTCAATTTCCAGGACTGTGTTACGGCAAATTACTTCTAACCCGGTGATTGCAATCACTAGACTGTGGTAGCAGGACTCATGGGTGGCATGTCCCCGTCAGGAACCTCTCGCACGCACGCACGCGCACGCACACATGCATCCACACGCACACACGCGTGGTATCAGAGGTTTGTTTTTGTAATCATATGGGGCGGACGTGCGTCCTTTCTCATCCCCTGCAGAGCGCGCACATCCTACACGTCCATATCCATGTAGTTGGTGTATGTGTGTGTAAGAGAGAGAGAGAGAGTGTGTGTGTGTGTGTGTTTGTGTGTGTGTGCAGATGCCACAATCGATTGTGGGCTATGTGCCACTCGTATGTCAGAGGACAATGAGAGGGCCAGGGCAGATATTAGTGAACAATGGTCATCAGTCTGGTCGCAGAGGCACAGCGCGCCAAAAAAAAAGGGCTGTCAGAGCAATTAAAACAGGGCTCATGGTCAGGCGGTCTTTGTGTCAACGGACCAACTGAGTGGAGGGCTAGGTAGCTACACCCCCCCATACAACTAACCCAAAAGTTGTAATTTCTCTGCGAGTAATGTATGTGTAGCCCGTATTATCGCCAAAACAAGTGAAAGATGTATTTAATGAATTGCTGCAATAGGTCACTTTTTGGGTTACCAGACCATATTCACATAGAAATGTGTGTTATAGATATGTCATTCTCATCGAATGCAAGTCTAACGCACAGTAGATGTGTTCCACGTGCGCTATTTCTATGCTTCCCGTTCTTAAGTTTAGTTTTAAACTGAAATTAGGTAAACTGTTAGAATTTGAGCAACCAGGAAATGGCAGAAACTCCACTTCATTTACACTCTTTCCACTGAGACGGCTGCCAGACTAGCGGGATTAAAAACATGCTATGTAGAACAATTTCCATGGAGATCTCTCTGTTGGCCAGAAAGAAAGAAACAGATTATTGTGATTTAGCTGTCCACTCAGCTCGTGGTTCGGGGAGGGCTGGGAATCACTCCTCACCTGTTAACCTGATCCTGTAGGAATGTTTCCCTGTGTGACCGGATGCATCCATAGCCTTGTGAACCTGCCACAGTGCTCCACTGAAGCCACCACAATGCATCTGTGTCTTATTCAACCCACACATCTATCCATTCTGCTTGTTAACACTGTTTCGTGGATACAAAGGAGATTTAAATGTTAAGACATTTAAAAAAGGTCTTCAATGGTTGTGAAACAAATGGAACCTAAATGATGTATATGATTGTTTCGTATAACTGATCTCAGTATAAGTATGATGATTACAGTATGTATTATGGCATTGGAGAGTGAAGTCCGGGCCTTGTCTGTAATAGCTCAGACAGATCATTGAATCATTATGATTTCCAAGCTCCAGCCTAATGAAGTCCAAATAAATCATCTGAGCATGGCAGCATGCATACCGTTCCACTGTTAAAGGGTGCTTACTTCCAACTAATTGAACCAATTCAGAGTTTGGTTGACGTTGTTTTGTGACGTGACTAACGTGTGGCCAGAGCGTGTCTCTCATTACTGCCACAGAGCCTGCCAAGCATCTGCTCCTCCACACCGGCCCAAGGTCTCTTTTCACCGCTTCCCGGGTGATTTCGTTACTCATATTCCAAAATCGGTTTGGCCACTCTCCTCTCTTAACCTTTGTCACCCCAGCCCTCTCCCTTCTCTGTCCATCCCTATGATAATGGGGGTCTTCCCTCTGCTCAGTCTGCTGCCTGTGGCACCTTCTCCGCTCCCCCATCTGTTGCTGGTGGGTGCGAGCGCCACGCTCCAGTCCCCTGAGCACCGTGCCAGAACCTCGCGGCCATTCATGGACACCAGCTTTGATTCCCTTTGTTGCTGCTAACTGTACTGAGGGGGCCGACATTTGTTCCAGCATAAAAGAGGTCCTTGTATCTTCACTGGAGGGTGGGGTTGTGGAGGTGGAAGAGGTGAGGGGGAACAGGGAAGGAGGGTGGTGGTGGTCACATTTGTTTTGTGCCTTTTTACCAGCTCTTGACTCTCCCCTCACACTTGACATTCAGGAGTGATATCTTTGTTTTGTTTTTGTTTTTGTTGCTGCTACTTTACAAAAGCCAAACTTCTTGGACAGTTCCGAGGAGACATTCAGCGTGAACAAAGCTGACACAACAGATAACAAGATAACTTGCACTTACTTTGCTATTGTTGACAGTAATGGCCATCAGCAGACAAAACAAAAGGTTGGATGGGGCGGGATTGGGGGCATTTTTTGGGAAAGTCCGCTTGTTTGCTTTCCACATGGTTTCACGCAAACTGTTGGCAAACAAACTTAACGAGACAACAAACAAAGGTTGACTAAAGCATGTTGATAATACCAGAAAATGAGATGCATCATGCTCATTCATGCCCTTTACAGTCACTACATTGACAAACTGGAAGCATGAATAAAGCCATTCCAGTTTTGCCTCTGCTTATGATGTCAACCTCCATAGACACTTGTACTGGCAAGTATTTCCAAGTATTTCCACCACGTTTAATGGCTAATGAAAACACGTCATCATTTGAATTACCTCCAACTCCCACCGCTATATCCCTTGGATAATCTATGCTGTCCATTTGCACCTCGACGAGATGTCTCGCTAAATGAAGCAACGATGAGCAAAGACGAAACGGAACGCAAGACACACAGAGACTCATCTCGGGCCATTTATTAGACTCTTCGGGAGCTCTCGATCAGTTCACTATAAGACAGATTGAAGTCCAGACAGGGTCATTGTGATGCTACTGTACCATTTCCATATGAAACGAGTGCTCTTGTTTGTTATGACCTGAACCGCCCTGTGATTGTATCAGAGACGCGTGGACAAATAGAAAACGACCACGGGTGGCCGGGTCTGGTTGCTCTGCTTGCCCCAAGGGATGTAGCACTGAAGAGGCCGGCTGAGGCTGACCACGATCAAAACAAAAACAGCTGATGCACTGTACAGTCCAACCACCCCCTACTGACTACCAGCCTCCCACCAGCAAACTTACTTTTGGTACAGCTGTGAACTCAGCAGCAGGGAGGGGCTGGGAGTCAAAGGCCATTGTATGAGCAACTAATGAGTTTCATATAGAAAGGGAGAATGAGGTCAGTGCTCTGGGGAGATGGTGGCCTCCCGTTGAGAGAGAGTCACTGGGACTGGTCTAGGACTGGTCACCATCTTGTCACCGTCTGAGGCTGGGCACACTTCACTCTCCCCCCACCGCTGACCCACATATCTGCTGGAGAGGAAACTCGTCAAGCACTGCAACAAGGTCAAGGAGGTGAGCTGCTGGTGGCAGGCGTTGGGGTGGTGTGTTGAGTTCCCCTCTAACTTGGTTCATATAGTCATATATAATCATGTTCACATTTCATGCTCCATAAGATACAGGCATACAAAACCAGAGGATGCATTGTTTGCATTACTTTCCAATTAAACATATTGTATTCATTAGAGGCCCTAGCTGCATTGGTATTAAGGGAACAGATTTGCTATGTGGTATCAATTATTAATTAATGTGTGAATATGTGTGCATACTGGAAGCGAGTTTGATAAATACAGTCCTGCCTATGTTTATTGAAGGATATGATAAAAAAGACTTGTAGGCCACAATATGGCAAGTGCACTTCCATCCATAACTCTACATGCACTTCCGTATATGAATAGATTATTTCAAAAATGCACATTGGTGTTTTTCATGAGAAATGATTACATATGGTTACCTTCACGTGTGTATATTTTACTGTTCTCCGATTTTTTTTATTCATAGATGTGTATGATAATGTTTTTGTTGTTGTTGCTAAACGCTATATATCCATAGTTTAGCTGGAATAGAATGTTCGTATCCTGTACATTTGACTGTGGTATGTGGTTGTATCACCTAGCGACCTTAAGATGAACTCACTTACGGTAGGTTGATCTGGATAATAGCATCTGCTAAATTACTAAAATGTCAAACGTTTTACTTTACAGATCTGATATTACTGTATTGAAACTTTTACGGTAATTTGTTTAATGTTTTTATTGATGTCACAAATGTATCAATTGTACAGTTCTTTATAAAAAACGTAGTTATTTGTTACATTTGACTGTAAACTCTAGCAGTACTACTTACTTCTCTGAGGCGGATACACACTGTACGCTGAATATACAAAACATTAAGAATACCCACTCTTTCCATAACATAGACTGGCCAGGTGAATGCAGGTGAAAGCTAGGATCCCTTATGGATGTCCCTTGTTAAATCCACTTCAATCAGAGTAGATGAAGGGGAACAGACAGGTTAAAGGATTTGTAAGCCTTGAGACAATTGAGACATGGATTGTGGATGTGTCCCATTCAGAGGATGAATGGGCAAGACAAGAAATGTGAGTGCATTTGAACGGGGTATGGTAGTAGGTGCCAGGTGCACCGATTTGTGCCAAGAACGGCAACACTGCTGAGTTTTTCAGGTTCAACAGTTTCCCGTGTGTATCAAGAATGGTCCACCACCCAAAGGACATCCAGCCAACTTGACACAACTGTGGGAAGCATTGGAGTCAACATGGGCCAGCATCCCTGTGGAACGCTTTCAACACCGTGTAGAGTCCATGCCCCGACGAATTGAGGCTGTTCTGAGGGCAACAAAACTTTTTTTGGTATACTCAGTGTATAGCGTTTTGCAAAAACAAACCTTATTACTTGTCTCTCTGAAATGAAACCATCAAGTGATAGATTTTAAACAAATATATTGAACAACCGCATGCCATGATTAGATAGTGAAAAAAACACCACTCTTTCATAAATTTCTTTAAACAATAAAAGCTAATTTACCATAATTTCTGAAAATGGATATATAGCGTTTTGGAATGAAACTCTTTGTATAGAGGACACCAATTTGGACAACAGACGATAGCTATACTAACATCGTTATAACATATTTTTCAACCAACCAGTTTAATTGGCATGTAGTAACATACATTCTTCAGGTGCGTACCAACATGTCTGTGTATCTATATGATGCCCACTGGGAGCATCAGAGACATTATGTCAATAGACAGGCCTGTGTCGTCAGGAAAATCCTTTGCCGCTTCAAAGGCATTTCCAGCTAGTCAAAATAATGTTTTATTTTCATATTTCAAACAAGGTCCTGGCAAAGTTGCCTCAAAGTTTTGTGACATTTGCAATAGACTAGCATGTAATTGTCTTTGAATCGGGTCACTTTATGCCAAACAGTGTATCATTCCTATCATATAAAGCACAAGCGATTAAAGTGAATCATTTCCCAATTTTTTCACCAGTCCCAACAAGAACACATATTTGAGTTTTTTCCAATCATATGCAGCTCACCTCATTAAACAGACTGATTAAATAAAACCAATGAATCTGGGACCTCCATCTCTGCCTTTCTTTCCCGCTGACACTACAGCGTGTGTCTCAAGCTGCACACACCATCCCTGCGAGGTCTCGTCTATCCAGACTGCCTTGGGGTCAAAGTTGAGGCCCTCTAGCAACCATTGATTGCTCCAGTGTATCAAGTCAGTGAGCAAAGTGACAGTGCCGGGGCTATTGTCTGCTGGTACTGTCCCAGAGACAAAAGGAGCACCTGCCTGCCAGATCATTCCCAGCGCCTCCACGAGTCCATCTACAGCCCCCACAGTCCCCACACTGGCCTGCCATGCGCCCGGCACAAGGCCTCCGTTGTTACACCAACTCCCCCCTCTCCACTCCCCTCTAATTTGGCAAGGGGCGTAGAGGGGGCATGTATATGGCACACCCTATATCAGGTTGGCAGGAGAGTGCAGAGCCAGGCGTGTTAAATGTACATCTGTTCAGCTACATGCGCGCCACCGAAAAGAGCCAGGCAAAAGAACAGGCACATGCTTATTCTTCCATAATGAACAGATAGGCTGCGTCATGTTGGCATGTGGCGGGTGAACCAGAGGGCAAGCTGTCCGCCTGCAAACGTTCTCGGGTCAACATTGGCGACTGCGTCCTGGGGAGAAGCGACGCATGCAGGTGCAGGTGCAACAGCATGGACAGAGGGACATATGTTACAGGATCTGGCACGGCATAAGCAGAGGATGCTATGAACACTTGTTGCACATCTGACCATTAGCGCGTGCCATATAAGTAGCTGTGAGTTTGTAATGATTTGAATGTGACTCCTACCTAGAGGCTTTAACATCTAGATAACTAGGAGCAGAAAGAGCCGTGCAGGCCTGTTCGTCCCTTCAAGCAGATGATTCCCTTCAGTTTGATGGATAGGACATATTTCAAAATGACTTACTCTCGCCTCAGATGGTCATTGTAAAACATGTCGAATGTGAAATGTTAGATGTATGTATGTATGTATGTATGTATGTATGTATGTATGTATGTATGTATGTATGTATGTATGTATGTATGTATGTATGTATGTATGTATGTATGTATGTATGTATGTGTATATACAGTTGAAGACGGAAGTTCACATACACCTTAGCCAAACACATTTAAACTACGTTTTTTACAATTCCTGACATTTCATCCTAGTAAAGATTCCCTGTCTTAGGTCAGTTAGGATCACCACTTTATTTTAAGAATGTGAAATGTCAGAATAATAGTAGAGAGAATTATTTATTTCAGCTTGTATTTCTTTCATCACATTCCCAGTCAGTCAGAAGTTTACATACACTCAATTCGTATTTGGTAGCATTGCCTTTAAATTGTTTAACTTGGGTCAAACGTTTCGGGTAGCCTTCCACAAGCTTCCCACAATAAGTTGGGTGAATTTAGGCCCATTCCTCCTGACAGAGCTGGTGTAACTGAATCAGGTTTGTAGGCCTCCTTGCTCGCACACACCTTTTCAGTTCTGCTTTGGGCTTTGTGATGGCCACTCCAAAACATTGACTTCGTTGTCCTTAAGCCATTTTGCCACAACTTTGGGAGTATGCTTGGGGTTATTGTCCATTTGGAAGACCCATTTGCGACCAAGCTCTAACTTCAATGACTGATGTCTTGAGATGTTGCTTCAATGTTTCCAAATCATTTTCCTACCTCATGATGCCATCTATTTTGTGAAGTGCACCAGTCCCTCCTGCAGCAAAGCACCCCCACAACATGATGCTGTCACCCCCGTGCGTCACGGTTGGGATGGTGTTCTTCAGCTTGCAAGCCTCCCCCTTTTTCCTCCAAACATAACGATGGTCATTATGGCCAAACAGTTCTATTTTCGTTTCATCAGACCAGAGGACATTTCTCCAAAAAGTACAATCTTTGTCCCCATGTGCAGTTGCCAACTGTAGTCTGGCTTTTTTATGGTGGTTTTGGAGCAGTGGCTTCTTCCTTGCTGAGCGGCCTTTCAGATTATGTCGATATAGGACTCGTTTTACTGTGGATATAGATACTTTTGTACCTGTTTCCTCCAGCATCTTCACAAAGTCCTTTGCTGTTGTTCTGAGATTGATTTGCACTTTTTGCACCAAAGTACGTTCATCCCTAGGAGACAACACGTGTCTCCTTCCTGAGCGGTATGACGGCTGCATGGTCCCATGGTGTTTATACTTGCGTACTATTGTTTGTACAGATGAACATTTGGAAATTGCTCCAAAGGATGAACCAGACTTTTTTTTCTGAGGTCTTGGCTGATTTCTTTTGATTTTCCCATGATGTTAAGCAAAGAGGCACTGAGTTTGAAGGTAGGCCTTGAAATACATCCACAGGTACACCTCCAATTGACTCTTTGTCAATTAGCCTAGCAGAAGCTTCTAAAGCCATGACATAATTTTCTGGAATTCTCCAAGCTGTTTAAAGGTACAGTCAACTTAGTGTATTTAAACTTCTGAACCACTGGAATTGTGATACAGTGAATTATAAGTGAAATAATCTGTCTGTAAACAATTGTTGGAAAAATGACTTGTGTCATGCACAAAGTAGATGTCCTAACCAACTTGCCAAAACTATAGTTTGTTAACAAGAAATGTGTGGAGTGGTTGAAAAACCAGTTTTAATGACTCCAACCTAAGTGTATGTAAACTTCCGATTTCAACTGTACCTTACATTTCCTAAATACTTGTCCCATCCATACTGAAACTGGTATTCCATTCCACTGTAATGTAGACATGCACAACTCGTGGCATTCTACTCTTGAGGACACAAGACGATTCTGGAAAGGGGCGTTTTACACTTAAGTCAGGGAGCTGGCTGTGTTACAATCAATTCAAAGGGTTTTTAGAAGCAGCAATATTTGAGACATTCTGCCAGACACAGTAGCGACAGCGGCGTGTCTCAACTCAGCTCAGAGTCTCTGTGTGTGTTGTTATGGGTCTCTCTGTCCCTGTGGGATACCCCTATGCCAGCAGCAGCATCCTGGACTGTGGAGCCACACACTGCTCTGCAGATAAGGCTGTCCATGAGAGAGGCCCGGGCAAGGCCAGCGACTGGGTCAGACAGATCACTCTGCCCCGGCCCACTCCATAGGTGACTCAGGTACACATGCTGCTCTGACTGCTAGATTCCACTGTACACAGCCGTAGCCTGAAACACACACAGCATACAGCCGAATACACATAGCATGCTGCTGCGTGTATTAGGTTAGAGGTGAGAGGTTAGAGGGCGCAGTCCAAGTGGAGCCGCCTGCCTCAGCGCAGCCTGTTTGTTTTGGAGAGTAAATAGAGAGGAATTACAAAGCAGCGGTCACTTTGTTGAGCCATCCAACTTGTTTGGGTTCAAGAAAATAAATTGATTTTGGTGTGTTGTACAGTGGAGGCTGCTGAGGGGAGGATGGCTCATAATAATCTCTGGAACAGAGCAAATTGAATGGCATCAAACACATGGAAACCATGTGTTTGATGTATTTGCTACCATACCACTTATTCCGCTCCAGCCACTAACCGCGAGCGCGTCCTCCACAATTAAGGTGCCACCAACCTCCTGTGGTTGTACACAGAGCCAGGGCATCAAGATTGATCACCCAAGGTCTACTACCAATAAAAACAGGATGAATAAAAATTCAAAAAAGACCAATGCTGATGGCCCATAAAACTGGCCCATAAAACTACTATTGACTAGTCACATTCGTTGACAATAAATATATAAAGTAAACTAAGTTTAAATTAAAGGCCCAGTGCAGTCATAAACGTGATTTCCCTGTGTTTTATATATATTTACAAACTATGAGGTTGGAATAATACTGTGAAATTGTCAAAATTATGATTATGTCCTTTTACTATAAGAGCTATTTGAAAAGACCACCTGAAATTTCAGGCTGTTTTGGTGGGATGGAGTTTTGGCCTGCCTTCACCAGGCGGTAAATTAGTTAAGAGACCAACAACAAAGGCAGTTCCAAACCTCTCTGGCAATAACAGCTAGTTTTCAGTTTACCCCTCCCCACTCAGACCACTCCCAGACAGTCATAGCGAAATTATTGCTTGAAAAGTTGCTATTTTTGCTAAGAAACTATTTTTGTTTCTTTTTAACCACTTTAATTAAAAACAATCAAAGTAAGGTACTTCAGTGTTACCAATAAACGATTTGATATTCAGATAAAAATGTCTGCATTGGACTTTTAAGATTGAACAAAGACACAAACAAAGATAAACTCATAATTAAACACAAGTTATAATTCAAAGGAATGCAAGCATTAAGACTGATTTGCTGACCATCCACTTTAGTGCAAAGTTCCTTTGAGGAATGGGCGCCACCTATTGGTGAATTGATTAACTAGTTCCTCTGCACATCAAAGATGTACCCACAGGATCCTCACTATAAATATGTATATGTAGTAGTGTTCAGCATGCTCCTAACAAGAGCTCCACAAAACACCTCTCTTTTAGTTTGCAGCATTTGGAAACAAAAAATGCTAATACCACATGCGAGTCAATGGAGGGAACAGCAGAGAAGACAAAATGTGCTTTCATGACAGGGAGTTTCTGAACACATAAATCCCCTGTGCTCTCTTTGATGAGGCTTGAATTCACCACCGGTCATGTAACACCACAAAAGCAGCCACAACCTCCACCCCCAAGTAGCACCATGTGAAAAATGCAAGGCCATACAACACATCTGAAACCAGGCCAAAGTGAATGCCGTCTTGAGATGCTCACACAATCAATTTACCCTAATGCAAGTGGACAGGCGATCTTTCTGCTATAGTCAGCAGGCACAATATGCCATAATTACGTATTCACAAAATGCAAGCATCTTAAATGTTCGCGCAAAGGAACCAAAGCCTTTAAAACTAAATAGGGCCAGGGGAGATGCTAAAGGAAGTGATACACTCAGATCACTACAAGTAAATTACAACTCATGTTCTTGCTAAGTATAGGAGGGCTCAACTCATTCCAAATAAATACACCGTCTCAACCCATAGGTCAATAGGGAGCCCATATTTACAATGTGCTAAGTAATATGGTGGTCTGGCATCGTTCCACTAAAAGGGCTAGGATATTCGCGTACCTTGAACTGGGATAGTGTTGAAGATGTGGGAAACTTGACAGGATACTTTTACATCCACAACACAATATAAAAGAGACTACTAGGAATGTCTGTTTTAACTCCTGGAGGATCGCACAAGAATGCATAATTATTCATTATTTGAGTATTCTCTTTCAAGGGCTAAGGTTGGAGACCATGTTAGTAGATGTCTGCTCCTCTCTTCACACGCCAGGGGAGATGGATTGGCTGGCTCATAATTAGATTCAAACACAACCTGAATAATAGTTAACTACGAGGAGAACAACACCAGTCCAACCTCTGGGAACTCCATAATACTATAATCAGAAAATAGAGATACATCTACTATGGTTCTACTTTTTACAATAGTGTCAGATAAATCCTTACACTGTATCTGTAATACTTTGTATTGCCACTAAAAACCAACTAATCTTTTTGAAAATGGCATATGTGGCATTGATATGAGTCAGAAACATGTATTCTAGAGTCAAAATTGACTACAAAGTGTAAATAGGATTATTTTGGTCATGTAGTCGGTCTCGTCTAAAACGGAGTTTGGAACCTCAGTGCCTAAATGAATAAATGAAGGTTGGGTTTGGATTACAGTTATGTCAACAACTCATGCTCCCCAACGTGCAAATCGCCCCTCTGCCCACTTCGCTTCCCTTCATTGAATGGGGCTCTGTTGTTTCATCGCCCCAACGCGTTCAAAGGTCACGGCCGTTTGAGACTAAAAAGCCTTAGCTATACGTGTTGACCAACTTTGGTTTTCATGCCCTGCTGAAGGAATAGGTGGCTGGAGTTTGTTGGTCCCTAGTTGTGGTGGAAATACTTGTAGCTAGACCATAGACTGCTGGTTATGTATCTGGTTATGTATATTTTGATAATCTATATCACCATCATCGCTACCATATCTGACGTTAGCTACCTAAGTAGCTAGCTCAATACAACTCAGATTTGATTTGGTAACATTTCAAAAGAAGGAAAATAATAGTGGGAAAACCTTTTGTCATGATTGTGATGTCGCCAGATTCACTTTAGATGCAGTATAACTTCAGCCAGCTAACATAGTTTGAGGGGACCTCCATATTTTATCAAGCTTACATTATCATTGCTAGCTATTTTTGACAGACTTTGCTAGTAACAGTAATGACAACATTGCCATCTCTCTAAAGTAAATTTGACGACATCATAATATGGAAAATATATTTTCCTACTAATTCCTACTTGAGCAATGTCATTGTATTTCCATGGCACTCTAAGTTAGTGTAATTAAGAAAAAACAGTCACATTAGCCTCCGAGATGCAACTCATGTCTAGGGCACAAATAAGGATGCAGCTATGGTGGTACTACTGTAGCTAACTTATGTTGAGCAGCAACAAACTCAAACCAATCCAGGGCCATAGCAAAACATTTCACAGTTGGTTGCATAGTGTTGCGGCATCACCGCCCTGAATCTAATCCAATCTGGAGCCAGTCAATCTACATCTGTAAAGCATAGAATTAGCTTCCAAACGAGATTGTTATTTCTCAAGCTATGTTTATAATTGAGGGATGATGACAATCGTTGACCCTGTTTTTCTGTTAAACAAAGTGCACAGTTGGGTGCCAGACTGATCCCCTTGTCATGAATGGATCCCGGGACCTACCAGAAGGAGCAAAGGTTTGTATCATAACCCTGTTTGTTCCAAGATGACGTTTTGTCTTGTCCAGTCCTGTCCCGTGTAAATATTGTTTTCCTCGTATATCTTTAGTATATATTTTAATCTCACTTTCCATCTACGGACTGAATATACTCTCCTGCAACCCGCCTCACCCAATGTGGATCTGCTATTTTTATACTTTATGACCGGAACCCCCATCAGGAGCTAGCCAGCTAACTAGCTACCAGCCAGCCTCAGCTCGGTCAATACCTGCCAGTCTACACAGCGCGATATCAAACCAGAGCATTTCGGACTGCTTTTTCTCTACCACATCTCCGGATTCCTACCGCAAGCTCTGAACCTTTACACCGGAGCATCGCAGCTACCTAGCTGCAATCCGAGTGGCTACTCCTGGCTAACGTCACTGTGCCGAAGCAAGCACCAGTTAGCCTTGAGCTAGCCTCGAGCTAGACCCATCTCCCGGCTAGACGAAGAGGTCCATCAGCTAATCTATCAGCTAATCAGATGCACTATTGTAAAGTGGTTGTTCCACTGGATATCATAAGGTGAATGCACCAATTTGTAAGTCGCTCTGGATAAGAGCGTCTGCTAAATGACTTAAATGTAATGTAAATGTCTAATTTCTTGGGCTACAATACCTCTTTTGCCAAATGGCCTGGACCCTTTATTGCCGACACGGAGCCCTGCCAATCCATCACGACTGGTCTGCCGACGCAATCCTCCGAGGTGGTTTCAACAGGCTCTTCCGTTGCGACGTCGCCGAAGGCCCATCTGCTAGCCCCGGCCCGCTAGCTATCCAAATTTCCTGTATCTCCAGCTCGCCTAGCGTAGTAGCGGCTACTGAATCGGCTCCCTGACTCACCTATTGCTACTCATTGGACCCTATGATCACTCGGCTACACATGCCTCTCCCTAATGTCAATATGCCTTGTCTATTTCTGTTTTGGAGATTATTGTCTTATTTATACAGCAGTAGTTTATGTGTCGGGGGACAAGGGTCAGTCTGTTATATCTGGAGTATTTCTCCTGTCTTATCCGGTGTTCTGTGTGAATTTAAGTATGCTCTCTAATTCTCTCTTTCTTTCCTTCTCTCTCTCGGAGGACCTGAGCCCTAGGACCATGCCTCAGGCCTACCTGGCATGATGACTCCTTGTTGTCCCCAGTCCACCTGGCCGTGCTGTTGCTCCAGTTTCAACTGTTCTGCCTGCGGCTATGGAACCCTGATCTGTTCACTATGATTACTATTATTTGACCATGCTGGTCATTTATGAACATTTGAACATCTTGGCCATGTTCTGTTATAATCTCCACCTGGCACAGCCAGAAGAGGACTGGCCACCCCTCATAGCCTGGTTCCTCTCTAGGTTTCTTCCTAGGTTTTGGCCTTTCTAGGGAGTTTTTCCTAGCCACCGTGCTTCTACACCTGCATTGCTTGCTGTTTGGGGTTTTAGGCTGGGTTTCTGTACAGCAATTTGATATATCAGCTGATGTAAGAAGGGCTATATAAATACATTTGATTTGATTTATTTCACTGTAGAGCCCCCACCCTGCACAATATGCCTTAGATAGCACTTTTGTCCCACCCCCCACACATGCAGTGACCTCACCTGGATTAACTAGTGCCTCTAGAGACAAAACCTCTCTCATCGTTACTCAATGCCTAGGTTAACCTCCACTGTACTCACATCCTTCCATACCCTTGTCTGTACATTATGCCTTGAATCTAGTCTTCCACGCCCAGAAATCTGCTCCTTTTACTCTCTGTTCCGAACGCAGTAGACCACCAGTTCTTATAGCCTCAAGCTGTACCCTTATCCTAAACCTCCTCTGTTCCTCTGGTGATGTAGAGGTTAACCCAGGCCCTGCAGCCCCCAGCACCACCCCCATTCCCCAGGCGCTCTCATTTGTTGACTTCTGTAACCGTAAAAGACTTGTTTTCACACATGTTAACTTCAGAAGCCTCCTCCCAAAGTTTGTTTTATTCACTGCTTTAGCACACACCGCCAACCCTGATGTCCTAGCCGTGTCTGAATCCTGGCTTAGGAAGGCCACCAAAAATCCTGAAATTTCCATCCCCAACTACAACATTTTCTGACAAGATAGAACTGCCAAAGGGGGAGGATTTGCAATCTACTGCAGAGATAGCCTACAGAGTTCTGTCATATTATCCAGGTCTGTGCCCGAACAATTTGAGCTTCTACTTTTAAAAATCCACCTTTCCAGAAACAAGTCTCTCACCGTTGCCGCTTGTTATAGACCACCCTCAGCTCCCAGCTGTGCCCTGGACACCATATGTGAATTGATTGCCCCCCATCTATCTTCAGAGTTCGTAGTGTTAGGTGACCTAAACTGGGATATGCTTAACACCCTGGTCGTCCTACAATCTAAGCTAGATGCCCTCAATCTCAAACAAATTATCAAGGAACCTACCAGGTACAACCCTAAATCCATAACCATGGGCACCCTCTTAGATATCATTCTGACCAACTTGCCCTCTAAATACACCTCTGCTGTCTTCATCCAGGATCTCAGCAATCACTGCCTCATTGCCTGGGTCCGTAATGGGTCCACGGTCAAACGACCACCCCTCATAACTGTCAAACGCTCCCTAAAACACTTCAGCGAGCAGGCCTTTCTAATCAACCTGGCCCGGGTATCCTGGAAGGATATTGACCTCATCCCGTTAGTAGAGGATGCCTAGTTGCTCTTTAAAAGTGCTTTCCTCACCATCTTAAATAAGCATGCCCCATTCAAAAAAAATTGAAATAAAAACAGATATAGCCATTGGTTCACCCCAGACTTGACTGCCCTTGACCAGCACAAAAATATCCGGTGGCGTTCTGCATTAGCATCGAATAGCCCCCGCGATATGCAACTTTTCCGGGAAGTCAGGAACCAATATACACAGTCAGTTAGGAAAGCTAAGGCTAGCTTTTTCAAACAGAAATTTGCATCCTGTAGCACTAATTCAAAAAAGTTTTGGGACACTGTAAAGTCCATGGAGAATAAGAGCACCTCCTCCCAGCTGCCCACTGCACTGAGGCTAGGGAAACATTGTCACCACCGATAAATCTACGATAATTGATCATTTCAAAAAGCATTTTTCTACGGCTGGCCATGCTTTCCACCTGGCTACCCCTGCCCTGGCCAACAGCTCTGCACCCCCTGCAGCAACTTGCCCAAGCCTCCCCTGCTTCTCCTTCACCCAAATTCAGACAGCTGATGTTCTGAAAGAGCTGAGGAATCTGGATCCCTACAAATCAGCTGGGCTAGATAATCTGGACCCTCTCTTTCTAAAATGATCCGCCGAAATTGTTGCAAACCCTATTACTAACCTGTTCAACCTCTCTTTCATATCGTCTGAGATGCCCAAAGTTTGGAAAGCTGCCGCGGTCATCCCCCTCTTCAAAGGGGGAGACACTCTAGACCCAAACTGTTATAAACCTATATCCATCCTGCCCTGCCTTTCTAAAATCTTCGAGAGCCAAGTTAACAAACAGATCACCGACCATTTAGAATCCCACCGTACCTTCTCCACTATGCAATCTGGTTTCCGAGCTGGTCATGGGTGCACCTCAGCCACGCTCAAGGTCCTAAACAATATCATAACCGCCATCGATAAAAGACAGTACTGTGCAGCCGTCTTCATCGACCTGGCAAAGGCTTTCGACTCTGTCAATCACCGCATTCTTATTGGCAGACTCAATAGCCTTGGTTTTTCAAATGACTGCCTCGCCTGGTTCACCAACTACTTCTCAGATAGAGTTCAGTGTGTCAAATCGGAGGGCCTGTTGTCCGGACATCTGGCAGTCTCTATGGGGGTGCCACAGGGTTCAATTCTCGGGCTGAATCTTTTCTCTATATCAATGATGTCGCTCTTGCTGCTGGTGATTCTCTGATCCACCTCTACACAGACGACACCATTCTGTATACATCTGGCCCTTCTTTGGACACTGTGTTAACAAACATTTGAACGAGCTTCATTGTCATACAACACTCATTCCGTGGCCTCTAACTGCTTTTAAATGCTAGTAAAACTAAATGCATGCTCTTCAACCGATCGCTGCCCACACCCGCCCGCCCGACTATCATCACTACTCTGGACTGTTCTGACTTAGAATATGTGGACAACTACAAATACCTAGGTGTCTGGTTAGACTGTAAACTCTCCTTCCAGACTCACATTAAGCATCTCCAATCCAAAATTAAATCTAGAATCGGCTTCCTATTTCGTTAACAAAGGCTCCTTCACTCATGCTGCCAAACATACCCTCGTAAAACTGACTATCCTACCGATCCTTGACTTCGGCGATGTCATTTACAAAATAGCCCTCTAACACTACTCAGCAAACTGGTTGTAGTTTATCACCTGTATGCTCTCGTTGGCTGGCCCTCAATACATATTTGTCGCCAAACCCACTGGCTCCAGGTCATCTATAAGTCTTTGCTAGGTAAAGCCCCGCCTTATCTCAGCTCACTGGTCACCATAGCAACAACCACCCGTAGCACGCGCTCCAGCAGGTATATTTCACTGGCCATCCCCAAAAGCCAACACTTCCTTTGGCCGTCTTTCCTTCCAGTTCTCTGCTGCCAATGACTGGAACGAATTGCAAAAATCATGCAATCTGGAGTCTTATATCTCCCTCTCTAACTTTAAGCATCAGCTGTCAGAGCAGCTTACCAATCACTATACCTGTACACAGCCAATCTGTAAATAGTAATTTACAGATTGGTTGTGAAGTGCATTAGCAAAAGCGTTGTCCTTTCTATAGAACAAAATGCAATTCACCACTTGGCTGTCTATTATATCACCCTCTTACAGGCCCTCCCAGTCCACAACACCATATAAGATTGCCTGCTGCAGTTGTTCGAGAGTTGTCCAATTTGCAACCGAACATGCTGCATAGAGAAGACCAGCAAGGGGGCCCTCATCAGCATCATGCAGACATGCCCTCACTGTGAGGATTCCTATTAATGGAATAGTCAGCCACTTGTTGGCAAGTATCCGGCCAGCAACCTTCACCTATCAGTGGCAACAGCTTTCACAGGCTCGTCATTTGTACAAATACAGAAGTTAACCCATTTTATTACTTTGATACATTTGATAACCCAATTGTTAAACATAATTTATGTAAACTGACATTACTTGTTGCTTATTTTCTACTTCTTAGATGCGTACAATGTCCAGGGCATATCTTAGCCTGGTGGAACCAGTCTGATCGCTGTGTTCTCCATTCTATTTCACTTCACATTTTATGATATTTGAAGTGAAAGTCGAAAGGTGAATGCAGAGATCAGGTTGGCTCCACCAGGCTAATCATAACCAACATTGATAATGTCATTAGTGCTCTGTGTGTGTATGTGTGTATGTGTGTTTGTGTTTGACCGACCAGTATCTTTGACGAGGGGCTGATCTACGCTGCTATGTCAATCAATGGGGCTCTGTCAAAGATCTCACCTCCAACCTCACCTCTTGCCTGCTCACCAACGGTCTAGTCTATATTTGTGTGTCAGGTATCACCTATCCCTAACTTCCATTTGTAATAGAACAGGGAATGTGTGTATGTGTTCACAGATGCATGAGATGCAGAGAGAACTGGCACTCAACACATCCACTCAACACATCCAGAGTGATTACTAATAATACAGCAGAGCACAAATGTCCGGTATTAGCAACACCCTTTTATTTCCATGTGTCACTGATGAGCTCTGCATCAACTCTGCCTATTTCTACAGATGGATTGGAGATGCTTTTGCCAGATGGCAGCCATCTTATGCGATCTTTCTTTTTTTCTGTATTTATTTGTCTATGTATGTATGTATGTATGTATGTATGTATGTATGTATGTATGTATACAGTTGAAGTCGGAAGTTTACATACACCTTAGCCAAATACATTTAAACTACGTTTTTTACAATTCCTGATATTTAATCCTAGTAAAGATTCCCTGTCTTAGGTCAGTTAGGATCACCCCTTTATTTTAAGAATGTGAAATGTCAGAATAATAGTAGAGAGAATGATTTATTTCAGTTTTTATTTCTTTCATAACAGTCCCAGTGGGTCAGAAGTTTGCATACACTCAATTAGTATTTGGTAGCATTGCCTTTAAATTGTTTAACTTGGGTCCAATGTTTCGGGTAGCCTTCCACAAGCTTCCCAGAATAAGTTGGGTGAATTTTGGCACATTTCTCCTGACAGAGCTGGTGTAACTGAGTCAGGTTTGTAGGCTTCCTTGCTCGCACACACTTTTTAAGTTCTGTCCACACATTTTCTATAGGATTGAGGTCAGGGCTTTGTGATGGCCACTTCAATACCTTGACTTTGTTGTCCTTTTTGCCACAACTTTGGAAGTGTGCTTGGGGTCCATTGTCCATTTGGAAGACCCATTTGCGACCAAGCTTTAACTTCCTGACTGATGTCTTCATATGTTGCTTCAATATATCCACATCATTTCCCTTCCTCATGATGCCATCTATTTTGTGAAGTGCACCAGTCCCTCCTGCAGCAAAGCACCCCCACAACATGATGCTGCCACCCCCGTGCTTCATGGTTGGGATGCTGCTCTTCGGCTTGCAAGCCTCCCCCTTTTTCCTCCAAACATAATGATGGTCATTATGGCCAAACAGTTCTATTTTTGTATAATCAGCCCAGAGGACATTTCTCCAAAAAGTACGATCTTTGTCCCCATGTGCAGTTGCAAACCGTAGTCTGGTTTTGGAGCAGTGGCTTCTTCCTTGCTGAGCAGCCTTTCAGGTTATGTCGATATAGGACTCGTTTTACTGTGGATATAGATACTTTTGTACCTGTTTCCTCCAGCATCTTCACAAGGTCCTTTGCTGTTGTTCTGGGATTGAGTTGCACTTTTCGCACCAGTACGTTAATCTCTAGGAGACAGAATGCGTCTCCTTCCTGAGCGGTATGATGGCTGCGTGGTCCCATGGTGTTTTTACTTGCATACTATTGTTTGTACAGATGAACGTGGTACCTTCAGGCATTTGGAAATTGCCCCCATGGATGAACCAGACTTGTGGAGGTCTACACATTTTTTTCTGAGGTCTTGGTTGATTTCTTTTGATTTTCCCATGATGTCAAGCAAAGAGGCACTGAGTTTGAAGGTAGGCCTTGAAATACATCCACAGGTACACCTCCAATTGACTCAAATTATGTCAATTAGCTTATCAGAAGCTTCTAAAGCCATGATATCATTTTCTGGAATTTTCCAAGCTGTTTAAATGCACAGTCAACTTAGTGTATGTAAACTGACCCACTGGAATTGTGATACAGTGAATTATAAGTGAAATAATCTGTCTGTAAACAATTGTTGGAAAAATTACTTGTGTCATGCACAAAGTAGATGTCCTAACCAACTTGCCAAAACTATAGTTTGTTAACAAGAAATGTGTGGAGTGGTTGAAAAACGAGTTTTAATGACTCCAACCTAAGTGTATGTAAACTTCCGACTACAACTGTATGTGTTCTCAGCCCTCACTAGCATGAAAACTAAATACAGGCACAGACTGTGTGTGGAAAATGATTTAAGACTGAGACTCTCTCCAATACAACCCAACATTGCAGAGTTATGAGCATCCTTTCAAGCACACCCTTCTCATTAACCTGTGGTGAGTTATTCACAACTTTCGATGAACAAATAAGGTTTTATATGTAAGATGGTTAAATAAAAAGCAAAATTATTGATTATTATATTATTATTTGTGCCCTGGTCCTATAAGAGCTCTTTGTCACTTCCCATGAGCCGGGTTGTGACAAAAACTCACACTCACTCTTATGTTTAATAAATGTATCGTATAGTGTGTGGTAGGCTTACAATGATGTCAAAAAACAACATTTGAGAGTGTGCTGACCCTGGTGCTAGAGGGGGTACGCAGCAGGAGGTTGAATGTTTGAAGGGGTACGGGACTATAAAAAGTTTGGGAACCACTGCTGTACACCAATGGCAGATGGAGTTGGTTTAGGGAGTGTACATGTTTTTCTTCTTCTCTTTTTTTAACAGATGGGTAGCCTACACAGAGAGGCTAATCTGAGTGGGTGTAGCCCTCAGAATGTATGCATTCAGTGATGAAAAATGGGGGCCACAAACAGATGTGGCTCTAAATAGCATCACACAGAGAACCCTGCGGCTGGGGCCCACTATGGCCCCTTGCTGCACTGGGTGGGGAAACCACAGAACTGAAAATAAATGTCTCTGGGTTAAGCACTGGTTGGTTCATGAGTCTAAAGACAAGCATCGGAGGATGGGAGGGGGAAATCCGCATTCTGCACTGATGTGTGAAGGTCTCCAGGGGCGGCACGGGTGAGGGAGATTGAGAAAGGGGTGAAGGGGTTGGAGAAGGGGTGAGAGGATTGGAAAAGGGTTGGGGGTTGAGAAGGGTTGAGGGTTATGGAGAAGGGGTGAGGAGGGGAAGCCTATTCTATGGGAGAGGATTTATACAGAGAGAAGGGGATATTTCTGGGTGAAGGAGAGCCGTGGTTAGTACAGGTCATGAATATCTGGGCACTGAATGGATCTGTGGTTTTAATGGCTCAGTGGGTTAGGGTATGGTGCTGGAAACATCTGGGTTGTGGGTTCTATTGCCACATACTGAACATGCTGTTTGGTTCAGTCCAATATATCAGAAGTCTGATCCACTTCAGCCATTCAAAATATAATGGCATAGAGGAGGCTGAGGTGAGATAACTGCTGTTTATCCTGTTACTGAATCAATGTTTCACTTTCTCAGTTCATAAATCCGTTTCAGGTCACTAAGAATCTCAATAACATCTCCAGCCAGGTGATGAGCTGACACTTCCAGTGTCAGATGACAGCGAGTAACAACAGCTCTTTTAGTAAGAGTGGATTGTGGACGGATAACACTCTCTTCACAGTGACTTGCTCCTAGCCGCTCCACAATCTGTTTGAAGTCATGATAGCCCAGCTATGTGGCCACTGGGTGATGGGTGCCGCCTGAGCTGAAGGATCCCTGGTGTCAGACAGACAGACAGACAGACAGACAGACAGACAGACAGACAGACAGACAGACAGACAGACAGACAGACAGACAGACAGACAGACAGACAGACAGACAGACGAGAGAAGAGACTGGTTTTGTCCTCATGGAGGTTTTACTGGTTTTAGTGCATATGGCCATCTCTCCTAGATCCTTGAAGTGTCCTTTCCACAAAATTTTTTGCAACTGCCTCCATGTAAACGAGTTACAAGTCCAAATAATACAAACTTCAAAACATTCCAACAAGAAGAGCAATGCTTAATACCATGTATGCAGTTGCAAGCCAATTCTGAGAACTCACATTTTTTTTCCAATGGTAAGTAAACAGAAGAAGCAGAAGAAGCAGAGAGGCCGAGTAACAACAAGGACGTTCCTAGAGACGTCTGGCTACATGATCTTATTCCCCAATAAAAGAGGTCCCTATACCATTGAGACATTTGTCTTGTAAAGCTATGAGCATGTTAAAGCATTTCACAGCCTTCCCTTACTGTGAGTGGAGGGGAAGTAAAGGCAGCATTTATGGGCCTGCTATGCTATAGGGATCCTGCCATCACTGGTGGTCCGATTAGGGGCCATTCGTTTTATTGACATTTTTTAAGGCCTTGGCATCCCAGCTGACCCACAGCTTAACCCTCCACTGGAGAGCACCATTCCAAGTCAGGGGCTGGAGATGCGGCTCGTCAGGAAGGAAGTAGTTTGAAATGCATCACAAAGTAGCACCATTATCACCAGCACGGTGCTGGGGAAAGTTCATCCTGACCTGCCCCCCTCCCCTGGCATCTCAGGAATCCTAATGGTGTCTTTACGATCCGGTCAGTGACATGACAAAGACATCAAGGAGACATTCAGAGAACTCTAGAGGTAGAGAGGCTAGTCTGCGTATCACCACCGCTGATGGTCAAGTCGATTGATCAATTAAAACGCTTCCCAACTAAGATACAATATTAGGTGCCAGGATGATGCCTACAACACATTGCCAATGAACTGACGAACACAGTATGAGCACACCAGCCCATTCTACTATTGCACGCTATCACATCTTTTCTGCTGTTTCATGTTTTAATTGGTATTTATACTTTCATTATATTCACAGAGAATAACAACAGGCATACAGTATCGAAGAAGTTCATCATCATTTGAAAATGTTTTATTTTTTTTGGTCTATACATAAAGAAAATGTTCCATAAAGCAAAACAAACAAACAAAAACAGCATGTGGCTCTTGAAACTGAGTGTTGTATCTCTCCTGGTTCCTGACACCATATCTCCTTTAACCATATCTCCTGTGTGGGTTGTGTTGAACCTTGATTTGTTATCCAACACCCCAGAGTTCCAGGCAACACCCGCATTCCTCTACACACCCACCCCTCTGCTACGCGAAGGGCGTTTTTTGTTCATTTTGGACTTTGCTAAAGGTTTTTTGGGTTGTTCGGGCACACAACATTTTTTTGTGAGGCAAGCCGATGTCAGTAGCTGAATTCTACGCCCCTTCATCGGTGATTGGTCAACAGTAGGGATTCTTCAGTAAAGTCCTTGTAGTCTTTCAACGAGAGACGACTCGTTTTCATGCACATTATTTTCATTTAGAAATACTGCACCAAAACATCTGTTAGATGTAAAATTATACGACTAAGATCTCAGCAAAAACGTCAAAAGTCAATGACAGATTAATTGAATTACCTTACAATAAATCTGACTATTTTGAAAAAGTGTATACTGGCTATGGCGTCTCAAAATGGACAAACAGTATTATTGCTGCTTTTCCCCCTCATTTTCCAAGCTAATGTCAAGGGAGTATGCGAGCACACTCGTTTGGTTCGCCTAGCCGACTTCGGCCAAACTGAAGCAGGCTGGCGCCTTAACCCCTTCCAACCCCCCACCTCTCCTCCCCCTCTCCCTCCACCATCCCTACCCAGATCCATATCCTGGTTGATCCCATCTGCACAACTCAATCCTCCAAACCCACAAAAATGGAGTGTAGTGGTTTCAGTCAGTCAGTCTCCCAACCCCCTCTCTCCCGGGGCTACGGGCTACCCAGCCGTATCTACAACCATTTGTAGCAGTCTTTAACATTGAAGGGCCTCGCGGTGTTTTGCCTGCAGGGGAGGAAACTCTCTTTCAAAGAGCTCAGACCATTCTCAACGTCTCCTTTAGGGCTGTCATAGTTAATCAGTTGACTCAAGATAACTTTCTGTAATTTTTGTGCTCAAATTATTACATTTTCCGTAATGAATCGTATTGTCTGAAATCGTTGAAAATGCACTGAAAACATCCAAAATACATAATCTACACTGCTAAAAACAACAATGAGATGTTAAAACATGTTGACATTGAGGTTAAAGAAAGTGTGCTTTATCAATCTACCTGACTTTTCTAGACGTTACTTTGGACAAAATTAAAACGCCAATATTGTTGTATAAAAAAAATCTTAAATTACAGCTTCATTTGGGCAAATTCAGAACTTGCGGTCAATCGTGATTAATTACAGCAATTCCTGCGATTAACTAGATAAAACAAATGTGTCATTTGACAGCCCTAGTTAACTTTATTTGCTTAAATATAGCATCAAATCAAATTATATTTGTCACATGCGCCGAATACCGTGAAATGCTTACTTACAAGCCTTTAACCAACAATGCAGTTTTAACAAAAATAAGAGTTAATAAAAATGATTTACTAAATAAACTAAAGTTAAAAAAATAAAAGAACAACAATAAAATAACAATAACGAGGCAATATACAGGGGGTACTGGTACCGAGTCAATGTGCGGGGGTACAGGTTAGTCGAGGTAATTGAGGTAATATGTACATGTACTCTAGGTAGAGGTGAAGGGACTATGCATAGATAAGAAACAGCAAGTAGCAGCAGTGTAAAAAAAAGTGTCACCTTGCAAGACGTTTTGATACAATAAATGTATTCATCGCGCATATGTTCAATGTGGGAATGTAGACGAGAAGAAAGTTGACAATGTCCTTCAGCTGGAATATGGCTGGAGTGGTCAACGGACATGCCTTTGGTATTCCAATGGGAAGGCCTATGTCCCTGCAGACTGGTAAATCCATCCCCTCTCCCTCCCCTACCTGCTTTCATCCTGGGCTGGAGCAGAAGCGAAACTCTGTAAACATGGTGTGTGACTTTGTGCTGATAGCCGCCATCCCTGTGTCCACGCACCTCTGGCAAGACAAACATTGGCAGGAATTCATAGGGGTCACACAGGTTGATCATGGGGCCCAGATGCATTCACACTGTGTGTGTGTGTGTGTGTGTGCGTGCATGCGTGTCGCAGCCTTTCCGTATACCTAACACACTACCAGCTAGTGGAGGAAGTCCCCCTCCTCTTCTACAACTGAACAGTGGGAACATTACTTACCAAGCTGAGAGACAGAACATCAGGAACAATGAGCGCAAGTGTACAGATGGACCACCCCATATTGCAGAGATATAATCTCCCTGCCCTTGACTTTGAGGGCTAATAAACGTGCCATTAAACCTCTATCAACAACAAGGATCTGCTGAGGGAGAGGTTGTATGTAGTCACACCCTCCACATCACAATCCCCAACCCCACTGTGTTGTTCGTTCGGGGCAGAGCTATCACACAAAGAGGGGCTGTGCCCTCATTTACAAGTAACAAAACAACAGTCACAAAAAAAGAGTCATAAACAAGGGGACTAACACAATGGTGCCATTTCAGCACAAATGAGAAAGAAATGCGGGCCAAGAGCCGATTTAAGGCAGAGGACCCTTCTAGTAGAAAAGGGTCATTCTTTCCCAGTCACCTCCTCATAAATGTGTCACTTCTCTTTGTGTCACGTATAACATTCCGCTCATGCGTTGATTCACGTCTTTTTCCAGCTCTTGCTTCACAGGGCCCGAACAATCAAACATCCATTTTCCTCATCATAAACCAGCCTTACAAAACATCCCAGCTCCACTGTGTGAGTGTTCAGAGATTGAACAGAATGTCAGGGTTCGTATATGATTCCAGTTGACGAAGCTTGTGCTGGTAATTGGGCTTCAGGAGTGGCCACACACCCAGAACCACAGGCCCACTGGATGCTCAACGGGATGCCAATGTATTACAGCACCATTTTATTTCTCAGACGCACCAGGGAAGTCAATTAAATCATCTTTATTTTGGCTAGGTGTCAGAACGCCATTCTTTTGCACCATTGTTATTTGACTATTTCTAGGTTGTCTGAAACGGCACTGCATTGTTAGCTGGTTCCTGCTAGACTTCAACAAAGCAGAGACCTTGCGACCAGTTGACCTTCTAAAAATATCCCCAAATAAAGTAACAATAAAATAAATGATTCCACAGTGATGCAATGGTCTTGTTTTCAGCAAACAAAGCCCAGAATACATTACTGGTGCTTTTCACCAATATAAATAGTCTTCAATGACACATAGCTCTGTGATCACAGCAAACCTTCCCTTGAGATGGCCATTAAGTGAGAGCATGGGAAAAAAAGACCAGCGTGTGTAATTCAACTCTCCGTTATTGTACTATACTGCACAAGCTAACGTTCTGTTTCAGGGAGCATTTTTTTCTGCTAGGGAAAACACCACGACACATTTTATTTCCTCTGAATTTTTTTTTTTTTACTCAACAAATAGTTTTTGGGCTGCAATTAAATAGTGTCCACACAATGACGAAACAAAGAGTGAGTCGCCCAAGTCGCTCTCACACACACACAGTCAGTCACACCAATGAGAGAGAAAAAACACACCATTCAACAATTAAGACATGTTTATTACCTCACTGTGAGAATACATAGGCTAATGCACACAGAATATCCACATATGTCAGTGAGTGACATTGAAAGCCTTCCAGCAAAGCCATAGTAGTTATGAGAACAGATCCTCCTCCTCCTCATCTTCATCATGGCTCAACTGCCTATTATTATTATTATTCATACGACGAAGAGCCGGTGTGGCTGCTCTGGACTTAGCGGCCCTGTTAAGCATCTTGTCCCCGATAATAAGGCAGACAGTATGCCATATGATCCTCCTAAAGAGAATCAGGGCCACCAGCACTACCATGAGAGCACCGGAGAACATGGTAGAAATAACAGCAATGGAACCACTAACCTCAGATGTCTCTGTCTGTCACCAAGATATTATGTAATCCCTACTAGTCTAAGATACGGATGAACTCCTATCAACTACTCCAATATTTAACTTTATTGACATTTCTCTCCCTCTCCCTCAAACATGTGAATCTATTAATCCTAGAGGAGAAATACAGCCAGTCCTGCTAAGGAATGTGATTGTATGCTGCTCACAAACCCAGCCTATAGAGACTACTCAGAGGCAGTGGAATGGGGTGCAGTGGTGGTGTTGTGGGCGGGGGGGGCACAGTCCACAGCACTATTCATCGCTGCCACTTCAGCCTGCTAACAATGATAGCTCTGTCAAGAGGAACTCCGGAGCAATCTCCTGCTCCCTTCAGAAAGGAGCCCTGATTTGTGGAGTGTGCCTCACACCCTTCTCCCTGTGCCCCCTTTTCGATCCCTCCTTCTCTCCTTTCTTCTCGGCTGCTGATGTAATCCAAAATCATCCAGAGGAGCAGCTGCACAGCGAAACTGCGCTCTCTCCCTCGCTCGCACTCTCTATATCTCTTTCCTTTCTCTTTCCAGAGGCGCGCCGGGCTGTCACAGGGAAGGAGAAGAGGCCTGCAGAGACAATTGGGTCCTTTCTCTCCTCTATCACTTCAAATCCCCTTTTCTGTCCACCACTGTATCCTGTGTGAAGAGGTGTCCGGGTTCGGAACAGCCCGAGGGACAGACTGTTGTGTGTTTGTTAAACAAACACACAACTGGAAAATCAACTGTAGCTATCTCCCTATTGGGCCACCAAAGCCTTTCTCCAACAGATGTTGTAGTCTAAGTATACTTTCTAAGTATACTGTGTAAATATCACAAAAGAATCCCACCTTGCATGACTGGCTTTTCCGTCTGAGGGGAGACGAGTCATAACCGTCTGCTGTGAAAGGTGTTGAGTGCACTAATCTGCCAGTAGTGTGAAGAACAGCCTTATCTTGAATATAATATAGCACTAGTACATAGAGTTTACCCATGGGGGTGTGATTTAAAGTCCTTGTTTTTGACTTTCCTGATAGTGGTAAGGGAAAACAGCCTGTTCGACATTGAGATTCTTTACTCAGATCAGTTCATGGTATACATATTCAGATGTTTTTTTCAGTTTCAGAGCTGTCATGTGAAGCCCATACACAAAGATGCTTCCAAAAATGACATTGTCTGTCAAATCACCAGCTAGCCCCTTTCTCAGTTCCAGGCCTGGAGGTCATGCTAGCCCTTCTCTCAGTTCCAGACCTGGAGGTCATGCTAGCCCCTTTCTCAGTTCCAGGCCTGGAGGTCATGCTAGCCCCTCTCTCAGTTCCAGACCTGGAGGTCATGCTAGCCCCTTTCTCAGTTCCAGACCTGGAGGTCATGCTAGCTCCTTTCTCAGTTCCAGGCCTGGAGGCCATGCTAGCCTCTCTCTCAGTTCCAGGCCTGGAGGTCATGCTAGCCCCTCTCTCAGTTCCAGACATGGAGGTCATGCTAGCCCCTTTCTCAGTTCCAGACCTGGAGGTCATGCTAGCTCCTTTCTCAGTTCCAGGCCTGGAGGTCATGCTAGCCCCTCTCTCAGTTCCAGACCTGGAGGTCATGCTAGCCCCTTTCTCAGTTCCAGACCTGGAGGTCATGCTAGCTCCTTTCTCAGTTCCAGGCCTGGAGGCCATGCTAGCTCCTTTCTCAGTTCCAGGCCTGGAGGTCATGCTAGCCCCTCTCTCAGTTCCAGGCATGGAGGTCATGCTAGCCTCTCTCTCAGTTCCAGGCCTGGAGGTCATGCTAGCCCCTCTCTCAGTTCCAGGCCTGGAGGTCTGACTCATGCTGGTTTACATTCTTTCATCCTAATCAGGAATTGATCCAACCCTGGGGCTTCAGGTGAAGGAACTGGCTGGCCAATCGGTAACATGGATCAATAAATTAACTCCCAGGGTGGAAAGACAACCCTCAATACTCCAGACCTTCACGCTTAAATGTGACTACCTCTGCTCTACCACATAGCAACAGAAGGGAGAGCTAAGCGGAGTATATACTTAGTCATGAGGGATCCATCCAGAATGGCTTCCAGAACATAGTTACCGTTACATAAATTGTAAGCTTAACACTGCCTTGTCAATGTGACCGCATGCAGGGCGCAAAGCTCCAGGAAAACAAACATATAGACTGGGACTCCTTTTTTTTAGTTTCTCTGCTATCTCTATGACGATCTGAGAAAAAAACACCTATCCCAGCATTCCACTGACCCGTTTGACCCATGGGCAGTGTGAGGTAAACCACAAGCCGGGGGACGGCTAACCATTATTTTCTCACCCCCCCCCCCCTCCCCCCCTCCCCCCCCCCTCCCCCTCCAAACCCTCCCCCCACCTAATTTCACTCAGTCATGGAGAGCAAAGCGGAATTGCCTGGGGGCTGAGTACCTGACACAGGGCTGGGATAGTGTAGGGGTGTAGGGGTTTAGGGTGAGAACCAGGGGCCTCTGCTCTCTCTGCCCGGCGGGCAGTAAATAAACGGAGTCAACAGTAAATAAACACCAGCAACCGCCCACTCACCAAACACACAAAACAGATAACCCATGACCGGCAGTCCTATTGCTCAGGACTGATGTAGACCTGGCCAGGGGCTCTGGGAGAGATTGGAATGTCATTGTAAAAGGTCACCGGTCAAAAGGTTCTTCATGTGCGACTGATTCAGAGGTGAAACAGACAAAGTGCAGAGCAACAGGGCATCCGGGAAGCAGGACAGCCAGCCTCATTATGATGTGGAGGTTAACTAGCTGTGTTTGTTTAGTTCCATAGAGATGCACAGGGGATACTAAGTAAGTATCAACAAGGAGTAAAAATATGAATTTCAGAAAGAAAATCATTATAAGCCTGTCTGGGAGTTGAGTCTACTAAAGAACTTCCAGAACTAAATATGACTTGTGTAGCCCACTGGTCCATCCACTTCTCTCTCGAAGCTCCAGGTCGAGTTCTCTTGCCTGCAGAGACATGTTCTCTATCACTGGCCGATCTTTCCTACCTACACAGATGTCCACTGACCTTAGGGAATCCTTCTTTCATCTCAGACTTTATCAACATGATCAACGACCACACATACTGTATAGAATAAATGCAACACTATGAAATGTCACAGTCTTACGGTGATCACTGCAGTAAATGCAATGGCTTTAATTGAAGGCACGTGTTGAACCACGCAAGTGGAGAAGCAGTACAGGTGGTGTGTGTGTGTAGTCACTAAACACACAGTGGTGTCTCCAGGACAGGAGAAGAGAGAGAAAAGAGGAAGTGGAAGTGGCAGACAACAACCCCAAGTGCAGAGGGCAGACTTCTGCTCTGGCACAACTTGAAAGGATGAACGGGGTTGGATGGGGGTAAGAGGAGAGGAGAGGACGGAGGTGGGGAGGGAGGGGGGCGTCCTCCATTGCTATGGCAGGAGCAGCCGTCTGGGTTCCCATCCAAGATCCAACCTCCAACTTAGAGCCAAGAAGCCAGGTCACAGGGCCCACCAGGGCACAGGACTCACCCGTGAACCATTCTGCAGCCTGGGTGGGCTAGCCTCCCTCTCTTCCATTCAGACCGGAGTCTGATGGGTGCCTTCCAGATACACAGGCCAGTGCAGATCACAACATTGTTAAGCTACATCATATTGATGGAATCCTGAGATGTCACACCCACCTACTATACACCAGGTCCTGTTGAGAGCGTCACGACTTCTGCTTGCTATGGGTACGGAGAGTCTAGCAATTTGAAAGAAAAAGGGTTACGGTTCCTAAGGATAATTCATACCTATGCCAATGGCAACACATTACATCATTCTCAAGCGTTGCGCGGTCATAATCATCATGATCATCAACGTAATAAATGAACAAACATAAATAATTGATCAACAATTACAAAGGCTGTTGCGCGACTGTCGCGCAACCGTAATGAAAGTGGTCCAAACATAAATGTATTTGCTTCTATTCAGACATCCAATTCTTTCCATACCTTTAGGGATTGCCCCCCCCCAATCACCATCCGACACCCATTATGCAACTCCAACATTTGCCTGCTGAGGTCACAGTAAATTTCCACTACCAGACTTCCCAGCATACCATGCAACAGTTGGGCCATTGACGATCAGTCTGGTGATAGTAGGGTGAGAGGGGGAATAATCCTTATCTTAACTAGGATCTGATCTCTCTGTAAAGAGAAACGTGATATCTAGCACAAGTTATGAAATGCACTGCACAGACCAGTCTCATCCTTTTTAAACTTTCAAAAAGTGTGTCTGAACAAGTCATTCCCTCAGTGAGAAGTGAAGTTACATTCCTTTAACTTGTTACTAGTGTATTTAGCTGCCTGTTTTGGCCAAGTTAAAGGGAATCAAGAATAGGAAGGGGGGTAGGGTTATTGACAGAAAAGGGGCAACTAATAGTCGGCGCCATTCGAGCCCCACTAGTAAAGGGTAGGTTTAGTCAAAGAGAGGGTGTGTGTGTTCTGTGTGTGTGTGTGTGTGGTTGGGTCAGGGTCTGCCTGTGCCCTGAATGCAGAGCTGTTCAGGGCAGATTTCACGGCTGGCTGATCACAGGCGTCCATGGGCCGACCCTCGCGACAGCTGCAAGGCCCCGCCGGCTGGCCCTGCTTCCCCCCCCCATCCCTCCCTCCAGCACCCTCCCCACCTTGGCACAAAGGAGGCCCTGCACTGAACACCAGAGCGCCTGACAGGCTACTGCCGCCGCTAACGATGGCAACTGTGTGAGGCATGCGCGAGGGGGGGGGGCGCTAAAATACTGCACACCGTGCTAATCGAGCAGACGAGCGAAGTGAGGAGCCCCCTTCTCTTCAGCACCCTGTCTCTCTGCCCTCCTCTCCCCTCCCGCCTCCCTCGCTCATCCATCCAGACTACGAGGAGCTTTCTTTTCCATGAGATTATTCCTCTTCATTATTCTCATTTGTTTCATTGACATCATTTTCACCCTCTTTGATTTCCAGCTCTCCCTTCATCCGACGAGTCCGCATCCATCCGAGATCCACGCCAGAACATCTCGCACCGAGACGTCCAAGTTCATTGCTTTCCCCACTTCACTTCTCACATCCCTGGCGTGGTGGTGGTCTTCCCTGCCTGGGAGAGCCATGAAGACTATCGTTCACAAGGGTTAAGGTTGGAGGCCAGGACAATGTTTGGACTTTGCAGCCAAGTCATATCAGAGGGCTGTAAGCAGAGCATGGAGCTCAGCTTGGACATTGCAGTGAGGATGTCTGTTCCTTAGCTCCCCATCTCCACACCAACCATTCGCCCGACTTCACCCCTGATTCCCATAGACTCCCTCCTTCTCAGGGTCATCAATGAAATCAAGTTGGATGGATGCATTCAATTTATAGCACAGGGGTATAGACCCAGAATAGAGAACTGTTAGCATTGTCCCTTGGGAGCTCATGTTTATCATGTCAGCCTCATTGTATGGCACCCCCTCCGTTGACCCCAAGACCATCAGGGGTCAACAGGGTCAACCACTAGACACCACACCGCTGCCCACGGGACTGTAATGAGCTTAGGTGGTTCCGTCAGCTTCTAAGAAAACGTACTGGAGCGCATCTAAACCACTAACAGTCATTAATAGTGGTGACATGGGCTTAAAGCAGAGAATAATCCTTCGCTTTAACAGGATGGGCCCGCTAATATGCCAAAAAACACACACGTCCATCCGGGCCAATCCCGCCACATTTCCTCAAGGCACTTGGGTAGGCTACAGTCGTGGCAAAACGACACCGCACTCCGAACAATAAATGTGGTTCGTTAAGGACTGCGACGCCACGTTTTGAAACACACCTGAATTCACGACCTGGAACTCTCCCCACCTACCGTACAACCAGTGCAAAAACATGACTAAGAAATCGCATTCCCTAAAAATCCCTGAAACAGCTTCGGACATTTTCAAGGTAAGGTTGTAGATCTATTAAAGCCAATAGAAACAGTTCCATTCTAGCGGTATCCACTACATACCGTCTGCGAAGAGACTTGATCTTTGATCATATGTAGGCTCCCTTTCAGTGGAGAATGATTTGAGAGATTGGGAGGGAGAGCGAGTGAGGGAGAGGGGTGGCAGGTAGCAGCGTTCCACCAAGCAAGACTAGACTCATTGTCCTGTCTCTGTGGGAAACTCTGAACACTTCCTTCAAGAGCGATTACCAGGAAACTTAAGACGCCACATCAGTGACCCTTCTCACGTTCACCGCAACTAAGTACAACTCTGCCCACAGGAGATGGCTCCCCCTTATCTCTACAGGCGCACACACACGGGCGCACGCACACACACACACACACACACACACACACACACACACACACACACACACACACACACACACACACACACACAAACACAAGAATGTGGACGATGAACAATAGGCCCTTATAGGGAGAGTAGGTAGATAGGTATTATATCCAAATAGGGGTCAATCAGCATTAATAAAAACATGAGACAGTTTGACATGGTGGATCACTGAGAAATCAGAACAACATTGGGATGGGAGTAGGGGGCCGCTGATGTAGGGGTGATAAGAGCTGGGCCATAATGGACATCATATGATAACCTCATCATTATCATAGCAATGCAGAGCAGTCCTTCTATTTAACCAGGGTCCAGCAAACAGCATGACTAAACAGCCAGCTATGTCCAACAACAGGGAACTGGACTTTTTTCATGTTCATGTTTGCACACCATGCCTGATAAAACTGGTAACACTGTAGGCCTAGGTCTTAAAAACTTCCATAAACTACAAGCCCTTTGTTTTCTCTTCATAGAAAAAGCGGGGGTGAGATAGTCTCATAGAATTCACCACCTGTTGCATCTAGGACTTGTCCCATCTAGGAAGCAACTACTGCCATCTAGCGGTGAGATCCCTCTCATTATGGAAGTTCCCCAGAGCAGCTCTGCTCTGACAGAGACTAATGGCTGCCTTGCCTCCTACAGACAGAGCCCAGAGGACAGCTGCTGGCTTCTGTCTACATGCCAATGTTGACCTAAACCTTTTTTTGAGTGAAAATCCCCCACATTCGGTCTCCAGAAGAAAAAAACACCTTTGCTTCTTACTCGACAATCGTCGCCCTGGTTGTTCCCCGTTTCCTTTCTAAAGACCTGCTTTCTTCTTCTCACCTGTATGCTAATGAGCCTGCTCTCTAAGTGTATTGAGCAGGAGAGAAAGGGCAGTACAGGCAGACTGATTGCTTCCGCTGCTGAAGAATGCATTCCGCACTTTGGCCACAAGTTAATTTATTACTGGAGAGTTACAGTGCCAGACACAGAGAGGAGTGTTTGCAGAAATCTCTTTTCATGTCGTTAGGCTGGCAACCAAAAGTGCTTTGAGCAGCATCTATTTTTTTTCTGAAGTCTGCTCTGCCATAAAGTGTGGAAGAAATTTGACGAAAGTACTCTTGTGAGTTTTTGGACTGAGTATTCAATCACTGAAAAGGGCACTTCAATAAACATATCTGTAGCTAATGCTTAGTCATTTCAACTAAAATGCTTCTTATGGTGTTATGCAACTTGGGAGTATTGATCAAAGCAATGCACCTCTCTCTCTCCCTCACACACCCAGAGTGGGAGAGAGAGAGAGAGAGAGAGAGAGAGAGAGAGAGAGAGAGAGAGGGAGAGGGACAGAGAGAGAAAGTGGGCGAGTGAGAACCAGCTGCTGCTTGCTAAAGATGGGCTGGGTCGTGAGACAGGCTGAAAGTGGAATGTCCTGAACTTTTCTCCCGTATTGTTTACAGCCCTCCTTATCCTGTATGGGGAGTGAAACCGGACAAACAGAGGCGAGAGGGAGGGGGCGGCGAGGCGATAAAGTGGCACCTGGCTGGCAGGTGTTGGAGGAGGCTGCCAGGGTGCACCATGCCCCAGATCAACGGCCCCTCTCACCTGAGTGGGCACCAGCCCCAGCTCCGCCTCTCCACCAGGCAGAGAAAGGAGCTGGGCAGGGCCTGACAGACAGGTGCATCTGCTCCCACTCAGAGTAGGGCAGACAGGCAGCCATTGAACAGAAGAAAGGAGCCAAGTCGGCCAGGCTGGCCTGTCCGTTTGGTGGGCGGCTGAGTAATTACAGTCAGGGAGACCTCAGATAGGACCTGGAAGATGTGGTGACAGAGTGGTGAGGCAGTAGGTGGTGAAGGGGAGGTGATATGTGGTGTAGGTCATACCTCTCCCGTGTCCAGATATGGGTCTTCTGGTCTCAAAGTAAAGGGTAAAGGCTATATGGTGGCGTAGGGACATCTCCTTCTATTCTCTTCCTGTGGCTTCACAGAGGGTGAGAATGGCCCAATACCTCACAATAAAGACCTGTGGAGTCGCAAGGCTCTTTTTTTCCCAGCCCAATTCCTTTAATTATATAAATCAACGTTTTTTTCCCCTGAGCGAAATATAAGATCACAACCAGGTGCGGCAGCTTCAAAAGGTCCTGTAAAAGCAGGCCTCCCGCATTTGGTGAAAGGGGTGAGAGAACGGACCGGGGCCAACAGGTATCATTAGGGCTTATAGAGGCAGGTTAGCTAAAGCCTTCAGGTGAACAAGGGAAGGGTGGAGAAGTAGGTGGCGGCTAAACCTGCCCCTGGACAGTAGCTCCTGGATCAGTTTCCTCGCTCCTGCTCTAGTAACTATGGTGGCGAGACTTTAAGACGTGAAAGATGATCCACAATCAGCAGCTGGATGGTGAACGGAATCTTTTTGTTCAATATTCTTCAACTTTCTAGACGCCACACTACTTACACGGGTGACAGCTTGAGGTTCAATAGAGGGACAGAATCGGCTGTTCAATTGGATTTTCAATAGCATATGTGTTGGTATTAGGCCTATTCACCCAAATAAAATACAACTTTTGAGATACAGTCAAACCGTCTGACTGATCGGGTGAAGCATATTGCTCAGGAACCCAAAGAGCAGTAATTCCCTTATTACAGAACGAGAGAGAGAGAGAGAAATACTCCCCTCGGTAATCAGTGAGAACATGGCGCAGCTGCACAGAACCCTTTCAGGGCAGTGAGAATGACAAGATGTTATCAGGAAAATTCTGGAAGGACTGGCGACCGCCATTATGAGGTCACTAGCAGGGAAATACAGGTTCAGAAGCAGTTTGAATCATGATCTTTTCTGCTACTCCAGAAACAAAAAGGGTTACCAGAGGTCAGTCCCACGTGCTGTAACTAGCGCTGGTAGTCTTGCCAACGGCTTCACACATGGAATAACACAAACATAGGGAAAGATCAACCGAAACCCACAATGAGCAAACAACAACACCTTCTTCAAGCAGTAGGAGGCAAGGCCAACTAGTCTCTGTTTGCAACTGCATGTGAATGCCTCACTTTGTTTCCAATATCCTCTTAGTAAAGAGAGAGAGACAAGAGAGAGAGCGAACCCTGTTGGGTCACCTCCCCTGTCGGCAGCTGCATTCTTCACATGCTTGGAGAACTGACATCTCTCATCACTGGCATTTCAGCACACAGAGCAAAAGGTCACCAGGCTATGACATCATTTAGTTTGGCAGGTAACACAGACTGCTAGCTTCCCATGAGCATCTTCTGCAGGGAATGTGTGTGGTGGGGAGGGAGGCACTGACAGCTGGAGATCAGACAGGCCCTGTGATCAGATAGAGAGACACTTGACTTATTCAACCAATTACTATAACCCTGATTCCTCATGCTGTTTGGTAGGCCTAGAGACCAGCGTTTCCAAAACTCGGTCCTGGGGACCCAAGATTTCCCCCCCCCCCCCCCCCCCTAGCACTACACAGCTGATTCCAATAATCAAGTCATTAACAATCTTTAATTAACCAACTCATCATCAAGCTTTCAATTTGAATCAGCACTTTGGCGCTAGGGCAAAACCCCAAAAACTTTTGGGTCCCCAGGACTGAGTTTGGGAAACACTGGCCTAGACGTTGATGTAACTGAGTGTCTAGTGAGAAGTGAGGCTGACCAACACAGAGGTAGCGGAAACAAACCCAGCCAAGCTCAGTGACTGAACAAACAACAGGGTCAACAAACGATGGTCTGGTAAAGAAACACACTGCAGTGATATAGTAGGTTCCTAGGGGATGTAATGACTATTAATGCCTGCATACATACATCTGCCCAGCCTGCATTCCTCTAGCACAGTGGTTCCCAAACTGTGGCCCCAGAGCTAGCCTGTGAAGGGCCTCATTTTGTTGGATTTTCAAGGAACTCAATCCGGCTTTCAACTTACCCCTGAACGTTGTAGTAATAGTGGAATGCACAGGGTGCAATTTCGAAATTGGGTAGTGCATCATCAGTTCCTCTTGTCATGTTAGTCATTGCATACCTTAGAGCTATTTATAACTTGTCAGAAATGTACAGATCAATTAGCCCATGTCAGCAAAACATTTTTTTGCTAGTTTTTTTTAGCCCATTGATTTTGTTGTCAATGTTTGAGTCACTCAAATATCACATAAACACATAAGACATAGGGAAATGTGGAGAATTCCAGGAAACGTACTTTAAAACCGCTAAATGTTCTCTGCACCACACCATGACAAAATGTGGAAAATTGCAGGAAATTAGCTTTAACATTTAATTAAAAAGTCTCCATCCCATGGCAAAATGTATAGAATAGCAGGAAATAAGCTTTAAACCTGCAACATTTTCTCTCCGCCAACAAGAGGAGTGTGAACAGTTTGTGTCATGAACAGTGCTTGTGCCAATATAAAGTGGGGAGGGGATGTTCCCCAATGCTGGAAAGGGGGCCCGAGTAAAAGAGTTTGGGAAGCCCTGCTCTATCACACATCACCTAGGCCTATCCCTCCTGCTAGTGTTGGCATTCCAGGCAGCCAGGCTATGTTGACCTAATCTGTCCTCATCAAGCTGGGTAAACACTAGTGTGTGGTGTTCATTAGTCTGCCCAACTCATTAACCACCTGCTTCTAATTATCGCCAATCATGCCTCGTCTTGGACGCCAATTTGCCATTGGGCAGATTTTTTTTTTTTTACACATTTTGCCATAGGGTGGAGGAAAATGTTTGCAGTTTTTAATATGATAACTGATGATCAACGGGCCCCAAGCTGTTTGGTAATTCGACCATGCTTACTACAACTTTAGATAGCTGGCCGCAAGACTAACCTACCAATAAGAAAATGCATGTCATGGGCTAATTGTGTGACTTCTGATGCACAACCAAATATTGAAATTGTGTATTTTATTATTCTAACTCTCAACAGTAAGTTGAGACCCTGACTGAGTTCCCCCCCCCCCAAAAAAAAAAATCATTAAAATTGGTCCGTGTGCCTACAAAAATGGGGGCCGCCAGTTACCCATCCCTGTTCTAGAATCTAGAAATCACTACTCAGTAAAGACTCAAAATGTCCAGATAGCCCTAAACAGGCTAGCTAGCCTACATCATATCTCAATGGTCTGTCGTGTTGTCATGAAATGGGCTTTTAACCAGACATGTCCCTACCTTCTTATGTGGTTGTGGACAGGGTTTGTGGTAAGGCCTTTGCACGAGCCCAAACTCACCAAGAGGAAAAGCAAACAAATAGTGGGAAGAGAGGAGGAGGTCAGAGCTTTGATGTCAGGCCCTCTGGAGGTTGCCTTGTTTGCCCTAGTCTGTTTCCAGTAAACATGATGCTTGAGTGTGTGGGGTGTGGAGTGTCAACACCAGTGTGTGTGTGTGTGTGTGTGTGTGTGTCTGTGTACTCTATTAGCATAGAACCACAGAACAAACCCGGGGGCAATGCCTAGAATGGTGCCATGCCTTGATCCTCGTAATTATCTTTCTGATAACATTTTATTATGATGTTGTAAAACATGCCATTTTTTATTATTCTCAAAAACACGTTTCTCCCGCTGCCCTTAAGGTAGAATAACAGTTCTCCATTCCATTCTATACCATGCCATTCCGCAGTGTGAGCAGGGTTCCTCAGTCAAGACTTGCATGCCCCGGGGAGAGTTAATAACCCTTATCTGAAATGAGCATCTCCAGGATGCACCAGCAGGAAATCTTCATTCACGCTTATCACCAACCAGCCCGACCCGATGAGTGAGGAGGACGGAGATATCGGTTGGTGGTTATGGCCGGAAGACCAGAGGGTCTCAGAAAACACACAACCTCGTCACCTTCCGACTGATTGCAACAGTCAGGTAATTATGTAACTTCGAGATGAAATTGTAGCTATAGCTATTCAGGAGAGAATTGACCCAATGCAACAACAAAAAACACAAGGGCAGGCCTTGTCTAAAAAATGTGTTTTACACATTTAAGAGAATAATTTCCAGCCATGCTAAACACATATTTCATAATTTATATAACAGTCACTGAGATAAAACCCATATTTCTTTATTTAGCTAAAGGCAAAATCCTATTTACATTGCAAGGCAGGTAAGCAAAAGAAACAGCTTTCATGACAAATTTACGAATAAAAACTAGTCCTTTCCCCTTTTTACTCCCTTAAATAATTTCATTAAGAACAGTGGTGTGTTTTGTTTGATAGCATACAGTGATTGCCATCAAACGAAAGTAATAATGGGAGCTCCCGAGTGGCACAGCGGTCTAAGGCACTGCACTGCATCTCAGTGCTAGAGGCGTCACTACAGACCCTGGTTTGATCCCGGGATGTATCACAATCGGCCGTGATCGGGAGTCCCATAGGGCGGCGCACAATTGGCCCAGCGTCGTCCGGGTTAGGGGAAGGTTTGGCCGGGGTGGGCCATCATGGTAAAATAAGAATTTGTTCTTAACTGACTGCCTAGTTAAATTAAGGTTAAAACAAATATATAATAACAGTCTTAACATGAACAAAACATTTAGCAACTTAATCTTTCAAACTCACTTTTAAAGTAACAGATGCAGGAAGTGAGGCAGTTGTCCAGTGGTTTGAGTGCAAAAACATACAAAATGTGACAACATAGGACTGATCGGAATTGAGAGAGCCCTAACAATATTGTCCATTTTGTGCTTTTGAGTCCCTGCCATTCACACAGACATACGTGATAGCCAGTAAAGGCCCTGTTTATTTTGGATTGGTACTGTACAAGCTTGGTCGGACATAGGGTCCCAATGGTGTGTGAGGGGTGAAGGGTCATCAGCTGAGATGCAGGTGAGGGTGCTGGTGGAGTTGGGTGACCAGTTCTTCCTCTGTAGGCTCCTGAATTTGTTCTCTGGAAGGTACAGTGGAGTTTTAAAGACAGGACAAGAAACTGTGTCAAGAGACACACAACGAGTTGAAGCGAAGCGTGCTCATGCAGGCGGCTGCTGTAGTCCACAGCGTGCATTTAGGGATGGGCATTTAGGGTTTGCTCTTCTGACTTGTCCCTGCTAAACATATCAACCACACCTTCAGCAAATATTTCAGCGACATGCGTTTAGTTGATCGAGAAAAGGGTGGGCGGATGTTTTTGCTACCAATTATGTTAGTGATGGGGTAAAAATTGATACAGTTACATATCGCAATATTATTTTTGACGATTTTTACAAAACAAAGTGCTAGTCAGCTGTACCTGCACCTAAACACCTAAGCTGTGCCTGCGCCTATCCTATAAATAGTGAGCCAAGATGTTTTCAGCGCTTTTATATCCTTGACTGATCAAGGCTCTCTCTTGTCACTCTGCAGCAGACATGGTGAGCAATATGTTTGGAACATGGAATCGCAACAAGATCGCAGTATCGCAATAAAATCGCGAGAATTGCAATACATATCGAATCGGCATCTAAGTATTGTGATAATATCATATCGTCAGGTCCCTGGTAATTCCCAGCCCTAAATTATATAATGCATTATCTGCAAGCAAGGTCATGAAGAAATACATGCCATTTTACAGTTTGCTATCAGAAAGCTCACCAGACACAATTGCCCAGACAAAAGCATTTCTGAAGATTTTTTGGGGAAAAGTGATTCAGTATTGAAACGTGAGTAGCCAAAGAGCATGGTTTTAGGCAGTTCACAGAGAACTGACAGAACCGCTGACAGTGAGGGTATCCCAGTTCGTGACTGACCTCTAGGCCTAAAACCAACACCAGAAAGTAGGAATATGCAACCACTCAGACAACAAACAGAAGCAAAAAAAGCCAGAGCCAGAGCAGAGTTAAAAAGCAGCTTCAGAGTTGCAGCAACATACCTGAACATGAGCTGGACGGTAGTCTCATAACCTGTTCGCTCAACGTCCGCCACTGAACACATGACACTCCGGTCCCACTTATAGATGAAGTTCTGTTACATAAAACAGAGGTATCGTGGAGTTGACTTTTTTTTTTCTCAGAAACATCTTGCACTTAAAACAAAGTAAGTACAGATCAGGCCAGCATAAGTTCATACATACCTCCAAGATGAGAGCCACAAACAAGTTGACCCACATGACAGAGGAGGTAAGCCACCAGGAGACAAAGTAGACCTTGGACCACCTGGGAGGAGAAAAGTAACCAGATCAACTGTTTACATGGACACATCACCATTACCCATAATCACTGTTTTACAAACAGAGCCCCATGCACAATTAACTTGTCTTCGTCCTCTTTAAGCAGGACAAATAATGACTATGCCCCCACTCCTGCATGCATTTTCACCGTTGCTAGCCTTGTCCTGAGTTGGGTACAAATGCTCGTTTAACCAACTAAACAGTTGCAATTTTTTTGGGAACAACTGAAATGAGATAAATATTATGAAGCGGGAGCTCATTAAAGTAAGGCATGGCCCCAAAAATGAAAAGGACTGATGTGCTTCAGCGTCAACTGCTGCCCTCTAGTGGATAGGGAAACAAAGTGAAGCATCTGACAGTCGGATCATAAGACTCATGTATTGATTTGTATTAGGGTTGGCTTACTCTGTGGTGTATCTGGTGTAGGCATCCATGAACACTTGCCAGTTATTCACCACCATGACGTTGTAAAGGAGGACGAGGGAAGACTGAGCAAAACAGAGGGAGAGAGGAGAACGAAAACAGACCATGCCAACCATGTGTTTTACGGTTCCATTCCCTCCAAAAGCCTATTCTCATTAAACCAGTCTCTTATGACAGTAGACAGGGCTATGCAGAGAATGCTATCGTTAAAGTCAGAATGTTCGCCTTGAGCTAAGCCTCTGTGTTCTCTGCCTACGACTCGGCTTCATGGCCTGGCAGAGTGAGAGACAAGAGAAGGGCACCCACAGCAAAGTCGTCAAAGTTGTTTGGCCAGTAGCCCAGCTGCTCGTAGGAACCACACTCCACAGTGATGTTCTCCATACTGGAATTGGACATCACACTGTAGAGGAATACATATAAAACAACTTAAATTACCTCACACAGTAAACACATTAAAACAGCCACATTAGCTACTGTATGAGGCCATTGCTACTTTGATGTTTGTGAATAGTGTACAAGCGTTCAAATACATCATTGTCAAACCGTACCTCATCGGCCTTGGAGCTGTAATGGCTCCCTGGAACAGCCAGATGCCAAGGACAGCAAACACATAGAACACCACCTAAAGAACAACGAGGCGCAAAAACACAGATAGATGTTAGCTGTGATAGGGAATCCATGACGTCCAGCAAACAGACGCCTAGTGTACAGACATGCATTTCAAATGACTAGTTGGATGAGAGAACAAAAGTGAACAAAAACAAGTGCCGTTGAGTCACTCACCACTAGTATTCCTGCAAAAGCTCGGAGGTTTTTCACCAGGTCAACCAAAGTACTCGCTATGAGGGCCATCAGCTAAAAGAGGCATTAAAACACAAGGAAGACTATTTCTATAGTGTAATACCAACATGCATAACCAGAGATGATAAAGACATTAGCTGTACCGGCATGAACTTACAACAATACAAATCTATTGACATAACGGTACACCAGAATAGAGCAAAAGTCAAGCAATAAACCATTTCCACCATTAGGTGGAGCCAAATACAACATCTCATCACATACGTTGAATTATTATTATTTGTTTATTTTTCCTTTATTTAACTAGGCAAATCAGTTAAGAACAAATTCTTATTTACAATGACGGCCTACCCCGGCCAAACCCAGACGATGCTGGGCCAATAGTGCGGCGCCCTATGGGACTCCCAATCACGGCCGGATGTGATACAGCGTGGATTTGAACCGGGGACTGTAGTGACGCCTCTTGCACTGAGATGCAGTGCCTTAGACCGCCGCGGCACTCGGGAGGCCCAAAACGAAGGCACTACTTCTACCCAGCGGCACCACTTCCTCACCTTGATATCAGGGATGATTCGGAGGAAACGGACGACGATGAGCATGTTGACCAGACGTACCATCTCCCACAGAGACATCAGACCACGCGACGCTGGGTTCCTGGGACAACCACACCACACAAAGGTTTATTCAATCTCACAGTGCTACTTAGTTACTTATCGTTCATCCATTTGTTGTGTTTTATTCAGTAACACTCTTCCTCTGCTATGTTTATCATGTGCATCACCATGTACCATATCTATACGTCCATGTTTCTATTCCTGTTTTTTCGACCATCCCCATGTACCTGTGTGTGTGTGTGTGTGTGTGTGTGTGTGTGTGTGTGTGTGTGTGTGTGTGTGTGTGTGTGTGTGCGTAAACAAAGTTACTCGTTCATCACTATTGTTACTGTATATACAAATGAGCACCATCCTTCAAGACAATTTCCTGATACAGAATATACTTGTTGAGCGAGAAATATGACCGAAGTGAAGACACCAACCATTTAGGAAAGGGAAGCCTGTAGGTGGCAAAAATGGTGATCTGAAGGACCTGTTAAAAAAAAAAAAAAAATCAAATACTTTGAGTTATTTTACCAAGACAGAAATATGCTTAAAGGGGCAGTATGTAGCTTTTTGGGGGTGACTCGACCAAATTCACATAGAAATGTGAGTTATAGATCTGAGAAGCGGTAGATCCATTCGATGTGCACTTTTTCTATGCTCCCCGTTAAGTTACGTTTTAGCGAGCGTCTTTTCTCTTTCAGTTTTGTACACCAGCTTCAAACAGCTGAAAATACAAGATATTTGGTTAATGAAAATACATTTCAGCGCAGTTTAGATTGCACGATGATTCTCTACACACTATACATTGTTAAACTGAAATAAGGAGAAGCATTGAAACGGTCGAGTGATTTCTACATATTGCACCTTTAATATGTTTCCTTTCATTTACAGAATATCTTACCAGAAGGCAAACTGTGAGAAGTCCATCAAATATATTGTTTCTGTATGACAAGTAGCCTCTCCACCCAAAGGCTAATATTTTTAGACTCATCTCCATCAGGTAGTATAGAATAAAGAAACAGTTGATAACTTCCATGTAGTAGTCATCCCGCTCTGCAATGGACTTCTCGGAGTCAAGCACCAGTATGGTCTGCAACACACAGAGAGAAACAGAGAGACCAAACAAGTTGAGCCTCTGTCTAATATGATGGACGCGCAAACAACAGGCCCGACATCCTGTCTGTAAGAAGGTCCTGGACTTACACAGATGCACATGACATTGGTCAGGGCCATGGCGTTTCCCACTACCGTAACATAGTAGTGGCTGAAAATCAACTGAAGCCTCTGGAGGAGTGAGGAGTTGTACTCTGGCTTTGGAGGGTGCTGCAGCAGAAAAGACAATGAAGACTCGTCAAATCATACAGGAGCATTCTAGCTATCATTTAGATAAGTAAAATAAGGTCAGTTTAGAACCGACATTGAAGTTAAATCCATTCCAGTAACATTGATCCAGTGGAGAAGCACAAAGCAGTTAATGAGATGTGGCCCCACCTCTTTGATGCGGTCCTTGTCCAGCTCGTCAAAAAGCCTCCGGAAGGCCTCCCACTGGATAAAGCCATCTGACAACTGCTGCACTCTCTACACAGAGAGAGAGAAAGAGAGAGAGAGAGAGAGGCACATTCAAAGGGAGCTATATTCAAATGTTTATCCAACACGTTCTAAAGATTTGCACCGTAGTCTTTTCTCACCTTGATGATGGCTTGTCTGTAGTAGGACTTCATTTGTACCCTCGCCATGACCTGCAAAGAGGCATCCACCCGCACACGCTCTCTGGGAGGGACAAGATGTAAGGCCATTCAGTGTGTGTGTGTGTGTGTGTGTGTGTGTGTGTCTTCGTGTGTGTAGGGCTTAAGGGTAAGAGAATGAGCAGTCTTACACATGCTCCTCTGAGTGTGTAGCGTCCTGACCCCGCCCCTGGCAGGACATGACCTCAAAGGCAGCTCTGACGCCCAGTCTCCTCCTTAGGATGGATGCTTGGACAGACATCTGCCACAAGAGAACCGTTTCATCATGATTACCTATGGGGTTTACACTGTACCTTAAAATGGTCTGATATTTAAATCATATCAGTCCAGGGCCAGTCTTAAACTCACCAGCAGGTATCCCCTGAACTGGTTGTAAACGATGGCAGTTAGCAAGTTCATCAAGAAGTAGGTTCCTGGGAGCAGTAAATAAGACAAATGATCAACAGACTGTGACCACTCAATCCGTTTCATATTTTCCTCATCTCGTAACAGTTCATTTGGTGGCTAGTTCTTACCAAAACCACTGAAGAGAATGAAGAAGATGGAGTATCCTCGGTTTAAGGAATAGGCCGGAATCATCACTGTTTAAAAAAAAACACACGAAGACAGGTTTAGATGGAGAAGACGTTATGCAGCAGAAAAGATATGTTTCATTCACTATGACCTACACAGTGAACTTACCATCGGGGTTATTGGCTGTAGTGAGGAGCACCAAGAGAGAGGAGAGAGACGTGGGCAAGTCTCTGAAGTAGGCCTCCCACTCCCCATTTTGCTTCGGGTTCTAGGGACAAAACAGAGGTAATACGGAGATGTTTAAGTCCCTTATAACAACAATGCTAAATGGACGTTCACTGTGCTTTATCCTGGTCTTATTGGTCACGTGAGGTCGAGTTTCTGTACTGGTCTCTATTTAGACAAGTGTAATATGACACATCTACCACTAGTTGGCGTTAAAGCTCTGATAAAGCCTGTACCACCAGGGTGAATAAAACAGTGGTGAGGTAAGGTAAAAGGGCATATTCAGGCTTGAGAACTGGGCGTCAACAGTACGGCCAGCAGGGTGGAACAGAGCGCACCTCTCCTTTAGCAAAGAGCAGCATGCCAATCATGGTGAAGAGGCAGAGGTGGAGAGCCAGGAGCAGGATAACACTGGGAGGTAAGAGAGAGAGAGAGAGGAGTGGTGCATTAGACACACACCTCTGCAATGACAGTCAGGCCTAGATACATATGCAAGTATATTAGGGTGCCCTCTGTGGGTCTCACATGGACTGAAACAAGAGTGAATCATGTATGTATATAACCTGAAATAAACCCTACCGTGCAGTTTTAGGGAACTATGTGTGTGATCACAGAAGTGAGAGCATTTTGAGGTTGACGATCATTGTAAAGCTGTGAAGGGAAGGTATGAGATTGAACAAAGTGTCGGTGGCAAACACAACTACCTGGCTATCTCTGGGAGGGTCCTCTTGATGCACTTCAAGGTTTTCTTCATCAGGGAGGAGTTTTGAAGGAGGAAGAAGGGCCGAATGAGTCTCCTAACTCGTAAGTTCTGCCGTCGACAACAAAGGGAAAGAGCGACATTCCATTCGAATCTTTGCATTGCAAACCATGTCTTTATGAACTGTTGAATATTACAGAGGGTGTTTAAACCAACATTTTGAATATCCTCTCACCTGATCACAATACATGCTCAACGTCAACGCCCAATCAATTACAGACGCTGAGACGGCCAAGATGTAGACAATCAACCACTTGCACTGCCGAAACTCCTCCCAACCAATCAAGTAGCTCTAAGAACAATATATTCAGTTAGAGTCATGTCTATTTTTTATTGCAAATAAAGACACAAAATGGATTTTCATGCAGATTTCTTGTTGCCCATCTACTGTCTTGTCCCCATTGGCATTGGCAGAAACATGGTCTGATGGTTACCTTGGTAGCGAGGTCAATGGCAAAGATGACGAGGCAGACTATCTCTATGCCCTCTGTCAGGCCACAGGGGGGCTCCCAGGGGGGAGGTCTGAAGCGAGGGTCTGATGTGTAGGAGAAGGACGAGGGCCTCTCGATGAAAGCCAGCGTCAAGACGACCGCAATAGTCAGGCCCAGCCCCCTGAGCAACACAGACAGTCATTTAACAATGACACAAAACCCGTGGGGGGGGGGGTTCAAACATCTGACTGAGAACGAGAAGGGTGATGGTTGGCTTCACTGTCATAAAGTGCTTTTCTCACTACACTTAACCACAGAGGAAGCTAAGACAGGACAGAATTAAGACATAGCGATGCTGAGTGTGGTCACACATTGCAGTGAGATACAGTGCAGAGGGGATATAATGACATCCTTCAGAGGATAGGACAAATTTAAGTAATAGAAACGTGCAGAACAATCCAAAACAATATACTTTGACTCGTGACAGTAGTGATTTACCATTGCCATATCCTGGAGTAGTACCACCTGTACAGACGTAACGAGTTTGCATCCACTCTATGATTGATGGATCGGTACTGTAGAACGAGAAACACATTTCATTGTTTAGGGGCAGTTCATAACCAACACGAGTCATACAAATAATATGTGTCAATCAGTTACGGCGACAGTTCATATGTTTCACCTGTATGGCGTCCTCGATAAACACAGCAGCTTGCTGGAGGTAGAGATCCTCATCGCCTGTGTAAGAGGAGAGGGAAGTGATTCCGCATGTACATTGTCAAAAGCAAGTGCTGTGAAACAAGTTGTTCTCAAGCAAATAAAGTCGTACTCTGTATTGATTGAAAACAAAACATTGAAAACGAACCCGTCTACCTATCTGTAGCTTTTCTCAAGCAAATGAATAAACCCCAACCAAAGAAAACGTGCATCTCGTGATCACCTTTTATCAGTGGCCACTGATTCGACAACAAAAACAGCGCAGTCAGTTCCACAGAGGTCAAAGTCTGAGCCCACGTCCTAATCCTACAGTAGGCCTGCGTGCATGTGTATGCAATAAAGTTCAACACGAGCATGTCTGAATTCATCTTAGTCGTTCAAATATTCCAATTGAATTATACCCAAGTCTGGATGAATAGTGTGCTCCAAACATCCCTCGCCAGGTCAGATTAAATTAGCTACTAATTCCAGGCATTTTTCCACAGAGCTGATCACACATCTAAATGTCAACTGAACCCTCTTTCACTTACTGGACTGGACTGTCACTTGAATTCAATTATCATTTTCAGTTTAATCCAATTCACGAAGCTATTCTGATCTGTGTTAAGAAGCCATATCATCTCCTGGATTTGTCTTTGCCCCCATTTGTCCCCCTTCAAATTAGTGAATTGGGCCATTTCAGCCACACCCGTTGCAGACAGGTGTACAAAACCGAGCACACAACCATGCAATCTCCATAGACAAACATTGGTAGTAGAATGGCCTGTACTGAAGAGCTCAGTGACTTTCAACGTGGCACCGTCATAGGATGCCACCTTTCGAACAAGTCAGTTCGTCAAATTTCTGCTCTGCTAGAGCTTCCCTGGACAGTGCTGTTATTATGAAGTGGAAACGTCTAGGAGCAACAACGGCTCAGCCGCGAAGTGGTAGTCCACACAAGCACACAGAATGGGACCACCGAGTGCTGAAGCGCGTAGCCCGTAAAAATTGTCTTTCCTCGGTTGCATCACTCAGTACCGAGTTCCAAACTGCCTTTGAAAGCAACGAAAGAACTGTTTGTCCGGAGCTTCATGAAATTGATTTCCATGGCCGAGCAGCCGCATACAAGCCTAAGTTCACCATGCACAATGCCAAATTTGGGTGGAGTGGTGTAAAGCTTGCCGCCTTTTGACTCTGGAGCAGTGGAAAAGCATTCTCTGGAGTGATGAATCACGCTTCACCATCTGGCAGTCCAGTGGACAAATCTGGGTGTGGCGGATGCCAGGAGAACGCTACCTGCCCGAATGCATAGTGGCAACTGTAAAGTTTGGTGGAAGAGGTTTTTAGTTCCAGTGAAGGGAAATCAACGCTATAGCATACAATGACATTCTAGACGATTCTGTGCTTCCAACTTTGTGGCAACAGTTTGGGGAAAGCCCTTTTCTGTTTCAGCATGACAATGCCCCCGTGCACAAAGTGAGGTCCATACAGAAATGGTTTGTCGAGATCAGTGTGGAAGAACTTGACTGGCCTGCACAGAGCCCTGCCCTCAACCCCATTGAACACCTTTGGGATTAATTGGAACACTGACTGTGAGCCAGGCCTAATCGGCCAACATCAGAGCCCGACCTCACTAATGCTCTTGTAGCTGAATGGGTGCAAGTCCCCGCAGTAATGTTCCAACATCTAGTGGAAAGCCTTCCCAGAAGAGTGGAGGCTGTTATAGCAGCAAATGGGGGACCAACTCCAAATGAATGCCTATGATATTGGAATGAGATGTTCGACGAGCAGGCCACTTTTGGCCATGTAGTGTATTTCATTACATGACTGTCTTTCAAAAGCTTTGTGTGGGGTGTAAAGAAGAGCTACTGTACTGTACATCATAAGTAAGAAGTGATGTCATAAAAGGACAGAGTAATCTAGGGCAGAGCCATCCTTGTTCAACAGGACATATCACAATGTGGAGCTTGGCATTTCAACCTGGCTTCAGGGCAATTCATAGGATTTGGGATGTTTATTGTTTCCCTCCATTTAGTACGACAAGAATGATAGGCTTCATTCAAATTCTCGACACACAGTTGAACCGTTTACCCAGAATCCCACTGCCTCTGCAATGTCCCTCCACTGGTCTAATTTTTAAAGGTACATTTTCCAGTCATAATACATGGTCAGATGCATGTTTGATAGTTTTCCTTTCCAGATGACTATTCTTTTCTCCCCATATTTTGAAAGAACATGTCCTGCCCATAGAGCAGTTGTTAGTAGCCCAGACTGGACTCATATTAGTCTTTGTTTCCCTCCACACTACCACTGCTGACAATTCTGTACGTTTTTATTTAACCTTTATTTAACTAGGCAAGTCAGTTAAGAACAAATTCTTATTTACAACGATGGCCTACCGGTGCACAGTGGGTTAACTGCCTTGTTCAGGGGCAGAACGACAGATTTTTACCTTGTCATCTCGGGGTTTCGATCCAGCACCCTTTCGGTTACTGGCTCGACGCGCTAACCACTAGGCTACCTGCCGCTAGTGTTTGTAAATCTCTACAGATGGTGTTGTGCAAAACTACTAGCTAAATATTCACCCATGCATTGTAACATTATAGGCGTCACCAGTACAGCTGTTATCCCAGCAAGGTGAGGAATTGAGAGGTATTGAAAACAGGGGTGTCAATAAGTTTTACCCCTACCTTTTTGTTCAACAAAATATTTTTCTATGAGCAATTGTATTAGTATAAAATTATATAATTTACCCCTTTGTTGAGCATACAATATAGCTCACTATTTAAATTATTTATTTTAAACAGTCATTTTTGCTCATTTTATCAAGGGTGTCAATAATTTCAGACCCCACTATATATACTGTATATATATAATTATATATATTATATATATATAATTTCATGATCTATAGAATTTATGTCAAGTATGCCTTTTAAAGTAAAATATTATGAATTACATTTGACACATGGGCTCCAGACAAAGTACATTTAAAAACAAACAATAAACTTTTTAAAGAGCATACTACTGTCCTGAGGTCTATCATCTACATCACCATATATCAGTCATAAGACACAAATGCTGTCCTGCTCCTGCAATCATCCCAGTCATCAGCAACAGAGCATTGGGGTAGGCACATGTTTGACATCAATGTATGCGCAATTTCCATGGTAATAAAATGGCCAATTTCAGGAAAAGTTATATAACATACTATTTACAAGAAGGCTATGCTGGAATGGATGGTTTGCCTTGTGTGGTTTTGTGGGTTTTGACACTCTTATGTAGGTGTCATAACCAGTCATAAAACATTGCATAATATGTCACAACACATATAAATATGTGTCATGACAGTGTTATGACAATGTTATGACAGGTTATGATATGTTACGCCAACTGTTATAACATGTTATGACATGGTTATGACCGTGTTATAAGGTGTTATGACCCTATGCTTCAAGTTAAGTGTTACCAATTGTTTTTAATGTCTCAAAACTCTATTTGAGTGGTCCACAATGTGTTTATAAAAAATCTTTAAGGTGCTTGGTGACAGTAGAAATCATTGACAGGAAGTTTTGGGCAGAAAATTGTGGACTGCTTTTGAGAAAAGTTGCCATGTCAGAGACAGCCACAATGAGTGATGACACACAATCTGGTTGTAGTGGCCCAGAGTTGTTTGGCCGGGGTGGGCCGTCATTGCAAATAAGAATGTGTTCTTAACTGACTTGCCTAGTTAAATAAAGGTTCAAATAAATAGCTAGGTAGCTAGCAAGCTATTGTACATGAATAGTTGAGAGCTAACGTTAGCTATATGTTATTGAGAAATTGGGATTTTAATGTGTTAGCTATTCGTCTTAGATTTTAGTGTAACTTTCTGTAGCGGTATTACCGCATGTTGTATACTCTACTCTGATTTCTGTTCTTGACTTGTATTTTTCAGAGAAAGTAGCTAGCTCATGCATCTGTATCCATGGTGGAGGTGAAGACTTTGAGGGAGGCTGCCATAAACAAACTTCGAGTCTAACTTAAGTCTAACTGACCTAAAGACAGATGTTTCAGCCCAGTCACGTCAAAATTACAGTTGAATGACAATAGCCAATAATGAATGTAATGCTTGATCATTATCCTGTGTTGTCTTGACCTGAGATACTCATCACAGCATCAGTCACAAATCTCTCTCTGTGTCTTTCTCTCACAGATTGAGAAGGAATTCTGAAGGATTTACAACCCGACCGGCTTCAGTCCACCTTCATGGAGAAGCTGGACCATTAAAAAACTGTTGACCTTGTTCAAGATGTATTTATATTTTTAAATGAGATGCAGAGCATTCTGGAAGTGCTACGGGGTATGTGCTCATGATACAGTCACATAACAGTCAATAATTACATTGTGACAACTTTGTTAATTTGATTGACTGTAGTATATACAACCATTTGAATTACTTCTCGTGTCAATGCAACACCGTCCAGAACAGAAGAGACTGGGTGATCAGTGGCCTGATATTATACTTCGGCGAAAGGGTAGATGACCTTATCATGTCATATGTCACAACAGGTGTAAATATATGTGTCATGACAGTGTTATGTCCGCTGTTATGACATTGAATGGTTATGACCGTGTTATAACATGTTATGAAGCTATGCTTCTACTAGTGTGAACTACTGAAACGCTTACCCCCTTCGACACAGCAACACTCTGCAGCAACCGAGGAGGACAGACGTCTCGTCGTTGGGGATCCCTTTTCAAGGTGGTCGATGTTGTGAGGGTGGGAGCCGTAGTTAATGCTTCCAGTCAGCAGTTGTTTCGATTCCATTTAGTAAAATTGACCTAACTAAGCGAGTGTAAACTTGTTTATGCAGCACCTGTAACTCGGGTAAAACAACCTCAAAGTCCGCCAAGTGTAAATTGACAGTTTTAGTAAAGAGAATGAGAACTATACTGTAACTGTCAGAGAGACAGAAAACATGTTATGCTGTCAAAAACGTTTAAATTCGTTAAACCCATCGTTTTCTTTTTACAGACAGTTTATCCACTTAGCTACGACAGTACGGGAAATATGTTTTTTAGGAAACGAACTAGCTGTGTCCTCGTCCTCAAGTATCACTTTTCACCAGCGGGTGACTCACTGCGCCACTGACCTACACCGCGCGAAACTCAAAGAGTTCAGCCTGTCCCCCCCAAAAAATGCCTCTAGTAGGTCTTCATGTAAAACAATGGTAGTCTACTTTGTCACGGTCTACTTGCACGGTCTAGTGGTAGTGTACTTTCTATTTTGTTTTTCAGCAGCCTTTTACGCGCCAATCAAAGTGGTACGTAAAATACGTTTCACACTTACTCGTTTTAACCATCAGTTTTCCACTTCCTTTGTAAAATGACCACTTAGGCTCATGTTATACACATAATTGATGACAACAGAAAAAAAACAATATAAAACGTGTTTAATAGTAAAGCTGAACATCAATATTTCAATGAACAAGTGTATTGTATTTGAACCTGAGAGAATAGATTGTTGTGAATATTTTTTTAAAGACATTGTTACTACTTTTGACCTCCAGTTTAAGCTGGCGTAGAGCATGAAGAATGACAACATAATGCACATAATGCTGAACCACTAACCCAAAATACTCATTTTGAATACCCTTCATTGTTAGAGTCTACAATATCAATCAATAGTCTAGGTCTATTTTCAGAAATTGGTATACTGTACAGCAGTGGCGACCCGATGTCCAAGGCAAGTTTGACCCACATTTTTAGCAACAAAAAAATAGCAATCGTTTTTTTTGTGCTCGCCTGTTATTTTGGCATTAATACATGCCACATATCAGTTTGCAAACAATATAAAACAATATATATAATTGAGTTAATAAAGCTGCATACAAACATGGTCTCTTTTTCTTTTCTTGAGTAAGGCAGCTCCAAAATGCAGGTGTTTCAGCCTAGCTCAGTGCTTTCTATGGTGGTGGGGCAAGCCAGCAGAAAATACGGAGCGTTGAGCCGTGATTGGCTCAGTGTTCTGTCACTCATGGGGACACTACGTCACTGCCAAGTCTAAGGGTAGACCTAGAAAATTCTAGCCCCTTGGGTACTAACATAGAGTTACATTAGAAGTGCCCATCCAAGAAGGCTCAAGGTCACGGATAAAATGACGTCAAATCATGTTATGTCTACAGTAGCTTTGATTGGACTGATCATGATAACATCATACTTTCAAAATCTTAGCTAGCAGTCATCATCATGAATCAAGTCAACAATCTGCTGGGAAATCCTTTTTAATCCTTGTCATATGAAGAGAAATAATTCAAATAAATGATAGATAAAACGTATCAGTGCTCATCGGCCATTGGACATAAACATTACGCAACCCAGCTAGGTTGGGTTGGGTTTCGGAGGATGCATGGCTCTCGACCTTCACCTCTCCCGAGTCCGTACGGGAGTTGCAGCGATGAGACAAGACTGTAACTACTACCAATTGGGGAGAAAAAAGGGGTAAAAAAATAAAATAAATTTAACATTTTAAAAAATTTAAAACATGGGCCACCATCCCTGTGGAATGCTTTTGACACCTTGTAGAGTCCATGCAACTCAATATTAGGAAGGTGTTCTTAATGTTTTGTATACTCAGTGTGAACATGACTTTGTGTGAAACATAACACTCTATCATTGAGATTTTTCCTCGTTTTTACACGGTAGGCATCTAACAGTATGAAAATAGTAAATGGTGTGCGATACAGGGGTGTAGAGTGACCTGTAGAGGGGATAGGGCCTCCCTCCACGTGTGGATGAGTTTCCAGGACATGCTGTACGGGCCGCACTTGGAAATCTTCCTGATCCGGCCAATCACAGACAGCTCCGAGTATGTCATCCCTATATTAGGCTGACGAGAGGGGGACACAGAGAGAGCAAGAGAGAGGACGACAGCAAGGGATAAGGAAGAGGTCAGATTACACCATAACAGAACAAGCTTTGTGCACAGATGACATCCCTGAAGAGACATTCATCTTCCAAGCTTGTGAGGTGGTATATATAGACAGCAGTCACGGACAAGGGAAAGTTGAGCCACACAGTCAACACAGCCACAGAGGAAAAACACGGCGGGACAATAACAACAGTAGTCAAGCTGAATAGAGCTGAGGGTTTTTATTTATGGTATATGATATGACTTAAACCTGTTAGTCTTAAATGTCAACTTTTCTTAATACGTATAAAGAAAGGTCAATCCCAGCAGTGTGTGTACAGTATGTGAGAAGAAAAAAAAAAGTTGTCACTTCATATGTGGTTGGCCCACACACACAACGATCAACATAGTCAGAGGGCCCAAGGCCACATCTGGCTCCACTAGAGGTGACATGTTGACTTGTTACCTCATCAGTCTGCAACACCTGGCCGTCCGTCAGGGGCTCCAGCTCTGCAGTGGGAGGTGCAGCCATGATACTAAAGAGGACATAAAGACAGTTTCCAACACGGTGAGTCTCCTGACATTATACTGACTGTTTTGTATTGTCCCAGGGAAGAAGATGGGTTTGCAGAGCAGCGTGCTTCACCTTCTGAGGGCGGTGAGCTGGAACTGTTCGACCCAGTACTGCAGGAAGCTTGTCAGGTCTGCCTTACTGAGCAGTCATACTGTCACGTCCTGACCCTAGTAAGATGTCATTTTCTATAGTAGAGTAGGTCAGGGCGTGACATGGGGTGTTTTGGGTGGTTTTCTATGTTTTCTATTTCTATGTTGATTTTTTTGGGGTTGATCTCCAATTGGAGGCAGCTGGTCCTCGTTGCCTCTAATTGGAGATCATATTTAAGTAGTTTTTTTTTTCTTCCACCTGTGTTTGTGGGCAGTTATTTTCTGTTAAGTCTCTGTACCTGACAGAACTGTATTCTGATCGTTTGCCATTTTGTCTTTAGTGATTTGGGGTTAATAAATATCATAATGAGCACTCAACACGCTGCGTTTTGGTCCCCTCTATATGACGCCCATTACACATACTTACTTAGTGAAGTAGCCAGCGAGGCTACAGAATAGAGGGGTATTGAGGTGAAGGTCAAATAGAGAGAGTGGTCCATACTATTTTTGTTATTTTCTGTTGGACTGAAGCAGACAACACATCAAGTTTTTTTAAGTGACAGAAAATTCTAAATATTTCAAAGAAACATTGACATTCTCTAGTACTCACTAACCTCTCATCCACATTGGCTGAGCCAAGGACTAGAAGGCCACCAGGTTTCCCCTCAGCCCACTGACTGAGCTGAGCAAAGAGGTAGGCCAGAATCATCCTGATACAGGCCTGGGTGGGACAGGCCTGCCGGGGAACAGCCGGGGAATCTGACTTGTTCAGGGGCAGATTTTTACCTTGTCAGCTCGGGGATTTGATCCAGCAACTGGCCCAAAGCTCTAACCACTAGGCTACCTGCCGCCCCAAAACAGTAGATAAAGGATCATCAAATTCACACACCACACAATTGTTTCCTCAGCTCAGCATTTGAGCTCTCTTTCAATCCATTACACAAATGACTACTGTTCAACTGAAACACGATGGTGTGAGGATTGTGGTGAGCATGTGTGAATATGCAAGTAAATGGTGCAATAAAAGAAAAGTGCAAGCGAGGGCAAAAGCCCTGCTCATCTTAGATTAGTTTTTTTATTCACTTTGCAAAAAACTGGTCTCTGCTTTGTTGTAGTGTTTCAGGTATCACCTGAACAATGTATTGGAGTGTTCCTTGACCCTTTACACTTAACCCACTTGCACATTCTGTAGGGCAAGGTTTTCTCTGGTGCTTCCACCATTAGCACGGAACTGGGGACACTTTCCCGTAACCATGGAGAAGATTCCCAGCATGCCTTTTACTGCCATGTTGATGTTGAGGTTCATGTGTGAACTGAATAAACAAGAAAAATACAAATAAAAAAAGAACTTTGAAGAAAAGCACAAGGTGAGATTTATAGCAGATGCAAGACTTATTGTGTTCTAATTTGTTATTCTGTAACTGCCCAACTATGATGGGGCCAGTGACGCTCACCTGCCAATCTGAGCAGCCAGCTCTTTGGCCCTGTTACAGGTTCCCACCGAGGAGTTCTCACTGGCCATGTAGCAGGTGGTGAAGATGCGTCCACACAGCTCCCGTGGGTCCAGTGGGGTGTAGGACACATCACATCACTACCTGTTGAACATCCTCCAGCACCTGGGAGTCTGATACAGGGAGAGGGAGGGAAGGAAAGAAGCTGAAGCTGTAGCTGTCAGAAGCTGTAGTGACAAACTTTGAATGCAACGTCAAACTTTAGAATAGGAGCCATGTGCTTGTGTGTCACTTGTGGGACACAACAAACCATTATGGGCCTGTACAGTATCCAGTACAGTACTCACTGCCATCTCTGACTGCCTGGCAGACCAGCACACACATGGGGTAGACAACGCAGGCTGTAGAGGAAGTGTCCACACCACCACTGAGGGGCAGGAGGAAACCAGCCTGAAGCAGGGAATAACAGGGGTGTTTATGGACAGAGATAGACAGACAATATAAATATTCAGTACATTTTGTATATCCTTTGTATATTCAGTACAAATATTCAGTAATAAGCAAGTAAGCGTAAGCACATTTACACATCATTCAAACCAAATATAGCACTACTCATCTGACCCCTTCTCCTTAGGTAGTCCCAAAGCCAACATGCTGGACCCAGGCTGAAGACACCAAAGACAAGAACACAGAGACACACATGTGCATGTATTTGACATGGGTCAAATTGCAGGTTAGAATGAAGGCCCTGTGCTTGTTTGTCACATGAATGGAAGGGTCTGTATGTGTACACTGTAAACTGTAAAGAGTTGGGCAGTCACATGATCTGGAAAGTAGCTTTTTTTTTTAAACGTGTCTTTTAAGTTTGAACTTCTCTCAGACAGGGATTGTCTCCATCAAAGACAGGCAGCTCAGTTTCAGACACAACGGGAGCAGTCAGGGTAAATGAATGTCACACTCCGTGCCTCGGGAATCCTCTGTGTAGCGATATAGTAGGCTGCCATCTCTGTCTGTTTCCAATGTTTCCATGGTGAAAAAACGAAATACAAGGAGACACAGTCAAAAATAGCTACTTTTTATTTTAGGCAGCATTTTAGCCACACAACACTCTTGTGATCACAGTCTTTGTCAGGGGGTGCCATACCTAATCTCCTCCTCAGGGCTGTGGAACTGCCACTCAATGGGCTGGTGAGTGGGGGGAGGTAGACATCTTCACAATCAGACAGGGAGAAGTCCACTGACTCGATGGCACGGCTGGTGCTCATACTCCTGGACACAGTAGAGGACATAACAGCAAACCATGTGACATTTTAAATGTAATGGGCATGCTATTTTGAGTCTGAGTCAATAACTGAAGGGAGAAGTTAAAGTGACTCTCTTGAGTGTGTACCCTGTATAGGGAGGAAAGACGACACCGGACAGAGACAGAGCCTTGGGTTGGGGAGTTGAATGTTGAACAGAATTACCTCTGGCTAGTTTCACTAGGGGAGTAAGGTGTTTCTGAATCACACCTACCATTTATGAGAAGTAAAAAGTGCCCTGTTTTGAAGAGAGATGTCAGCTCACCACGTGTGGGTGGCAATGCTCTCCTCTGTAGCTGTGGACATCCTCCAGACCCAGAGTGGCAGTCAAAACCTCCTGCAACACACGCACACACACACACACACACACACACACACACACACACACACACACACACACACACACACACACACACACACACACACACACACACACACACACACACACACATTGTCCAAGAGTTCACTTTGGGAACGGCTAACATTAACAATAACATTACAAGACATGCTGACTTGGCAGGCCATGTAATCAAACACAGCTCACCCTGGTGTGTGAAGTGAGAGGGAAGTGAGGGTTAAAGAATAGGCTGCAAGATATTCTTCTCACATTTGCTTTCTGTTATGTTTAGCCTGTCTTTACCAAGTCGTCCAGGGAGAACTTTCTTCCCTGGGCCACTATGTCCTCGTTGATGGCCACCATGGCACAGTCTCCATCACAACCCTTCTGATTGGCAAACATGTAGATCCCCCCACTCTGTGCAAAACAACACACTTGTCCTTATTCCACTTGTAATATCAGAAACTGCCCACCTTCATTACTATGCAATAACAATGAACTCAAATAACATGTAACAACAATGTTGTTATGTAGTAATTACAGAGTTATTACACACGTCTAGGATCAATGTGATGATAAGTGTTACCCAAACTAATACTAATCAAAATATACATGTAGGCAAAACACTGTATGAAATGGAGCAGTGCTTTAATGACAAAACAGTACCTCCAAGTGGTTACTGGGCAGGCAACATGCAGTACCTCTGTTCTAACTAAACATGCTGTATAACAGGGGTACTCAACTCTTAGCCTATGTGGTCCGGAGCCCGCTGGTTTTCTGTTCGATCTTATAATTAATTGCGCACACCTATTGTCCCAGGTCTAAACCGGTCCCTGATTAGAGGGGAACAATAAAAAATGCAGTGGAACCGGCTTCGAGGTCCAGAGTTGAGTTTGAGGGCTGTGGAACATGTGCACGTGTCCGTGCATGTGTCCGTCCGTCCGTTCGTGTGTGTATGATCACCTTCGTGGTGGCTGATATAACCAGGTTGACTCTGTGGTCTGCCTTGCGTAGCTCGTGGTAGCTGGCTGAGGAGTTGGTGAAGATCTCCACACTGTCCAGAACCATGTCCACATGGGGGCTGCCAAGCACATGGCATTCCCACATGCATCATTACATACTGTAGCTTACTAGAAATACACACACACACACACACATATATTTATTCACATATGCAATCTCACTTAATCTCTCAAAAACATTTGAGCTCTCTTTCAATCCATTACACAAATGACTAACGACACACAGTATTACACAACTCATTACAGAAATTGAGTAAAGGTGTGGAAAGAAAAGACCTTCATTTGAGGCTCTTAATTGAATGTACCTCCTAGGGTTCCACAGCTCAGCACAGACCTCTCTCCTGATGCAGGTGTCTTTGGTTGAGAGGACGCAGTCACCAAAGGGGACAGTGTCCTTCAAGAGACAGAACAATGGAAAATAATTTCATTAACGATCCCATTAAATGGATGATACTATTGATTGCTGCACATCTGCAGTACCTGTCAAAAGTTTGGACACACCTACTCATTCAAGGGTTTTTCTTTATTTTTACTATTTTCCACATTGTAGAATAATAGTGAAGACATCAAAACTATTAAATAACACATATGGAATCATGTAGTAAACCAAAAAGTGTTAAACAAATATATTCTTTAAAGTAGCCACCCTTTGCCTTGATGACAGCTTTGCACACTCTTGGCATTCTCTCAACTAGCTTCATGAGGTAGTCACCTGGAATGCATTTCAATTAACAGGTGTGCCTTGTTAAAAGTTAATCTGTGGAATTTCTTTCCTTCTTAATGCGTTTGAGCCAATCAGTTGTGTTGTGACAAGGTAGGAGTGGTATACAGAAGAAAGCCCTATTTGGTAAAATACCAAGTCCATATTATGGCAAGAACAGCTCAAATAAGCAAAGAGAACTGACAGTCCATCATTACTTTAAGACAAGGTCAAGAACTTTTAAAGTTTATTCAAGGGCAACCACAGAAACCATCAAGCGCTATGATGAAACTGTCTCTCATGAGGACTGCCACAGGAAAGGAAGACCCAGAGTTACCTCTGCTGCAGAAGATAAGTTCATTAGAGTTGCCAGCTTCAGAAATTGCAGCCCAAGTAAATGCTTCACGGAGTTCAAGTAACAGACACATCTCAACATCAACTGTTCAGAGGAGACTGCGTGAATCAAGCCATCATGGTCGAATTGCTGCAAAGAAACAACTACTAAAGGACACCAATAAGAAGAAGAGACTTGCTTGTGCCAAGAAACACGAGCAATGGACATTAGACCGGTGGAAATCTTTCCTTTGCTTTGATGAGTCTAATTTTTAGATTTTTGGTTCCAACCGCCATGTCTTTGTGAGACGCGGAGTAGATGAACGGATTATCTCTGCATGTGTAGTTCCCACAGTGAAGCGTGGAAGAGAAGGTGTGATGAAGCTTTGTTGGTGACACTGTCTGTGATTTATTTAGAATTCAAGGCACACTTAACCAGCATGGCTACCACAGCATTCTGCAGCGATAAGACATCCCATCTGGTTTGCGCTTATTTATTTTATTTATTTATTTTTATTTATTTCACCTTTATTTAACCAGGTAGGCAAGTTGAGAACAAGTTCTCATTTACAATTGCGACCTGGCCAAGATAAAGCAAAGCAGTTCGACAACATACAAAAACACAGAGTTACACATGGAGTAAAACAACATACAATCAATGATGCAGTAGAAAAAAATAAGACTATATACAATGTGAGCAAATGATGTGAGATAAGGGAGGTAAAGGCAAAAAAATGCCATGGTGGCAAAGTAAATAAAGTATAGCAAGAAAAACACTGGAATGGTAGATTTGTAGTTTGAAGAAAGTTCAAAGTTAAAATATAAATAATATGGTGCAAAGGAGCAAAATAAATAAAATAAATACAGTAGGGGAAGAGGTAGTAGTTTGGGCTAAATTATTGATGGGCTATGTACAGGTGCAGTGATCTGTGAGCTGCTCTGACAGCTGGTGCTTAAAGCTAGTGAGGGAGATAAGTGTTTCCAGTTTCAGAGATTTTTGTAGTTCGTTCCAGTCATTGGCAGCAGAGAACTGGAAGGAGAGACGACCAAAGGAGGAGTTGGCTTTAGGGGTGACCAGAGAGATATACCTGTTGGAGCGCGTGCTACAGGTGGGTGCTGCTATGGTGACCAGTGAGCGGAGATAAGGGGGGACTTTACCTAGCAGGGTCTTGTAGATGACCTGGAGCCAATGTGTTTGGCGACGATTATGAAGCGAAGGCCAGCCAACGAGAGCGTACAGGTCGCAGTGGTGGGTAGTATATGGGGCTTTGGTGACAAAACGGATGGCACTGTGATAGACTGCATCCAGCTTGTTGAGTAGGGTATTGGAGGCTATTTTGTAAATGACATCGCCGAAGTCGAGGATTGGTAGGATGGTCAGTTTTACGAGGGTATGTTTGGCAGCATGAGTGAAGGATGCTTTGTTGCGAAATAGGAAGCCAATTCTAGATTTCACTTTGGATTGGAGATGATTGATGTGAGTCTGGAAGGAGAGTTTACAGTCTAACCAGACACCTAGGTATTTGTAGTTGTCCACAAATTCTAAGTTAGAACCGTCCAGAGAAGTGATGCTGGACAGGCGGGCAGGTGCAGGCAGCGATCGGTTGAAGAGCATGCATTTAGTTTCACTTGTGTTTAGGAGCAGTTGGAGACCACGGAAGGAGAGTTGAATGGCATTGTAGCTCGTCTGGAGGGTTGTTAACACAGTGTCCAAAGAAGGGCCAGAAGTATACAGAATGGTGTCGTCTGCGTAGAGGTGGATCAGAGATTCACCAGCAGCAAGAGCGACATCATTTATGTATACAGAGAAAAGAGTTGGCCCAATAATTGAACCCTGTGGTACCCCCATAGAGACTGTCAGAGGTCCAGACAGTAGGCCCTCCAATTTGACACACTGAACTCTGTCAGAGAAGTAGTTGGTAAACCAGGCGACGCAATCGTTTGAGAAACCAAGGCTACTGAGTCTGCCGATGAGGATGTGGTGATTAATAGAGTCAAAAGCTTTGGCCAGGTCAATGAATACGGCAGCACAGTATTATTTCTTATCGATGGCGGTTACGATGTCGTTTAGGACCTTGAGCATGGCTGAGGTGCACCCATGACCAGCTCTGAAACCAGATTGCATAGCGGAGAGGGTGCGGTGGGATTCGAAATGGTCGGTAATCTGTTGTTTGACTTGGCTTTCGAAGACCTTAGAAAGGCAGGGTAGGATGGATATAGGTCTGTAGCAATTTGGGTCAAGAGTGTCACCTCCTTTGAAGAGGGGGATGACAGCAGCTGCTTTCCAATCTATGGGAATCTCAGACGACACGAAAGAGAGGTTGAACAGGCTAGTAATAGGGGTTGCAATAATTTCGGCAGATAATTTTAGAAAGAAAGGGTCCAGATTGTCAAGCCCAGCTGATTTGTAGGGGTCCAGATTTTGCAGCTCTTTCAGAACATCAGCTGAATGGATTTGGGAGAAGGAGAAATGGGGGAGGCTTGGGCGAGTAGCTGTGGGGGGTGCAGTGCTGTTGAATGCAGTAGAGGTAGTTAGGTGGAAAGCATGGCCAGCCGTAGAAAAATGCTTATTGAAATTCTCAATTATAGTGGGCTTATCGGTGGTGACAGAGTTTCCTATCTTCAGTGCAGTGGGCAGTTGGGAGGAGGTGTTCTTATTCTCCATGGACTTTACAATGTCCCAGAACTTTTTAGAGTTGGAGTTGCACGAAGCAAATTTCTGTTTGAAAAAGCAGTGGGACTATAATTTGTTTTTCAACAGGACAATGACCCAACACACCTCCAGGCTGTGTAAGGGCTATTTGACCAAGAAGGAGAGTGATGGAGGGCTGCATCAGATAACCTGGCCTCCACAATCACCCGACCTCAAACAAATTGAGATGGTTTGGAATTGGTTGGACCCCAGAGTGAAGGAAAAGCAGCCAACAAGTGCTCAGCATATGTGGGAACTCCTTCAAGACTGTTGGAAAAGCATTCCAGGTGAAGCTGGGTGAGAGAATGCCAAGAGTGTGCAAAGCTGTCATCAAGGCAAATTGGTGGATACTTTAAAGAATCTCAAATATAAAATATATTTTAATCTGTTTAACACTTTTTGGGTTACTACATGATTCCATATGTGTTATTTCATAGTTTTTATGTGTTCACTATTATTCTACAAGGTAGAAAATAGTCAAAATAAAGAAAAATCTTTGAATAAGTAGGTGTGTCCAAACTTTTGACTGGTACTGTATATTAATGGTACAGTTTCCCTTTAAGTGAAGAAACATGCAAATAATCCTCTTATCACTGATCCTTGTTAGTGCATACCAACACCCCGCCATTAGAGAGAGAGGAAGGGAGAGAGATTGATCCTACCTGTCCTGTCACATCCTGGGCAGGAAGTACTCCTCCACATGTCTGTGGCAGACAAGCACAATAATGCCATGTTCAAATCAAATCAAAGTTTATTGGTCGCGTACAGAGATTTGCAGGTGTTATGGCGGGTGCAGCTAAATGCATATATGTTATTATGAGTGACGTGAAATAAATGGATTATTGTCCTTTTCCACTTACCAAATCTGCCTTGACCTTAGATCAAAACATTTAAAGACATGCTCTGGAACTTTGGTGAATACTAAGTATTTTTTAAACCTCCCGCTTTGGGCTGGATAGTGTCCATGTGTAGTTCATACATGCATAATCTATGAGCAAAATTACTGTCTTCCCTAAATTTGCCACAAAATCCCTAGTTTGAAAGCAACTGTTTTTCTAGAAGCTGTGCTGTGCCACTTCCCCTAAATTTTCCCCTATGTGGGCCAGCCCCGTAGCAATTCGAGTTCTAGCCAATGAGCTTCAGCCCCTCGCCATTTGAGTGTCAACTAGCAAGATGCACACACAGCAGAGCGAGAGAGAGAGAGCAATGACTTGGTGGACATATCTGAACATTTGTGACATAGTATGTCATTTTCTGAGACTACTTTTGGCTTATGAGCCCTACTTTCAGAACTACTGGCTAAAAAGTATACAAAAGTACCGGAGAATCTTTAATACCCTGTTTATCAAAGCATTATCATTATGTTCAGAAGGTACTTGTGCAGATTCTATGTTGATCACTAACCTGAGTTTATTCCATGGTGAAAACCAGTGGAACTTCTGGTTGTTCCCATAGCTGGCCAGCAGCATCTTGGATCGAATCAACAAGATCTTCCTTTAAAAAGAGGGTAAAAATTGTGAACAATTACACCTACTTGTTATTGACAATGCACATAAACTACATCAATTCAGAATTGATTATTTCCAACACTTTAGAGAACATTAGCCACCGGTTGCTGAAATTTTAGTGCAACATACACTGTTTAGTGGGGTATGATAGTCCAGGAGGCAAAGAGAGGCACAACATAGCTGAAGTGCTTGTCAGATGATGCCCTGGGTGACAGGTGACCCTAGCAGCTTCCTGAGTACCTAGAAGCAGTGCAGCAGGGTGTCTGACTCGTAGAAGTGGTCTGCACAGCCATGATGACCAGGGACACAAAGAGAGGAGGTTGAGGGTAAGTTCATGGAAATTCAGAGCAGGCATGGCCATGTAGGATGCTTATTAGATGCAAATGCACAGAGCTTTGTAGGAGTCAAATAAACAAAGACATACATTTGTCTAATAAGCTAAATGTGTGCTGTAGGCTACTCACTGTATACAGTAATGTACTCAACAATCACAACTTCGATGAAGGAGATGTACATAATAAATACGTTATTTCCAGTTCTGGTCCCAATCTGTATTTTGCCCCTGAGACTTGGCTATCGCGATACCTTGTCATGAGAATATATCATTATTAATGTTAATGGCATGTCCAGAGTCCTGATTTGCAAGATGTGCATGCTATTCCTGCAGAGCAAGTAACCACATTCTGCTAATTTTCTCATCGATGAAACATTTGATATCAATACTGCTTTCTGTTCCCAAACCTAGAACATGTTACGAACAGAGTGGATTCAAAACATTGCTAGAACGCGACAATAAGATCTCGCTAACTCGTGCTTGGCTCTGCCCACCTCGCTTATTCTGGCCAGTTAGTTATACAAATCTTTGCTACTGCTGCCCCTCCTTTTCATATATCGTATTAAAGAGACAGGAAGCTCATTCACACAACCAGCTGCTTGCGCCTCTGCTGTACAAAATTAGTATACCTGTAGAGAGTACCGGTAGTCTTCATATGTTTTAGAAATTGTCCATATTTCAGACTTAAAAATGGTGATGCTTCCATAAATAAAAAATATTGTCGAAAACCAAGGTGAAAAGTAGGTCTCAAAGTTGTGACTTCATGAAAAAAATGACAATATAAAAGTATCCTACTACTCAATCCAAACTGTGTGATGTCCACTTATTGTTTCAAAATATGCAGTGGTGTAAAGTAATTAAGTAAAAACACTTTAAAGTACTACTTAAGTCGTTTTTTGGGGTATCTGTACTTTACTTTACTATTTATTTTTTGACAACTTTTACTTTTACTTTGTTACATTCCTGAAGAATATAATGCACTTTTTACTCCATACATTTTCCCTGACACCCAAAAGTACTCAATACAAGGGCACTGCGTTCATCCACCTCTGGCCTGCTCGCCTCCCTACCTCTGAGGAAGTACAGTTCCCGCTCAGCCCAGTCAAAACTGTTCGCTGCTCTGGCACCCCAATGGTGGAACAAGCTCCCTCACGACGCCAGGACAGCGGAGTCAATCACCACCTTCCGGAGACACCTGAAACCCCATCTCTTTAAGGAATACCTAGGATAGGATAAAGTAATCCTTCTAACCCCCCCCCCCCCCCCCCTCTTAAAAGATTTAGATGCACTATTGTAAAGTGGTTGTTCCACTGGATATCATAAGGTGAATGCACCAATTTGTAAGTCGCTCTGGATAAGAGCGTCTGCTAAATGACTTAAATGTAAATGTAAATGTAAATACATTTTGAATGCTTGCAGGACAGGAAAATTATCCAATTCATGCACTTATCAAGAGAACTGCCTCTGATTTGGCAGATTCACTTAACACAAATGCCTAATTTGTAAATGATGTGTTGGAGTGTGCCCCTGGCTATCCGTACATTTTAAAAACAATAAAATGGTGCCTTCTGCTTTGCTTAATACTAGGAATTTGAAGTGATTTATACTTTTACTTTTGATACTTAAGTATATTTTAGCAATTACATTTACTTTTGATACTTAAATATATTTAGAACCAAATACTTTTAGACTTTTACTCAAGTAGTATTTTGCTGTTTGACTTTATCTTTTACTTGAGTAGTTTTCCATTAAGGTATCAATGCTTTTGCTCAAGTAGTATTTTACTGTTTGACTTTATCTTTTATTTGAGTAGTTTTCTATTAAGGTATCAAAACTTTTACTCAAGTATCAGAATTGGGTACCTTTTCCCCCACTCAAAATATGTTGAGGAGTTATTTGGGTTTACACCCAGGTAATGTGTCGGCTCTTGACTGTAGATGAATCATTTTTAATGGCCCATCTATTCATGAGCTCATCAGGCGGTAGTGCCTTCAGGTCCGTGTTACCCAATCAGAGGTCGATATGGCAGTGTGGCGCACCCTACTGAGACGTTATTGGCTGTACGCTTACACGCATTTATTATTTGGGCGGAGCTGTTGTTAATATAGAACCTTTTATTCGTTATATCGTAAGCATCTGGGCCAAGAGTTTTCCCATAGGTCCTAGAAGTTGGTGAGTAGCCTACGAAATTATCTTTAAGACAGACCTATTGAAATTCAATGTCTGCTATAATGTTTATGTCATTTTTCCGTCTATGATCCTCGACATTATGCATGGACCATTGTCAGTATGAGTTATGGCTTTTTCTGGAGGTGCGTTATGGCTGCGTTAGGCAATTCGTTATCAATTGTTTTGTGATAGCCTTTATCGATCGTCTATTTATTCATTCGATCCGTTGTCGTGCAGAATTATTGACAGTACAATTTCAGAGACTTGCGGATATTTATTCAATAATCGGGTATATAAACAGTTGACGCTTGTTGTAGGCCCATCGGTAATTTTAAGTAACGTTAAAAGGGTGGAGAATGAAGTCTATGCTTTTTATGAAACCCATACTTCAATCAGTCTTGTACACAACATTATTTGAGTGGTCTGTGTGAATGTGAGACAGCTGTCACTCAGACAAAAGTGTCCTTGTCAACCAGTACAACTGTTGTTCCCCTCAGCATTCTCGTTGTATCTGTCTGTTGGATTTGGTCCAAAAACGTATCAGCTGACATAACCTATGCACTGAGACCTGCTATTATCCTTGTGAGTCTGCTTTACTGCTCCAGACACTGTGTGGAGTGTTTTCTGTGGATTGTTACAGTACATATGTAGGGCCTACCTCTTGATTTATGATATAATAATATAACATAATATATGCCATTTAGCAGACACTTTAATCAAAGCGACTTAGTAATGCAACATTATTAATGGGTAGTTTAATAATGGGGTGGAAAGGTTTGTTTGGTTCTATGTTTGGTTCTTGTATGGTTCTATGCCCATGTAGTAATCATATACCATAGACAGTTATGGTCTTATTAAAGTGTACGTACACATTTTTCCAATGTGTTTGATATGAATGAACACTTGCATTGGATTTGCTAACATACACAACTGTATTGTGCTAAAACCTCTCATTGTAGAATTATCATGCTCAAGTCTATTCACAAACCAGGCATCATGTACAGCACCATCACAGAGTGTGTTATGTCAGGTCCTCAAGGACACCAGATGTCCTTTGATTTCCCACATTACCTTATAAGGTACAGTAGGCCTGTTATGTCCTGGTCACAACCATGACTCTCTACTCTCTCTCAGTTTCCCTAGAGATGTCTTCTGCAGTGACCATGGAGGCCACCCGGAGGCGCCAGAGGCTCAGCTCTAACGGGGAGGCGTCTGAGACGACAGAGGAACCTGCAGGGCAGTGGGGAAGAGCATGGTAAGATGAAGGTGACCTGCTGTAGCCCTATAGTCATTAATCCTCTACTCAGGTAACTGGTTTCACTCTGTTGGTTCAGGACTGATTTATGACACGATATACTTAGTTTTTCCCAATTGCTAAAACACGGTTTTGCAAGCTAGGCTGGTTTTATCAAAATACTTAACACAAAACCACACACCCAAACTGCACAATACCTCATATATCCTGCAAAATGAAGCACTGCAACCAAAACTACATGAAGCATTATCAAAATCAAACGTTTGCACGAAATGGCACACACTTCATTCATATTACCAGATTTTTGTCTAACCAACTACACACTGTTGGGCATAATGAAAAGCACTCTAATCTTTAGTATGCTTTGCCATAATACTAAAATAGTTCAAATTGTAGAAAATTCTTCAGATGCACAGAAATATTTGCAGATACACACACATGCTGTTGAAACATTTAATTTTTTATTTTTCACCAAACAAGTCAGTGCAACATATGCACAGCAGATATATTTACATTGAACTGAACAAAAATATGCTCACAAAAAAACAGAAAATTGCAGAAAAAATGTGCAGAAAATATATATAGAAAAAAAGAGTCAAGAACAATAATTAGCATCTTGCCACACAGCTGGGTCTGGCCACAACGCCTCGTCCACATCACAGGCAATATCTTCCCTTGCCAGACATCGAGGGAAGAAGCACCTTGAGTGCCTTATCCATCCCTGAATCGCACCCACATCAATCTCATCACATGCCTCTTCCATAGCCTGCACAAGAGGCATGCGCACAAAGGGCTGCCGGTCGTATACCTTCCACCGCCATGCCGAAAATAACTCTTCTATGGGGTTCAGAAATGGTGAGTATGGTGGGAGGTATTGCACGAGAAATGGTGGGTGGTCAGCAAACCCGTTTTGGACTGGGGCTGCACGATGAAAGCTCACGTTGTCCCATACTACAACATACCGGGTTCTTTGATGGTTCATTCATACGCTCTGGTGGTATGAGAATGTTGTGGAGTCTCTCCAGAAATGTGAGAATATGGGCTGTGTTGTATGGTCCAAGGTTGGCATGACGGTGGAGGACACCATGCGTATTGGAGATGGCACCGCACATTGTGATGTTCCCACCACGTTGGCCAGGAACATCTATAATGGCTCTGTGGCCAATGACGTTTCTCCCCCTTCTTCTGGTCTTTGCTAGGTTGAACCCAGCCTCATCTATAAAGATGAACTCATGTGGGATTGCATGAGCATCCATTTCCAGTACTCCCTGAAAACAAAGAACAAAAGCAGTCAATATGATGTTATCCAGTACACTGGGAAACAATGTTGCGTGTAGTGTACTGCAGTCAATATTGTACTTATATCCACATATGCTCGTCTGACCTCTGTTTCTTTGAGAGTTTCTCTCAAACGGCACCTTATAAAGTTGTTTCATTCTGATTTGGTTTCGCTTGAGAATGCGAGCCAATGTGGACAGACTGACTCGTTGAATGTTGTTGAATATGGTGTTGTCTTGGATGATGTGGCTTTGAATTTCTCGTAATCTGATTTCATTATTTTCCAAAACCAAGTTTACAATGGCAGCTTCCTGTACCCCGGTGAACATTTGGCCCCTTCCTCCACCATGGTTGCGTCTCTCAGGCCTTTAGAAAAACAAAAAAAACAAGAATATGGGGCTTGGACAATGCAGCCTAAAGATATTTCCCCCACAGTAGAGTAAATTCTACAGGAAATTTGTGCAGTTAGTGTATGACATCAGCCATTCATGAAGTTAACAGGTGTCACCCAACTGATACACTATGACATGGGGTGTACTACATAGTGTGAAAGAAATTTTGGTTACATACCTGTACTCCAGTCTAAATGTCCGGATGACACAGACGACAGTAAAACGGCTCAAGTTGGGCTGCACTCTCTGTCCAGCCTCTCGCATTGTCAGCCCATGGTTGATGACATGATCAAATAAGGTTGCTCTGATTTCATTTGAAAGTTGTTGTCTTCTTTGGCCATGAACTCCTCTACCAGCTCTACCCCTACCTCTCACTCTTCCTCCCCCTCTCATTCTCACCCTCCCTCTTCCTCTTCCTCTCTCTGCAACGGCTTCCATTGTTGTTGTAAAACAAAAGGTGCTCACCTGTGGTCTTTTCATAGTGCTTACTTCCTGATTGAAGTGGTAACAATTAACCATTGAGGTGTTTGGCCAGGTGGCACATGTTTTGGCCAATTAGCTCATGTAGTGTCATTTTGAATGGCAGTGTTTTGAAATGGCAAACATGTGACTTTATGTCAGATTGTTGTGTCTTATGCAGAGAACCGTGTGCAGTGCATTTAAAAAGTGCCATTTTGAATTGCAAAATGTGTGTAAAGCAGAAAATGTGTTTAGACTTTTGGAGACTTGAGAAGAGGTTTTGCACTCTGTGTGTCAGTTTAAATAATTGTGCTGTGCATGTCATTTTAGTGTGTTAGCAATTGGAAAAAACTGTAAAGCTGCTGTCCTTAATGGTGAAACTGCCACATCCGCTTGTGATGTCACGACAACAACGTAGTCTGCTTCGTCAACAAAAACAGAAACGGCCGTGGGGCGGAGAGTGGCGCTGTTTCCCCAACTGCGGATTCCATCTTTATTAATCTCCATTTTATATGGAAATTCATTTTTGTCAAGTCAGCGTACAAATACACAGTACAGAAAACGCTGGAAAGTTCATAGTTAATGCACACATAATCACAGTCCCTGTGGCCTACTGTCTGACCATCGGGCCTACATCTGTCCTATGTCCCGCTGTTCAGCAGCCTGATGGCTGTCGGGAATTACATTTGCCCTGCTCCTATTCTTGCTGAACAGTGGGACCTTCTATTACTTTGAGGAGGGCAACAGCTCAAAGCATTGGGCAAGATTGTGTGTGGGGACCTGTCAATCTTCAGTCAACGACGGTAGTATGGAAAGGAACTAAAGTATTTGACTGCGGAAAATAAACAACCAGTTTGAATCAGTTCACAAGCTTCCATCGTTCCGCACATTATCTTTCCATTATATGTCTATTCCAGTTGTCATTGGGTTATGGGTCGCTGCCACTGAAATAAGTTAAAAAGTGACATACATATTTTTGCTGTTGTAGCTCTCATACAAAGCTCAGGTTAGCGAATGGATTCACTACAGAATTTTTAAAAAAAAGGAAAAACTAAGCTCTCAAGATTTATGTTGTTCATGCGGTTGATTTGTGCTGCACATGGACAGCACAGGAGGCTGGTGGCACCTTCATGGGGGTGGATGGGCTCGTGGTAATGGCTGGAGGAGAATAAGTAGAATGGTGTCGAATACGCCAAACACATGGTTTCCATGTGTTTGCTACCATTGTATTTGCTCCGTTCCAGCCATTGTTATGAGCCGTCCTCCCCTCAACAGTCTCCACTGATGGACAGTCACTACATGGACAGACAGTCACTAAAATGTTGGCCTATATCATTCTTGTCATATAATCAGTGTTATTCAAATGAGCCTGTAAGATAACCCGGTCATGCTTATCTTTTAAAGTGAACTCTAGCAAAGTTGGCAGAACACCACAATGCAAAGTCCTCGGCCCAGAGCGTTTATGTTAGATTAGATCTACAGCCTAATAATAACAACTCTCGAATAAATTTGAGTATCAAGTGTTTTTTTTAAAGGAAAAATGTAAGGAATTATTCATTATTGTAAATGCTCCAATGATTATGCATTTGCACCATTACAACTCTGTATGTTATTTCCCCCCCATCTCCTCCACACCTACCACTCTGTTAGGGAGGTGGACTGGTTCTCTCTGAGCGCTGTGATCCTGCTACTGTGCACAGCTCCCTTCCTGGTATTCTTCTTCGTCATGGTGTGTGACCAGTACCAGTGCTCGGTCAGCCAGCCCCTGGTGGAGCTCTACAGTGGAGAGGTCACCCTGCGCTCCATCTGGGAAAAGGCCCCCTCCTTCACCTGGACCGCTGCTCAGATCTACACCATCTGGGTCTCCTTCCAGGTAGGGCCAGAGAAGAGAGGGACATAGGCTGTGTTTACACAGTCAGCCCAATTCTTTTGCCCGATTATTGGTCTTTTGACCAATCAGAACAGATATTTAGCAAATAATTGGGCTAAAGATCAGAATTGGGCTGCCACAGTATTTTTTTTAAAGTTGGTGTAAATGACATTTTATTATGGTTTATAGCGTCAGAATATTTCACAGATGGGAGTTCTGTGGAATGACACTGTTTCTCCATCAGGTAGTGCTCTACATGTGTGTTCCTGATATCACTCATAAGTTCCTGCCTGGCTATGCAGGTGGGGTTCAGGACGGAGCTCGCACCCCGGCAGGTAAGGCACCCGAGAAGAAAAAGTTGTTTTTGGAGATTTCTAGCATGAAGGATTGGGTTTCTATTAATATTTACAGATATTGTATGTGCACAATACTGTTAAATGTAGTTGTCTGCAAACCCTTGGCCTCTGTTCCACCCAGGAGAACGACTGCCCCCTCTCATTGAAGCCACGGACCGCGGTACTGCAGGCATGGTTTGCAGAAAACAGGATCCCCATTATAGTGAATAAAGAAATGGCAATCTTCGTGTAAAAAATAATCATATTTGAAGACCGTTATGGTAACAATAATTGCTTCTAATACACTTGATGTATGTCCTTGAGCCGATTCTTTTTAAATCACACACAGACAAAGTTATGAGGGTAATTTAGTTGCTAATGGCAGTCTGCAGTACCCCGGTCAGCCTTAAACAAGAGTTACTCAATGAGAGGGAGCAGCGCTGAGCTGGCCTGCAACGTCACTTCCTGGAGTAGCTCAGACTGCGCATGTTGTCTTCATGAGACGCCGTCTTAAACGACTTCATTTGGCTTCAATGCGTTATTGAGTCTTCACATAGGAATGAATGGTGTCACGTGATCGATGGCTTTGTCCATATGCAGTCATTGTTTCACCCCCCCCCCCCCCCCATTGTTTGTTCTCTCCTAGGCCTCATAAACAAGTATGAGATCAACGGTTTACAGTCGTGGCTGATCACCCATGCCCTGTGGTATGCCAACGCTCAATACTTCCACTGGTTTTCCCCCACCATAATCTTCGACAACTGGATCCCACTGCTGTGGTGCACCAACATACTGGGCTATGCTGTGTCCACCTTTGCCTTTGTCAAGGCCTACCTCTTCCCCACCAATGCAGAGGACTGGTGAGGATTACATGCGTCCAATAATATGTTAGGATATTCAAACTTGTCACTCGCATCCAATAATATGTAATATTTCATAAAACTTGTCACTTTGGGCATAGTTAATCTGAATTGGCTTTGTCATTTTCCAGCAAATTCACAGGCAACGTCTTCTATAACTACATGATGGGCATTGAGTTCAATCCCCGCATCGGCAAATGGTTCGACTTCAAGCTCTTCTTCAACGGGAGACCTGGTATTGTTGCCTGGACTCTAATCAACCTCTCCTATGCAGCCAAACAGCAGGAGCTCTATGGCTATGTGACCAACTCTATGATCCTGGTTAATGTGCTGCAGGTGAGACACTCCTCTCCCTTTACCACTAGATGGCAGGGTACGTTAGCGAGTGAGCTAGCTAAATTAGACCTTAGAGCGGTAGCTTTGACTGAACCCAGTTTAGGCAAGCTTGGCCTCCAATGAATGGCTACTAATGTAATAACTACTCCTCCAGGCAATCTATGTTCTCGACTTCTTCTGGAATGAGGCATGGTACCTGAAGACGATTGACATCTGCCATGACCACTTTGGCTGGTACCTGGGCTGGGGGGACTGTGTGTGGCTGCCCTTCCTCTACACGCTGCAGGTAAGTCACATCATCATAAAAGGACTAGTCCGACACCCAACACAGAATCCACTGCAAAAAATATGAATAAGTAATGGGAATTACAGACGCATCGACGTGCTTCTATTATACTGGCTGAGTTAAATATAGCTATTATGCAGTCTTTCTTGTTTTCTATTCAACAGTCATGACATCGTACTGTATGTTTGGCATCGTGTCTCTTTCTACAGGGCCTGTACCTGGTTTATAACCCAGTCCAGCTCTCCACAGCCCATGCTGCTGCTGTCCTCCTGTTGGGTCTAGTGGGTTACTACGTCTTCCGCTCCACCAACCACCAGAAGGACCTGTTCCGCAGTACCGAGGGGAAGTGCTCCATCTGGGGCAAGAAGCCCACCTTCATTGAGTGTGCCTACCGCTCGGGTGACGGCGGCCTGCACCACAGCAAGCTCATGACCTCCGGCTTCTGGGGCGTGGCACGCCACCTCAACTACACGGGCGACCTGATGGGCTCGCTGGCCTACTGTGCAGCCTGCGGCTTCGGCCACATTCATCCCTACTTCTACATCGTCTACATGACCATCCTGCTGGTGCACCGCTGTGTGAGAGACGAGCATCGCTGCAGCAGCAAGTACGGCAAAGACTGGAAGCGCTACACGGATGCAGTTCCCTATCGCCTGCTGCCTGGGATCTTCTAGAGTCGACACAGAGGTTGAAGGAATCCCTGCATCCTGAAAGAAGTTTAACAGAAGAAGGAGGTGTCTCTTAAATGGACTGTTCACATTCCGTGGGAAAGGAGAAGGTGTGCGTGTGTGCGTGTGTGCCATGGTGTCTTTGGATGTCAATGTGTGTTTCCATGTTTCTCTGTCTGAAAATACATAGTACTCAGAGTGAGATCTTCACTTGTAGTCAGAAGAGTGCCAGCATTGTGCTCTAAGAAGCAATCCTCAGCTACTCTCAGAACTGCTCTCACCGGTGCCTAGGAGCATTTCTCCGTAAATATTGGTACTATGGTACATAGATGCTATGAGAAACTCTGCAAAATGGATTTCTAATTCAAATCTGTATTGAAGTGCACTGTAGTGTAGCAACGTGAACATCACATAACCATACAGTAGCACTTAGTTGCCGTTGGTAAAGTAACTACAGCTACAAGTGAGCAATAATCTAGATATCTTTTGACAATGCACTGTCGTTGACAAATGTTTCTTCTACTTAGGGGTCAGCCCAGCATTACATGAAATGCTAGCAGCAGACTAGTATATTATGTTCAAGAAGCAGCTACACCTCTACAATGATTGTTCCTGCTAAAATTCATTTTTCTTTATGCCTGTCAATATGTTTGAGGTACCCCGTACCTGTTATTTTAAAGTTTTGTGCTAATAGTGCTTTTACTTTAGCCAACAGTCTTTTGATTTCAGTTGTTTGCCTTTTTTTTTTTTTTTTTACCTCATCTGCCTTACCTCAAGTGATAACTTAGAAAAGTAAATAAACCTAACATGGTGAATACATTTCTGATTTCTTTACTTTGATTCCAACAATTACATTTTTTTGGTACGTGTTTGTGCATTGTGTGTGTGAGTGGAGGAAATGACAATGACAGAGGTGTCATTGCAACATCACAGAGTTGTTCCTGTGGAAGGTCACCATTTCCTCCTGCTGTGACTGAAGAGGTTGATCAGGCCTCCTGTCTCTCACACTGGCCTGCCTGACCCCTTCTGATCATCACAGCTGCCAGGAAAAGAGTTAAACAAACACAGACGGTTGGAGCTGGATGTGAGGCTGATGTTAGGCTCTGACAGACAAGAGGAAGGTGGATGTGGAAGTGGTGGCTGGTGGAAAGACCCTCGGAGTGGGTATAACAGTGATCACTCACTGGTAAGGGTGGTGGTTGTATTAACGTCAAGAGTGCACCCTTCACTTCATTTACTATTTACTTCCTCTATTCTCTGTTCTTATGTCTCCCTAATCCTCATCTTTCTATCCCTTCCTCCCACTTGAATTTAAAGTAACCTCAAATCTGACATTTAGCAGCAGGGGGCAGTAGAACACAGGTTGTGAAAGAATCTAGCGGAAATAAAACAATCCTAGAGAGTTAATCCTCCCAGAGAAAATATTTGTAATGTCAATGGAAACAAACTATTTCCTGAAGAAAATGTGGTGTGCTTGCTAGCTTGTTTTAAAGTATTTATGGTTTTGAAAATATGAATGTTGTTTTAATGTTTTTAGCTGAAATTGTTAAAGAGCGGTAGCATTTAAAATGTTTACCACTGTTCTTAATTTTTCCATTAACTCCATGAAGTGGTATGCTAACTGATGCTAATTACCACTGTTTATAGTTTATAAAGTTCTTAAGAATGTGAAGTTAGGATAGCCTGAACATGAGAACGGTTCAAGAGTTACTTTAGGAGAGTTAATGTATGCTTATTTATATAGTTATAGTTGATACAATTTTTTTAAGAATTGGAAGTTAGGAGAGCCTGAACATGTGAAAGTTGGTTTGGTGTCTAGCTTGAATGGTTCAAGAGTTACTGTTGGTGAGGTAATTGATGCTAATGTATTCAAATGTATAGTTACAGTTGATAAAGTTCTTAAGCATTGGAAGTTAGGCGAGCCTGAACATGTGAGAGTTGGTTTAGTGTCCCTAGCTTGAACGTTTCAAGAGTAACTGTTGGTGAGTTCTTTTATGCACATTTATGTAAATGTATATAGTTATAGTTGATAAAGATCTTAAAGAATTTGAAGTAAGAATATGCCTGAATTTATTTATTTTACCATTCAAATCTACGGCCCTTTTCCCCCCCATTGAAATGTATTGGTAGCTCATTTACATATTGTTATAGTTCAAAAAGTATAAATGCTATCACAAATATTTTCTCAAGCAGTCTCAGTCGGGGCCGTCTGTACGCTCTGTTGTTGGTTTTGGTGTTCACGGAGTAAATCACTTAAGCTTTAGAGTGGGCTAAAGAAACCAAATAACAACATGAGTATGTAAGACATCTAGAGTTGTGCTTTGCCTTCAGCATGCACACCTAATGATGAATATGTCATCAACATGAACATTAAAGACAGCACGAAAGATCCAAATGATTCACCCAGACACACGTCTCTTTACTCGTTATTCACACAGACCTAGACAACTAAACATAGAGCTCTCTTCTACTCCCTCTTCAGTCGGTCACATACACACATACTCAATCACCTCTCCCATCCCTTTTCACACTGACACAAATAAACAAACGCTGCACCCTAATGTCCTATCCACGGAAACACAACGACACAACTACTCCCAATCGTGAAACTACACACCATACATAGACATTCACACACCAATGACCAATGACGATAACCAAGGGGGAGAAGGGGGGGGGGGGTATTTCTCATTCGACTAAATGGCCCATTACACAATGTAAGCACTTGCCCAGAGACTGCACCACACCACTGATAAGATGCTTCACAAGGACAATAATGGACGTAAGTCAGTTAAGGTAATGGAATATGCATCGATTTCCCCTGTCTTTATTCAGAGTTAACGCAATGTACAGCAAATTCATTACATTGCCTTAGATATAACCAAATTGCTTTTCTTTTTTTTAAATGAATGCCAGTTAGAGGATGACTGAACTGAAGAAGAAGAGATAAAGCCACGTCACCAGACTGAATATGACATTATTACTAATGTCCTAGTATATATTATTGTCATTATTACGAATGTCCTAGTATATATTATTGTCATTATTACTAATGTCCTAGTATATATTATTGTCATTATTACTAATGTCCTAGTATATATTATTGTCATTATTACTAATGTCCTAGTATATATTATTGTCATTATTACTAATGTCCTAGTATATATTATTGTCATTATTACTAATGTCCTAGTATATATTATTGTCATTATTACTAATGTCCTAGTATACATTATTGATTCTCATTATTACTAATGTCCTAGTATACATTATTGTCATTATTACTAATGTCCTAGTATATATTATTGTCATTATTACTAATGTCCTAGTATACATTATTGTCATTATTACTAATGTCCTAGTATACATTATTGATTCTCATTATTACTAATGTCCTAGTATACATTATTGTCATTATTACTAATGTCCTAGTATACATTATTGATTCTCATTATTACTAATGTCCTAGTATACATTATTGTCATTATTACTAATGTCCTAGTATACATTATTGATTCTCATTATTACTAATGTCCTAGTATACATTATTGTCATTATTACTAATGTCCTAGTATACATTATTGATTCTCATTATTACTAATGTCCTAGTATACATTATTGATTCTCATTATTACTAATGTCCTAGTATACATTATTGATTCTCATTATTACTAATGTCCTAGTATACATTATTGATTCTCATTATTACTAATGTCCTAGTATACATTATTGATTCTCATTATTACTAATGTCCTAGTATACATTATTGATTCTCATTATTACTAATGTCCTAGTATTGTAACGGCTTGTCTGTGGTGTGGCGGAAAGAAGCGCAGGAAGCAGCGAACACTGTGTGGTAATTTTAATAAAACCACATGTACAAAATAAAAGGTCTCCCAACAACAGGGAAAATACAATCGACAAGCACAGTCGAACAAAACGCAGTCGACACACAGAAGGACAATCCCGCACAATAGGGAGCGGGCCAGCTGAACTAAATAGCCCTCTTAATTGACTAACTCAGGGCAGGTGAGAAAACATAAAAAAAGGGAAAACCAAAAAGGGAATCGGTGGTAACTAATAGGCCGGTGACGACGACCGCCGAGCGCCACCCGAGCAGGAGGGGGCGCCACCGTCGGTAGGAATCGTGACAAGTATACACTACTGATTCTCATTATTACTAATGTCCTAGTATATATTATTGTCATTATTACTAATGTCCTAGTATACATTATTGATTCTCATTATTACTAATGTCCTAGTATACATTGGTGATTCTCGTTACAAAACGGAGTAGAAAAAACTATGAAGGATAGTTTTGTGAGAATTAAACCAAATATCACCCCACACATGCCTTCCAAATGACCATACTGTCAAACAGCCTGAACATTTTTATATCTTTTGACATTTCCTCTTTATCTGTTTTTCATTCTGACTTTAAAGACAATATGGTTTTATCTACGAAGCACTGGGGATCAGCCGGACAAAGAGAAAGAGCGAGAGAGTGTGAGCGAGTGGAACGAAATAAGATATACAAAAAGCACAAGGAAATATTTGGACTGAGTGCCAACTGTGAATAAACTCTGGATGATTTCCCAAGAGGCCAAATTAGTTTTCTAGGTGAGTTTGGAGGCAGAGGGTGGATGTGGGCTTGATGTGTGTGTTAGCAGAGAAAAGCAGTGACCTTCTAGCAGGCCTCTGTATGGGCCCCTGAACAGAGGATCTCAGATTGTGGTCATTGGGGTTGGTTGACTGACTGATCTGGTGGAAAGAGCTAATGGAGCAGACATGTTGAGTAGTGGGCTGCTATATTTCTCTTGGGAATGAACTATGGTGTATTTAGCGCTAATGTACTTTCTCTTTGTCTCACAGCGTGTGGGAGAATCTCAATTGAATACGTCTCGCATCCTCTCTCCTCATCTCCTTCTCAAAACCCATCAGATGAGAAAGCCAGAGGTCCCTCCCTTCTGACCTTCTCCTCCAATAGGTTTTGAGAAAGAGGGGCGAGAAGAGAGGACGCGAGGAGTATGCAATTGAGATTCTCCCTAGGTCTCTCTCATTCCCCCCCCCCTCAGCCTGTGATCATCTCTTTGTCACAGCCAAGAGCTGAGGACTCCTCTACACTTCTGATCCCTGCCCTGCCCTCTCCTGCCCTTCCCTGCCATCATGAGGAGTGATGAGATGACCAGAGAAAAACCAGACTAAACACACCTAGCCTCAGAGTGACACTGACCTCAGTCTCTTTCCGTACAACAGAACCACACACCCACACACACACACACACACACACACACACACACACACACACACACACACACACACACACACACACACACACACACACACACACACACACACACACACACACACACACACACACACACACACACACACACACACACACACACACACACACCCCAGCCCCAGCCTTGTCCCCAACTCCTATCCCATGTCTAACCCTAGCACCAACTGTATCTCCAACCTCATGTTCATCCCCTGACTCTCTGATCCTAACCATAGAACCAGCTGTATCCCCTTAACCACTGACAGTGTTAATAATCCCAGGAGAAGGCTGCTGGGTAAGCCAGGAAGATGGAGGTGTGGAGAGGAACTCATTGTGCTCAGTGTAGTTGAGAAGTATTTGACACTGATAGGATGTGATAGTGCTGTAGAACTATACATGCTGTATACTGTAATTAGAACTTTCCCATGTGGTCTGGGAGTTATAGGCAGAACATTACTGTGGAAATACATAATTAGCTGGACAGATTTCCCGAATCTCTACTAATACGAAGAAATCCAACAGGAGCGGCAAATTAATTTTTCCCTGGACATTCCCATCCTGACAGTATGCAGACACCCTTATACACAAACATGTTCATGTACGTACGCACGCACACACCCTGACACTGACCTTACCCGAAATCCCTCTCTGGGGAGGCCTGCAGTCTGAAATAGTCCATTCAATTCTGATGGAGGGTGCAAGGGATGGGCTTCTGCCATGTGAGGCTTACTTGACATTCGTGTGGTCAGCATGTGTTGCATTCACATGCAACGCTACAATACTTCGCTTTATCTCAGATGTTTTTTTTCTCCATTCTCTCCCTTGGTCCAGCAGCATTTACCCCGTAATGAATAACTCTCCTCCCAGCAGGGAACAGGTGGGGGAGTTTCCTGTGGGAGGAGGTCGACACGTTTGGTTATCGAGGAGACTAGCGGACATTTGGCCTGGAATGGGTGTGAAAGGGTGGGGCGGGTGTGTGGGCAGTGGCCAGCTGTCCAGGGGGGCTGAGTGGTAATACAGCCCACGGACCCGTTGCCAAACTTGGCAGAGACCAGGAAGCAAGGTCACCCCGTCGTCCAGTTCAACCCTGGCAGACAGGACTGAGCCATACCCAGGGCAGAGAGACCTGGCCAGTGATCCACATGCAGGGCTCAGCCCAGTCCAGCGGTTAAATGGTCTGGTCTGTACTGGATGTCATTATCGAACGAGCCACAGAGTAAAGTGCTTCTAAGAGCGCACAACTTTAATGGCCTGTCTTTAATAAATCATTGGGGGGTGATCATTCTTCCATTAAACTCAATCACACATGAAATGAATCCCGACGATTATACTGCACACCATACACCGTTTATAACGGCTTAGGTTAAGAAAACCTCTTGACTTGCTATACTATCGATAGTGACCTTTTGCGTGAACATTTGAGGTTTGATACAGAGCCAGAGAACTCATGCCAGAATCAGTGCTGGATATAAAGAGCAAACATACTTAGTTTCAGGCTCTCTCTACTTCAAGAGCCTGAAACTGGTCCTTAGAGACTCCCTAACCATGTAACCTCCCAATCTCTCCACCCACCTAGCCGGTCGCTAACTCTTTTATCCTCTGTCATCCATTTATTTATACCCCCTCTCTTTCTTCAGCTCTCCCACTTCTGTTTGTTTTTTTGTTTTTCGGGTCCCTCTTCCTCTCCCACTCTTTCTCTTTCAGGCTCCTTTACTTTAAACCTCATTATTTTTCCCTTTCTCTGCCGGTCCCCTACATGTTCTCTTCTTCTCTATCTATTTATTATGAGATGTGGTGGAGCCTGGGCCGGTGTGAGAGTTTCTTGCCTCATCAGCATTTATTGACTTCTGTTCACATGACGTTCGTCACTGCGCTGCTCTACTGGTAAGGGAAGAGGTTGATGATGGATGGATGATAGTATCATGAATTCCCCTTCGTCATCCTCTTCGTGACATGCTGACAATTGGTCATGCGGATGAGGATTCAGTGGTCCGTGTGAAGGAGCGTTGAAGATCGAGGGAGAGAAAGGAACTCGTCTGAATGTGACATATTTCTATCTAACAAAGGCCATTAGAGTAATCACATCTGTTGCGTGATCCCCCCCCCCCCCCCCCCCCCCCCCGCTGCCACACCCCAGTTGATTGATTTGAACTATTACAGCTCACATGCTAAAAGCCCATTACTAGCAAGTAACGCGGCCAACCCCGATGCCCACCCAACTCCCCCAACACACACACCCAAAACACATGCACACACAATGCCTATCTCCCAGATTCAGCCCTCCACACCCTTTCCCAGCCACCACACACGCACACACACCTTCTTTACTATTGTCGTCAGCAGCCGCAGTTCCTGCTTCCTCTGGAGCATCGGCAGTGGCAGTGCTGCTTTGTAAGCTTTCAATGACATGCAGAGTTTTTTTGGGGGGGGGGGGATTTTTGATCTCCAGGAAATGGTTCATACATTTTTTTCCCCCTCTGTTCCCCTTCCCAGTGCTGATGTGACCCACTTCTGACTAAGCTGTAATGTGAGTGTGTGAATGTGGGCCAGGTCGAACGGGGGAAAGCTGCTTTTACACTTGTGGTTGACGGAGGAAAAAAATGAAGAAAAAAATGTGCCGAGTGAAAAAAAGAGTCAACTATCTAAAACGGACTGTTTACAATGTTTTTGGGGGGGAGAAAACGACAAGGCAGGAGGATGAGGGGAAAAGACTGAGGGAGAAGTGAATGAGTGTCCTGATACAACAGGGACTCTATCAAAGATATACTCATTGTCACACTTTAAAATAAAATAAAAATCTTTCTGGCTAGTGATGCCACGACTGCCCATCAATCTATCAGGGATTAAAATCTGTGCATGTTGTTTAGCCCCGGTGGGAAAGGCGGTTGGCAGTCTGGGCAGAGCAAAGCCAATTCTTAAATATCATCAGTCAATGTGACATGTGATATATTCACTTTATACGGGAGCTGTTTTTAGCCATACTGAATGTCATTGGCTTTGTGACTGATACCAAAGCAGCTGGAGCTTTTAATACACTACAGTCAAAAGCCCCCTGCTCACCTCTCTAAGCACACAGACACAGGGAGAAAAACATTCAGACAATGTATAATCACACATACACAGACACAAAGCACTCAAATACTGAACACACAATATCCAAGTCACCCACCCCAATAGCAGACTCTTAGTGGTCATGATATGTGCCTGGAAAGACCCCTCCCCCCTTTTCTCCAACTTGGCTCCGTGCCAGTGGACCGAGGCTTGTGCCCGGCTGCTCTCTCCTTTCCCAGACAGAGACACAGACAGGGCTAGAGCCCAGGCTTTCCTGTGAAAGGTCCCTAAACGTACATAAACCCCCTTTCCCCCCCCCATCTCTCCCTCTCTGTGGGCCACTCTACTCTATTGTTCTACAGTTCTATGCCATCCTATCCTGAGCATGGTACATCCGACTCATGGACTAAAGCTGCATCCAGACTTTTAATGACAGCATTTTGCAACAGGCCTATGTTTAGTTGTGTGCTTTGGCTTTGCATGCATGTGGTACTGTATAGATCCGCAATATATCCTCAGGTTTTGTACGAATATTATTAAGCCTCAGTAACAGGGTGGAACATCTGCCTTCAGCTTTCCTGCTTAGTGTGTAAAATTGAATTTGGCGGACTTCTAACAAAGCATGTTTCTGATTTAGTCGTAAATTGTAGATCAGAGACTGGAAGTTGACCAAAAGGGGGTGAAACAACGCTCTGACAATGAGAATAAAGGCTTGTTGTGATTCAGATAAGGATATCAGTACTGTGATGAGGCAAATTCAATAAGGAGAATTGATGGGTCTGAGGACCAACAGAGAGAAAAGCCAAGCAAAGCTATCACTAATGAGACCAGCATTAAAACTAGAAGAGTGGGATTTGTGTGTGTGTGTATGCGTGTGTGTGTGTGTGTGTGCGTGGGTGTTTATGTGTGTGGGCACATGTGTGCGTGGGTAATTCCATGAAATAAGTGCCTTTTGCGTCCCTTTGATATTTTAAGTAGAAATTCTGCACAAATATAGAATTTTAAAAGCCTGTTACTGTATATGTAGTGCCCTTTAATACAGACCACATGGAAAATTAATTAAAGCAGATTTTTTTTATATTTACATTTACATTTAAGTCATTTAGCAGACGCTCTTATCCAGAGCGACTTACAAATGAATAAAGACTTGCTAAAGTGACACAATTCTATACCTCTATGCATCCTATTTGACTTCTAGGAACAATTAACCAACTTAACCCCAACATTACATTTATCCAAGTTTTCACCATCATTGTAAAGCCCTAGTAATTACACATCAACCCTGTTATCCATAGATAGACAGGCTGGAAATGTTTAAACAATTGAAACGTTTTTGTGAAGCTTGCATTCAATTGCCCTTCCATGTTGCACACACCAGCTTCCGTTCCCCCTGTCACAAGGGGATTTATGGATGATTTGAGATGAAGTCGTCAACCCTGTTACGGTCAACCCTGTTACGGTCAACCCTGTTACGGTCAATCCTGTTACGGTCAACCCACTTACCTTATTTTGCACTTAATAGGCACTTACTATAGTATTTTCTGTTGTTGTTGTAACTCTTCAGATGGGAAAACATGTTTTTTATTAAGTTGAACATAAGCTCTTTATGACAGAATGTTAAAACTAGGTGAAATAAACGTTAAAAAATCCCCAAGGTAAACTGCTCAAAAGGCACCTAATTGGTGGAACAACCCACATGGATGTGTGGGTTTATGTGTGTTTTTCTAAGTGCCTCAGAGAATGCTCTCTGGGCCTCTCTTTTAACGGATGGCTGCCAGTATTCTGGGTAATTTCATGACCACACATTCTCCGTCCAAGCTTCCCCTGGTGCCCTGCTGTTAAGCTGGATACTGTACACACTGCATGGACCATGTGTGTGGATAAGTGTGTGTGAAAGTGTGTGTACAGTGCATTGAGAAAGTATTCAGACCCCTGACTTTTTCCACATTTTGTTACGTTACAGCCTTATTCTAAAATTAATTCAATTGTTTTTTCCCCCTCATCAATCTACACACAAAACCCCATAATGAAGAAGCACAAACAGATTTTTAGAAATGTTTGTACAACAAAAAAATGAAATATCAATATTTCATTAGCATTCATAAGTATTCAGACCCTTTACTCAGAACTTTGTTGAAGCAACTGTGGTCGCGATTACAGCCTTGAGTTTTCTTGGGTACGACGCTACAAGCTTGGCACACCTGTATTTGGGGAGTTTCTCCCATTCTTCTCTGCAGATCCTCTCAAGCTCTGTGAGGTTGGATGGGGACGTCGCTGCACAGCTATTTTCAGGTCCTGACTAGTCTCCCAGTCCGTGCCGTTGAAAAACATCCCCACAGCATGACGCTGTCACCATCATGCTTCACCGTAGGGATGGTATTGGCCAAGTGATTGAGCGGTGCCAGGTTTCCTCCTGTCACGGTTGTCGTCGGTTAAGGAGGACCAAAACGCAGCAGGTATGTGCAGGCTCATCTTGATGTTTATTTGCTTTCAAACTGAACGTACAAAAATAACAAAACACGAACGATCAAAAAACAGTCTGGTAAGGCACAAGGCTAAACACAGAACAATCTCCCACAAAAGACAAACACAAACACACCCACATATATGGGACTCTCAATCAAAGGCAAATAGACAACACCTGCCTTCAATTGAGAGTCCCAACCCCAATGAATCCAAACATAGAAACAGACACACTAGACTCAACATAGAATTCATGAAACTCACCCAGTGCCCAAAACCCCCGGAATACTAAATCAAATGCCCTCCTAACTCATACAACACCCAGAACCACATAAAACAAATACCCTCTGCCACGTCCTGACCAAACTACAATAGTAATTAACCCTTATACTGGCCAGGACGTGACACCTCCAGACGTGACGCTTGACTTCCAGGCTGAAGAGTTCAATCTTGGTTTCATCAGACCAGAGAATCTTGTTTCTCATGGTTTGAGAGTCCTTTAGGTGCCTTTTGGCAAACTCCAAGCTGGCTGTCATGTGCCTTTTACTGAAGTGTGGCTTCCGTCTGGCCACTCTACCATAAAGGCCTGATTGTTGGAATGCTGCAGAGATGGTTGTCCTTCTGAAGGTACTCCCATCTCCACAGAGGAACTCTGGAGCTCTGTCAGAGTGACCATCGCGTTCTTGGTCACCTCCCTGACCAAGGCCCTTCTCCCCCGATTGCTCAGTTTGGCCGAGCGGCCAGCTCTAAGAAGAGTCTTGGTGGTTCCAAACTTCTTCCATTTAAGAATGATGGAGTCCACTGTGTTCTTGGGAACCTTCAGTGCTGCAGAAATGTTTTGGTACCCTTCTCCAGATCTGTGCCTCGACACAATCCTGTCTCGGAGCTCTGCGGACAGTTTCTTCGACCTCATGGCTTGGTTTTTGCTCTGACAGGCACTATCAACTGTGAGACCTTGTCTAATCAATTGAAGTTACCATAGGTGGACTCCAATCAAGTAGTAGAAACATCTCAAGCATGATCAATGGAAACAGGATGCACCTGAGCTAAATATCGAGTCTAATAGCAAAGGGTCTGACTACTTATGTAAATAAGGTATTTCTGTTTTTATTTTGAATTTGCACAAATTTCCCAAAACTTGTTTTCGCTTTGTCATTATGGGCTATTGTGTGTAGATTGACGAAGAAAATGTTTTATTTAATCCATTTTAGAATAATGCTGTAACGTAACAAAATGTGGAAAAAGGGAAGGGGTCTGAATTCTTTCCAAATACCCTGTATAGGAAAAGTGAACTGCTGACAGTAAAAGAGGAGGAGAGCCTGGCGGCCTGACTGAGTCCAGAACCTCTTCTTATCCAATCACAAGCCAGAGATGCTGCTGGCTGCGGCTCACTGCCAGACTAGGCAGAGTCCTCGCTGTGTACTAGATTAACTGACTGACTCTGTGAGCTGCAGGAGCTCTAAACTCTCTCTCTTTCTCGCTCTCCGTTTGACAGGCAGCATTACTGGTCTGTGAGAGATGTGTTGTCTATCTTTGTATGGTATTAAAGAGATATTTCAAAGCTGTAATACTAGATGCTAGTGTGGCATTGACATATGTGTTTGTTACTATATGTGGGTTTGGCCGAGCAACATTATCCCCCAATAACATCTATAAGTACATGAGTGTTTGCCTGCTGTGTTTCTGAATCCCTTTTTATAAAACTTGGCTGCTAGCTCGGTGGAATTCCTGATGCACGGAGAGTGCTACAGTAGGGTTTGTTACTAGGGCCACCCTCCGCCTAACAAACAAGACCATAATTAGCTCTGCATGGGCCATCTCAGAGCTGCGATGATGGGGACAGCCATGGAAAACACATCACACCCTGCCTAGCTTAGCCTTATGGGGTGGGACGCCTCAGAGGCTGGGATTTACCATAGCGATGTGTTCCACCCCAGACTTCTGTCTCCTGGTGTTTGGACTGGACCTGGCTGTAATGTATTGTAGTGTGGGTCCCTGAGAGGGTAAATGGACACAGCAGCAGGGTGTGGCTGTGGGTGTGTGGCTGGAGGGAATCTCCACTGCCGTCACCCTCTCAGTCTCTCCACACAGCGAAGCCAAACCATTAGCTTTGCCCATGACTGCTCATCATTGTGTTTTATGAGGTGCTTAATTCAATGTTCTGCTTTTATATCACTCCGTTCGAGTTTTTCTCTCTTTCTCTGTCCTCTCTGGAGCAGAACATAGGACTGCCTAAACTTTTCTAACTCAACTTTTCAGAAAATCCCTTTCTACCTCTCTATCCTCACAACGTTGTTATGATAGTCCCCTGCCTCTTCTTCCGTAAGCTCTGGACGAACCATGCATGCTTATCTGCCTTTATAGCTCCAAGCCAAGAAAAGCACGAAGGAAAAAAATTCCCAGGCAAAAGTGAAGAGATTAACCTCTTCCTCATTTCCCGGTTCCGTAGGAAAGCGTGTGGCCCCTCTGCCCAGGGCCAGGCATGCAGACTCACACGTCCAGAATAGAGCAGAGCCTGATTGGAGTGCCTCGCACCTAATTCCTGTTCACAATGATGCAACAACCCTCTGACCAATCAATTCCGTCACTCCTCTCATCCTGTGTCCGTCATGTAACACAGACCACTATAAACAGTGAGCCCACCTGTCAATCAGGTATCATTTGAGTTCTCAGCGAGCCCCTGTACATGAAATCCTCACATTCTTAAATCACCGTCCATAAACTGTGATCTCTGTAAACCCCCCAGAGGGAAAGATAGCGATAGATAGTAAGCAGGGAAGGGAATAAATAACAAGATTAAAGTGTATTTTGGGATGGAGGAACACATAGAGGATAGTCATTCTCACAGTGTGAGCGAGATCGGAGGAAATTTGGAGAGAGAGAGAAGAGGAAAGGTTTTACTGCTCAGGGACACGTCCTCTTCGGACTTTTTGACGCTGGTCCAAATTTCCTCACTTGGTTAAGCAAGTGGAAATATATCACAGATAACAAAGGAGAGAGGGGATGGGGGGGTGGTGTGTGATTGTATAAAATATGTTCTGTACTGTAACATCAGACACTAGAATACAAACCTTACTGTGTAGAAAGTTCCTATCTCACTTTTCTTTGAAGATACTTTTATTAATGCAAAGACCGTGGACCTGCTGAAATGGGTACCTGGTCATGAGAGGCTGATCCTTTGCAGAAGTTCTGACTTTCATGAAAGGCACGTTGCTGCATTGTTGAGTCCCCTTGAGTCCCCCAACCCTTTCTGTATGATAACCTATTGTTCTCTAAATCCTATTATCCTTTATTACTAGACTAGGCTTCTGTGCCTCTCTCCTCCTCTGTCTTTCACCCACCCCAATGTCCCTGTCGTCCACATCCCCCTCTTTCTCCTTCTCCCACTCTCCGTCTCTCCTTTGGCATGTGTTGGACGTCTGAGCGCATGGTGATGAATGCCAATGGATTCCCACGCCGCGGAAGTGGAGTGGAGGAGATTAGGGGGAGGAGGGACGAGGGACGAGGGAGGAGGGTGGGTGGTCCTTGAGTCCTTCGGGCCCAGGCTCCATTAGGCTGATGGGTTTTTTATTAAATTAGCCTGTAGGGCTCTCTCTCTCTCGCTCTCTCTCTCTCTGTCTCTCTCTCTCTCTCTCTCTCTCTGGATGCTCACTCAGTCCCAGGCCCCCTCTCTGCCCTATGCTGTGAGAGAGTCCCACTCAATCACATTAGGGCCCTTATCTCATTTGCAGAGGGAGCCGGGGGGAGTTATGATCCTCTATCGGCAGCAAAAGACAAGGCCTCGTAAATAGAGAGGTAGTACACAGGAGATGGGAGTGGAACGGAGTGGGAGGCGGGAGGGGGGGCTGAATGAGTAGGGGGGAGAGGGCAGTATTTGTCGCTACGTTAGGGAGTGACAGCGTGTCACACAGCCACCCTCCGCCAGCAGGAATTTATTTTACGCTGTACTGTTGTCAGCAAGTGTGTGTTTATATGTTTGAGGAGTAAAGAAGAAGAAAGGGAACACTTAGAGGCTCGTCTTCTCTGTGGAGCCAGTCGCGCACAACAGAGCTGGGAGGGGGGTTCACTATTAGTTCATTTACAGGTACCCGAGACGGGTGCTTGAAAAGGGATGTCCAGACAGAATAGTGGTGGAAATAATGAACACTTTGGAAATAAACAAGGGGTTAAGTGACCATTTTGTGTGAGAGAGAGAGAGAGAGACAGACAGAAGGGGGGGGTGCAGGAGAGAGAGGTAACAGAGACAAGACAGTGTGTCCCTGGAATGTATCATTATCAGCGCGATGCGGGTGTATGATTCACAGTGATGCTCTATATAGCACACTGACTGCACCTCACAGGCTGAGTGGGCGACACTGACCAATTAGACCCACAGGCCGAGTGGGCGACACTGACCAATTAGACCCACAGGCCGAGTGGGCGACACTGACCAATTAGACCCACAGGCCGAGTGGGCGACACTGACCAATTAGACCCACAGGCCGAGTGGGCGACACTGACCAATTAGACCCACAGGCCGAGTGGGCGACACTGACCAATTAGACCCACAGGCCGAGTGGGCGACACTGACCAATTAGACCCACAGGCCGAGTGGGCGACACTGACCAATTAGACTCACAGGCTGAGTGGGCGACACTGACCAATTAGACTCACAGGCTGAGTGGGCGACACTGACCAATTAGACTCACAGGCTGAGTGGGCGACACTGACCAATTAGACCCACAGGCTGAGTGGGCGACACTGACCAATTAGACTCACAGGCTGAGTGGGCGACACTGACCAATTAGACTCACAGGCTGAGTGGGCGACACTGACCAATTAGACCCACAGGCTGAGTGGGCGACACTGATCAATTAGACCCACAGGCTGAGTGGGCGACACTGACCAATTAGACTCACAGGCCGAGTGGGCGACACTGACCAATGAGACTCACAGGCTGAGTGGGCGACACTGACCAATTAGACCCACAGGCCGAGTGGGCGACACTGACCAATTAGACTCACAGGCTGAGTGGGTGACACTGACCAATTAGACTCACAGGCTGAGTGGGCGACACTGACCAATTAGACCCACAGGCTGAGTGGGCGACACTGACCAATTAGACCCACAGGCTGAGTGGGCGACACTGACCAATTAGACTCACAGGCTGAGTGGGCGACACTGACCAATTAGACTCACAGGCTGAGTGGGCGACACTGACCAATTAGACTCACAGGCTGAGTGGGCGACACTGACCAATTAGACTCACAGGCTGAGTGGGCGACACTGACCAATTAGACTCACAGGCTGAGTGGGCGACACTGACCAATTAGACCCACAGGCTGAGTGGGCGACACTGACCAATTAGACTCACAGGCTGAGTGGGCGACACTGACCAATTAGACTCACAGGCTGAGTGGGCGACACTGACCAATTAGACTCACAGGCTGAGTGGGCGACACTGACCAATTTGACAAAAACGACAGGGAGGGACAACGAGGGACAACGCTAATAATGACAGTCCTGCTTCAACACAGACAGACTAACGCCGGTGTGGCGTCTCCTTACACCGGGGGGCACGTCTGAGAGGACGCATTCCAGGGTAGAGGGTGACACAGTGGAATTTCTTTCCTTTTAGTGGTTCAGGTCATTGAGTCCAAAGTAGCTCTAAATGGGCCAAACACATGTTGTAATGTCCAAATTACCATTACATTTAGTTTAGAATCATACGTTAGGTTCCATGCAGACTGTAACAAACCTGCAATCCTAACTAGTATGCCTCACTGCTACTTATAGTAGTGTCAACAGATACTGTATTGTTCACTCATACAGTATCTTCAGTCACATGTTGCCCACAGGCTCACACACTCCAGCACAGAATAGACCCTATCATCTCACAGGCACCAGCGAGATTTAATCAGGGCCTAAAGTGGTTACGTTCATTGACATCATCGCTGGCCTCATTCACAGGTTTGTTAATGTGAATTCTTTCTTTTTTTTTACCATCAGTCTAATTTATGTGGAAAATACTTTTAAGAGCTTTCCTTCCCTAATCTAATTCCCACATGTTTTGATCTTTCTGTTTTAAAGGCATCCATTCTGTACACAATGGTGGAGCCTGGAACCTGTCCCCCTCAGGGTCTCCCTGTCCCCCTCAGGGTCACCCTGTCCCCTGGTGCTGAGTACACTGGAGTGTAAACACAGCTGGGGACATACAGGGAACCAGGAACCACACTGTGTAAATAGCAGAGGAGCAGGACAGACAGACAGTCACACGGCTCAGGGGTAATAATTAAACTCCAGGTGGGACTTACCTCTCCTCTCCTCCCTCACCTCCCTCCAGGTCCTGCTGTCTCTTTATGGTAGCATTAGCGATAGAGATCTCTGAGTACTGGCTTCTCTTTGAAGGCCATATCAGAAACAGCTTTGACATTAAGTATCAAACTCCATTACATTGGCCATAACCTCATAGGTCTAACTGTGGAGTGGAGTCTGAGTGTTGGACTCCATCACGTGCAACCTTTTACTTCCTAGAGGTCATGGGTCAAATGTGATCACATCAAAAGCAAAGGTTTCCCCACAGATTTCTTTGAAGCTGATTTCGAGGGGAGGGTAACAGACTGATGGATCTAAAAAATGACAAAAGTGCATGTTGTGACACAGTTCAAGGGTTAATGCAACATTTATTACTGGTCATTTTGAGCTATCCTGGCCCTTTGATGACAGACATTCTCGGCAAAGGTGGCTCTCTGGGTGTACGTGGGTGTGCATCTTTATTGGATATTAGCTCTGTAAAAACACTGAACATGCACCACTTGATCCGTAAGGTGCGAGAAAGGGGAGAAAGAGTGATGTGACTAAGTATATTACAAAAAGTCTTTCACGGCCCACCTCTAGAATATAAGCCACCTCTTTCTATGGCGCTGAACCCATTGCACGTACACAGCGGAAACAGAAACAGGAAGTGATATCACCTGAATCTCTTCCTACAGGAAATGTAGGGACGTACCCCCTCCTCTCTCTCTCTATCTCTCCCTTTTTGATATCCTTCTTCAGAGCATGAGACAAATGTCCATTCTTTAACAGACAGGAAGTTCATTGTTCCAGGTGCCCTTGGTGTACAGTAGCTCTGTCTCCCTGCCAGCCCCAGACCGAGACCAACCATCCTGGCAACGCCACTGTTTACTGCAGCCTGCCAGCAGTAGCCTTATGGCGGAGCAGGGAAAGAGAACTCCCTTGCCTACTCCCTCACTCTTAACTTTTATAGTCTAAAAAAATATCAATATGATTTTTTTACGCATCTGCTATGAAATGTAACTACTAAGTACACTGAACAAAAATATAAACGCAACACGCAACACATTTTTAGGATTTTACTGAGTTACAGTTCATATAAGGAAATCAGTCAATTTAAATAAGTTAATTAAGCCCTAATCTATGGATTTCGCATGACTGGGAATCAGTGGCGGTCGATGCTTTTTAAGATGAGGGAGGATGATAATTTTTTTTATGAGCATGGCCTTATTTCTATTACAGCTGGATGACTGGCATTCATATTCCATTTGCCCAGCTCATTGTAACATCAAAAGGTTTAGGCTACTACATCATACTCTAAATTTCCCTATACCCATCATGAGGTTGCTACAACCTAGCCTATGAATTAAAGTTTGCAATGTAATTACATAGGTCGAGAGAATTTTGAGTAATCAATGTGACAGACAGTGATACATTCAATACTGCCTTGCACACTCTTGCCTGCATCTACCTGATCTAGGGTGTAATCATTAGTCCAACAGTCGCAAACGAGAGTTTCTATTGGACAAATTCAGGTATGTTTATCCCCGTTTCATTCCGCTTGCTTCCGTTTAAGAAACGTTTTTCAACAGAATCGGTGGAATGAATACACTCCTGATCACACGCAAACACAGTTCACTTTCATAGCAGCCACATAAAAACAGAATGATCACTTGGCTCACTGTACATATAACTACTTCTCGCAACGATCTACGTGCTCTCTACTTTTCACCTTTTCCCTTCGGTTGTGGACTTCAGTGCACAACACATCAGCTGTCGGTGACCAGGCAAAAAAAAACTTTTGAAACCTCCATATCATGATGGCTAACCGTTACACACAGCCTACATCGTTATCACATCATAGTTAACATAGCTAGCTACTAGAACTAATGCCTTAGTAAACCCGCTACAATCATGCCGTACAGTGTACAGTCAGAAAGCAGTTTAGCAGTTACACCAGTGGGACACAGTGGCATTAAATTAATGAAACAAAAGCTTACCTTGACTTGGAAGAGTTCTAGTGTTGGATAGCCATAGCCAGTTAGCTAACATAGAATGCCTCTCTGTTTGAGCCGGGTGTTTGAGTAGGCTAAACTAGCTAGCTGCATTCGCTAGCTAAGTGAAAGTTAAAAAAATACAACCAAATATAGCTATCTCTCTCCTGCTTGTTCTTCATTTTTGAAGAAATTAATTTGTTCAAAACTGTTCAAATTTTGTCTTTCTCTCTCTTTGAGTCAGCTACTCATCACATTTTCTGCACTGCAGTGCTAGCCAGCTGTAGCTTATGCTTTCAGTACTAGATACATTTTCTGATCCTTTGATTGGGTGAACAACATGTCAGTTCATGCTGCAAGAGCTCTGATAGGTTGGAGGATGTCCTCCGGAAGTTGTCATAATTACTGTGCAAGTCTATGGAAGGGGGTGAGAACCATGAGCCTCTTAAGTTTTGTATTGTAGTCAATGTACCCAGAGGAGGACCGAAGCTAGCTGTACTCTGGCTACACCATGGTGCTGCTGAGGCTACTGTAGACCTTCATTGCAAAACAGTGTGTTTTAATCAGTTATTTGTTGACATGTGAATATATTTAGTATAGTTTTTATCTTGCAAGGATCACTTTTTTAATGTTTCTCTATTTTTATGAAATTCACTGAGGAGGATGGTTCTCCCCTTTCTCCTCTGAGGGGCCTCCCCTGCTGGCAATACAGATTATGCATCTGTTGGTCACAGATACCTTTAAAAAAAGCAGGGGCGTGGATCAGAAAACCAGTCAGTATCTGGTGTGTCCACCATTTGCCTCATGCAACGCGACATCTCGTTCGCATAGAGTTGATCAGACTGTTAATTGTGGCCTGTCAAATGTTGTCCCACTCCTCTTTAATGGCTGTGCAAAGTTGCTGGATATTGGCGGGAACTGCAACACGCTGTCATACACGTCGATACAGAGCATCACCAACATGCTCAATGGGGTACATGTCTGGTGAGTATGCAGGCCATGAAAGAACTAAGACATTTTCAGCTTCCAGTAATTGTGTACAGATCCTTGCAACATGGGGCCATGCATTATCGTGCTGAAAAATGAGGTGATGGCGGTGGATGAATGGCATGACAATGGATCTCGTCAAGGTAATTCTGTGCATTCAAACCGTGATTCATCCATTGAAGAGCACACTTCTCCAGCGTACCAGTGGCCATCAAAGGTGAGCATTTGCCCACTGAAGTCGGTTACGGCGCCGAACTGCAGTTAGGTCTAGACCCTGGTGAAGGCAGGGAGCACGCAGATGAACTTCCCTTAGACGGTCTATGACAGTTTGTACCGAAATTCTTCTGTTGTGAAAACTCACAGTTTCATTAGCTGTCCAGGTGGCTGGTCTCAGATAATCCCATAGGTGAAAAATACGGATGTGGAGGTCCTGGGCTGGCATGATTACACGTGGTCTGTGGGTGTGAGGCCGGTTGGATGTACGTTGGAGGCGGCTTATGGTAGAGAAATTAACATTAAATTCTCTGGCTAAAGCTCTGGTGGACATTCCTGCAGTCAGCATGCCAATTGCACACTCCCTCAAAACCTGAGACATCTGTGGCATTGTGTTGTGACAAAACTGCATATTTTAGAGTAGCCTTTTATTGTCCCCAGCAGAAGGTGCACCTGCGTAATGATCATGCTGTTTAATCAGCTTCTTGATATGACACACCTGTCAGGTGAATAGATGATCTTGTCAAAGGAGAAATGCTCACTAACAGGGATGTAAACACTTTTCTGCACAGAATTTGAGATAAATCTATATTTTTTGAGTATAGAACGTTTCTCTGATCTTTTATTTCAGATCATAAAACATGTGACCAACACTTTACATGTTGCATTTATATTTGTGTTCAGTAAATGTACAGGTGGACTACAGATTTCCAAAGGCCAAGGCTGTCCAACCAGCATCAGTGAGGGATGGACCGTGACAATAGAGAGCTTCTCACAGCCAAGCGTTTGGCCTTGCTCCATCCTCTACTGTATGCCCCTGAATCATGATGGATAGGCATGACCTTTGACCAAATGAATTATTCACATTGGAATCATGCATGGTGATTTGTGTCTTTGTGCATCAGTGCCAAGTAAATTATTTAGCTGAAATGACTTGTATCATAGGGGAAAAACGGCAGGTTTTATAACATTATAAAATAGAGAATTTGTGGACATGAGCTGAGTATATTGTTTCCTTTTATACATTATCTGAACTCACAAGGACTGAGTAGTGTGAACTGTTGATCCCTGAACTGCAATGGGTGAGATTTGAGTTGGAACATCATTAGGGAAAGTGTTTTTGTGTGTATCAAATCTATATAAAATCACAACTGTCAAAAAGACCAACCTGGATTCCAGCACAATGCATTTGGTCTGAAAGGTCAATGAGAGACCATACGCTCATGACAAGGCAGATTCCAGCCCTACCAGTCAAACAGCGTGATATACAAGCCCATAGGAAATTCATCCCCATCCTCTCTCTCTCTCATTGGATCAATGAGTGATGTCATGCTCATGCCCTGGCACTCAGATGACTGTATTTACAAACAGGCCCCGGGGACTGGAGACGGGTGGTCACACAATGAGCCTGTGTCGACCTCCTGCCTCCCTCCATCTTTACTTTCATCAATCACGTCTGGTGCTCTTTGGCCCAGTGCTGTCTGAGAGGGACAAGCATGCTCATTGTGGTGTGGGGATCATTTTTTTATTCTTCTAAACGCCTCCTCATCGAGACAAACACTGGTGAATTCCATTGATATTAACCACACTTTAATCCCTCCCAACCAATCCTCCCACCCTATCAATTACTAGCGAGCCAAGTCAGCGACCCTCTCACAGCAGACAGGCAAGACCACATTCACTCCCCTTTCCACTGAGGTGGTTCAAAGCTCCAATCAACAACGCACATACCTGGCTTAGATTTGGATTTCGTAGGTGGTGGAACCGTCCTTACGTTTGATTGTTGTTTTTTGTTGTTGTTGTACCATGCCGCCTCCCATTCCCATTTAGATCTACTGTACGTCATTTTGCTCCCCTGCAACTGACCCCCTACACAAACAAACACACTGCACCAGTCTGAGGCTACTCTGTTGTTTTCAGTGGTTAACCCGTCAGTGTTGAATTACTATGACACACACTGTGCAGTATGTGTCCAGACCACATGTGAGAGCATTACATCAATCCCACTACAGGCCTTCTTCCTATGTCATTGGAGAGGGTCAGTGTGACGCCCCCGCTAGTCTAGCGACAGATATAATGTCACAGGACCCCGTTCACTTATTGATCAGTATTGGGAAATGCCCATTACCTTGAAACACAAGGTCACAAACAATAAGGGGGGTTCACTGGGCAGTGACCGCCACCACTGCATTGATCAATTCCCATCAATGTGACTCAAGAGGAGCTATCACTATTACATACAAAAGTATTCATTTACACTAGATGAAGAGAGAATGCTGGCCTCGACTTGACCTTTATCTGAACTCTACTGATTCTGTACTGGCAATACTGATGGCAGCGATATAAATGCATTTTCCTCAGAGTAGGCCCCCTAACAGGCGTAATTGCTGAACTCATTTGTATACTGGAGACAACAACAGATTCTAGCCACTGTAATCAAAGACATGTTTAGAGAGCCTGCTTTGTGCAGATTTTTTTGTATGCTGTAATTTACATAATTGGGGGATTTGAAAAGGAATATGAATGTCTTTTGCTTCTCGTCGTCTCCTCCAGATTGCTGGATCTGAGGAAGGAAGGGTTTGAGAAGAACTGCAGGAAGCATAAGCCACGCTGGGCAAGGGGAGGGGGAGGGGGAGGGGAAGAGAGGTGGCCGAGGAGGAAAGAGAGGTCCCGAAAGAGGAAGACAGCTCACAGATGACAGAGAGGAGCATCAGCACTGCCAGTTACCCAGAGCTCTTCCGTTCCGTTTGACGTAGTGCCTGATCCTCAGTGTATTGTGGTCAAATTATAATTATGACAACTTTCATAGCAACATTGATGATGTTCAGTTTAGTCAGCGTCCTCTGCTTTGTTTCCACTATAACCAGATGTGTGCTGGTGCATGTGTGTGCCCCCCCCCCCCCCCCACTCTGTCCCTGGTCTCCATGGTGTAACGGACTCATTTCCTGCTTACAAGGATTAGAGAAATTAAGCAAAAATAATTTCCCCTGCTGGGATTGCCTTAATGAACTCTGACTATGCATGGGCACAGCTCTCAGGGAGGGTACAGTTGGCTGGGATATGGTATAGCTCTTACCGCATGGTGTAGCACCACTGCCATGGGACCTGTTGGTGCCATGAAATGGCGTCATTATTTGCTGTGCTGGTCCTTTTGAGGTCATTTTCTGGTGCCTAGTCTTCTATCACGGTCCTGTTTTGGTCCTGTATTCACTTCAACTTCCCCCATGAGCCCTTGCCCCTCAATGTGGTGGATGACATCATAGGTTACAGTAATAACCTGCCCAAAACTCTAACCACAGTGGCTGCACCAGGGACACCAAACAATGGAGCCGAGAGCCCAGAGAGGCTGGGGAGAAAAGTCCTGCTGTAATTATGACATTGGGGGTGACCTAACTCTAAGGTTTTCCCCTTTCACTGGGCACAAAAGTGCAGTACAGGTCAATACCTTGCTCTTTTTGCCAGATGTAAATGACCTCATTCATTATAGACCACTATCGGGATCCCTGGCCAGCCAATCAGACCTTGCCTGGTGGATGTAGGAGACAGAGGCTTAGAGACAGGAAGACTATTGTATCCACTTACTGTAGGCCCACAGTCATGTTCCCTTTCAACCACATCTCTAGCCCAAGTTCTCACAGTCATACAATGTACTCTACCCTCGGATGTTAGCAGGACTGCATGAATAGGTTCTGTAAAGAACAAGATTTCCCATGCAGCAAATGTTTATACTGCGATACTGCGTTGGCGTATGTATTTATATACAGTAACCACGCATGTGTTCGTATTAGCTGAATTCGTTTAACAGACCATGTGATATTAGGACTGAGAGAATTCGACGTTCTGGCCCAGCTCCCACAATGCACTGTGCCAGTCGTGTTGGCTGACCTTCTGGTGGACTCACATTAAGTGGGAGTTTGAACTTGATGGAGCGAGCAGTCAGCAGGACTGAAGCACTCCCCCACCCAGGGCTAAATTATACCAAACTACCCAGGGTTAACAAGGCATCTAATGGAGGGGTTACTGTAGTCTAGTCCTCCTCCATGTGTCCCTACCGTGTGTGTGTGTGTTTACCCGTATACCTATGCGTGTGTACTTGTTTGTGCGCGCCTGTCCTCACTGTCTCCCCAAGGCTTTTGAAAGCCTCCTGCGCTGGGAGTATCGCATTGTCTGGCTCTGCTGGTTCAGCGCACGCTTGACAGTTTTATGGGAGAACGCAGAGCAGACAGGGGCGCTGGCGGCAGGGCGGGGTGGAGAGGGGGTGTCTGTCTGATTGTCTGGCTTTAGACAGGCGGATATGAGGAACGTGTGTGTGTCTGATCACCGCTCGGTGTGTCCGCGGAGAGTTAGAGAGATGCTGGCTGGCGAGGGGTGGGGGTAGTGTGGGGGGTGGGGTGGGTGGGGGGGGGAGGGTAGTGCGTCTTTATTAAAAGCTCTATGTCTACTGCTGCAGGTTGAGGTTATGGCAGACGGGGCCAATTCCTTTGGCTCAGAGAGGCAGATCTGCCGGTGGTGGTGGTGTTGGGGGGGGGTTGATTATAGAGTCACGGCGGCTGTGAGAGTGCTGCGTCTACATCCCTGTGAATACGAAGCGGCAGGCAGACAGTGACCTGGAGGTTAGGCGGGTTTAGAAGACACGTAGACAGACCAGGGCCTCTGACAGATTATCAGCCTCACTCCTACCATATCTTATCTCTGGACCAACGACACAGATAACAGAACATATACAAGAGGGGAACAATTGTTAAAGCCAGGAGACACGGTTGACATTTTTACATCAAACATGATGGACGGAGGCTATTATGAAGAGCTTTTTGACGTGAGCACCTATTGACATAGCTCTGGGACGAACGACTGACCAGACATTCAGAAAAGAAGGGGGTAAAGGGGGTATCTCTGTCTGTCTTGCAACCTGACCCTGGTCCTAAAATGGGTGTGTGGTCATCCTGGGAGAGGCATAGTGATGAAGACCAGGTCTGGTGTGTGTGTGTGTGTGTGTGTGTGTGTGTGTGTGTGTGTGTGTGTGTGTGTGTGTGTGTGTGTGTGTGTGTGTGTGTGTGTGTGTGTGTGTGTGTGTGTGTGTGTGTGTGCTGGAGGTATGATTTCATGAGCTCATCGTAGTGAGTTGCGTGCTCAGTGAGTACATTTACATGCACACGAATAATTTGACACTCAACCGATGATGGCATTAGGCCGAGTATGGCATTTTCGCATACAAACTTTACATGTCCGAACTCAAATAGACTTCGCAAAAATAACATGGCCGCCGTGGTGGAACGTTTGTTTTGATTGGCTATCTTCTGCACGTATCTAAGTCCAATCAGATGGTCCGTGTAAACAGGATTATTAGCAAAATCGTTCTTCTCGCAAAGCATGTAAATGTTTAAATCACACTATTATATTCATCTGACTATTCACAATTATCATATTGTTGTGTGCATGTAACCGTACTCAGTTCAGCACATCCGTGTGTCATTGTGTGACAGCTGTAATGTAGAACTGTCCGATGAGACAAACAAGGGAAAAACAAGGCAGGATACATACAAACGCAAACTCTATTACTACATACTCTGACCTTACATGTTGTTTACATGTGGTTGAGCGTTTCCGTGCAGTTTATTCAGAGTCCATTTGGACCTGTGTATGCCCAGCTTGGATGTCAGTCCTTTAAAGGGGCAATCTATGATCGCTAGAGTCGTTTTGAATTTACCCATTGATTCTTGAAGAATAGAACTTATGTAATGTCTCGTGAGCTAAGATCAACTGTTCTACCCCGTCAGAACTCAAAATATACGTTTATTTTACTCCGATGCCTGGAAACAATGTAAATGTAAACAAACACCATATACCCTGGAAACATGGTAAAAACAATTATTTTGGTCCCGTGAATGGTCAGTCCTTGTATCCATAGCTCTGTTAATGAATTGGAGAGTGATTACATTTCTCCAGCCCCATTCCTCAGCTGCTTACCAAAGAAAAGCTGGCTGGGTGTCTGCTTGGTCGTTGTTTGAACTACAGATTACCCTTTGAACTAAGAGACAGTCTCCTGACGGGATCTCCCGAGCGTTTCCCAGAACTTAGAAAGCCTTAGTGAGGAATCCATGGCATGTCTCCTGGACTATGACATAGAGCGGAGAGATAGAGGGGTGCCTGGGAGTGCCCATTCCAAAGGTATGATCCATATCCCTGTTCCAGAGAGAGGGAAAGTCCGCCAACACACAGATATAAGGGATGTTGGGGGGGGTCTCTGTGTGGTCCAGTCCATGGGGCCAGAGCGTCTAACACCTTTAGGTTGTCAGAGGTCAGTACCAGGGCTTCTGTCCTATCTGACAATGAACAGAGCACCAGTCATCCTGCCAAAGTAGAGCTCCTGTATCTATAGGTCTGCTCTCACTGTCATGGTGACAGATAGGTTAGATAGTCCTATTAGGACAGAAAGAGACTCAGCGTAGCCTCAGAGAGCCCCCCCCCCCCCCCCCCACAACAGGGCATGTCCAGTACACACAGCCAGAGCAGGTTTGCGTGCCCCTGATATTTCAAGGAAACACGCCTGGCCCAAACGAACCTGTAATTAGCAGAGAATGCAGTGCACGGTGTGTTGTATCCCTGAGTGGGTTTCTATCTCCACCTAGCTCAAAGGGTGCATGACAAGAGTGGATTAAGCAGAGTGGATAGAATAAATAGGTCTATAAATCTGCCCTGGCTGTCTCCTGTGGCGAGGAGGGGGAGGGACGGGGGACGGGGACGGGGGGGTAGCTATCTGTTTGCATTCCAGAGTGGCACACAACAACACAATCAACACATACCAAGCCAGCCCGCAAGGCAGGGGAATCAGACAGGAGAGTGACGGGCAGAGAGGTGCCAAAGATGGCACCGTGCTCTCCCAGGGGAATGTCGTTTAACTGTCCTCAAGCACGCATTCTCTCTCTCTCTCTCTCTCTCTCTCTCGCTCTCTCCTTCTTGTGCCCTGTTTGTCTATCATTTCCGTTCTAGCAACAACACTCACTCACTCACAGATTCACTCAGTGTTGCTCTCACTTCCACCACCGTTCCCCCGTGAGGTTCTCAGTGCCACCGTGCTGAAGTAGACACAGCAGTTTTATGATCTCAATCGGTCTTCCACTCTTCTCTCCTCCCTTCCAATGCAAGCCTATAGGGGAGGTATGGTGCAACTCTTGTCATTTGTCTGGCTTATCTGGCCTTCCGAAGTCCTTTCATCCGACCTCTCTCTCTCTCTCCCCCTCTAATCCTCTCCATCTCTCTGCTGATATAGTGCTTTTTGAGGAGTGCTGCTGCGAAAGATACCCAGACTCCTCTTTTCTTGTGGGGAGCAGACTTGGATACTTGTTTATACACAGCTAATCCATCCTTCTAATTCTCTTCGATGCCAGTCAATAGAGATTATGGCCAGTACACACATTTTGCAATTCAAAATGGCACTTTTTAAATGCACTGCACACGGTTCTCTGCATAAGACACAACAATCGACATAAAGTCACGTTTGCCATTTCAAAACACTGCCATTGGATACTTGTTTAGACACAGCTAATCCATCCTTCTAATTCTCTTCGATGCCAGTCAATAGAGATTATGGCCAGTCAATAATAATTATACACTGCCTTAGCTTATCTACGTTCTGTCCATATTACACGTTCTGCAGATGGAATCCCCGCTCGCTCAGACAAAGTAACCGTCCTACCTTCCAGATACAGGTCTCATGGCACAGTCGGAGCACAGCGCAACTATTCAATCATCAAGTGCCCTGGAATGGAACGGGGGCAGGAGTGCATGTTGAGGTGAGAACTGGACCAGACTCTCTCACCCTGCAAAGGCTCCTTTATTCTGGAACGGATATGTGGGGGGAAAAAGATGACTTCTCATTAAAACCAAGGAGAAGAAGGGAGGGGAAGAGTGACAATGCCAGCATCTGCATGGCATAAATGAAATGACAGGCTTTTGAGGTAAAGAGGGATAGTCTCTATATTACTCTTCCTCCTTCTCTCCATCTGTGGTACATCTCCTCCACAATACATTTGACAGTGTCCCATCTGGATCCGATCTGAGGAGACTGGATTCTTCTGAGGGTGCGCGGTGGCTCTCAGCTGCAGACCTTTACTACCTTACTGCTGACTTCAATGGCACCGTTTCAAAGAGCCAGCTGGGTGAAGGCAGGGACATGCGTGCCCAATGCTGTCCTGTGGGTCACAGAAGTATCAGGTATCAGATGAGGGGCTCTAAAGGAACAGATGAGATGCAATGTAGAGGGAGGGAGTGAAGGAGCATGACAGAATGACAAACGACGGGGAGAGATGGGGAGGAACACTGAGGAGATGAAGAGAGAAGTAGATGCTGACATGAAATGAGAGCGTGGCAGGCATTGAAAAGCCCCTGACAGGGCTGAAACCACAATTGCCCTCATTGCTTTGAGCGTGCAGCCACTGTAAACAAAGCCCGGGACGTGAGTCTCTGTTTGGCATGTGCATCTCTCTCTCTCTCTCTCTCTCTCTCTCTGTACTTTATACAAGGCCCTCTGCACCCTACCTCATCTGGGTGGGGGAAAAAAATGACTCCATCTACAGAGCACCACCTTCTCAGGGCTCTCCCTTCCTGGGTGACCCGCTCTCTGGGCAGTGTGCGCTCCAGATGCTGCCTGGCTGCTCCGCTCGGGGTCTCCGGGGCTGGTGCCCAAGCAGCTGCAGTAGGATCACCAGACATCACGGGCAGAGAATGTCTGACTAATCTCCTCTCCGGGCACCGAACAGACAGTGTGCTGCTGCTGAGTCTGTGGAGTGACTCTCTGTAAACACACAGGTCTAGTGCTAACCCTCACACACACACACACACACACGGCGAGAAGCGAGCACACACCTATCGAAGTTATCTGCTTAGGATGTTGTCTGTTGTTTTCACCTCGGAGAGAGAGAGAGAGAGAGAGAGAGAGAGAGAGCGAGAGCGATGGAGGGAGATGGAGAAAGAGAGAGAGAGAGCGAGAGAGAGAAACAGATAGACAAAGAGACAGAGAGCGAGATAAACAAAGACAGATAGAGGGAGCGATTGCAGCAGTAAAGGCGTTTGTCATGGACATGGTGAATGGCATGTGAGCAAGCGTGGAATCTGTTGCCATGGCCCCCTATACTAAGACATTGAACAACATCAGTTGCCTAGATGAACTACAAAACAAATTGATTATTTTCACCAAACCCAATGGTATTTTGTGGCTCGGCCATTGTTTTGACGGGTCACCAAGCAATCTTCCCAACACTAAACGCACCATTACTTCCCTGGCCCAGTCGCATGCACATTGTGATAGCTTCTTTATGGAGAGGCCGTGTGTTTGCCACCTTATGACGTGAGCAGTAAGATTCCCTCACGGTGCTCTCCTCTTCAACTCAATCACACCATGTCATTGTATAGCCTTTCCTCCTTATTACCGTAACGGGTTTGGCATCAGTCGGACCACGGTCTGGTTCTGCTCACTCAATCACTTAGGGTTCCAACACACACCTGTTCTATATACAGGCTTACTGAGTGTATCACACACACGTGCTTGCGCAATAACTAAACACACACACCCACCCACATAACGACACAAGCATGCACATAACCACACACACGCACGCACGCACACACACACACACAAACACACACACGCGCGCGCACACACACACACACACACACACACACACACACGCACACATGCACACACACAGTGTTACAGGTTACACAATCAGAGGGTGTGTTTACAGTTTTTTCCAATTGCACAGCACAATTATTTAAACTGACACACAGAGAGCAAAACCTCTTCTCAAGTCTCCAAAAGTCTAAACACATTTTCTGCTTTACACACATTTTGCAATTCAAAATGGCACTTTTTAAATGCACTGCACACGGTTCTCTGCATAAGACACAATCTGACATAAAGTCACATGTTTGCCATTTCAAAACACTGCCATTCAAAATGACACTACATGAGCTAATTGGCCAATACATGTGCCACCTGGCCAAACACCTCAATGGTTAATTGTTACCACTTCAATCAGGAAGTAAGCACTATGAAAAGACCACAGGTGAGCACCTTTTGTTTTACAACAACAACGGAAGCCGTTGCAGAGAGAGGAAGAGGAAGAGGGAGGGTGAGAATGAGAGGGGGAGGAAGAGTGAGAGGTAGGGGTAGAGCTGGTAGAGGAGTTCATGGCCAAACAAGACAACAACTTTCAAATGAAATCAGAGCAACCTTATTTGATCATGTCATCAACCATGGGCTGACAATGCGAGAGGCTGGACAGAGAGTGCAGCCCAACTTGAGGGGTTTTACTGTCGCCTGTGTCATCCGGACATTTAGACTGGAGTACAGGTATGTAACCAAAATTTCTTTCACACTATGTAGTACACCCCATGTCATAGTGTATCAGTTGGGTGACACCTGTTTACTTCATGAATGGCTGATGTCATACACTAACTGCACAAATTTCCTGTAGAATTTACTCTACTGTGGGGGAAATATCTTTAGGCTGCATTGTCCAAGCCCTATATTTTAGTTTTTTTGTTTTTCTAAAGGCCTGAGAGACGCAACCATGGTGGAGGAAGGGGCCAAATGTTCACCGGGGTACAGGAAGCTGCCATTGTAAACTTGGTTTTGGAAAATAATGAAATCAGATTACGAGAAATTCAAAGCCACATCATCCAAGACAACACCATATTCAACAATATTCAACGAGTCAGTCTGTCCACATTGGCTCGCATTCTCAAGCGAAACCAAATCAGAATGAAACAACTTTATAAGGTGCCGTTTGAGAGAAACTCTCAAAGAAACAAAGAGGTCAGACGAGCATATGTGGATGTAAGTACAATATTGACTGCAGTACACTACACGCAACATTGTTTCCCAGTGTACTGGATAACACCATATTGACTGCTTTTGTTCTTTGTTTTCAGGGAGTACTGGAAATGGATGCTCATGCAATCCCACATGAGTTCATCTTTATAGATGAGGCTGGGTTCAACCTAGCAAAGACCAGAAGAAGGGGGAGAAACGTCATTGGCCACAGAGCCATTATAGATGTTCCTGGCCAACATGGTGGGAACATCACAATGTGTGCTGCCATCTCCAATACGCATGGTGTCCTCCACCGTCATGCCAACCTTGGACCATACAACACAGCCCATATTCTCACATTTCTGGAGAGACTCCATAACATTCTCATACCACCAGAGCGTATGAATGAACCATCAAAGAACCCGGTATGTTGTAGTATGGGACAACGTGAGCTTTCATCGTGCAGCCCCAGTCCAAAACTGGTTTGCTGACCACCCACCATTTCTCGTGCAATACCTCCCACCATACTCACCATTTCTGAACCCCATAGAAGAGTTATTTTCGGCATGGCGGTGGAAGGTATACGACCGGCAGCCCTTTGTGTGCATGCCTCTTGTGCAGGCTATGGAAGAGGCATGTGATGAGATTGATGTGGGTGCGATTCAGGGATGGATAAGGCACTCAAGGCGCTTCTTCCCTCGATGTCTGGCAAGGGAAGATATTGCCTGTGATGTGGACGAGGCGTTGTGGCCAGACCCAGCTGTGTGGCAAGATGCTAATTATTGTTCTTGACTCTTTTTTTTCTATATATTTTTTTCTGCACATTTTTTCTGCAATTTTCTTTTTCAGTTTACTGTTTTTTTGTGAGTATATTTTTGTTCAGTCCAATGTAAATATATCTGCTGTGCATATGTTGCACTGACTTGTTTGGTGAAAAATAAAATGTTTCAACAGCATGTGTGTGTATCTGCAAATATTTCTGTGCATCTGAAGAATTTTCTACAATTTGAACTATTTTAGTATTATGGCAAAGCATACTAAAGATGAGAGTGCTTTTCATTATGCCCAACAGTGTGTAGTTGGTTAGACAAACATCTGGTGATATGAATGAAGTGTGTGCCATTTCGTGCAAACGTTTGATTTTGATAATGCTTCATGTAGTTTTGGTTGCAGTGCTTCATTTTGCAGGATATATGAGGTATTGTGCAGTTTGGGTGTGCGGTTTTGTGAATTGTGTTAGGTATTTTGATAAAACCAGCCAAGTTTGCAAAATTGTGTTTTAGCAATTGGGAAAAACTGTAATAGACGCTTGGTCTGTTGCCCTTCGTGTTCCAGGCTGATCCCTGGTGTAGGGTGGTGAGGCTTGTGTTTAATGTGACATGGGGTTCTGAGGGGGAAGACTTACCTCCTCTCTCCTAAACATAGACCTCAGATTAAACAGGGTTGTATAGGGTTTTACTACACAGAGGAGACGGAGCCGACATCATAAAACCCACACAGGTCTACCACGTATTTCCTCATCTGGAGCCCTTTGTACTTTAAACGGTGTAAACACTCAATTACTCTGACAGATTACAACGTCCGTGCGGCCTTCCGGTTAATCTGGGACTTCATAAAAATGTGGTATGTCGTGGTAATATTAGGGAAAACACAATCTGTGTAATATGAAACATGCTACCGTCGCTGTTCGTGAACTTCCAATGCGGTTGTGAGGTCCGTTGTTGGAACTAGAGTTAGAATTCAGGGTCCACAGGACTCTGTTGCCCTGGCAACAAGGGCAGAACTTTCTCTCAGGGAAAAGAGTGACCCGGCTGGATCATGTGACCGTAACGGAGCCACTTCCTCTGACCCGGGACTGTATACGAACACACAAGCGTGGGGAACAATAATTCTCTGAGGAGGAAAACGCTACAGATGTACTGAGGATCACTGGTGACCACCATGACTACAATCAACATTCATCATCCTCCCTTGAACCCCTTCTAGTGTCGTTTCTCTCCTGTGCGTGCAGACCGTCACGCATGCCTGCATGTTGAGCCAGGGGGACTTGAGTAAGCGTGGTGCTGAGGTGGGTGTTTTTACTGCGGGCCACGCCAGCAGAAACAGAGCTGGTGCCCCACTGAGACGCAGACTGTTTACAAGGTAACAATCACCTCGCTGCCCTAAAGCAGGTGGAGTCTAATCATGAGCAAGCATGGGCCAGATGTCACAGCTTGCAAAGCCACGATGCCTAAAAAGCCAAGAGGGACACAAATGTCAGTACATATGTGAATTTCCCTCGACTTACCCATTTCATCATGCAATCTAGACATAAGCAATTAGGACTCCAAAGAAAGTGTTTTGAGCTGTCATTTAGGCCACAAACGGATAGAAAGCCATCTAATGTTCCCATTCCATATGTGCACTCTGTGTGCTCAGAGTCTAACATACACTCCACATGCATGTGTAGTTTATGAGTAATGGGTGGGTCCTGCTATGAATTGAGACATTTCTCCCTTTACTTTGTTTTTGCCAAGTGCCCAAACATATTATGCTATACCAGATGTTCTGCCTATTACACCACTACCTCACTTTTTAACACTAAGAGGGTCGGTCCATTCCTGTCACACTCCAAATTCTGACTAGGAGTTATGAGATAGTAAGTCATTTTTATGGGATAGTAAGTCTGGATCATGGATATTGAATAGACCTGCAGGTCGACACTATTTAACGGGGTAATCTGGGATCCAAACAATATAAAAAAGTGTTTTCAACGCCACTTCGATTGGTAAACAGCTGAAAAATGGGGCAGAAGAAATGTAACCACTCTCAAACTCATAGACGCAAGAACTCTCACATATGGATGCAAGGACTGACCATCCATGACATCAAAATGACAGTTTTACCGTGTTTTGAAGCAAAACAATGTTTGTCTAAAATTACATTGTTTACAAACAATGGAGTAAAAAGCATATATTTTGGGTTCTGATGGGGTAAGGCCGTTGCTCATGGGGCATTTCTAAGTTGTATTCTTAAACAATCAGTGGCTATATATGAATAATTTAAAAGTTAAAAAAAATGAATGTGCCAATCCCAGATTGCCCCTTTAATGAATTGAATTGAATGAATCAATTAATTAAATCAGATGTCAACCAGATGTCATCAAACAGGCACCAACTCACATCAACAAAACTCTCCAACCATTCATATGGAACAATATCACCACAAACTTTCTCTCTCTCTCTCTCTCTCTCTCTCTCACACACACACACACACACCCACACACAATGTGTGATTTATGTGACAATGACTTACTATCTCATAATTATGACTTAGTATCTCATAATTATGACTTACTATCTCATAATTATGACTTACTATCTCATAACTCGTAGTCAGATTTTATTGTCTTGGTGGCGGGAACAGGCTTCCATACGGTTAGACAAAGACAGACATGAAGAAATAGAAAGTGCAGTTAAGGGGACAGGATAAGGATATACCATTTGCAACTTTTTTTCAGAATGTTAGGTACAAACTTACTGCTTGTATATATGGTAGGTACAGTAGCAGAGCAACAGGTGGTATGTGCAGTATGTAGGCCTAACAGGTGTGTGTGTGAGGTTAATAACAGGGTTTGCTTCTAGCCGTGGTTAGGTATTGCTGGTAATAATTAGTCCACTGCTCAGGGGAGCAGCCAGTATAAGTAAGCTAATTTAACAACGCCAAGGCCAGGTCTCAATTCTAGATAGAGGTCGGGAAATGATTTGAGCTCAGCAGGTTCAAAGCCCTGACAAGGCTTACGAGGAATGTATTAGTGGAGCTACAGAGAGGGCTGCCGCGTTAGGCCACAATATGGAGCCATTTTGCGACGGTACCACTAAGGGATTCCTTATAGACCCATGGTTTGTTATCTTGCGCTGTCACGTGTCATTAAAACGGCCTGTTTATTCATGTTCCGATGAGAGCTTGCATTTACTGTGCCTGCAAAAAGTAGTCACACCCCTTGACTTATTCTATATTTTGTTCTACAGCCTGAATTCAAAATTGTTTTTTTTAAAATGATCTCGCCCATATACATACAAAACCCCATAATGACAAAGTGAAAACATGTTAAATTGTTTTTGTTGCCAATTTATTGAAAATGAAATACAGAAATATCTCATTTAGATAAGTATTCACACCCCGCATCGATACATGTTGGAATCACCTTTGGCAGCGATTACAGCTGTGAGTTGTTCTGGGTTAGTCTCTAAGAGCTATGCACACCTGGATTGTACAATATTTGCCCAGTTTTCGTTTCAAAATTCTTCAAGCTCTGTCAAATTGGTTGTTGATCATTGCTAGACAATCATTTTCAAGTCTTGCCATAGATTTTCATGCCAATATAAGTCAAAACTGCAACTCGGTCATTCAGGAACATTTACTGTCTTCTTGGTAAACAATTTCAGTGTAGATTTGGCTTGTGTTTTAGGTCATTGTCCTGGTGAAAGGTGAATTAATCTCCCAGTGTTTGGTGGAAAGCAGACTGAATCAGGTTTTCCTCTAGGATTTTGCCTGTGCTTAGCGTCATTGTTTATTTTTTAACCTGAAAAACTCCCCAGTCCTTAACAATTACAAGCATACCCATAACATGATGCAGCCTCCACTATGCTTGAAAATATGGAGAGTGATACTCAGTAATGTGTTGTATTGGATTTGCCTCAAACATAACACTTTGTACTCAGGATAAAAAGTGAATTGCTTTGCCACATTTTTTGGAGTATTACTTTAGAGCCTTGTTGCAAACAGAATGCATGTTTTGGAATATTTATTGTATTCTTTACAGGCTTCCTTCTTTTCACTCTGTAAATTAGGTTAGTATTGTGGAGTAACTACAATGTTGTTGATCCATCCTCAGTTTTCTCCTATCACAGCCATTAAACTCTGTAACTGTTTTAAAGTCACCATTGACCACATTGTGAAATCTCTGAGCAGTTTCTGGCAACTGAGTTAGGAAGGACACCTGATATTCAATCTGTTTTAAAAAATATATATGTTTACCTTCTACCAAACCTGTGTGTACCCTTTTTGAAAGGCATTGGAAAACCTCCCTGGTCTTTGTGGTTGAATCTGTGTTTTTAAATTCAATGCTCGACTGAGGGACCTTACAGATAATTGTATGTGTTGGGTACAGAGATGAGCTAGCTATTCAAAAATAATGTTAAACACTATTATTGCACACAGTGTGTCCATGCAACTTATTATGTGACTTGTTAAGCACATTTTTACTACTGAACCTATTTAGGATTGTCATAACAAAGGGGTTGAATACTTTTTGACATTTCAGCTTTTTATCTTTTATTTATTTGTAAACATTTCTAAAAACATCATTCCACTTTGACATTATGGGGTATTGTGTGTAGACCAGTGACAAAAAAATCTAAATTTGATCAATTTTAAATTCAGGCTATAACACAACAAAACATGGAAAAACAGAAGGGGTGTGAAAACTTTCTGAAGGCACTGTAAATATTTGAATATAGAAATCTAAGTGAATAGGATTGTGAATCTACAGTATATTCTCTGTGTCATGATTTGGATATAGGTTACTACTGTATAGAAGGGCACCTGCTCTGACCAAACGACTGTACTTGTTTCCTCTCATTGCTGTAGTATTTGGGCTGTTGCTGCCAAATCTCCCTCCCATTTTCCCATGGTCCATGTTTCCTGGGCCCTGGTCACAGACTGCGATCTTAGCTCAGGGACAGTTTGAAGAAGGGGTGTGACCATTGTCAGAATATAGTTTGTTTGTTTACTGAAGTCCTCAATTGGGAATTTTACATTATGGTGGACACAATAAATCATGATCCCACAGCTTCTGTATTGGTGGAGTGCCAAGCATCAAAGCACATCATTAAAAAAGGTCATTGAGATAGTTAATCAAATGCAGTATCACTTTGGACTAGTAGACATCTTTGTTTTTAGAGCATTTTATTGTGTACATGTCCAGCATGGATCGTTAACACACTCAACAGGAGGTGAACACACAACACAAATGTATAAAATCTTCACTTTCTACAGCAAAATAAAATAAAAACACATACGGAATGTTATTAAAAGTACAAAAAATAAATCCTACGAAGTTCAACGAAAAATTCGGAGAAAAACGACACATAATTAAACAAACTAAATGAATATTCAAAAATAATCATGATAATCATACAAACAAATGAACTTTTTATTTTCATCCCATCAATGTTAATAGGCGTGGTGAGGTTTAAAAAAAAAAAAAACTCACTGAAGCATTACCCGGGTAGTAACTTTCACACAACATTGCTGTAAAGTTTTTAAAACATTTGTGAGATGTAATGCTGCGTTGCCATAGCCTGGTAGGCTTTTAGTTGCCTGGTTTTCCAAGGATCTGGGAGGAGTAGTCCACTAAGTCAGTTGAGAGTTAATAGCATGTGGTTTCAGTTGTTCAAGCTCAGCTGAGTGAGTAAGGTGAGATGCACTCTGGGATAGGGATGCGCGCCCACTGAGTGTGTGTGGAGCTGAGACGTCGAGACTCAACTGAAGGGCATCGATCATTTCCCCCACCAACCTCTGGATCTGACAGACATCAGACAGGGGATTGAGACATCGAACGCGGGGATCAAAATGAACCCCTTTCTCTTGACATGTCTTCCGTGTCATCTTTCTAACATATCTCTCTTTTTCTCCACAAAGAGCGGTCTGGCATCCTGTGTGGTTGTTGATTGCAACGGATAACAAAACCATTTTGTCAAGCTAGTGGTTAACTGCGAGACATGATATGAAGCAACTGTACAGGATGCCTGTGAAATGCACTGGCCACAAACAACAACTAGCGGAATACATAGAATGAACATAGTCTGCTGGGTTCCTCTCTATCTTGGATATAAAACATCAGACCGCCTTGGCTGCTCTGCTCCCTCCCTGGCCATGACAGAGTTGCGGGGAGGGACAGAGTGGGATTGTGGGAGGAAGGAAGCTTCCGGATCCTGGCCTAGGGCTCAGCCTGCCTTCCTGCAGGGCCGGAGCAATGACAGCATGGAGGACAATGCTGCACTTTGTGAGAGAGCCCATTGTTACAGTCCCCCCGGGGCCAAGGCTGGGCCTAGACGGGCTGCAGAAGAGTAGAGTGGTGTTCAACAGAGAGAGAGAGAGAGGAAGTAGTGATACTGTAAAGCTAGGGTAAAGTTATTAAAACTCACACCAAACACCTACACACAGAGTGTTGATACCTCAATCAATCCCTGACATAATATTTCAGAACTGTATTTTTCTTAACTGTATTTTTCATAACTGTGTTTTTCATTGCTGTATTTTTCATTGCTGTAGTGTTCCAAACAATTCTCATGAATAACAAAAGAAAAAAGGAAAACAAACAAAGCAGTCTTGGAGTCAATCCCAGAGTGCCCTTATAAAGGCTCTAGTTTACTTCAAGCAGGCATATCCTTTGTGAAATTTCCCACATTTCCGTTGCATCTGCTTGAGCTAGTTCTTAGGCAGGCATCGTCGAGGACTACAGTGTCTTATCGGGGAGATGTCTCAGACCCCCCGAGAAACAGTTGGAAAATAAATCCACACTAAGAGATAGACATACTAGGGACACAAACAGCCACACAGGCCACAAAGGTCTGGGACTCGCAGTGATAAGTCTACTCCATACAGGCACAAAGATACTAGCTATCCCAGATAAAGAGAGAGCGAGTGAGGCATGGACTGTGTCTCAGACGAGGAGTGAGCATTTTGTCCAGATACCTTCCAGGCCCGCTGATGGTGATTTCTCAATTGATTTGGACAGGACGGGTGGGTGCATGGGGACAGGTGGGGGAGTCAGGGGAGAGAAGAGAGAGGGAAGGCTTTTACCTCTGATTAACTCCCCTCTCAACCTCGCAGCACAATGAGAGGGCAACGGGAGGAGGCAGTCTCCTAGCAACCCCATCGAGCGGGATCCATCACTGACACACGCAGGACGTCTCATGACAGTGATTCCTCTCCGCTGTCAATAATATTTATAATAGCCCTTTTAACTGGCCTTCCCCCATCGCAGTGATATTATGGAAGCATCTCACGCATCCTCTGTGCACCTGCCCCACCCCCGTCGATGCCTCAGACAGACATGTTCATCACAACTACTGTTTGACAGATGGTAAACAGTGAAACCTGTCCGGTATCTGAGTATAAAATGACTTATCTCTACCTTATGGCAAGTCCTTCCTCAGTATCTTTTGGGCTGCTAGTAAATCTACCAGACGTATGCATACTGTACACAGGCCTTAGTGGTCGAAGACAAGAGCATAGGGAATACATAACAATGTGAGAAATAAAGAAGTCACATACACTGCATGCTACTATTTCCCTTTGGTATCAGAATAGACTCCACCGTTCCTTCTCTGGAGCTAGTGAATGTGGGTCATGTGATACAGTGCCAATAATAATCCTTACAGGAAGAACCCCGCCGTGAGCTCCTCTCCCTCACTCCCCCTACCGCCCTACTCAGTTGTAGGAAGGGACCTCTGGTCTCTCACTCAGCCTGCCTCGCAGCCTTCCCAACCCCCTTCCAACAATCACCAACATCTGGGTAAAACAATCCAGGAACAGACTGTAAGCCTTCCCAAACACTTAACAGATAAGGTTTCTGTCTTTGAACTCCCTGTGTAGATCTCTAGCCTCTCTAGCCTCCCACGCCCTCTCTTGTTCCCCTTCTCCCTCTCTGGTAAAGTCTGTCAATCCGTTTGGACCTCTCAGAAAATGAAAAGAAGCCTGCTTTGGTACAGAGAAGGCCTAAGATTCGAGGCTGGGGGTTAACAATATTTTAAAACACCTGCTATTTTTAAATGAGAGGATTAGCTGACATTTCCTGAGTATGTTCAGAGGAATAGTTCTCTAGAACAAGCTCAGCGAGAGAGAGTTAGGGAGAGAGAGAAAGAGAGAGAGAGAAAAAAGCCCTCCAATCTATTTAAATCTAGGGGAGTAGGGTATTACAGAGAGAGGGCTCATTGTGTGGTGCATTACTTGAATTATATTTATTAAAACATTTCAGGAGGCTGAAGTATAGTTTGTTCCAAGTATTTCTCAGATGAAAAGTGTTAGTCAATCTCTTACCCACTGGGCACAGACGCTATTTCAAACTCTAGTTTGATTTAATTTTGGTTGAGTTGTCAACGAAGTTCAATTCAACATGAAATCAACAAAACATTTCAGCATGTCATTCCCAGCTAGCACATAACGTTCTGAGAATCATATTTCTTCAAGCTTGGTGAGAGCGTGGTTGTCCTAAGGTTATTTTGCATAAAACCTTCCCACAATGTTCTGGGAATGGTGCAGGGTACCCAGCAAGCACATAACGTTCTGAGAACCATATATTTCTTAGGTTGGAATGTCAGTACTGTTTCCTATAGGTTTCCTCATGGTTCTATTTAAAGTGATGTTCTCCAATTGTTCAGAGAACGTTAAGAAACAAAGTTCTTCTGTGGGAATTTCAGTACTTCAGCATAACGTTTTCTGCAGGTTTCCTCATGGTTCTATTTAAAGTACTTTTCTCAGAAACATTAAGAAAATGTTCCATAAAATCCCACAAGAAAACATTAGTAATGTTCAAAGAACGTTCTAAAAAATGTTATTTAAAAACATATACATTCCGTTCTCAGCATCAATGGACTAAGTCCATGGATAGAGAGCAGAATACCATAAGTTCCTAAGAAGGTGAATTTCCATGTGTCCTATCTGTGGTTGGAGTTCAAAACAGTTAACCTAAGCTAGCAGTAGTATTAAAAGTCTTATTCCCAGAACTTTATTTAATTACCTTCAAATAACCTATAATTTCCACCTCAGAACATTAATAAAACCTCACAGGACAACTTTCAGGGAACCATAGTAAAATGTTCTCACAACCTCCCTGCAACCGAAAAATTAACATTCCCAGAACAGGCAAAATGTTCACTTCCATTCTCAGAACGTTTAAAAGACATTCCGTTTTACTATTCAGGAAACGTATGGCTTCTTTCCCAGAATCAATGGATAACCAAAAACTTCTGTTCCTACAACTTCCAAGGAACCAAATGTGCTAGCTGGGTTGGATTTAGGTTAAACGTTTGGTGGAAAAATGTCATTCCCTTACGTTGATGACTTTTTGCAAATCCAATCAGTTTTCCACATTGATTCAACATCCTCACATTGAAATGATGTGGAAACAACATTGATTCAATTAGTTTTTGCCCAGTGGATATTCATTCAATACCCCCTGTCTCTCTCCTACCTCAGTACCTCAACTGCTCCTCCAAGTCCCACACAGAGTCATTTCACAGTGAATTGCCTTTGTCTTAAAAAAAAATAATAGGAAAGAAGCACCTTTCTTTTCCAACCCCTCCCTATCATAACAACTCAAACTCTCATTGCCACGGTTAATAGGACCGAAACAAGGTTAGAAATTAAAAAGGCACCACGGGACCGTGTTTGGTTGAATAAGCCAAACATTTGTGAAAGTTGTCTATAAAGTATGGACAAGATTTCCAATATCATCCATGGTGCCCTTGAATTAAAAACAGATGAGAAAACCAAAAGTTCAGTTAGTGGCTGTTCAACATGGAAGGTGTAGTAATAAAAGGCATTGGGTGAGTTGCAGTTCAAAAGTGACACTATTTACACTGATCTCTCTCCTGTTGATACCTGACGTGCAGTAGGCCTGGTTCAGCTGAAGGAGTCCTGAGTGAGGGAGGAAGTGGGAGGGAGGGAGGAGTGGGAGAGGGAGGGGGGGCTCTCTGCTTTTCACAGAATCAAACCTCCTTCACTCCCTTCATTCTGTGCTGCAGTCTCTCTCTCTATCGCTCTGTTTTGTCTCTGTTTTCCTTTCAAAGGCTAATCCAAAAACCAGATGGAAGTTATCTCAGAGAAACCCACTGTAACGGGCGGAGAGAGAGAATAATGCAGACACTTCCTGGTTTAGAAAAAAAGACACACACACAATATGAACCAAACAAAAACAAAAAACAATGTGCAAACTTTCTGATATAAATAGACTACAGTCAACTCATTGGGTAGAGCACCATGGGAGGGGAACGAGTTATGTGTATGTGTTTATGTTTGCTGTGTGTGTGTGTGTGTGTGCGTGTGTGTGTGCATCGTGTGTGTGTGTATGTATTTGCACGTATGTCTCTACTACCATGTTTTGGATGAGAAGATAGATGAATGAGCGTAGGGTTCAGGTTGTGGGGGGGTATTAAGTGGGTCAGAGGTCACACCCAGTCCTGCATGGAGCGTTTGCAGTGGACCAGAAGTTTGGGAGTTCCTTTCCTCTTCAGTGTGTTGATGATGGCGTAGATCAGTCCCAGGATGCACAGCACCAGGACCAGGGGTACTGTCACCATGATGATGTTCATAGTGCGCGTCTCGCTCTCGTCGATCTTCAGCACCACGTCCACCTCGTTGGTCTCCTCTTCTCTCTCGTCCTTATAGTCTACATCGTTGGTACGGCCCTGATCCTTGTCCCGCTCCTTGTCCTTCTCCTTGTCCCGGCCTGCGTCAGGGTTGAAGGGCGGGCGATCCACGTCGGGGACCTTGCGGCCTGCGTCGGTGTCCCTGTCTCTGTCTGGGTCCAGGTCCACGCTGCAGCCCATGAAGTCCCTCAGGATGGATTTAGGGTAGCCCGGCTCACTCTTCATCCGGTGGTTGTCAAACTTCCAGTATTTGGATCCCTTGTAGAAATATGTATAAGCTGGGAGGGGAAGACAGGGGCAGAATGTTATGTACTAAATACACTATTATGATAATCAAATACTTATCCACGGCATTGATTGGGACAGTAAACACAGTACGGTTCTGGGGAAAAGGAAGACAGCAAAAAAAAAAAAAAATTCTTCATCCTTTCAAGATAATGTTACTTTTCCCCCTACTCAGCTCATAAACTACTACAAACACCCTACTCATATGGTGTTTGCAACGCCAGGGTTGGGGGTTCGATTCCCACGGGGGACCAGTACGGAGAGAAAAAAAAAGGATGAAATGTATGCATTCACTACTGTAAGTCGCTCTGGATAAGAGCGTCAGCTAAATGACTAAAATGTAAATGTAAATAACCTTATACTAAGCGCTCTTTTCTCTCTCCATCCCTCTCTCCCCCTCTCTCTCTCTCTCTCTCTCTCTCTGATTGACCAGACCCACCCTCCTTTGTTAAGAGTGTTCATTACTGGCATTCTCTTGGCCTCACTCTCGCCTCTCTCACCTCCATCATCGCTGAGGAAAGCCCCCTTGGGAGAGGACGGGACCGCAGAGCCCCACACACTGATTGGCTTGGGGTAGTCCTTGTCTACCGCACGGGACTGTTCGTTAAAGCGCCAGTACCTAGAGACGAGAGGGAGAGAATAACAGTATGTTAAACCACTATACAGCACGTATGTTAAATCAGGCATTCATGTAGAACTCAGGGTGTATGTGTCTTCTAAGCCCCCCAAAAAAAGCAGTCAGCACACGCCAAGAGATTATGTGATCGTAATCGTGCAAAAACATATTCCGTAGCCCCAAAAAATAAAAGACAATTTACAGTAGTGAACACATGATGGAAACTCCTTCTGTCAACATGGAAAAGGGCCACAATTCACAGATAGCTGGGAGAGTCCCTTCCTTACCAGTCTCCTTTGAAGAAGTATGTGAAACCTGATGGTTCCCACCAGATGGCTGTCTCTATCTTGTCATAGGGGATGTCCCTTCCGTAGTCTGTCAGCTCCTGGGGGTAACCAGGCTCCAGGTTTGCCTCCCTGAACAACCAGTACTTATTCCCTACAGGTGGAGGAGAGGAAGGGGGAGGAGAGGAGAAGTACAGTGGTGTAGGAGGGGTGGGGGAACAGACACGTCAAGGAGATGGGTGGGACATGATCATTCGGGAGGGAGGGATGGAGAGAAAGAGGGAGGGAGAAAGGCATTCATGGTTAACGGCCCTTTGTGGAGCATAGGGACTTTCCCTTTCCAACAGCTACCACTCATGAACCTGGAGATCGCTATGGAAACGGTTAACCCGTCATTACATTACAGTCTTGTTTATTTGCTGGCTAGCGTGCACCAATAATGGACATTATAGAGAGTGAAATTGTGTTTATGCACAGCTTTGGTTAGATATAACGCATTTGAAGTGGTTAGAGTGGAGGACATGGCAAGTCGTTTTTTTTATTATTGTTTTACAGTATGTTAGACACAGAGGCACCATCCGCGTGCCCTGCTTTCTATTCTCCTGGCCCAGTTCTACACTGAAAACAAAACCTTCGCAGTCAGCATCTGGAGACAAACGGCTGACGCAACTCTCTCACTCACATCTGCCAGATGTTGCAGGCCAACTTTTGGTCCCTTCAGTTTCTTTCCTATGGCTGTCATCCAAATTTCAGAAGGCCTTGCCAATGACATCATTTGCCCTGAAGACTTTCTCAGGGAGAGCCAGCTGTCTTAAAGAGCTACAGCTCAAATATCTCCCCAAAAAGCGGTTTTCGCTATCTTCGTCTGTCTTTCACCGTTTCTGGTTACAAAATTCATGGAACAAAGTGATGCCAGCGGGATCTATAATAACCTCTACAGACAAAATCATATTGAGTAGGTTCTCCTAAGGATATTATTACATTTGTGGTTTAACAATTGAGGAGGAGGTGGGGGGAAATCAATAGAAAACCGCAATGAAGTCTGGGCAAAAAAATCTTATAGCCTCAAAAGCACTTTTTATGTCAACCTAATGAGGGAAAATGATCTAAATGAAAGTTAAAACCTAAAGTGTTTGGGGGCATGGGACGGTTTCTAGGGCAACGGTGCAGGGAGGAACGAGGTAGTTGTGACCGAATGAGGAGTCTGGGGAGTATTACAGCTCGAGCCAATGGGCATTCACTGCCACCAAGGAGGTCTCATGTCTAGCCCAATCCGAATTGCATTTCAGCGCAAAACTCCAGGGATCTCCAGTCCTCCCATTTCAACTTGACGATGTCATTATCTTTTCCATTTAGACAGAAACATAATCTCTTCGATCAATGCAAAGACTGTTTGTCCGTAATATACTATTCGAGGTTACAATACATTTGGGGATCCATGCTAAAGTGAATGTGGAGATCAAGGAACACTTACTATCTGCAAAAACAAGTGTTAATGTGGAATTAGCATTGTTCACTCACTACTCAACTGTAATTAAATTGTAATGTGGAAAATACTAACAGCTTTAGGTTTAATCTCCAAGGCACACTAGCGTAAAAAGAAAATACACACGCTACACACACAGAGGACTGAAACAATGTTTGTGAATCTATTTTAGTATGAGCAACAATGCTTCATTATAGTGTAACCAAAGCTTTCAGTTGTTTTGTCATTGCTGCTACTTCAACACATTAACCACTAGACCAGTCCTCTGAGTTGGACTATTTCTCCTCTGTTTAACCCAAATAAAATAAAAAACAACAATGACTAACTGTGTGTGTGTGCGCACGCGTGTGTGCGTTCGTATGTATGCCTCCGCGCCTGCTTGTAGTCTTACGTGTGCGTACACGCGCGGTACAACGATTAGGAGAGTACAAACACCTTTAAAGAAGACAAATTTCCCATCGTGTCTCTCGTAGGCTGCATCGATGTCCCCAGGCAGTCCCCTCCAGAAGTGACCAATGGGCATTGGGTAGTTGTCCAGGACCCTGTTCCTCCGCACCCTCCAGAACCAGCGGCCCTGTCAGGAAAGAGCGGGGAGAGACGTTAGAGGGCACATCCACTGGAGCTCTACTGCTCAGCCTGACCTCTAACCTCTGACCCTGCCTGCCTGTGGCATGGCTCTCTGGAGCTCCAGACCTAGCTGGGAGCTGCTGCCTGCACAGCAGATATGGAGGCAACACTGCGTATCAGCAGTTTAGTACCATCGCGCAATCATTAAACTGCAGAAACATTATGGGAGAGAGGAACAGAGAGTGCCAAACATGATGGGCCATGTGCCCGATAGTTCCTGAACCTCTCCTCTCTATCAGAGCCTGTTCAGCACATTGCCTGGAGGAGGAAGTCTTCACAGCCACGTTCAACAGTTTGGATCAATCAATAGGAGAAATACTTCAATAACGTACGCATACACTACATACACTACATACACATCTGCGCACACATGCTCGCTCGCTCGCTCTCTCTCTCTCTCTCTCTCTCTCTCTCTCTCTCTCTCTCTGTCAGTGTGTCCTCAGTAAGTCCCTAGTCACATGGTGCGGTGGGCGTCCGAGCTTGACCTTCACATTCCCTCCATCTCGTTGGCTCAGGCCCAGAGCTTGAGATTACTTCAGATCTGTCTAATATAGAAACCAGACCCAGGAACGCAGCCAAGGGCCTCTAAATTAAAACCGTCTGTTCTAACACCCAGCCCCCACCCCCCCTCCTCCTCTACATCCACTAACCCCCCCACCACCCCTCTCCACGCCACACACTCCCCCCTTCCATTTCACCACCATGGCACAGTCTGCAGTGTCTAAAAGAGAGGGCAGGGTCCAGTCTATAGAAAGAGAAAGAGAGGGCACATTGAGTTCCATTTAAAAGGTGGGGGAAACAGCTGTTAGCCCGTACTCTCTCCGTCACCTGACTTTAACACAGGCTCTGTTCCAGCAGCGTTTGGGGTTCAGGAGAAGCCTGGTGCCAGGTGGTCGGGGCTCCCAAGCGCATCCGAAAGCCTGCACTACATGACAAGCCTGCCAGAACGGACAATGAAATAACTAAAGGCAATGCTAGAAGGCTATTAATACCCACGACCACAGCACTGAGCATATCGCGTGTCCAATTACTGTAGGAACTGGTTTGGGCTTGCTGCATGTTGCACGAGGAGCGTTTTTACGAGTTGGACTTTTAAATAAAGTAGTTCAACTGATTGAACTGTTCTGTTTGTTTTAAGTCAGCACAAAACATGTCTGAAACGGTACAAGAGGGATATCGTCCTCTCAGTGTAGGACTAGGAGTGCTTTCCAAAAACGACCTCACAGATCTGCAAACTCATTCATTAGCGGTAAGTTAATAGCATTGGCTGTCAGCATTAATGGTAAAAGCTAAGAGTTGCATCTTCCTGGCAGCAGCTCTTGTCTTTGTCCTTCAAGCGGGGAAGCGCAGCCTGTTGGTGAACAGAACATAATTTAAAGCAGACCTGCCCTGCATCCAATCTACTCCAACATGGAGAGGCAGGAAGAGAAGAGAGATGAGAGAAGTGTAATTACGATTCTGAAGAAGAAAAAAAAACACCCGCACAAGTCAAATGTACTGACTGTGGAGCCTCACAGGAGCACAAGAGGAAAAAGATATGACTTTCAGTGAACGCTACTCAATGTCAGAGACAGTCTGGGCTCGATGGTACCTTTCCTAAAATAGGCTGAGGGCATGAGCAGGAGACGGCCTTGTGGAGCTACAGTCTGCCGTAAAGCTAATGCATACTACTTCAAATAAAGCGCGATGTCAAAAGAGCACAGCACAGTCAAAGATGACTCTTTTCCCCCCTGCTCTCATATCTTCACACCCCTCCAACTCTATGGTGTCTGTCGTGTACACCTCCTCTGCCCTCTCCCACAGAGACAGTTGGACAGAGAGACAGATAACTGAAAAGGCAAATGACAGTTCTTGGGGAAAAAAGAGACATCCAACTTATGTAGATCCACCCGGAAGTAAGAGGAGTGCAGTAGAGGGAACGTGGCTCTTTTCAGTGCTTGACTTGGACTGAAATAGGAGCCTGCCCTGTTTATATTTATATTTAGGTGCTAGATACCTTTGAGCTAATATTCTAAATGAAGTGCAGGAGCTTAAGCAGTAAAACATTTTAGGTGCCGGTACTCAGCTCCGGCGAGCACCTGCCCAAGTCAAGCACCGGCTCTTTTCATACAAAAGAGAAGAGTTGACCACATCAACTGAAGCATAAACAGTGAAATTCTCTCCAGCTGTCGGCAAATGGCCTAACAAATGGTTCAAATGAGAGCCATCTCCGCAGCCCTGGACTGGTTGGTCCTGCAGTTGTTAAGGCACAACTGAGACCTGTTCCTCTGCTCTTTACTGAGCTCCATGTCATAAAATAGAACGAGTCTGGGGTTTTACAGCCTGCTTAGGGCCCAATTGAACCCAGGCCCTGAACCACCTGCCCATAAGGCTCTCCAGATGCAACTAACATTTACATTTTAGTCATTTAGCAGACACTCTTATCCAGAGCGACTTACAGTAGAGAATGCATACATTTCATTAAATGCATTTTTTTTTTCATACTGGCCCCCCGTGGGAATCGAACCCACAACCCTGGCGTTGCAAACACCATGCTTTACCAACTGAGCCACAGGGAAGACTAACCTGGGTATAACAGCTTTTACTGCACTAGAGACACAGACAGACAGCATCGTGGTTATCACGCCCACTGGCTGCAATAAGACCAGCCTTTGATCAAATGACCTACTAGATCAAATCAAATTTGATTGGTCACATATTTAGCAGATGCTATTGCGTCTGTGGGGAAATTATTGTGTTCCTAGCTCCAACAGGGCAGTAATATCCAACAATACACACAAATCTAAAAAGTTAAATTATGGAATTAAGAAATATAGAAATATTAGGACGAGCAATGTCGGATTATGGAGTATAATTATAAATGCATTTGTATAAATGTGACGGTATGTATAGACCATAGACAGTATATGGATAGAATATGTAGTATATCTGAAAAATAGTATATGTACAGCAATAGTTAAATAGGATGGTCTTGACTAGAATATAGTATATACATATGAAGTGGGTAAAACAGTATGTAATCATTATTAAAGTGACCCGTATTCCGTGACTATGTACATAGGGCAGCAGCCTCTAAGGTGCACGGTCGAGTAACCAGGTGATAGCCAGCTAGTGACAGTACTGTATGTAGGTCATGCAACCGTCCAAGAGCATCTGTTCCTTGCAGCCGCGCTGAGACTGAATCAACTCATTTCATATGTGTAGGGGGCAGTGTGAGGTCCTCACCTTGAACACAAACATCTCTCCCCTGAGCATGGTGACCGCGTCGAAGTTTCCTTCACAGATGTTTGGGCCGTAGTGGTCTGGGCGGTCAGTCGTGCGGGGCTTGTCTGGCCTCCGGGGTGGGGCGTTGGGGGGAGAGTTAGGGGGAGATCTGGGGGGAGTGTTGGGAGGAGAGTTGGGGGGTGACTTGGGGGGAGAGTTGGGTGGAGAGTTGGGTGGAGAGTTGGGGGGTTTGGGGTCTGGCTGGGCTGGCCGGCGAGGAGTGACAGTGGGAAGAGCCTGGGTGGGTGTACCGTCTGGCTGACCTAAAGAAGATAAAGTGATAAACGCATGAAATAAAAGCAGTTAGAGGCTACTCTCCACTCCAAAATCCTAAAAGGAAATCAAGGGCTCAGAGATTTGTCCTCCAACTGATCTCATAATTGGTAGCTGTGTCCTGGTTTTGCCCAAGCTAGATAAGTGGATATGTGAGTCAGCAGGCTGATTTTCCACTTAGAGCAGTGGGAAGGAGGCATGTAGAGTGGAAACACAGACCTCAGACTATTCCAGCTTCAATCAGGGTTCCAAACACAGGGGTGCCCAGGGCTGGAACTCCCCACTCTTATACAGTTATACTGCAGTGCCCAAATCAGACTAAAACACTGAAAACCAAAGCTCTTACAGCCAACATTATCAGGTCCATATACCAGTAGTTTTGTGGCGGAGGCCCAACTTACCATATATCTGTTGTATTCCTCTGAGGTCATCCTCAGGCAGTTGAAAGTCGTCCGTTTCCATCCACTGGTAGAAAGGAGCCATGATGGCCATTGGGTTGTTGGAGTGTTCCAGGCCCAGGGCATGGCCCAGCTCATGTACCGCAACAAGGAACAAATCATTACCTGGAGAGAGAGAAGAGAGAGAGATATATATAGAGAGAGACAGAGAGAGCGAGACCGAAAGAGAGAGAAAGGAGGATAGTCATTATCATACTCAAGGCACTTAAGAAGTATACACCTCGTCACGACTTAACCTAAAATAGACAGCGAGTGAGTAAAGTGAGAAGAGCAATGACCTGAGCTGTGGCCACAAGCAGGAAGTGCTAACAGAGTTACTGGTATCACCCAGGAGGGAATGGCAGACAACGAGCGATTCGGGCCATTCAGGCAGCATCTCACCCAACGTGTCTTTATTCATCCTCTCTCTCCACACGCTAACTAACCGTGTGTTGACTTGGAGAGCTCGGGGCTGGAGCTGTGTGGAGCTGGGGCTGGGGCTAGGGTTGGACCTGGGGCAAGGGATGGAGCTGGACCGGGGGCTAGGGTTGGAGCTGGGGGTGGACCTGGGGTTGGACCTGGGGTTGGACCTGGGGCTAGGGTTGGAGCTGGGGGTGGACCTGGGGTTGGACCTGGGGCAAGGGATGGGGTTGGACCTGGGGCTAGGGTTGGGGTTGGAGCTGGGGGTGGACCTGGGGATTTGGGTTTTAGTTGGGGGTTGGGTTGGAGGTGGGGGTTGGGGGGGGAGTTAAGGGGTTTTCCCATTTTGACCCTGGTTATTGTTCCCCAGAGCTGGCCAAGTGAGGAACACAGTTACGTCATTCTAACTGAGACTACATGGCGGTGGGGCAGTAGCTCCTCCCATTGGGGTTGTGAAGTCAACGCAGAAAAATGGGCTTGTTCAGGGTTTTTAATGGTGTTAATGGTGCGCTCAGGCGATAAAGCGGTCGGTCTAATGTCTTCTGATAAGCATCAAGACACGCACTCCTCGTACCCTAATCAAAGCCTGCCGTTGTCCTACACAGAACGACAGTGATGCATTGTCACTGCAACAGAGAACACATCTGTGACACAGTGACCGCCACTTCAACCGCCCTCCACAAAGAACATCCTGTGGACACCCGCAAAAAAAAAAAAGCAGATGGAAATCGCCTTGAATTTAATTGACCTATCCTATAGGTTCGCCTTTTAAGTTGGGTCCAAGTTATGGCATGGTACTTTCCCAGCAAATGACACATTATTCCATTCCAGTATTAATCGACATTTAACCTGATCTGTGGGCCATCCTGTCTGAAAGGGAGGCTGCGGGTGGTTAGTGAGATGTCTGTAGGGATCACTCTATTATATTGACAGACAACATTATGTCATATGGCTTCTGTCATCTGAGGGAGTTGAGCTGTTCGGGATTCCTCCTTTTGCCAGCTCCATGCTCTCATCCCCTCCCCTTCCAGCTTCTCCTCCAACCACAACCTGTGACTTAGCAAGCTATCTGCACATCCACGTTACTCTAAAAATATACCACAGGATATAGAGAAAGAGAGAGAGAGAGAGAGAGAGAGAGAGAGAGAGAGAGAGAGAGAGAGAGAGAGAGAGAGAGAGAGAGAGAGAGAGGAAGAAAGAAGTCTCTGTAAGGTAACCCTGACAACCATGTGGCTCACAGACTTCAAACATCTCGGGAGAAGAGCCAACTTATCTCTCTTCCTCCTCACTAAAATGAACACAGCAGCACATATCCCCATCTAAGAGCCTAATGAATAGACTTGCAGCTTTGTTGGATATCAGTGTGTAATAACCACAACACTTGTCAAGCGTGTTTAAGCTTTGCCAACAACGTCGTTAATGTGCCACGAAAACTTAGTTGACCTTTACTTTTACTCCTACTCTCTTGACCTCACCAAGCAGAGTCAGCCACCCGCCTCTGCTCTGATTGGCTCAGGAAATGACAACGTTCACCTCCACAAGGCAGGAAAAACCCTCAGTCACTCACCAAGACTCCTCTGGTTAATGATTGAAAGGATGAAAGGGGGGGGTTAGAACGAAAGAATACTACCATTCCTTAAAACACGGCTTTGAGAGCCGGTGGGATTTGTAAGAGCAGTATGATGTCATCCATCTAACTTTGAAGTTTAATGGAGGTAATGGAGGAGTGAAACATGACAAATTCTCTACAAAATGAGGGACCATGTGGTTTTGTCGTGGCAACTATGGTTGAACAAGTGGAAGGCGGGGACAAACCAGCTGAAGTAGGTGAGGAGAGAGGAAAGCAGGGACGTTGCGTTTAATTCTAGAACAATGTACAAGAGGTAACTGTTCTGGTGTAGCGCTAAAGAGACCGGTGTCCATCCACATCCATCACCTACCTTGCAAGTTCCCATTGCCGATGGTCCACGGCTCATCAGAGTCAAAGTGAGTGTCACCACCCATACCAGGGCCAGGGAAGTAGGCGTGGGCCAGGAACCCGCCCTCGCCATCGAAGGGTGAGCTGTCTCCATGGAAACCCGAGGCAAAGAAGATCATGATGTCAGGCTCCTTCCTGCGGCCGTATTTGATCTCCTGGTAGGGGATCTCATCGAAGGTCAGCGGGGTCACCTTCTGCCACACCTTGAAGGCCCTACGGATGGCCTCATACGAGTTGTACTCCCCGATCTTTGGTGTGTAGTTCTGTATACTGCAAGGGAAGAGGAGGGATCCAAATGAAAACTCATTTGGAATTTGGTTATGGACCAAGATTGACCAAGGTGAAGTAAATCCTGTTATTTACCTGTAGGTGAGGTGGCTCTTGTTCCATTTGTGGCCAGTGAGTGCATAACGTTTGCGCCGAACGTTGGTCTTGATCTGACCCCCAAACTTGTCTGGGACTCCACAGCGCGGCCTCCGCATGGCTCTAGGAGAGGACGTCAGGGTTACACTCCCCACTCCTCAACACAGTGTCACACTGGGGTTTTATGAGATACACTGCCCGTGACACCAGCCCAGATGCCGTACCATAGAAAGGGTTATGCGTTTTTTATGTGCAGTAACTGATCTGTGGGTTCAAGACGGGGCGGCGGGGTAGCCTAGCGGTTAGAGCGTTGGGCCAGTAACCGAAAGTGTTGCTAGATCGAATCCCCGAGCTGACAAGGTAAAAATCTGTCCTTCTGCCCCTGAACAAGGCAGTTAACCCACTGTTCCTAGGACGTCATTGTAAATAAGAATTTGCTCTCAACTGACTTGCCTAGTTAAATAAAGGTTCAAAATAAAAAATAAAGATTGCTCCCTGTTGGGGATTTGATATTTACACCCCAGACCGCCTCACACTCCTATTAACTTATCACTCCAAGGCTCAAATCCTTCCGTCTCCCTCACACTGTACAAATCCACTACAAACTAGGAAATGAATCCATTGCCATGATTGGACCCATAGGCATCAGAGAGAGAGAGAGAGAGAGGTCTGGTTCAGGAGAATAGCATTAGGATGGCAGTAATGACAGAGCACAACAGGGAAGGAAGTGTGACATACGTCACCGTGCCGTGGTCCATGGCGCCGGTGACCGCCAGGCCGTAGAAACGCTGCATGTCGCTGACGGCACTGGAAAGGATGTGAGCTGACCGCATGGTGGACATCTGCCTGCTGGCCTGAGGTAGGTAGCCATACATCCGCAGCCATGACTGAGAGAGGGACAGAGAGAAACTTAACACCATACAGAGTGTACACTTCTAAGGCTGCAATTCAGAATTTTTTCCCGACTAATTGGTCTTTTGGCCAATCACATCAGATTTTTCAGAGCTGATCTGATTAGTGAAAAGGCCAAAAAAGATCAGAATTGGGCTGCCTGTGTAAACGCAGCTTAATAGGCATACAGAACAGCGTAACTAATTGGCTCCTTTTAGGACACATCACTGCACTCTATACTCTTCTGTGAAGTGATCATCTCTGTATACCCTCTCTTAGGCCTCACTCCCCCCCATCTGAGATATCTACTGCTGCCCTCATTCTCCACATACAACACCCGTTCTGCCAGTCACATTCTGTTAAAGGTCCACAAAGCACACACATCCCTGGGTCGCTCCTCTTTTCAGCTCGCTGCAGCTAGCGACTGGAACGAGCCGCAACAAACACTCAAACTGGACAGTTTTATCTCCATCTCTTCATTCAAAGACTCAATCATGGACACTCTTACTGACAGTTGTGGCTGCTTTGTGTGATGTATTGTTGTCTCTACCTTCTTGCCCTTTGTGCTGTTGACTTTGCCCAATAATGATTGTACCATGTTTTTGTGCTGCTACCTTGTTGTGTTGCTACTATGTTGTTGTCATGTTGTGTTGCTACCATGCTGTGATGTCATGTGTTGCTGCCTTGTTATGTTGTTGTCTTAGGTCTCGCTTTATGTAGTGTGTCTCTCCTGATGTGATGTGTGTTTTGTCCTATATTTATATATACATACCTATATATATTTTTTTATCCCAGGCCCCGTCCCCGCAGGAGGCCTTTTGGTAGGCTGTCATTGTAAATAAGAATTTGTTTTTAACTGACTAGTTAAATAAAGGTTAAATAAAAAATATATATATTTATTTTTTAAACTGCCATGTGGGGGAGGAAGACATGATGGGCGAAACCTAATACAATCACAGACTTCAGATTGACCGTTCCACCTGTTAAAGGGATATTTCATACCGCCACAGTCTGTGCCAGAGCGTCACGGCAGATAGATCTACAGACGGAGACACTCAACAGGGTGGCCACTGAACTCTATCAGCTACACCATCGTGAAAGAGAGATCAGGATCCCTCACCCCTCGGCTGATGGGATACGCCTGGGAGGTGAAGCCCACGCTACGGTATAGGAGGCTACTGATCTTTCATTACGTAATTAGCGCTAATTAAATAAGACGTCCCCCACACATATACTGTTAAAAACACAACTAACCCTAAACTGTGTTTGCTGAATCATCGCCCTGCCTGCTGTAACCAACGTGGAGGCAATAACAGGGCTAGTGATTGAGAGCAGGGTTAAACACGGCGGGTTAACTTGATGTATCTCCCGAGTTTGATTACACACAGCTGCGCTGAGACACCATTTTGTTGACAGCGGTTTGTGTCCGAGAGATGATAAATCACAGCGTATGAGCCAGCGAGGCAAAAAGCAATATTTTCACTGAAGAAAAGAGACACGGGAAACACGTGGCATACATTTTCCTCATCTCCCGAAAGAGCCATTTTAACATCCGGCGAGATGTTTTACCTCTCTGCCTTGAATCATTCTCAACCACTTCCAACTGTTAGAAAATCTTCAGGAGCCTCGTGGAGGGAGACGTGAATGGCCACACTTTTGTTGATGCCACTCCTCTGATATTTGTAAGACTGCCCCGTGTGACTGAGTGTGCAAAGCGGCCACACGGTTTACACAAGAATAGTAACAACCTCTGACCCTGTATCACAAGCAACCATGGACATCTTGAGGAACTCTTAAAAGACACACCTCGTCCCAGAGCAGTAAATGAGTGAATTACCAGGGGGGGTGGGTGATTAGAAGTGGACCTATCCCTACCATACAAGCACCGGACTGAGCAGAGGAGTGGGAGGAGTGCTATATTGGCCACTTCACTTCTAGCTAAGGACCAGGCCTGGGTAGCTGTTCCAAGTTGCAAGGGGCTCCCTCTGGTTTCTGGCTGGCATGATCTCCCCCTTCCAACCCCCCTGCTCACAGAAGACACAGGCCTTTGTGGTCCCCTCCCTCTGCTGTTATGCAGGACTGAATAGCCGGCCCTGTTTCTGGGCACAGGCTGAATGTAAACCCCTCTTTCTCCAGGGCACCAACTGGGGCCCCCAGATCCCATGCTGCTGCTTCTGGAAACACGGCTGACGAGAGAGCCTTACAGAGAGCTGAAACACTGCTCTGTCTCTCTCTCTCTGCTCTTTCTCTGCCGGCACTCTCTCCAGCCTCTCTTATTCTCTTCCCCTTCCCTCTCTCGCTCTGATATCAACTTCCTCTCTCTTTCCTGTCACATTCTCAACCCCCTGCTGGCTACCTCTTTTTGCTTCCCTCATTCTACATTTTTCTCTCTCTCTTTCATACAAATTCAGGCAGATACTTTCCCTATATTTTCATTGGATATGGGTGGAAGCGGAGAATGGCCGGTTTATAGCTGGTTTAGGTGGGACCCACCTTATCTTCCAGATAAGGGCCCGATCACACAATCTGAGTCCGGGGTTCTGGGGGGTGTAGGAGATGAAGGGGAGTGTTCATACAAGACGGAAAATATATGATCCCAGCCTGTAAAATACACAGCAAAAAGGTTTCTTTTCTCTCTGGCATCGTTCGGGATGGTATTTATTGAAGGGCGTTGGAACAAGAGAAATAGGCTGCACCACGTTATAGATATATGAAAGCACCCTTTTAAAAAGTAAAGTGCTTCAGTCTGTACCCTAGCCTCTAAGAATCCTCTGTACTGAATACAAAGCAAGGCTATGGTTCCAGGGGGGAGTGAAGCGCAGGACGTACTTTAGTCCAATCAGCCACCCTGTCAGCAGCTCCTTCAATAAGACCTTGAGCCTACCTGCCAAAAACGAAGGCCTCTTGGATCCAGCAATTCACGAAGAATTGTAAAACGAGCCTCGCACGGTGTGTGTGGTTGTGTGTGTGCGTGCGTGCATGTGTGCGCGTGTGTGTGCCTACGTTCCCGCACAATGTCAGCCAAGACACTAACAAATGGAGAATGCTTTTATTCCCTGGACTTGGTAGCCTGCCATCTTTTGGTCCTAACCTCCAGCAGAGAGAGAGAATAAAAACGAAGGAGAGAGAGAAAGAGGGAGGAAATAAAAAACACACACAGGCACTGTCTTACTCTATAAAGGGAGTGTCTTGTGAGAGAGAGAGAGAGAGAGAGAGAGAGAGAGAGAGAGAGAGAGAGAGAGAGAGAGAGAGAGAGAGGGAGAGAGAGAGAGAGAGGGAGAGAGAGAGGGAGAGAGAGAGAGAGAGAGAAAGAAAGAGAGAGATGGACACAAACAGAGAGAGCGCAAGAGACAGAGAGAAAGAGAGAGAGAAGAAAGAGCGAGAGAGCGAGAAACAGGGATCCAGAGAGATAAAAAAAAGAGAAAAAGAGAGAGATCCAGAGGGATGACAGTCACCATTAGAGGTTAATGGCATTTCCCGTTCTCATCACTACCCATTTCCTCTCGCCCTGGCGATGAAACCTCGCTGTGCCCATGGCGACGGGCAACCTCAGGGGAACACAAAGGAACTGGTTGGAATACATGGAGTAGGCATGCTGCAGATTCCACAGATAAGCAGAAATAGAGGGAGGCTGGCCCTGCTAACGTTAAGGGTTAAACTCGGGATAACGATAAGGCTTCAGGAAGCAAACAGTCGGCCTCCTGTGTCCTGCAGACTTAATCAACCCTAGCCCCTCCCTCTTCTCTAGGCTGGTCTCTCTTTCTCCCTCGTTTCACTCTGAAACAGTCCTCTCCAGACAAGAGACCCCATTGTTGCTCCTCAGCTGCCTGGGAGTCCTGCAGGTCTAAATGTCTCTCCACTGTTTGTGTCCCATTTGGAAGAAAAAAAAAGCTGTCACACTTACCCATCACATGCGGCACGGCTGAGCAAGCCGTCTAGTTCCCTTTTTCTTTCTCTCCCGCTCTCTATCATTTATCGCTCCCTATCACTCCCACTCCATCTCTGTTCATCAAGACAGCGTAGGAGTCCAGTCTCTTGTGATAGGTCAAGCTGTAGGCTCAGGGAGGGAGCTGATGACCATAGCGTCAGTGAGAAAGTTCAGTAAAGACGCAAAAGGGAGAATCCATTCAAGACAGATCTCGGCTGTGCTTCTATGCATTTTATTCGCGCACGCTGATTCATCCCGTTATGATGAATTGAATGGAGAGAGAAAATCAGACATAGGCTAAGTGGAACAGTTTAGTGAAGACACACACGAAGCGTGAAATTCTCAAGTGAACACCAACCCACACCTTGAGGACAGCCGCTGGCAGGTAGGCGTTAACTAGCAGGCTGTCTGTTCTCCATATTTTTAAAACAACTCCTCAGTCAACAGGTCTCCCTGACTACACTTAAAGACCCCATTACCACCCAAACACTACAATGCTAATACTCTACCAGGATGTGGCATGTCGGGACAAGAAAGTCCCCCCCTGGTCTTTTTGTCTGGTAAACAATGGCAGCCGGGTCAGCAGTAACTACCTGTGTGAGCCTCATTCTTCATCGTAAATCCTTCAGTCTAGCCAGTCACAAATCTGCCTCACTCAGAGTGCACTCAACCAAAACACAAACATAAACACAACTCCGGTAAGAATGCACGGGCACGCATTGGCCGACTCGTCACTGATGTGACCAGTACTGACCAACTGAATGATGACAATATTGATGTTCCTCACCGCAGCGTTTCAATCTAAGAGTCTGCGCTACATTCATTAGTGGATGATTTATTATGACACAACAATGTTTTATACTCCTTTATGGGGTTTGTCTTACATTTGCATTGTCTCTCCTAAATATGCGATATTATAGTATTCTAAATATATTATTAAGTTATAATATTAGTAATATACCTTGGGAGTCCCATAGGCCGAACACCATCGTCATGGTTACTAGGGCTTTGAGAGTCTATATATATATATATATATATATATATATTTGGCAGTGGTAAATCCAGGGTGAAAGTTGGGCCAATAAAAAGTAGACCTCATCATGCCCGTCTGAAAAAAAGAAAAACGGTGTTGCCCACCCACAACGATGCAGGAGAACAACTCCTGGTGTCTCACAGCACCGGAACCTTCCAGCTAGCACAAAGGTGCTACGGCACAGATGTTAAATCTGCCACAGGCCCCACAGGTGGGAGAAATGTGTATACACATGGGTTGGCAAAGGATCCAGGCAGATTGTGGTGGTTCAGACTGCCTCACATGGCTATGTGTTAACACTATGACCTCAAAGTGGCTTAACAATCTTGGGAGCCACGACACAACAACCGACCTCAACTGCAGTGGCCCGTGAGGGAGAAAGAAACAACGTGTGCATAACTGACCCCTTCATTAAGCCTTGACCTGACGGGAGAGGCTAAGCACTAAAGTCAACACAGCATGGTTAAGTGGGTGCAGCTGGGACAAAGTCCACAAAAACACAGACCGATACAATAACAAAGGAGAAAGGGCATTACAAACATTCAATACTGCTCTGCTGGATTGAAACTGGCCCTCCACATTCACTTGGAGCGTTGTAAAGAAAAACTAGAGGGGTATATTCTTCTCTACACATTTGTTGGGACATTCGACTCCCTCTGGCACACATGTTCATGGCTAAGCTCGCCGCCCCAAACATTAGCCCACATCTCAGCTCCCTCTCACCTATCTCGCCCCAAACATTAGCCTACATCTCAGCTCCCTCTCACCTATCTCGCCCCAAACATTAGCCTACATCTCAGCTCACTCTCACCTATCTCTTCCCAAACATTAGCTTACATCTCAGCTCACTCTCACCTATCTGGGGCAGGTCGGAAATCAGCACTGTCTGCTGCTGAAGACAGAAAGCGTGATGGTCTGGAAATGAACCACGAAAGCATTTGCCTATCCCCCCCCCCCACATTTAATAATTCAGTTGATTCACACTGTACATCCAATGCAGGGGGCAACTAGTGAGATGAGCATGACTCGCTCAGTGACGCAGATATCTTTTCAGGTACTGTTGTAGTATTTCAAGAAAGCAAAAACAACCCTACCTGTAGGAAGGTAAAGTGGGGTGGACCAATACTATGGATATGTGCATACAGAATGTGGTTATAACAGTGGGATTACTTAACCTGACCCAGATCTCCTCTAAGAACAGCAGCTTTCCACATATGGTGCTGCCTGCAAGAGTGTGTCAGTGTGTCAGTGAATTGAGTAAGATTTGTGTAGTTTGGCTAGCAGCATGGCCTTTTTGGGGAGAAGTTCCAGCCCAGGAGGACCCTGCTGGCGGCACACAGGGGATAGTCCTGTTAATATTGGAACAGCTAGTTATGAGCAGGATATGCAGCTTGGTGTGCTGGATCGAGTTCCTCAGACCGAATGAGCTGGGTCATTAAGTTCAAAATGCGTGTGAAAGTGCCCCATTTGCACTCATGAATGCCTTATGAATAAGCAACATGTATAATAATGATCTGGCTTTTTGTTTCAAGACTGGAACAGACTTGACCTAACAAATATTTTGGTTTTCTTGCAGGGGTATCCAAAATGATTAGGAAGACCTGTCCCCAGCACATATAATTGTTATTTTGGCCAATTGTTATTTTGCGCGCAAGGTTGTCAATGTTTTATGCGACCATCTCTATTGGGCCGTCAAATAGCAATGTCAGCTAAAGTTAACTGGAATTTTGGTGAGAGTTTAAAAAATTATTTGTATGTGTTTTGCTGCATATTATGATACATTAAAACTAGTTTTTGTGTAAACACTACAGCATTGTTGTCACACAGGGAACTTTCTGAACATTGACAGTTTCAGTGACGATGATCCAATTACCTCTGCATTAAACGCGTCATCCTCTCCTCCGTGTGTCCCGAGACCGGTGACCCAAAGCACGAGGAGAGAGGGAACTAAAGTCCGTCTCCAGAGTAAGCAAATCCACTTTTCCCATGAGGATGCCATAGCCTACTCTTGGCTTGCCAAAACCCCGGACAAGGAAATGGATACCTTGTCCAAGTGTCCACTGTGCCACTGGGTACAAAGACGTGCTTCGAGTTGTTAAGAATAGTTTATGTTGGTCACCTTCCAAGGAGTTCCTCGAAAATACTATAAATGTTAAGAGGAACAAATATTACATTCGCTATGGCGATGACATCAATACAGACGATGACATTCATCAACTCCGTCAGTATCGCTTCCAGACAAGGTTCACTCGAGTAGCCAGAGGTGTTGCAGCTGTTCGAAAGGTTGTCATTTGGACTGCCAAACGACAGGTCTTCTCAACACAGTTCTGTTTGAATAGACCACAGTCCCAGGAGGGGGATCAGAGAAGTCTTGCACTGTTGCCAGGATTTCTAAAACGCTTAGGTTGCCTATTATTGCTTGCGGGCGTGTCCCCAATTTTACTCACAATTCCGTATCAGGATTAGCCGATAAAAAGTAATTTCCTAACAGCCAGCTTTATGGTAAGTGGCATGTTGGTGTAACTGCACCAGAAGCCAGCTCACAAAGCAAGCATAGTGACTTTAATCGTAATATGTCTGTCATTTACGGAACTGCTTTGTGTAACAGGCTTAAAACTGACAGAATAAACGTGCAATAAACGTGCAAATGAGCCCAGAGAAGCGGAAAACGGTTGAAGGTTAAATAACGGCTCCAAGTTTGTTGACAATTATTTACAGAACCCGACAAAGAAGTTGAAGTCGGCTGCAGCTGTCCAACACTCGCGCAAATCTAGCACGGGTGTCCCCGAAGCCTGTTTTGAATCGCGGAGCCTCTTGTGATTATTTAATATGATGGTTCTCTTCCCGTTAAAATCCAAATTTTTCTTCCAGTTTTCCTGGACTCTGTCCACTCTGTTCTGTTCCTCTCCCGGGTTTATGGAGCGGGGCAACTCGAAGCTGGACTGGCTGCTTCATCAGTGACTCTGTACCTTGTGCGTCGCCGTCAAAGTCGTTCCTCCAGCTATCAAATCAGTAAGGAGAGCGGATGTAGCCCCCCCACCCCATTAGCGGATGTAGCCCCCCCCCCACCCCCACCCCATTGGATGCTATCGAGCTCGTCTAGGCTACGAATTAGTATTTGGATGGCATTTACGTTTTCAGAGGTTTCACAAAACATTCTATTAATATGGTTATTGGCTGAATTCATTCTGCTTCATAGTTGGAAATAACAAATAGCCTAGCCCTGAAAATGATTATATTGTAGGTCTACTGCCTGGTAGCTCTAGAACTTCAATTCACCTCCCTAGGCTAATTGCCATTGACAGAAAGATCTTGGTGAACGAGATAACACCTTAGTAGGCCTACTTGATGATTTGTTTTTGTCCCTCTCTCATTAACTATGTTATTTATTGATAGTCTATACCTCAATAGAATGCCTCAGGAAGTGACTAGCAGCGGCCGGGCAGAGCACTCATGGTTGTCAACAACAAGCCAGTAGCAGAGGAAATATGTGCCAACAGCTGGGAAGAGACAGGTGAGTGTATAGCAGCCCTCTCATTAGTTCTGTCACATTCAGCCAACTCCTTTGTCTAACCTATGTCCTGTCCTGACACCTGCCTAATGGCAGCTGGGGACAGACATATCTGTAGGGTCAATGGAGCAGTCCCCTCCAAAGGAAGGGGATACATACCTCAGTAAGCAGCCTAATATCTCATCTCCGTGAGTAAGGGTGCTTTCCAACAAAGGAGGCACAATCTGATCAGGTGAACAGCTTTTGCATTTCGTTATCAAGTGAGATCAAAGAGGGGGGGGGGGATTTTTGAATCCCTGTACTATCAATCACTTGTCACCTTCTTATGTGTCTATCATCTGTTCTACAGCCTCTGGCTGGTTATATCCCTAACCTGTCTAATAACAGGAAATTCACCTTTATTGGATATTACCTCAGCCTCACCACAGAGCACACAGGCAAAGTGTCATCACATTTGAAACACGGGATGTAGCTCACTGGCGTTTCCACACATCCCCGCATCTTAGAATTACAGGACATTAGCTGTAAAATGGCAACATTTTTCTCTCTGCCCCATGGCAATATGTGTAGAATCGTAGGAAGCAGATCGAGGACCTCTATGTCTTTGGTTTGCAAATGCACCACCACCACCTGAGAATGTGGCCTCCTGTTCCATTTTTTTATTTTGTATTTATTTATTTATTTCACCTTTATTTAACCAGGTAGGCCAGTTGAGAACAAGTTCTCATTTACAACTGCGACCATGTGTCCAGCCAGCCGCTAAACAGGCTGATCGATAAAGCGGTGTCCAGAGATGGACTAAGTGACAAAACAAAGATGTGGCTGAAATGTATTTAGAGTGAATGGGCACAGCTTTGCCCTGGGTATGTATGACTACTGGGTAGGACTAGGACCTGTGTTTCTGTCACTGACAGGGCCCAGATTAATCAAGCCTCTCAGAATAGGAGTGCTGATAGAGGTTCAGCTTAGCCTTTTAGATCGTCATTCATTTGATTATAATGGACAGAGACCACCTGATGCTAGATCAGCACTCCTACTCTGAGACACTTGGTAAATGCGGGCCATGTAACTCCACCTTGAAACGGCTTCAGTAGAGTTGAGAGAGATTTGCTTATCTCTGGGCGCCCTCTACTGACATTGATTTTAGTCAGATGTTATGTATATCTTTTTTTAATTTTTTTATCTGTTTTCTGTCAGATGTAAGCTGTGCCATTGGAAGGTAGTATCCATGAGTGATGGCTCGGCATCATCGGCGTTGGCTGTCTTGTGTCACAGGTAGACATGTTATTCATTGGAGAGGTTTTTGCTGGTTGGTTAGCAGTGTAAAATGAAGACTGTGCGGTTGTGATGGTGTTGATGGCGATGATCAAATTCACCGTCATAGAATGATTTATTTTCGTCCGCTCCTAAAGTGAGCATTCACACTTACAATTCAGCCAAACGCCTTTTGCAATGACCAATGCGAGCCAAAACGCATTACAGGATTTTGTATTGAGCCTCAATACAGTGAAAGGGCAGGGGAAATGGTATTTTTCTTGGAAAACATCATATCTCTCCAGTGGTTTAGTCCTCTAATCACTCTAACTCATTTCCCCTTTGTTTAAGTTTGTTTGGCATTTCCCGTGCCTCGTAGACAACATGCCAGTGATGACATGATGTCAGTGCACAGGTAACTGTACAGCAAGGGTATAAGTTGAAACAACAGAGTCAAACGGTGAAACACAGTATCTGTCATATACTGCATGTACTTCCTCTGTAATTCTATTTGCACACACATTACTTCCTTAGAATGCATATAACCGCTCTGACCTCCTCTGCACCTCTTTGAGTTCTGTCATTAGGACCCAAGTTCTGTTCTAATAATATTTAAAGAAAATTTACTCTGAACCTTGACTTCCCAGGTTGATAGGTAAGTTCTACTTTGACTTTGAGACATATTGTTATTACTACATCCAAATATGTATTTCTACAATAATCGTAATTGTATTAATTGTAATCAATTTCAGCATATCCAACCAGTATTCAGTGGTGACAGACATGTGAGTGGATGGGTTCTTTGCAAAATTATAGCAACATTTCCTCTTTACTAGGTCACAAGAAATATGCGTAGGCAATGAGATTGAATTTGGTTTTATTAAAATGAGTGTTTCTGATGTTGAAGGTCAACAAACATTTTGTGACTGAGCATTTACACTAGATTATAGGTCCTTAAAACACTGGCTACTCTATTGGCGCAATACAGAGACAGTGTGAAGTTGAGTTAGAATATTTGAGGATTGCAACACCTGGATGATTGATTCAACGATTATGTGATATCAGATAAATAGTCAGAATAATGGAGTAAGGGATGTCTTTCCACCTCGTGTTTGACTTTTACCCAATTAGGATGAAGTCCGGGTTGTTTTACGTCATGGTTCTGCTCACAGGAGGTCTCTCTATGAACGAAGGAAAAAAATATTCGTGCTCCAACTACACTCAAGGTAGATTAAAACAAATATGAGTTGACCTTCTGACTTAAAAAGTGAAATTGTTATGAACTTGATTATTATTTTACTGATATTCTGTTGCCTGGTTTTATCACTTTGATTTCCTGAGTTTGCGTCAAGTGTACATTTTATTTGAAACAACTATAAGGACTCAGGTGTTTCATGAATCGTATTGTTTGTTTGTACAGTTCTATCTGGCGTTCCGTCTGTAGTTGATGTGGATGGTGCAAGATGCTGGATGGAAGTTGTCAATGAGCACCTTAAGACGGAGAACTTCAGCAATATCGTTAAGTATGCATCGAATCATTTTTTGCGAGATAATATAGATTATATACTGCTCAAAAAAATAAAGGGAACACTTAAACAACACATCCTAGATCTGAATGAAAGAAATCATCTTATTAAAAACTTTTTTCTTTACATAGTTGAATGTGCTGACAACAAAATCACACAAAAATAATCAATGGAAATCCAATTTATCAACCCATGGAGGTCTGGATTTGGAGTCACACTCAAAATTAAAGTGGAAAACCACACTACAGGCTGATCCAACTTTGATGTAATGTCCTTAAAACAAGTCAAAATGAGGCTCAGTAGTGTGTGTGGCCTCCATGTGCCTGTATGACCTCCCTACAACGCCTGGGCATGCTCCTGATGAGGTGGCAGATGGTCTCCTGAGGGATCTCCTCCCAGACCTGGACTAAAGCATCCGCCAACTCCTGGACAGTCTGTGGTGCAACGTGGCGTTGGTGGATGGAGCGAGACATGATGTCCCAGATGTGCTCAATTGGATTCAGGTCTGGGGAACGGGTGGGCCAGTCCATAGCATCAATGCCTTCCTCTTGCAGGAACTGCTAACACACTCCAGCCACATGAGGTCTAGCATTGTCTTGCATTAGGAGGAACCCAGGGCCAACCGCACCAGCATATGGTCTCACAAGGGGTCTGAGGATCTCATCTCGGTACCTAATGGCAGTCAGGCTACCTCTGGCGAGCACATGGAGGGCTGTGCGGCCCCCCAAAGAAATGCCCCCCCACAACATGACTGACCCACCGCCAAACCGGTCATGCTGGAGGATGTTGCAGGCAGCAGAACGTTCTCCACGGCGTCTCCAGACTCTGTCACGTCTGTCACTTGCCCAGTGTGAACCTGCTTTCATCTGTGAAGAGCACAGGGCGCCAGTGGCGAATTTGCCAATCTTGGTGTTCTCTGGCAAATGCCAAACGTCCTGCACGGTGTTGGGCTGTAAGCACAACCCCCACCTGTGGACGTCGGGCCCTCATACCACCCTCATGGAGACTGTTTCTGACCGTTTGAGCAGACACATGCGCATTTGTGGCCTGCTGGAGGTCATTTTGCAGGGCTCTGGCAGTGCTCCTCCTGCTCCTCCTTGCACAAAGGCGGAGGTAGCGGTCCTGCTGCTGGGTTGTTGCCCTCCTACGGCCTCCTCCACGTCTCCTGATGTACTGGCCTGTCTCCTGGTAGCGCCTCCATGCTCTGGACACTACGCTGACAGACACAGCAAACCTTCTTGCCACAGCTCGCATTGATGTGCCATCCTGGATGAGCTGCACTACCTGAGCCACTTGTGTGGGTTGTAGACTCCGTCTCATGCTACCACTAGAGTGAAAGCACCGCCAGCATTCAAAAGTGACCAAAACATCAGCCAGGAAGCATAGGAACTGAGAAGTGGTCTGTGGTCCCCACCTGCAGAACCACTCCTTTATTGGGGGTGTCTTGCTAATTGCCTATAATTTCCACCTGTTGTCTATTCCATTTGCACAACAGCATGTGAAATTTATTGTCAATCAGTGTTGCTTCCTAAGTGGAAAGTTTGATTTCACAGAAGTGTGATTGAATTGGAGTTACATTGTGTTGTTTAAGTGTTCCCTTTATTTTTTTGAGCAGTGTATATCACGTACATTTCATACACTCCAGATGTGGTATTGACATTTGTACGTTTGCCAAACCTCAAGGAATATGTATTATGTTTGTCCGTGCTTTCCTTACAGATCTGTGGAGAAACTAGAACGGGTCCTTGAAAACACAGCTTTGAATGAGACAACTTCAATTATTGTTGAGAGGCTTGTGGCCCACATATTCAGGGCCGAGGTAAACTTTACCGGGCTTAATATATCTGCCAGCCAAGAAAGGGTAAGATGACAGTGACCTACGATGAAATGTTTGAGGAAGTTTACACACAGTCTTCTGTAAACCACGTACAGTTTGGCATTTATTGGGAATGGCATGAATCTTGTCCTGGAGGCAGCTCTGCAGAGTGGTCACTATTTATTTGCCCTAGCCACAAACTCATAACATCTTATTTTAAACCTAACCCTAATATTAACCCTAACCTTAACCATACTGCTAACCTTATGCCTAACCCTAACCTTAATTTAAGCCAAACATTTTTTTGTTTGTTATTATGAAACATTTTACGATACAGCCAATTTTGATTTTGCGGCTGGCCCATCTAGCGGAAACTGCTCAGCACCGCCTCCAGGACAAGATTCATCCCAATAAACGTCAAACCTGCGTCACATGCAAATAGATCATTTGAATGGAAATGCAAATAGAATATTTGAGGTATGACATTTGGGGTGGGAGGGTGATTTGAGATGGGGATGACATCATGACATAATTTTACAGCAAGTAGTGAACTCTGTGCATGATCATTATCCTTGTGTCATTATCCCTGATTGTACTGTTACCTAGGTAACATCAGACAGTGACCATGTGGCCAACATTACCGTCAAGGTCCACCTGCCCAAAGAGCTCTTGAAAACCAACGAGAACAATACCATTGTCTTCTGCATGATTACCTCACCTGAAAAATATGGGGTAGGTGTGTGTGTGTGTGTGTGTGTGTGTGTGTGTGTGTGTGTGTGTGTGTGTGTGTGTGTGTGTGTGTGTGTGTGTGTGTGTGTGTGTGTGTGTGTGTGTGTGTGTGTGTGTGTGTGTGTGTGTGTGTGTGTGTGTGGTGCGTGCATGCATGCATGTGTGTGGGTTTTTAGTACCTTTTTTAGTACCTTTTTAGTACCTTTTTTAGTACCTTTTTAGTACCTTTTAGTACCCCATATTTTGAAATGTTCCTCTAGCCATTGGGGATTCTTGATGGCCGAATAGTAGGTCTGGCTGTGAGCAAGAAGACAGTGTTAGGTCTGCAGGACAAGGTCAACTTCTCCATGCCTCTACAGCGCCCCACATTGGAAAGTCAGGTGAGTGCAATATCAACTCTCTGCTACCTGCACAAGTTCTATGACTATGATAATGGCAAGAATATAAACTTAGATGCCTCATTTCTGTTGTTGTTCGTAGGCTGACAAACAACCATCTTGTCAATTCTTAAATTTTTCAACCAGTAGTAAGTGCCAATATGAAATGTTATAATACTGATTATAATACTTTTATGAAACTTTGAATACCCTTAAGGTATCAATCAATGTGATATCGCATTACTGTGTTTTCTCTGTACAAATGAATGTTTAGAGTTCTACCAGGATGGCTGCACCACAGAGTGGAAGAGAGACGAGGGCCGTGTGGTTTGCTCATGTGACCACCTCACATACTTTGCTGTGCTGATGGTAGACTACTTTACAACTACCACAGTCATTCCTTATCACAGCATAAGCACACATTTTAAAAATGATTTACAGTGAAATGGAAGAGAATAAAAACAAAGTCAGTAAAGTATACCCATCTACAAAAATACACTTTAGGATTTAGCTTTTTTTTCCTGCGTTTAGGTGTCTCCCTCCATCTCTGAAAGCGATCAGGAGATCCTAAGCTACATCACTCTGATTGGCTGCAGTCTGTCTCTGTTCTTCCTGGTGGTCACAATCGTTCTGTACGCCACTCAAAGGTATGTCACTCTCTGGGCATCATGGTCAGCTCCTCACAGGAACCGCTGGTTTGTCATAAGTTTGACATCATCAGAAAGTGACATCAAGATGTACATGCACTGGAGGGAGCAGATTAAATTAACATTTTATAGCAACTGACCTTGTTTTCACCATACGCTTTCTCTCTATTCCATTGTTCAGAGGTACAGGCACAGACATCTCCCTGAAGGTGCATATCAACCTGTCTGTGGCCCTGATCCTCCTCAACCTGCACTTCCTGCCCAGCCAGCAGGTAGCAGCATTATCCTCCTCTGGGCCATGTATCTATGTTGCTGTCCTTCTGCATTACTCTCTACTGGCCACCTTCACATGGACAGCAATCGAAGGCTTCCACCTTTACCTGTTGCTGGTCCGCGTCTTCAACATCTATGTCAGGAGATACCTGCTCAAACTGAGCCTGGTAGGATGGGGTGAGATTGCACTTTACAACCTGAAACTGGTCGTATGACTGTAAACAGTAAGCAAAACAAAAACAAAACAAAATGGATATTTTAAAAGAGGCATGGGTGATGGGCCAACCTTCTGTCTGTCCTCTGTGAGTTTTGTTGATCCGAGCGGGCATACAGTATAATAGATAGCCTAATGTCTCATTTTGTTTCAGGATTCCCTGCTGTCATTGTCATCGTGATTGCTATCATTGACAAAGACACATACAGCCGTGTGACTCTTCATCCCTCTAAGACCAATGGCACAGCTGTGGAGATGTAAGACTGTTGTACTTCTTAAATGACTGACCCTTGTGGCTGCTATGTTTAAACCCCAAAACCACTTGTCACATTTTATTATTAGAGTCTGTATTGAAATATGAGGACCCCCATAGAGGTTAAGAGGTTTCTCTCTCTCTCTCTGTCCATCTAACTCTCTCTCTCTTTCTCTCCCTACCCCTTCTCTAACTCGCCTAACTAGGTGTTACCTCTCTAATGATGTGATGAAGCTGGTGACCACGGTGGGTCTGTTTGGCCTGGTGTTTGTGTTTAACCTCGCTATGCTGGTTGTGACTATGAGGCGCCTCAAGTCTCTGCGCACTGAGCAGACGTCAAGGGAGAAGGGTAGGGCCAGGAGGGACACCTGCACTGTGCTGGGCATCACCTGTCTGCTGGGCATCACCTGGGGCATCATCTTCTTCTCCTTCGGCCAGCTTACCACACCTGGCCTCTACCTTTTCTGTGTCCTCAACTCTCTACAAGGTAAGAGTCATTATCATGACTCTCATTTATGGACGCAGGTCAAACTGACTGTTTATTATTTAGTAGTAACCTAATGGTACTTCATTTTTGATACAAAAAGTAACTTTACTGCCATCGTGTGTTTGCAATCAGTGTGCTATGTAGTTGAAGGGTTAACCATAATGTTGTTTCCAATACTTGTCTTTGGAACATTAATGTCATAACAACTGTGCAGTAATGCAAGAATGACCAATACATCAACATACAGGATAATCTCCTCAATTTATTTTATTTAACCTTTATTTAACTAGGCAAGTCAGTTAAGAACAAATTCTTATTTACAATGATGGCCTACACCGGCCAAACCTGGACTACACTGGGCCAATTGTGCACCGGCCTATGGGACTCCCAATCACAGTCGGTTGTGATACAGCCTGGATTCGAACCAGGGTGTCTGTAGTGACACCTCTAGCACTGAGATGCAATGCCTTAGACCGCTGCGCCACTCGGGAGCCTATCTTCACATTGACTTTCTCTATGCATTTTTTTGCACTCTGTGGAGACTTTATTTTTATTTATTTATTTGACTGAAACAATACACATCGATTAACATTTCTGTAAATGTGCCAAATTTAGCTGGCTAGTTTTTATCTGTAGTCCCTGGGCAGATAGATAAAATCATTTAGCATCACAACATTCCACATATTTCTTATTTATTTCAAATCCAGTCCTTAGATGTGTCTTAAAGAGCGACTGCCTTTAAAAAGCAATGAATCCCTTTGAAAACAGTGGCATCGATATGAGCCAAAAACATTTATTCTAGTCTCAAAATTGCCTACGAAGTTGTAAATAGGATAATTTTGGTCATAAAGTCAGTCTCATCTAAAACTGAGTTTGGAACATCTGTGCGTCACAACAGGTAAAAGAAGGTTGGGTTTTGATTTAATGATGTCCATTTGCCCACTAACATGGAGTGAACAGCTGCGGTGATTGCTCGATCCAGTAGCATAGACAGTGAGACAGACCTGCCCTGCAGCTCTGACATGTTTTTACTTGAGAAATACTGCACCAAACACCTTAGTTAGATATAAAATTGTGCAACTAAAACATCCTCTGCAAAAGCGTCAAAATGAATGACAGATTTCTTGAGTTAACCCTAGATTCATTCTGGGGATTTTGAGGAAGTGAAATAGGCTTCCGCATCAACAGTGTCTCATGGTGGACAAACATCATTAACCAAATGTGGGATCAGTCAGGAAACACCTCCAAGATTGAAATCTAGTTTTTTGAATGAGCAACAGAAAAACACATGCGCCAATCGGCGTGTTCAGTGGCTCTTTAAAATAATAGGAGTAAGAAGTAAAAAATAATAGCAATAAAAAAAGTAGAATAGGCCTAATTGTGAAAAAATAAAAATCACATCGTATAAAATACTAGCATAAAATGCAAACAACCAAATTGTACAAACAGCAACAAAAAAGAGTTCATACCCTGCTGTTCCAGGGTATAAACTTTTTTTGTGAACTCACCAACACTAGCAACACATTTTAAACCTTCTGGAAGTTGTTTCCAGTGCTGAACAGCTTTTTACAGAAAATGCCAACTTTGAATAAGTATTGACATTTGGAATATATTGTGTGGGTTGTGAGAGGTTGACTGAATACTGTAATGAATTTCTGTCTCGAAGGGTAATATGTCTCATCTTCTTTTGTAGGTTTTTTCATCTTCCTCTGGTTTTGGGTGTTCAAACGGAAGACTGAGGACAGGCAACCTGGCAGTGACACTCACAGTACCAATACCGGATCTGCCTGAGGACAAAAGTCTGTTGTCAACCAATCCAGCACTGTTGTTATCAATGTTCATTTCAAACTTTATTGAGATTTTTTTCTTTTGAGAATACACCAGGTTCCTCTAAACTGTAGACCTTCGAAAATGTCTACAAACCACCCACTTGTTTTATACCAATACAATAGCATGTCATATTGCTCTTTTTTTCTTTTTGCGATTGTTTAGTTATGGAATGAAGGAAGGTGTTTTCAGAACTCTTTTCATATGTGGTTTGTTCAATCATAAATCATGTGAACCAACAGGATCTGATGTAATGTGGTGAGATCCTATCCCTCACTAGTTGATTAACCTGCAACAGAAGATGAATAAGATTGACATAAGCAGAGAACTGTAGCCTATTCATTGACGCTCCGCTCGAGCAAGCTGAAGTTCAGACTAGATTTGCATAAAACAAATGCAATGCCACCAGGTTCCTCTAAAGGTAGCATAAAGATATTAAAATGTTGCAGTTATATAATTTGACTATGAACAGTCATGAAGAAAAAACAGCTCCAAACATTAGAATGGACGTTTGTTAAAGGCACAGTTGGAAATACAAATTGGATGGGAGTTTACTGTGTTCAATGATGTAATTATCTCTACAAAGCAGACAGTGGTTTCACAGATCATTTGCTCACCCCACAAGGACGTCAAATGTGAGTGAAATCAACTCCTAGCATGTAAGTAAGTGTATGTGTTTGTGTGTGAGGAATATGATTCAATCCTATTTTGTCATTGTAAAGTTCAGCTACTGTGTTGATAATGTTGTGTCATTATCTTACCTGAGTGATGGCAGAATGATATGTCTGGGAATAAGCAGACATCACAGTGTTGGTCATCAGAAAGCATGGCTAGGTTTTGTTAGTGCTGAAGCATTGTTGAAAACGAACAGAATGTGTTAGGCATACGTTGCGGTATTAAGCAGTGTTAGCCTAGGTGTCAAGCTGAAATGAAATTCTCAGGCTGCATAGTGTACTTTACTGAGTGTAATGTTGAATGAGTGGTAAGGGCTATGACAGAATGTTGAAAATATGGATTGCTTTGTAATGTATTTTTTTGTCATTCATATATTGCACTGTTCTACCCTTAAAACAGCCACAATGTTTCCTCTGCGTCTACTTCTACTTATATCTGGAACACTGGCTATGAATTGCTCAAATTCAGGTACTAGCACACCTCGACTAACTGGTGCCCCCCGCACACTGACTCTGTACCGGTACCCCCTGTATATAGCCTCGCTATTGTCATTTTACTGCTGCCCTTTACATATTTGTTACTTTTATTTCTTATTCTTATTATTTTGTAGGTATTTTTTATTTTTTTTACTGCATTTTTGGTTAGGGCTTGTAAGCAAGCATTTCACTGTAAGGTCTTACACCTGTTGTATTCGGCGCATGTGACAAATACAATTTGATTTGATTTGACTAATGAGCTCAAACTGTGTTTCATTTTAATGCACTGTGGGACCAAATCAGTGGAGGCTGCTGTGGGGAGGACGGCTCATATTAATGGGTGGAACAGAGCAAAGGGAATGGCACCAAACACGTGGAAACCATGTGTTTGACGTATTTGCTACCATTCCACTCATTCCGCTCCAGCCATTACCACGAGGGCGTCTTCCCCAATTGATATGGAGGACTTAAGTACACTTGATTTGGGTTGTTATTGGTACAATTGGCACATTATTTTAGGCTGTTGTAATAATTAGGCAAAAAGCTGTAAATAACCCCATTCATGGTTGTCGTAACTCATAAATTGAATGGTGGGGTATCAACCAAATAATAATAACTTTATGCATGTTAGAGATGTTTACCTATTGCTATTTCATTTCCGTAGATGATACCTTTTATTTAGACACCACAACAGGGGAGATTTCAATGAAAAACATTCTGAACAAGACTATCACCATCATTGATAAAGCTGAGGAAAATCTGAAATGCTTTTGGGTCATTGAAAGCTATATTGAGTGCACCCCAATGAATGTGACCTCGATTAACCTCACTGACTGTCAGACGGTGCCGATTTCCGTAGTCGAGAACTCAACCAACAAGTTGATCTTCAACATGTGTGAGCAAATAAACCTATCTTCCTTTTGTCTATTCGTAATCTCGAAAATTCTGAATGAAACGTGAAACTGTAGCTGGGATTCCTCTGTGATGTCAGAGGTGTTATATAGTCATAACAAAATGACACTAATAACCCCTACTGAACTGTAACACTAGTACAAGGGCTCTTTTACTTTTGGTCCCTCAGCTTCATCCACGTGTGAGGTCACCAAGTGTACTGGGCCACCAGTCACTGCCCTGATGAGAGAGATACAAGACCATCCCAGTGAGGGTCCAAAGGATCTTAGAAGGGTCCTGAACATACGAGATATGTGTGCGGACCTGTTTAAAAACAATCGGACCATGAGGATGATGTTTATTGGGTAAGTAACCAGCCAACCTGTTTCCATTGACTTCTGACAGAGACGTAACTTTGATTACCTGCCCTGTCTCTGTGCTGTATTTGAAGCGTTGAACGGTACCTGGTACACAACATGGTGAACGTCTCAATCACTGGAGAGTCTGTGTACTACCACCTCAGGGATCTGGCTCTGATTGTGTTCAACCTGACCAACCTAACCAGTGCTGATGACAAGATGGTGAAAATAAAAGCACCAGAGGTAGGGCTGCTGTTATCTGGGTTTGTGTTTGGGCATCAATCTCAACGTCAACAGTGAAGAGGCGACTCCGGGATGCTGGCCTTCTAGGCAGAGTTGCAAAGAAAAAGCCATATCTCTGTCCAGTGTCTGTGTTCTTTTTCCCATCTTAATCTTTTCTTTTTATTGGCCAGTCTGAGATATGGCTTTTTCTTTGCAACTCTGCCTAGAAGGCCAGCATCCCGGAGTCGCCTCTTCACTGTTGACGATGAGACTGGTGTTTTACGGGTACTATGTAATGAAGCTGCCAGTTGAGGACTTGTGAGGCGTCTGTTTCTCAAACTAGACACTCTAATGTACTTGTCCTCTTGCTCAGTTGTGCACCGTGGCCTCCTACTCCTCTTTCTATTTGGTTAGAGCCAGTTTGCTCTGTTCTGTGAAGGGAGTAGTACACAGCGTTGTACGATATCTTTCTTGGCAATTTCTCGCATGGAATAGCCTTAATTTCTCAGATCAAAAATAGACTGACGAGTTCAGAAGAAAGTTATTTGATTCTGGCCATTTTGAGCCTGTAATGCTGATGCTCCAGATACTCAACTAGTCTAAAAATGGCAAGTTTTTTTGCTTTTTTAATCAGGACAACAGTTTTCAGCTGTGCTAACATAATTGCAAAAGGGTTTTCTAATGATCAATTAGCCTTTTAAAATGATAAACCTGGATTAACTAACACAACGAGCCATTGGAACACAGGAGTGATGGTTGCTTGATAATGGGCCTCTGTACTCCTACTGTATGTAGATATTCCATTAAAGATCAGCTGTTTCCAGCTACACTAGTCAATTACAACATTAACAATGTCTACACTGTGTTTCTGATTCATTTGTTGTTATTTTAAAGGGCAAAAAAATAGCTTTTCTTTAAAAACAAGGACATTTCTAAGTGACCCCAAACCTTTGAACGGTAGTGTATGTCCTGAGTAAATATGTGGTCTGTGTCTATTTTATGTACATATTGTAGTACTCTGACTGCAGAAGGGGACCCTCTAATGATAATGAGTATAGTGTGTCAGCTAGGTATTTTCCATTCTCGCTGAAATCATTTAGCTCCTCTCTGAGAACAACTCTTACATTCCGGAAACATGGATCCCTATTGATGCACTCCAGAACATCCCAGAGGAAAAGAGGAGAGTGGGCGTGGTCACCTATAAATCACCCAATCAGTTCTTGGTAGGACTTCTTATATTGTGCATCTATTCTATAATTCAATTCAATCATTCTTCCAATTCAATAAATGAAAATAAATAAAAAATGTTGTGATTTGATGGACTGGGCTTTCATGAAATCGCAACCCTCATAATCCTCCATGTCATTATCACCCTCTTCTATCCAGTTTAAAGAGGAACTCGTGAGAACCATGGTCATACGGATAGAGGTGGGCGGCGGCAGACAACTAGAGAACTTGATCACTCCACTGAAGATGAAGTTCAAATTGCTTGACCCTATTATACCAGTAAATTGTAAATTGTCGTCATAAGATTTAGGATGTTCCTGTAATTGCGACATACAAATGTTTTGGGACAGTGACACATTCTTGGTTGTTTTGGCTCTGTACTCCAGGACTATGAGTACAGAGCCAATGACTATGAGGTTAAAGTGCAGACTGTCTGCCTTCATTTTCGGGTATTTTCATCCATATCGGGTGTGCTGTTTAGAAATTACAGACGTTTTTGTGTATAGTCTCTCCATTTTAGGGGACCGAAGGTATTGGGACTCATTCATTTATATGTGTATTAAAGTAGTCAAAATATTTGGTCCCATATTCCTAGCACGCAATTATTACATCAAGCTTGTGAATCTACAAACTTGTTGGATGCATTTCTTGTTTGTTTTGGTTGTGTTTCAGATTACTTTGTGCCCAATAGAAATTAATGGTTAATAATGTATTGTTTCATTCTGGAGTCACTTTTATTGTAAATAAAAAATATAATATGTTCCTAAACACTTTAACACATTGATGTGGATGCTACCATGATTACGGATCATCCTGAATGAATCGTGAATAATGTTGAGTGAGAAAGTTACAGACGCACAAGTATCATTCCCCCCACAAGAATGCTAACCTCCCCTGTTATTGTAATGGTGAGAGTTTAGCATGTCTTGGGGGTATGATAGTTGTGCATCAGTAACTTTCTCACTCGTCCTTATCATTGTTATAAACGGTTCACCCGATATGGATGAAAATTCCCTCAAATGAAAGCGCACAGTCTGCATTTGAACCTCATAATCATCACATCCAAAATGCTGGAGTATAGAGCCAAAACAACCAAAAATGTGTTACTGTCCCAATAATTTTGTAGCTCACTTTAGTTCACAGTTGATTCTATTAATGCATTACCGTATCAGCGTTTTTTTTCTCTACAGGTGAATTACAGCCTGTCATGTCAATATTTCAATGAATACGGTGGGTTTATTTCTGTTACAGTATGTAGGCCTACAGTAACTGTGTTTACTGAAAACTACAGTCCATTGCATACCACAGTCCTTTGCATAACATTTTGTTGTTGCCTCATATGGCAAAGTAAGCTGTACACATACTGACTGCATTTGTGAATGACTAAAAAAGGGTACTCTCTTCCAAACAGGGAACATAAGCCTCCCAGACACTGTCTTTTGGAAAACGGATGGATGCGTTACTAAGATCAACGACAGCGTGGTGGAGTGTATCTGTAACCACGCTACGCCGTTTGCCGTGCTGCTGGTGAGCAATTGATATCCATCAATTCAACTACATCATCCTACCATAAATTATCACCTGGTGATAGTCGTCGTGCCTTATCCGTTCTTATCCCCTCCAGATCGCCGACCTATCTATTGACAGTGCACACTGGCAGGTCTTGTCCTACATCAGCTACATTGGCTGTGGCTTGTCTGCCTTCTTCACCGCCGTATCCTTCCTCACCTACGTCATTACCACGTATGTGACCCCCACCTCGCCAAAATGCCGCCTGCCCACCTTTCCCTCCTTTCTCCATTTTTGAATTGTATCTCTTCCTCTGTACATTTCATCCCCTGTCTATTTCAGCATGGCCCGTGTAGTCGTCCCTGCGTCTGTATAGATGACTGCACCCGTACTAGTCATCTATCCGCGCTGTTTTATCAGTTGTCTGATATGGTTGTACCCTTACTTAAGGAACTCCAGGGTGGACAACGCCAACAGCATCCACGTGTCACTGAGCGGGGCTTTGTTCCTGCTCAACACCTCTTTCCTGCTCAACGAGTGGGGGGCCAGTCTGGGCATCAGGGGCGTGTGTATCTTCATTGCGGCGGCCATTCATTACAGCCTCCTCAGCTGTTTCACCTGGATGGCCATTGAAGCTGTCCACCTGTATCTCCTCCTGGTCAAGGTGTTCAACACTTACTACCGACACTATATGGCCAAGCTGTCCGCCATTGGCTGGGGTAAGTGAATCAGTTCTAAACATGCTCGTTCAGGTGAGAGATACAGTGGGAGAAGAGTTTGCGGACATGGAACCGTGGTCGGACATGTGAATGCACTCATCCTGTGTGTGCACTGTTCAGGACTCCCTGGTATCATCGTGGGAGTTTCATTGGCAGTCAAGGATATCAAACCGTTATATGGACCTACGGAAATGACTATGGCAGACACTAACCAGACAAACACAATGTGAGTAAATGTTACCGTTCTCTTTTTGAATGTTCACTTTTTATCAGTGCAATTTCAGGGGTGGCCCAACGTACAGCGTGTTTATGTTCCTAATGAACGTGCTGTGTGGAGATCAATAAGTGAATGTTGAGGACAAGGTGAATATGATTATGTGTTTGGTAAAGACCAGATGCAGTTTGTCCAATATAATCACAGTTTGATCACTGCGTCACTGCATTTTAACCAACGCTCTCTGCCCACCCCAGCTGCTGGATCATGGACATCCCCTTCTTCTACAGTATGAACCTGGCCTACTTCACCATCATCTTTGTCCTTAACTCTGGCATTCTGTTAACGGTGACCACCCGGATCTGCCAGCTGCAGCGCTATGGCACTAAGGGCAAGCCTGGGAAGGCAAGCCTGGCCTGGAAGGACATCGGCACCGTCCTGGGTCTGACCTGCCTGCTGGGCATCACCTGGGGCCTGGCCTTCCTCAGCTACGGCTATGTCAACCTTCCCATCCTCTACCTGTTCAGCATTTTCAACTCCCTCCAAGGTGACCCAGGGAACATCGCGGAAGACAGGGACAGAAAGAGATAGTAAAGCTGATGTAGAGGGGTGGAAGGGAAGAGAGTGGAGATCAAATAAGATTATGTAGAAAGGGAGAGGAGTGACAGGTAGAGGAAATGTGGCCCTATGATCTTGAATAGTTTGAAAGCACCTATTATTGAGCACCTATGTGGGTGGAGTCTGATGATCTGTCTGTGTTTCTCTCTCTAAGGATTCTTTATATTCCTATGGATCTGTGGCACTGCCAGGAAAGACAGGGAGCGGGTGGCGAATACCAAGAGCACATCAGCAGCTCTGAACACTTCTACAGCCAAACCCAAGGAGGAGATGTTCCCTGGCAACAACTCCTACCAGTAAACAATGTCTGTCCACAATGGAGATCACCCATATCTTCTTAGATGGCAAGGGGAGTTTTGGCTTTGTGTCTAATGGCATATGCATTGTCTCTTTCTTTCTCTTTCAAATTGAGTTATGGTTTCTACACCGGTTGTGTTGATGTATTGTCACGGATCCCTCTGGAACTTTCATTGCGCACACCTGGCCCCTATTCCCACTGATTGTATTTGTATTTAGGTGCCCATTGTTCACCATGGTGGGGACGATTATTGTTATAATGTCCGTTGGTGCGTGTGAGCACCTGTGCTGTGTGTTTTGGGCTTTCGTGCCCTTGTGGATTGTGCAGATGATTACGGGTCTCGTCCCGTGTGTTAATCATTGTGCGCGTGTGTTATTTATTCGAGGTACTCCTCACTCTTTTGTTTGGGTTTCAACCCTGTGTCTTTGTTACGTGTTTGTTTGGTCTTCGTCCCCGTGCCTTTACACGGCACGCCGTAATTAGGTGCTGAATAAAAAAAACGATTACGCATTCCTGCGCCTGTCTCCCGAATCCATTTATACCAACGTGACATGCATTTTCTTCTGTATCATTCCAATGTATTTATTGGGAAAGTGCTTTGAGTGAATAATTTTACTTGAAGTGTACGTTGATTATGATTATCAACCTTCATTAAATATCCGATCTCAAGTTGCTGAACTGACTGTTGCATAATTAGTCAGATACAAACCAAAGGATTTAGTTTCCTGCATGCTAGTGAGTTTTCTCTATGGTTGCTGTGGTAAAGCAGAATGAAATGAGATTTTCAAGTGTACTGATAGGGCACACATATTTAAAAATATATATATACTGTCAATATTCTGTTTCAAATTAGTTACTATACTGTGTTACACAAAGAAAGTCCATGTACCATCAAAGTGAGTTTGTGAGATCTTGTTGGCGTAGTGCAACAAGATGTAAACTGTGACCTAGGTTTTTCACAATTTTTGGGATAAAGCCCACATATTCTCAACACATTGAGACAAAGCACTCTGATGTGATAAACCTTTTCACACAGCCTCATCATTATTCGTTTCACAATCTATCACTTCATTTTCTAACTCAACTCTGGAAAGTGTGTTGCAATCTGGTAATGTTTTCTACATTTGAACTAATATCACTTCTGCAGAAAGTGTCTCACTGGGAGCAAGAGGTTCTCAAATGCACTCATGATTGACCATATCTTTATGATTGTGAAACAGAGACATCCTCTTTTCTAGCAATTTTCTGGTGAGTGGCAGAATGAGTCTTAGAGATGCAGAGAAATGTCACGATATAGGATTTTTTTTGATGATTCTCACTGAAATGTTTTGATTATATTGATTTACCTAACATTAACTCCCCCCCCCCAAAAGGACTACAAAGGACATAAGCTTTCAAGTTTTATTGTGTCATTCTTGATGATTTTTCTTAAATTGTATGTGGAGGCGTCTTATGACCAGTATGTTTTTTATTTCTATTGTCTAATAAATTGAATCAATCACTAATATAAGTCTTGTATTCATTACATGCTGTGTTAACAATAGCCTACTTGTATTCACCCAGTTTTGTAATGCCATAACCTATAGTATACATGCAAATATGTCCAACCCCCTCTCTAATTATAGTAATGATATGAAACCAGGAAACAACAACACACGAGCAAAGATCAACTAACAAGACAGACCATTAACCCATCAGCGGTCACAGGCTGAAAGAGGGAGAGAGTGATGAAGACCAGTTATTTAATTCTCATATTTATATGCATCCCTGCAACCCTGAGTACCAATGGTAAGCTCCTGTTTGTTTCTATGTGTTGAGCAAGTGTTAAAATGGATGGCACATGTGGTTGAGTATTGGTCGAGGTTATGTAGACATTTTTGAACAAACTGTGAAAAGGGGTGGACCAGTTAATTGTATATCTGGGGTGGTCAACCCTGGCCTGGAGAGCTGTCATTTTCAAATAAGATACCTAATCAAGGTCTGTTAAAAAATATACACGATTAGTTCAACCAGGTGTGTCTCGACAGGGCTGAAAAAAAGCTTGCAATCACTGCGGCTCTCGAGGACCAGTGTTTGCCACCCATGATTGACGTGGTCCCCACTGAGTTTTTGTCACCATCATTGGCTTTAGTGTCTACAGTAGTTTTTTATCTGGTTGTTTTGAATGTGTTTGTCTTGAGGTGAAGCATTGGTACCTTGTATGGATTTTTGTCATTTTCAGAGTGATATAATGGCTAACCTTGTCAATAACGTTCCCAGACAATCTTCCAAACTGTAAAGATGCTCTTCGAGATTGTCTTCGCCAAGAAGTGGTATGGACCAGGTACTCCAATAACATTCTTTATGCCCTATTGTAATGAATTTTAACGTGCCATGGATATTACAAAATAGCCAGTACATGTTTATCCTTTTAACTACACAGTTAAACATCTAGCTAGTCCATATGGGAATGTCCATTAAGTTTACATTTTAGCGCTCTCATCCAGAGCAACTTATAGTAGTGAGTGGATACATATTTGTACTTTTACATACTTTTCCCCTGTGGGAAACAAACCCACAATCCCAACATTGCAAGCACCATGCACTACCAACTGAGCTATATGGGATTTGATAACCATTTGATATCCATTCATTACATTGATTAAGTTGAATATAAGAAACGGGTCAAATCATGTAAGATGATTTGTGTTTTTGGTAGGTGTTTTGAGGATAGAATTACAATATGCATTCCAAAGGCCAGAATTGCCATCCCAAACTTCTACAGATGGTCTGTCAACTCATCCAATAAGGTGAGATCATGAATTCATAGCTGTTGATCTCACAACCTTCTGGTTCAGTCATATATACCGGGGTGCAGCAACAAAGACTTCAGACACAGCCTAATCTCTTGTTGTTGTTTTTTTACTGTTGCATATTGCAATTTTTGGTATTTCCGATGGATATGTTGCACTTAAAACTGTAATGTCCATTAATTCCACCATAGGCAGAAGAGAGCACAAATTCTGGACACAGAGTGCACATTCCTGCGCATGCCCTCCAGAGAAGCAAGAGGAACGACACTAATAGCACTGACTATGTGCACATTACAATGGCTGTACTCAACAGCTCTCTATTCAAGGTTGGTAACTGACTCAAACAGTAGGCGATTCTTAGTTTTAGCTGAAACCAACCAATGGTAATGGACAAAATATTATCACTGCTGCCATATCCGGTATACAATTTATCACTACAGTAAAACAATGAATATATTATTTAGTATCATGAAGTCATTTATTGAGGAAGGATTTTATGAAAGTGAAAGGCACATAAGACCTCTCTGAATGACGTTTGCTCTTCTGCTGCTGCTTTCTCTTGCACTTCCCTCCAATGTTAACAGCTTGGTCCAGTTCGAGGCTCTAGATCAGGGGAAGTCCTGGGGCAATCTGTGCTGGCTGTGAGGGTGGGGGACCACAGTGTGAGGGACCTTGACCAGCCTGTCAGAATCACCTTCAGAAACACAAATGTGGTGGGTGAATGGAGTCCACTTGAACTTTAGACACTTACTGGAGGAATAAGACTGTGACTGTGCACCTACTGTATCTCTGAGACAAATATTAGTCTAGTCTATACTTCAATGAACAGTGTGTGTTTTACATTGCCTTTGTTTCAGACTGAGAGAGGGACTTGTGTTTTCTGGAAGGACTCAGAAAATAAGAATGGCGAAGGTGGGGGCTAGGGCTTGACTCATCTTTTAATGGTTGAACTGCTGTGGGCCAACATGTTATTTTCCTGTGTGTGTGGGCATTTGTGTGTGTGTGTGTGTGTGGGCATTTGTGGGTGCTTGTGTGTGTGTGTGTGTGTGTGTGTGTGTGTGTGTGTGTGTGTGTGTGTGTGTGTGTGTGTGTGTGTGTGTGTGTGTGTGTGTGTGTGTGTGTGTGTGTGTGTGTGTGTGTGTGACATTTGTGACTTTTCTGTCTGCAGGGGACTGGAGCTCAGGGGGTTGTAATACCACCCTCATTCACGGAGAGTTTGTGTGCAGCTGTAACCATCTCAGCTTCTTTGCAGTGCTTGTGGTAAATATGTGCTACAGTAATTATATAGGTCATTACTTTAGTTATTTGAATAGCTCTATACAAATCATAACTGTGTAATACATGCAAAGACTGATATAGAAGTCTTCAAAACACTCACTTTAAAGGGACAGTGGTTTCCTTACTCTGTAAGCAGTCCATCGACAAGGTATGACAGAAATCCATGCTTTGGTTTGTTTACCTGGCCATTGTTTCCAAATGCAAATGTTTTGGCACAAATCCAATGCAAGGCAACGATACACATATTAGCATATTTTGCGCTTCATATCCAAATCATCTACAAGTAACTTAACTGCGCTACGGAATCAATTGTAGATACTTTAGGATAATTTGGACATGAAGTGCAAAAAATGCTAATAGGTACCATTAACTTGCATTGGATTTGTACCACCAATGCTAAAACATTAACTATCACTTTAATAATTACATTCTTCTTTTTTTGTATGGTAAGTCCTAGCTGGTAACATACTCTTGATTCCTTATCGTATTTTCTCACTAACAGAACTCAAAGTTGTCGGTAGACCCTGTGAATGCCGCCAACCTCGGCTACATCTCCTACATTGGTTCATCATTCTCTGTGGTTTTCACAACAGTAACCCTTGTCATGTACACTTGTCTTAGGTAAGTATTCTCTCTTCCTTGAATATAAACAGAGTAGTTAAACCATCCACAATGCAGCTACACAATAGTACACATTCACAAACGTTTGTGTCAAAAATATTGAGCGATACAATTCAAAGTAGAGGTAAGCAAGAGACCTCACTTTAGCCCTTTAATCTGTACACAGACAAAGGCCTGATCACAGAAACAGAGCATAAATGGTATACATTATATAAACATCTCTGTGGGCCTGAGCCTCTTGTTTTCTGTCCCCCATAGGAAGGGGCGTTTTGAACAGTCAATATCAATTCATGTGCAGCTGACAGGAGCGCTCCTGTTCCTGCACCTCTCCTACCTCTTGAGCGAGTGGTGGGTGTGGCATGAGGCGGATGGGGCTGAGGGACGTGTCTGTCTGGCCTTTGGGTTGATGCTGCACTGGGCTCTCCTGTCCACCTTCACCTGGTTGGCCATTGAAGGCTTCCATCTCTACATGCTGTTAGTCCGCGTCTTCAACATCTATGTCAGGAAATACCTGCTCAAACTGAGCCTGGTTGGATGGGGTGAGATCACAAGTTCCACTCATAAGTCTTTTTTTCCCTCTCCTTTGACAGTTGAGCGATATTCTACACCATACAATGTATAGTCTAAATGCGGTCCTTGATTCCAGGCATACCCACTGCAACTGTGATGGCCTGTCGTTTCTCAGGAGTCTACGGCATACATAGCTTCTACATGACGGGGGCCAACAATGGCTCATCAACAGACATGTGAGGTTCAATTCACAGTATTTTGTCATAGGAAGCTAATATTTAAATATATATGTAGCCATGAAAACAAGCAAAGGTTCAAATGGACTCTTGTCTAACTGCAGATGTTGGATAAGCAGCGCTACAGACAGCCATGGAGTGGTGGTCAGCTACGTCACAGTGAGTGGATACCTGGGCCTGGTCTTCCTCTTCAACACAGCCATTCTAGGTGTGGTGGTGGTGAAGCTGTGGGGGCAGAGAGGGAAGGGTAGGATGTGGAAGGACTGGGCCACGGTCCTGGGGCTCAGCTGTGTGCTAGGAGTACCATGGGGGTTGGCATTCTGCACCTACGGCCCCCTTTCTCTCCCTGGACTGTACCTCTTCAGTATATTCAACTGCTTCCAGGGTCAGTATCCTATCACACACAACGTCTCTAAGGAAAGATATATGATTGACTGCTTTAAATCTGAGTGATCGCTGAGTGATTTGTTGCTTTTCAATCCCTCCAAAATTATTCCTACAACAGGTGTCTTCTTGTTCCTGTGGTTTCTTGCCCTTTCACGTAAGGGCCGCCCAGAGCACTCCTCTGTGAAAGACTCTTCCAGTCAAAAGATGGAGACAAACTTCAACTGATACTGTGGGACTTGCAACACATTCCAGGATACCTTTTAATAGTGTTTGCGGACCAAGTCCTGAGTATTAAACAGGGGGGAAAGTATAATTAATTTCTTCCCGGTACGGACCTCTTATACCGAAAAGAAATGTATGGGCCTAAATATAGAATTGCATATAGAATCCCTATCAATTCAATAGCATTTCTCTGGGCCTAGTGGTAAAGATTTGACATGTAACTTTTAAAATGTATGACCTTTTATTATGGCATAAACAAAACCAGTCATGATTTTTTCATCAGATTGTCAAACAAGGGCTCCTTTACTAGGCTACCCGCGCACGTTTATCCACTCACAACATATTTCCAGCCCACAAACAATGGTGAATGGAAAGAGACAGCTGTTACACAAAAACACCAAAAAAGTGTCATGACATTTGGCGTTTGTAATTAGGCCAGAATATATGCGTCCACTGCTGTCTGCGTGCGTCTCGGTGTCGGCCACTCATCTCTGCCATGGCATAATTTCAGTGTTTTTACATGACATTTTGGAGTATACCACCTGTTTCCATGTTTCATTTGCAAAATGTTCATGCCTCTGACAAGCGGTAATAATAAAAAGTGGTGTAATAGCCTACAGTTTTTTTACATTTTGATTTCAATTATTGTGATATTTTACCGGTACAGTAAACCCTCACTATTTATTTTGTGGGGACACAGTGCCAGACCGTACCAACTTACTTTCACCCCTGGTGTAAACATGACATTTATGATACTATGACACATAAAGCAAATAGCCATTAGCACACAGCCTATCTACTGGATAAAATGGTGTTTGGTGTTGTGGTGTTAATCAGATCATTTAATGCTTTCTTATTTCATTTACATTTTAGTCATTTAGCAGACGCTCTTATCCAGAGCAACTTACAGTAGTGAATACAAACATTTCATACATTTCATTTTCATTTCATGCATTTAAAAAAAAAAATTGTACTGGCCCCCCGTGGGAATCGAACCCACAACCCTGGCGTTGCACACACCATGCTGGCGTTGCAAACACCATGCTCTACCAACTGAGCCACACAATGCTATCTGACCTATGATTCAGCCTTTTCCACAACGCTTTAATGATACATAATGGAATGTCACTCTGAACTTTAACAGAATGTAATTTATTGGAAACAGGAGACAAAGGGCTGTGAGACAAAGGCTTAAGGGGCGGCAGGTAGCCTAGTGGTTAGAACATTGGTCCAGTAACTGAAAGGTTGCTAGATCGAGTCCCCGAGCTGACAAGGTAAACATCTGCTGTTCTACCCCTGAACAAGGCAATTAACCCACTGTTCCTAGGCTGTCATTGTGAATAAGAATTTGTTCTTAACTGACTTGCCTAGTTAAATAAAGGCTTAAATAAAGGTTAAAATAAAATACAAATATCCTAGACACATGAAAAGGGGGATGTATGCGGAGTGTATGCGGAGTGTATGCGGAGTGTATGCGGATGAACAGCAAAGGGGCTACGGACTTCAGAGATGGGGAAAGGACCTATAAAATGGGGGAAAGTTTATGAGACTCCCCCCGGAGGGGCAGGTAACACGTAGACAGCCATACCCTCTGCCTGAGACGATAGTGGGGAATAGGAGTCCGGTGGTGGTCTGTTTGCTGACAATACCTGGAAGCGCTCTTGAGAGCGGTGGATGAACATCTGTGCCGAGGGTATGTTGACCTCCTCTTCTTGCTCAGGGAAGAGCTGGGGCTGATAACCCACGGAGCACTCGAAAGGCGAGAGCCCAGTGGCCAAGCAGGGAAGAGTGTTCACGGGGATACTCCACCCACACGAGTTGCCGACTCCGGGTGGTGGGGTTGTAAGAGACAAGGCACCAAAGAGTAGTCTCCAGGTCCTAATTGGCACGCTCCGACTGGCCTTTGGACTGGGAGTGGTTGAAGGAGGCCAGCCGGAGCTTGCCGTGGAGACTTATTCTGAGCACATACCGTGCATGCAGCGACGAATCCTGAGACGTAAGGGAGGATGGTCTCAGGGATGGTCTCAAAGTCCGAAGGTGTAGCAGCGGAACTATACAGACGAGAGAGAGCATCAGGCTTCACATTCCTGGACCCTGTGCGGTAGGAGATGGTAAAGTTGAAACTAGTGAATAACAGAGCCCAATGGGCCTGCCTAGAGTTAAGGCGCTGGCGGTCTGGAGATATTCTAAATTCTTATGGTCCGTCCACACCAAAAATGGATGTTCTGCCCCTTGAAACCAGTGCCTCCACTCTTCCAAAGCCATCTTGACCGCCAGACGTTCTCGATTTCCTACGTCATAGTTTCTCTCAGCGGGATGGGACAGGAAGGCCCAGGGATGCAGCTTTTGCTTATGGACAGGACGGCCCCCACTCCAACGTCAGAAGCGTCGACCTCAACCAGAAACTGATGGGACGGGTCCGGATGGATGAGGATGGGGGCTCTAGTAAACCGATGCTTAACTTGTTATGGATAGGGGGCAGTATTTTCACGGCCGGATAAAAAACGTACCCGATTTAATCTGGTTATTACTCCTGCCCAGAAACTAGAATATGCATATAATTAGTAGCTTTGGATAGAAAACACTCCAACGTTTCTAAAACTGTTTGAATGGTGTCTGTGAGTATAACAGAACTCAAATGGCAGGCCAAAACCTGAGAAGATTCTGTACAGGAAGTACCCTGTCTGACCATTTCTTGGTCTTCTTTGTCATCTCTATCCAATTGCTCTGATATTCCATTACCGTACTTAGAAGCATGTCAAACTCTGTTTAAAATCAATTTTTATGCTATTTTTCTCGTAAAATAGCGATAATATTCCAACCGGGCAACGTTGTATTCATTCAAAGACTGAAAGAACGCGCATCTCCAGTCTCACTGTCCCCAGGCTGACCACTTACAAACTCTGCTCCTATACTTTGCCCAGAGACAGCAGACACCCCATTCCACTTTCTGGCGGCTTTAGAGAGCCAATGGAGGGCTTAGAAAGTGTCACGTTACAGCACAGATGCTGTAATGTCGATAGAGATGCAACAGAAGGACAACAAATCGTCAGACAGGGCACTTCCTGCATGGAATCTTCTCAGGTTTTGGCCTGCCATATGAGTTATGTTATACTCACAGACACCATTCAAACAGTTTTAGAAACTTCAGAGTGTTTTCTATCCAAATCCACTAATTATATGCATATTCTAGTTTCTGGGCAGGAGTAGTAACCAGATTAAATCGGGTACGTTTTTTATCCGGCCGTGAAAATACTGCCCCCTAGCCCAGACAGGTTAAACTGCATTCTAATATGGACTAATTATAGAAAAAAGGGACTTTCGTATGCTCAGGTCTTTGGTCTCAAGCGCAGCACGAGTGAAAACTTAAAATGGAAGTTATGGAACTCCCTAGCATGAATCCATTATAGGAAAAAGTCCACAATGAAACTGATATTAAATATAGAGAATGATACAGTTGCATCTGGAGGCTACTGGAGCCTACCATGTTATACAATAAATATGTTGAAATGATGATATCACTGGAGTCATTGCAAATCAATTTGTGCCACTTGTGTAGCCTACCTGGAGCTGACAAACGGATTTAATCAGTGGTGGAAAAAGTAGGTTCCCCAATTGTCATACTTGAGTAAAAGTAAAGATACCTTAATAGAAAATTACTCAAGTAAAAGTGAAAGTCATCCAGTAAAATACTACATCAGTAAAAGTCTGAAAGTATTTGGTTTTAAATTATATATTTATTTAACTAGACAAGTCAGTTAAGAACAAATTCTTATTTACAATGACGGCCTACCCCGGCAAAGCCCGGACGACGCTGGGCCGATTGAACGCCGACCTATGGGACTCCCAATCACAGCCGGATGTGATCCAGCCTGGATTCAAACCAGGGAGCTCTTGCACTGAAATGCAGTGCCTTAAACCGCTGCGCTACTCGGGAGCCCTAAATCATAAATCATAAATATACTTAAGTGTCAAAAGTAAATGTCATTGCTAAAATATACTTAAGTGTCACGCCCTGATCTGTTTCACCTGTCATTGTGCTTGTCTCCACCCTCTCCAGGTGTTGCTTATTTTCCCTGGTGTATTTATCCCTGTGTTTCCTGTCTCTTTGTGCCAGTTTGTCTTGTTCGTCAAATCAACCAGCGTTTTGTTTCTCAGCTCCTGCTTTCCCAGTCTCTTTTTTCTCGCCCTCTAGGTTTTGACCCTTGCCTGTTCTGACTCTGATCCCGCCTGCCTGACCACTCTGCCTGCCCCTGACCTCAAGTCTGCCTATCGTTTTGTACCGTTTGGACTCTGACCTGGTTTTCTGAACCCCTGTCTGTCCTGACCTCGAGCCTGCCTATCGCCTCGTACTGTTTGGACTTTGACCTGGTTTATGAACTCTCTCCTGTACCCAACCTGCCTTTTGTCAAAATAAATATTGGAGCTCAACCATCTGCCTCCTGTGTCTGCATTTGGGTCTCGCTTGGTGCCCTTATACTTATGTATCAAAAGTAAAAGTATACATAATTTCAAATTCCTTGTATTAAGGAAATCAGACCACACTACTTACTTTTTAAAATGTATTTATGGATAGTCAGGGGCACACTCCAACACTGAGACATCACTTACAAGCAAAGCATTTGTGTTTAGTGAGTCTGCCAGATTTACATTTACATTTACGTCATTTAGCAGACGCTCTTATCCAGAGCGACTTACAAATTGGTGCAATCACCTTATGATATCCATCCATCTTATGATCAGAGGCAATAGGGATGACCAGGGATGTTCTCTTGATTAGTGCGTGAATTGGACCATCTTCCTGTCCTGCTAAGCATTCAAAATGTAATGAGTACTTTAGGGTGTCAGGGAAAATTTATGGAGTAAAAAGTACATTATTTTCTTCAGGAATGTAGCGAAGTAAAAGTTGTCAAAAATATAAATAGTAAAGTATAGACCCCCCCAAAAAAACTACTTAGGTAGTACTTTAAAGTATTTTTACTTAAGTACTTTACACCACTGTATCCATGTTATTAATATTTGATTCAGTGATTGAAATTACGACCCATCCTCAGTAGCTTATTCCAGCAGCCTATTGGGCAACGGAAGCGCTTCTTACCCCGAAATCGCCTCGCTATTCATGATTAATAAATGAGTCAGTCAATTTGAACTAAGCAAGCAGATACATTTTTTATTTTACATCTTGCCTACATTTTGCCTAGGCTACTGAAGGATATCTGAAATTAGATGTAGGCCTACCAGGGGCTATAGGCTACCTGTATCTAGCTAACCAAACCATGGCAAAGTATGATTACAATCATAAACTCAGATTTTAGTCAGTAAGACTAGCCTATGCCCATTGAAATGATAAGTCAATCTCGCAAATTGGCCATTTGTAATGGTTTGTAGTCTTAACGTCTGGCACATAACGGCACAATTGCCAGAAAATAGTCTAACATTCGTTTAATAAGGGCAAATTACATTTTCTCTCATGACATATTCAAATTCCTTTATTATTCACATTAGGTCATAATTATTATTTTGATGGAAAACCTAATTTTGCTTCTTAGGTTGTTAGAAGTTAAGTCGATATTCCTTTTTAATTCGCTTGATAATGTTATTGAAAAGGTTTATTTGGCTAAATGTGGCAACTCCTCTCTTGCTGTGAAAAACTATTTGGGGCTAGTTTTCAGGCCTTGTGGGCAGGTTTTGAGTAGTCATTGGGGCTAGAATTTTAGCTAGATTAGGCAACCCTGCCTCCTGGAAGATCTTCTGACGTCCTTTCCCGAGAAGGAGGGAAAGATGGCGGAAGTGGATGCTGAGTTCAAATCAAAGAGTGTGTCGAGCAATGTTGAATGTTCTGAATGGACAACAGTAGTATCGAAAACAGGAACAAAAAGGAAATTGTCTGAAATTGTAGTGGAGGATATGTGTATGAATGATAATGAATCGCTTCTTGTTGGGATGCTTTTGTTGAGTAAGGATGCATATGTGGGAGACCTGTTAGAGGTGTTTAAAGTGGTGAAGTATGCGCTGGGAAAAGTGGAGTCTGTCAACGTGACCAGGATGTCACGCCCTGACCAGGTGAACTCTTCTATTTTGGTCAGGGTGTGGCATTTCTATAGTTTATTTTCTATGTTTTTGGTATAGCCTTGCTTTGGGGCGTATTTCTATGTTGGGTTCTGTCGATTCCCAATCAGAGACAGCTGTTGCTAGTTGCCTCTGATTGGGGAATCATATTTAAGTTCCTTTTCCCCCCACGATGTTTGTGGGTTGTTGTCTCTTTTTGTTGGAGCAGTAATGATACGTTTATTCTCTGTTTTGACCGTGTTATTTCAGTCTGTAATAAATAACATGTGTTCGCTCCCAGCTGCGCCTTGGTCCACTTCTTCCTTCCTGCACGACGATCGTTACAGAACAACCCACCGAACCAGGACCAAGCAGCGGGAGGATAAGGAGCGCGAGAGATGGGCTCGCGAGGGGAAGGAGTTCTGGACCTGGGAGGAGATCATGTCGGGGAAAGGACCCTGGCGGAAGGATTCCCAGGTCGAGGAGGTGATGCCAGCCGGTGGAAGGAGTCGCAGGCGGCGGTCGAGGAGGCCCGGAAGACACCCCCAAGAATTTTTTTTGGGGGGGGCTAATGGGGTGGTCCGGAAGGGCAGAGGAAGAGCCCAGACCACTGCTCTCGTGGGGGATAACGGCGAAGGAGGAGGCAGAGATGTGGCAGGTCCTGGAGGACCTGCGTAGGGACAGCGTGGAGGAAGAGCCTTGGGTGGCAGAGGTGCGCACGGTATCGCCAGTGCGCCTGCACAGCCCAGTGCGCTCTGTGCCAGCGCCCCACATTTGCCGGGCTAGGGGGAGTGTTCAGCGAGGACGTGTTGTGCCGGCTCAGCGCTCCTGGCCTCCGGTGCCCCTTCTCGGTCCGATGTATCCTGCGCCGAGGACGCGCACTGTGTCTCCGGTACGGCTGCACAGCCCAGTGCGTTCTGTGCCAGCGCTCCACACTTGCCAGGCTAAGGTGGGCGTTGAGCCAGAACGGGTGATGTCAGCTGTGCACTCCAGACCTCCAGTGCGCCTCCTCGGTCCAGGATATCCGGCGCCGCTTATGCGCACTGTGTTGCCGGTGTGCGGTCACGGTCCAGCACGTCCTGTGCCAGCACCTCGCCCTTGCCGGGCGAATGTGGTGCGTGTCCACAGTCCAGTCCGGCCCATCCCTGCTCCCCGCACCAAGCCAGTGGTGCGTGTCCCCAGTCCTGTCCGGCCCATCCCTGCTCCCCGCACCAAGCCAGTGGTGCGTGTCCCCAGTCCAGTCCGTCCCGTCCCTGCTCCCCGCACCAGGTTAGTGGTGCGTGTCCCCAGTCCTGTCCGGCCCATCCCTGCTCCCCGCACCAAGTTAGTGGTGCGTGTCCACAGTCCTGTCCGGCCCATCCCTGCTCCCCGCACCAGGTTAGTGGTGCGTGTCCCCAGTCCTGTCCGGCCCATCCCTGCTCCCCGCACCAAGCCGGGGGTGCGTGTCCCTAGTCCAGTCCGGCCCGTCCCTGCTCCCCGCACCAGGTTAGTGGTGCGTGTCCCCAGTCCTGTCCAGCCCATTCCTGCTCCCCGCACCAGGTTAGTGGTGCGTGTCCACAGTCCTGTCCGGCCCATTCCGGCTCCCCGCACCAAGCCGGTGGTGCGTGTCCCCAGTCCAGTCCGGCCCGTCCCTGCTCCCCGCACCAGGTTGGTGGTGCGTGTCCCCAGGCCAGTCCGGCCCGTCCCTGCTCCCCGCACCAGGTTGGTGGTGCGTGTCCCCGGTCCTGTCCGGCCCGTCCCCCGCACCAGGCCCACGGCGCGTGTCCACAGTCCGGCACGGCCTGTGTCCGGTCCACCGGTGACCAGTCTTGTTCCGGTCGGCGGCTCCGCTCCGGAGCCTGAGCATGCCGCTCCACCGTGGTCCAGTCCGGGCCAGAGGGGTAGGGCTAGGGTGGAGGCAGGGGGAGAAACACGCCCGGGGCCAGAGCCTCCACCAAGGGTGAGGCGCCCACCCGGGTTCCCCCCCTAATAGACTTTAGGTTGGTGCGCCGGGAGTACGCACCGTTGGAGGGGGGGTACTGTCACGCCCTGACCAGGTGAACTCTTCTATTTTGGTCAGGGTGTGGCATTTCTATAGTTTATTTTCTATGTTTTTGGTATAGCCTTGCTTTGGGGCGTATTTCTATGTTGGGTTCTGTCGATTCCCAATGAGAGACAGCTGTCGCTAGTTGCCTCTGATTGGGGAATCATATTTAAGTTCCTTTTCCCCCCACGATGTTTGTGGGTTGTTGTCTCTTTTTGTTGGAGCAGTAACGCTACGTTTATTCTCTGTTTTGACCGTGTTATTTCAGTCTGTAATAAATAACATGTGTTCGCTCCCAGCTGCGCCTTGGTCCACTTCTTCCTTCCTGCACGACGATCGTTACACAGGAGTGGTCTTATTTTGATGAATTGTATTTCTGAAGAACAGAGGAAGGTTGCAGTGAGCCACTAAAAAATCCGGACAACAGAAGTTTTGTGTTCTGAACTTCGGAGTAGAGCACTCGTCAAAGGAGTCATCTCAGGGGTGACGACGAATGATCAGGTTGAATACCCGAAGAGAATTCCTGGTGTGGTTGGTGCCCGGCGTCTGACCCTTTATTTTTTGAAAAATAGAAAATACCGAAGCATGTGAAGCTTGGTTATGTAAGATACGCTGTAAGAGCTTTCATCCCCAAACCATTGCAGTGTAAGAATTGTAAAGGATTTGGACATGTTTCAAGTGTGTGCAGACAGACAGAGTATATTGAAGAACGGTGTGTAGAAGAACGACGGTGTTGCAATTGTGGTAGGGATCATGATCCCGAGTTCCTGGAGTGCCCTGTAAGGGTGAATGAGATTGAGGTGGCAAAAGTTAGAGCGGTCAATCGAATCTCCTATGCGAAGGTGATTAAAAGAATTGAGAAAACAAGTGATGCTAGTGAAGATATGGTAGTGGACGCACCACAGTCTGTAGTTCTAAACTATATGGCACAAGTCTCAAAGAAGTCTAAGAAACTGGACATTACTGTGGCTGCGGCAGAAAAGTTTTTGGGACTTAAGGACTTTACATCTGACGACCTGCAAGGGGTACTGGCGCCGAAAGACCTGCCCTCCCAGGTTCCCCTTGAGTTTGTGTAGGGATCAGATTATACATTTATTGGTAGTTTGGTAGTTTGTTCAGTTTTCAGGGGAACCCTGTTTCCATCCCGCACAGTAGGTGGCGGGATGCACATTAAAATGTGCTATCGCCAATTTACCACAGAAGCGAGGATACTGGAGGAGAGATCCGTGAGAGGCTGTAGGGGGAGGAAGCGTCTGTGGATGATGGTTGGAAGAGTGCGCTTGTTTGAAATGGAAAAGCTTCTCGGTAGCTACTGACAAAGAAGAACATCAAAACAAAGCAGCTGCTTTACAAGTGGGATGCACTGTTGAGCTCTACCACCCGAGGGGTTCATGTTGATTGTACAGAGATTGTGACAGCTGGTAAAATGGCGTCCCTTGAAAGGGCAAGAACAAGATGTATGTCAGGAGAAGTGCAGTATTATCATAAGGAGACGTGTACTTGGAATACGGAGAAGGAATTGAGGGAAAAAGAGAGGTAGAGGAGGACGATGAGAGAGGAGGAGGAAGAGGGTGAGCTTGAGTCTAAAAATGGCAGAAAAAAAGGGAGATCGTTTGTTAAAGAAGAACGGAAGAAGGTGTAAGCAGAGTGAGCTTTACTTCGGTTCGTAGACGAGGACAAATGGAAGTGAATGAGGGCGAAATATCGGAGGCAGTAGGTGTGGTGAAGTTCTCGGAGCCCGAGGCTTGCACCAAGGGTCAGGATAAAGATGAGTCTGTGACAGTAGGAGTGACATTTTTTTGAAAAAGTGCACCCTTGCCTTTTGGATGATCAATTTGTGGTTTCAGGGTGGGTGAAAACAGAGTTGAGTGGTGTGGAATCGGTGAACATAACCAGAAGTGGTCTTGTGATAATTGTTTGTGTTTCTGCAGGTCAGAGGGAGCAGGCGATCCGCGTTAAATGAATGGGGACAAGAGAAGTTAAATATTTTGCTCTCAAGGAAAGGGCATCACTGAGAGGAGTGATTACTGAGGTAGGGGTGAATGTGAAAGTTGACCAACTGAAGGGGGAGATTCCCGGTGTTTGTGATACTCATCATTTGTTGCGATACAGACAGGGTTGGGTGAGTGGTGAAACAAAAGAGTTTCAAAAGAGTCTTTGCCCAACAAAGTGATGTTAGGATATATAAGTTATCCCGTATGAGTATTTGTGCTGAATACATTACATTGTTACAGGTGTCAAGCTTATGGGCATGTGGCAGCAGTGTGTAGGAGGGAGGTTACTAGGTGTGAGAATTGTGCAGAAGGGCATGAGACAAAGGAATGTGTAACATTGGGGAAATTAGTTGTATGTGTTAATTGTAGGGGTGCCCATGGGGATGGGGTTCAGAAATATCCTGTGCGAGAGAGGCCGTTTGAGGTTTCCAGGGTTAGAGTAGTGCAGAGGTTGTCGTACGCTGAGGTGGTGAAGAAAGTAGAGGAAGATGGGTCAGGGGGGAGGGACCCTGAGAGGAGTGATGTGAGTAGTAGATCTGTACCAGTACAGAGGGATAGGCCAACAAGTGATATATGTTTCAGTAAGATTGTATTTTTATCAGTTATAGCAATGGTTATCAACTGTACTGCAGGGATGGAACATAAGTCACAGAATATTGAGGTTGTGGTGGCAGCTGAGAGTTATTTGAGAGTTACAAGGTGTTATCTGGTGGTGTCCCATCCCTTCAGGCTGTTGGCTTGAGGTAAGATTAAAAATATTTAAATAGTGGAGTAGGGCGGTGGGTTTTTAGTGAGTGTAGGGTTAGATGGTATGGTATATGTTGATGTATGTATTTTATGATTATTTATTTTAAGTATAAGGAGTATACTCCAGTCTAGTAGGTGGCGGCAACGCAACATTTATTGGATGCCAACCGCCGTAAAACCTAAACGAAGAAGTTACCATAGTAGTAGAAGAATCCTGCCTCCTCTTTCGCAAGTGCGACTATAGCTAGCAAGTTACGGTAGCGCCAGCTGGAGCAGCCATGGATCCAAGCACCACTATTCTCCGGGTGAAAAGAAAGAGAGGAACTGACCCTGCCGATGCTTTGCTGCTTGCCTGTAAACGTATTCGGCCAGAGACCACATCCCAGATCGCTGGGGAAACTGTGCCTGAGCCCGATGATACAGAGGTTGAGAATTCAGTCTTCAAACTCGTGGCAACCGTAGCGTCACAGGTATGGGCCGCTGTCAAACCACGGTTTCTCGTGGGCGATGTACACAATCGGCTGGTGCTGTGCAAGACACTCAAGTCTGCTGTTTTAGTTTGGCTAGGTAGCTACCTAATGTATTTGATGTTAAACTAACTGTAGTTAGCTTATCGGCTGGTTAACGAACATTGTTTATTGCTAGTTAACGTTAGCTATATACATTGTATTTTCTCTCCAGCTCAAGTCATCCTTACTTAGCAAACTGGCTAGTTCGCTTTGTGTTGATTAGCAAGCAAGCTAACTAGCTGGCTAACAACACAGATAGCTAGGTAACTATCGTTCGCAAACTAGCGAGCTAGCCTACGTTCTCGCTAACTTCACAGCACCATTATCTGGTGTACCTGTCTCTTGCACACCTGCCATTTCAAGATCATGGGACAATATTAATTTGTATATTTAGCTAGTTATGAGGAGATAATCCTTCGCAACACCTGTTTGGGTAGAAAATACGTGTTGTTGACTCCCGAGAGGCGTAGCGGTCTAAGGCACTGCAGCTCGTTGCTGGAGGCGTCACTACAGACCCTGGTTCGATTCCAGGCTGTATCATAACCGGCCGTGATTGGGAGTCCCATAGGGCGACGCACAATTGACCCAGCGTCGTTAGGGTTTGCCCGGGGTAGGCGTCATTCTAAATAAGAATTTGTTCTGACTTGCCTAGTTAAGTGAAGCTTAAATAAATAAAAAGATGAGTTGGCTGGTCCTGAGTCAGTCATAGCTAGTTTCATAACCTATTTCTTTTACATTGTTTTATTTTCAATCTTAATGTTTTCCTAACACTCAAACAGTTCTGGTAGCTAAGTTTAATTTAGTGAACCTGGCATGTAATGCACTGCCAGTCTTGTTAGTCTCAACCCTCTTTGTTAGGATAACTGCTTCCCTATATTGTCACTATGCTCAGGATGCCCCAGTCCAGACACAGGTTCGTGAAGCACTGGCCCGCCCCCGTATGGCCCATGCCCTGCGCCCCTCAGGCAGCTCCCAGAGGATTGTGGGAGATCTGCGGAGCGTAAAGTGGAGCACCAGGCGGGAGGAGCGATACAGGATCCTCTCCAGCCATCGAGCAGGGATGCCTGCAGAACAGCCCCCCTCAACGCAGCCAGAGCCCACAGAGGAGGAGCCAGGCAAAAATGCCTGGAGCCTGGGTGAAGTTCAGGTGTTTGACATCATCCAGGAAGATAGGGACCAGGGCAAAGCTCCTAGCAAGGTAAGTGTGAGCTGTGCTCCCCTAGCTAGAGCTGGGGAAACGTTCTTAAAACCAGGATGTCCTATGTAAACGTATCAGTGCCCACAGTTCCCATATGATGAATGCAGTTGATCCAGATCGTAGCCTACCCGCCACATAGGCCTTAAATTTGATGATTACGGTGACTGTTTCCCAGTTGCTGACCCCTGACCCAGAGACTATCCTGTGTAACTCGATGAAGATGCTCCGTGAGAAGCTGAGAGTGTCTGGAGAGGGTGTGGGTGTTGAGCATCGTGAACGGGAGGACGACTACGTGTATGACCTTTACTACCAGGAAACAGTCGCTGCAGGCTGGATCCAGGACATCCTGTCCGTCAGGCCCTACTCAGACGAGGGAGAGTTGGTAAGGATCAAAAGTATCTTAGAACTAGTTTTTACAAACTTTGTGCCCAAACTCAATCAATTGGGCTTCCCAAAAATATGGTTGCTATGTTTGAACTCTTTAAAAAACATTCTAATACAGCTGTAGCAGGCTCTCTCGCCTTGATTTTTAACCCACCCCACTTTCAATACAAGTCCCACTTTGTTGCAGCGTTTCCAGGCTCTATACGCAGTAGCAATTGAGCATGGGATGATGCAGGAGGAATAACCTTTATCTTGGTTTTCCAGGTGCCTGACTTGGTGGTGAATGAGGATGATGAGAATGAAGAGGGGAACTGGAGGAATGACTACCCAGATGAGAGTGACAGAGAGGAGCGCTATGGAGGTAGGCTAGTACTTTTTTCGTTGTACAAAGTTCAAAAGCTTCACACAATGATTATCAAAGCTCCCATAGTAAGGATAGTTGCATTAGTTTCTATCCAAAACCTAATTTTGCCTGTTCTCATCCTGAAGGGTACTGGGAAGAGCAGTCGTACACTCGGAGATCCTGGGACCTGTACCAGGGCGAAGTGATGCAGGAGTTAGATGATGATGATGATGATGATGGAGACAAGGATGACTCGGACTGATCTCCAACTTTAAGCATTGGTGGTTGTTTCTTTTTTTTTACTGTGCAAGTGTTGGTGTGAATGTGTGGTAGTTATGTGCGACACATCTATGGTATGCTTTGTGTGCTTCTTGTTAAACTTGTATGTTGGTTTGGACTGCGTGTTTGCATTTTGTGCATGGTAGTATGTACGTGTAAGCGTATGGTAGTGATTGTGCGGCATTTTGTGTGTGTGTGTGTGAGAGATACTGTTTGGGTCTACATTCCCTGTCCCACGGGAGATTGTACTCTTGATGTGTGAGAGATGTTTGATGAAAGTGACTCTGAATCCCTTCTGTAAATATGTAGATGTGTATAAAATAAAGCTTTCAAAATAAGTGACTTCCCAAAAAAATGGTGCATTATTGCTGTAATGAATTAAATTATACTGCAAACTGGTTAAGAAAAGTTTATTAATAAACTACACAACAAATTAAACCTAGCTTCCATGGGGCATTTCATGAAACTAGAATTTAGCAGGCAAATTCATAAGTGTCTTTCTTATTTGCTGAATAACTTGGCCCAGGAGATCCTTTGCAGGGTTGACTTACAGGTACAATTAAGTTAATTCTGTTTAATTCACTGCTGCTGCCCTAATAGGCCCATCAAGTGATCCCAACTGTTGGTAAAGCTGACATGGCCTCTCACCATGGTCTTTGGAGGGTTACATTTGCCATTGCTGAGATGACAATTAGTTGGCTATTGCACATTTTCAAAAGCAGTACAGAATGTCTGGGTGGGATTGGGTTTTCAGGTTTATGGATAGAGGTCCAGCCCCATTACAGAAAATGTGCGTATGGATGAATAGTTTGCAACGACATTAACCTTAGAGGTCAGTCAGCATCTGATAACTGAAGTAACACCGGAGGGCTGGGAAAAAACAAGCAGCAGACATTGGGTCATTTGTTCCCTTTTTCCAATAAACTATCATCCATAACTCCAAGAGAACACAGACCGCAGCATCACCTTTAAGAAATACAGTTTAATATTTATGAAAATCTGTCTGTTTGCATGTCCCTTCGGGATATGCAGACTTACACTGAGTGTACAAAACATTAGGAACAACTTCCTAATATTGAGTTTTTGCCCTCAGAACAGCCTCGATTTGTCTGGCTTGAACACTACAAGGTGTCGAAAGCATTCCACAGGGATGCTGGCCCATGTTGACTCCAATGCGTCCCACAGTTGTCTCAAGCTGGATGGATGGCCTTTGGGTGTTGGACCATTCTTGATACAGGAAACTTGAGTGTGAAAAACCCAGTAGAGTTGCAGTTCTTGACACACTCAAACCGGTGGGCCGGACAACTACTACCATACCCCATCCAAGGACATTTAAATATTTTGTCTTGCCCGTTCATCCTCAATGGCACACATGCACAATCCCTGTCTCAAGGCAACAAAAAAAAAATCCTTATTTAACCTTTCTCATAACCGTCATCGACACTGATTTAACAGGTGACATCAATAAGGGATCATAGATTTCACCTGGACAGTTTGTCATGGAAAGAGCAGGTATTTCTAATGTTTTGTACACTCAGTGTATATGTATTTGACAGGCAGAGCATATTAAAAAGTGCATACCTATACCCTTTGACATCAAAACAACCTCTCAGGTCATTCCATCACGAGATAAGAGATGTAATACCATCTTACATGGATCTCCAGCTCTTGAGAAGGGAGAGACCAACTCCATAGGTTCTGCTATGGATCTCACCCCGTACACCAGGCAGGGGACAATGATATGTCTGGAGATGTGAAACTATGAGTAGGATAATGACATAAGGAGAGGGGATGTCCCAGAGTACTGGCCAGATGACCACGGCTTTCCTTGGGATCTGTCCTTGCCCAATGCTTAACTTCACATGAACCATCAGGCACCAAAAAGTAATTGGAGTCCACACTGTCACCTCCCTATGCGTGTAAAACGTGTGTATAGTGTCCCAACTTGTAAACTACAGACTAACATAGTAGTGAGACATTCAGGTAAAATTATTAAATATTCCCTTGTCTTTGCAAAATAGGTGAATTTCCATGAGTTGGTCCCATGTGTCTGTTTGTAAATTGCAAAGGGTAGTGGGTAACATGGTGAGAACTTTGTCATGGTTGGGAGTGAGGTTTACTCACTGATGTCCATCTCAGTGAGCACACAGAAACAGGTGAGCTGGGTAAAGCGTGTGAAAGAACCTAACACAAGTGAAAGAAAGAGGTTAGAGCAATCATAAAATTACTAAAAATGAAAATACTGTTGCCACATCTTTCAATGGAAATATTTTCAACTATTATACAAGACAGGAATATAAAATCAGTCCTCATTTGGGAACAAGCTGAGGAAATGGTCTTATTGAGAGAGGGTAACTCACGTAGTAACTTGGTAATGTAGGGTGGTCGTTTGGACTCGGGCAGGTGGATGCCCAGGAAGTAGACCGGCACTCCGGAGAGGGCAATGGCGATGCCAATGAGAGAGTTGATGGTGTCACTGTACAGTGGCACTGCCACGAGGAACACAGTGCAACAACAGAAGATGATGGGGTACAACAGGGTCAACTGCACACAGGAACACATAGGGGAGACACGCCCAGACATGGAAGGAAGAAGGAGAAAATAACATTAATTATTGCCTTACAGTGAGGGAAAAAAGCATTTGATCCCCTGCTGATTTTGTACGTTTGCCCACTGACAAAGAAATGATCAGTCTATAATTTCAATGGTAGGTTTATTTGAACAGTGAGAGACAGAATAACAAAAAAAATTGATTTGCATTTTAATGAGGGAAATAAGTATTTGACCCCTCTGCAAAACAGTACTTGGTGGCAAAACCCTGTTTGGCAATCAGAGGTCTGACGTTTCTTGTAGTTGGCCACCAGGTTTACACACATCTCAGGAGGGATTTTGTCCCACTCCTCTTTGCAGATCTTCTCCAAGTCATTAAGGTTGAACCTTCAGCTCCCTCCACAGATTTTCTATGGGATTAAGGTCTGGAGACTGACTAGGCCACTCCAGGACCTTAATGTGCTTCTTCTTGAGCCACTCCTTTGTTGCCTTGGCCGTGTGTTTTGGGTCACTGTCATGCTTGAATACCCATCCATGACCCATTTTCAATGCCCTGGCTGAGGGAGGGAGGTTCTCACTCAAGATTTGACGGTACATGGCCCCGTCCATCGTCCCTTTGATGCGGTGAAGTTGTCCTGTCCCCTTAGCAGAAAAACACCCCCAAAGCATAATGTTTCCACCTCCATGTTTGACGGTGGGGATGGTGTTCTTGGGGTCTTGGCAGCATTCCTCCTCCTCCAAACACAGGGAGTAGAGTTGATGCCAAAGAGCTCCATTTTGGTCTCATCTGACCACAACACTTTCACGAGTTGTCCTCTGAATCATTCAGATGTTCATTGGCAAACTTCAGACAGGCATGTATATGTGCTTTCTTGAGCAGGGGGACCTTGCGGGCGCTGCAAGATTTCAGTCCTTCACGGCGTAGTGTGTTACCAATTGTTTTCTTGGTGACTATGGTCCCAGCTGCCTTGAGATCATTGACAAGATCCTCCCGTGTAGTTACATTTACATTTTAGTCATTTAGCAGACGCTCTTATCCAGAGCGACTTACAGTAGTGAATGCATACATTTCATACATTTTTTTCTCCGTACTGGTCCCCCGTGGGAATCGAACCCACAACCCTGGCGTTGCAAACACCATGCTCTACCAACTGAGCCACACGGGACCGTAGTTCTGGGCGGATTCCTCACCTGATCATTGCAACTCCACGAGGTGAGATCTTGCATGGAGCCCCAGGCCGAGGGAGACTGACAGTTCTTTTATGTTTCTTCCATTTGCGAATAATCGCACCAACTGTTGTCACCTTCTCACCAAGCTGCTTGGCGATGGTCTTGTAGCCCATTCCAGCCTTGTGTAGGTCTACAATCTTGTCCCTGACATCCTTGGAGAGCTCTTTGGTCTTGGCCATGGTGGAAAGTTTGGAATCTGATTGATTGATTGCTTCTGTGGACAGGTGTCTTTTATACAGGTAACAAACTGAGATTAGGAGCACTCCCTTTAAGAGTGTGCTCCTAATCTCAGCTCGTTACCTGTATAAAAAGAAACCTGGGAGGCAGAAATCTTTCTGATTGAAAGGGGGTCAAATACTTATTTCCCTCATTAAAATGCAAATCAATTTATAACATTTTTGACATGCGTTTTTCTGGATTTTTTTGTTGTTATTCTGTCTCTCACTGTTCAAATAAACCTACCATTAAAATTATAGACTGATCATTTCTTTGTCAGTAGGCAAACGTACAAAATCAGCAGGGGATCAAATACTTTTTTCCCCCCTCACTGTACATGTAACTACTTATCTTCCAAGAGATTCGATCTTTAGTCTATTAATTGATAAAGTATGAACATATTAGTTCACAGGTGAGACAGTCAAGTTCTCACCTTGAGTGGTCTGGGTCTGTCTGGTTCCTTCCAGCGCAGGTAGATCTGCCCGGCGATAGACAGACCCATAAAGAACCAGTAGCTGAAGCTGTAGTAGTTGATCAGTTGGAAGACATCCTCTACAGTCAGGTAAACCAAGGCCATGGCACACTGTGGACACACAACAACAACAAAAAAGACACTGGTCAACAGAGGCAGAACATATGACTCACCACCACACCAGATAGTTAGGAAGCTGCACTGGGCATGTCCATCCACCAGGTGTCAGCACTGACAGCAGCTTTGAGTTGATGTGGACAGTGGAGATGATTCTACTTTGTTTGTTCGGCATAAAAGTTGATGAAATTGTTCTAAAGTGTGCCATGTAAGTGATGTAAGGAAAGGGGGTGCTTACGTTGAAGAGCAGAGCAGGGACAGGAGTATACCTCTCCGCATGAATCATTGATAAGGCGTCCGGGAGGTGACCTTCACGAGCACCCACGAAGAACAGCCTGCCAACGGCGGATGTATCACTTAGTGCTGAGCGATTAGTGCTTTTTTTGGTTGGTTCAGTTTCAGGGAGATATATTTTTTAATAATATTTTTTTTAACATTAAATGCACTATGCATTATGTGGGTTGAACAACATAGAAAACAATTAATACAAGTCCTGTGATGGTAGCGACTGTCCATTACTGCTTATCACTTATTAAAATCAGTTATTCACATTATTTTACTTTAATCAAATACTTCAGTTGTTTATATTGGATGACTTTATTATTTCATTCCAAGTCATCTCTATCGAGCTGCTGCCTATGCGGTCTAACAAAATCACTATTTTAATAGTTCTTGTAAGTAAATAAGGGTTTACTTTTATGACTGCTAAATACCAACTATCAATCACTTAGATCAAGTATTTTCAGGTAGAGATACGTCGCGAAGCAACTACTCTCTATCCCTTTCAATCGCGCCTCTTCTCTCCCTCTCCCACACAGACCGGACAAGTAGCCGCGCAATGGATTACGGTCATTGTAGTTCGTTTATCGCAGAAAACGTGATAATTATGTAGAACATTGGCCTATTGGTAACTACAACTCACTGCTATATCGCACAGTCCAGGCATGTTCTGAAATGATGACTAGTGAAACTGCAGCCAATGTGTGCACTGAGCTCACAGGAAGAAAACCGAACAAAATGGAATTCAAATAATTGAACAGATGTCGGTCAATTAGTTGTTTGAAAAATAACGGACATTTCGGTTAATCACTCAGCACTAGCGGCCACTAGAGTGTCTGGACAACATGATGGTAAATCTGTGGCATACAGCATACACTATATATACACAAAAGTATGTGGACACCCCTTCAAATTTGTGGAATCGGCTATTTCAGCCACACCCATTGCTCACAGGTGTATTAAAAAAAAATATATATATTTAATCGAGCACACAGCCATGCAATCTCCATAGACAAACATTGGCAGTAGAATGGCCTTACTGAAGAGCTTAGTGACTTTCAACATGCACCGTCATAAGAGGCCATCTTTCCAACAAGTGAGTTAGTCAAATTTCTACCCTGCTAGAGCTGCCCCAGTCAACTGTAAGTGGTGTTATTGTGAAGTGAAGAGGTCTAGGCGCAACAACGGCTGAGCCGCGAAGCGGAAGGCCACACAAGCTCACAGAACGGGACCGCCGAGTGCTGAAGCGCGTAAAAATCATTGGTCCTCGGTTGCAACACTCACTACTGAGTTCCAAACTGTCTCTGGAAGCAACATCAGCAAAATAACTTAGTCGGGAGCTTCATGAAATGGGTTTCGATGGCCGAGCAGCCGCATGCACACAAGCCTAAGATCACCATGCTCAATGCCAAGCGTCGGCTGGAGTGGTGTAAAGCTCGCCGTCCATTGGACTGGAGCAGTGGAAACGCGTTCTATGGGGTTATGAATCACGCTTTACCAACTGGCAGTCCAACGGACGAATCTGGGTTTTGCAGATGCCAGGAGAACACTACATGCCCGATTACGTAGTGCCAGCTTTAAAATTTGGTGGAGGAGGAATAATGGTCTGGGGCTGTTTTTCATGGTTCGGGCTAGGCCCCTTAGTTCCAGTGGAGGGAAATCTTAATGCTACAGCATACAATTACATTCTATATGATTATGTGCTTCCAACATTGTGGCAACAGTTTGGGGAAGGCCCTTTCCCGTTTCAGCATGACAATGCCCCTGTGCACAAAGCGAGATCCATACAGAAATGGTTTCTTGAGATTGGTGTGGAAGAACTTGACTGGCCTGACCTCAACGAACACCTTTGAGATAAATTGAAACGCTGACTACGAGGCAGGCCTAACATCAGTGCCCAACCTCACTAATGTTCTTGAGGCTGAATGGGTGCAAGTCCCTGCAGAAATGTTCCAACATCTAGTGGAAAGCCTTCCCAGAAGACTGGAGGCTGTTATACCAGCAAAATGGGGGACCGACTCCATATTAATGCCCATGATTCTGGAACGAGATGTTCGACGAGCAGGTGTCCACATACTTTTAGTGTACCTCCATAGCCATGAGCAGAAAATAACTCCAGCTGGTGTTTATTACAGAAGGTCACTGTAAAAACCATCGGAGCACAACATAACCAGAGATATAACCAGATGGAACATGGAATCGAGGCCTTAGAGACTGTACAGCAAGACCATAAAGCTTAGGGCATTGTATGGGAGCGCGTCACGGGATTTACCTGGATGCAGCGATAATAGATGCGTTTAGCCCTCCGTAACAGGACAGAGCCACAGCGATGGGGATGGTCCAGCTCATCACTCCCAGAGTGTGGTCTGCAAACGTCTACAGAGGAGAAAATATACATTACACAGGATATTAAAAAAAACGCACACTTTTCCAGGGGGTCACGTTTACACATTGCTAAAGAAAGATCCATATCTAAAAACAGGAGACTGTCAGACTCCAATTAAACATCCTGACTGTCAACGGGCCAGACAGCCCGGGCCAGACAGCCCAGCCCTGACAGTCGCCTGAGGCTGAGCAGGTGCTTATAGAAACAAAGACAAACAGACCTAAGAACAGAACATCAACTCAATGTATACATAAAAAAAAAAAAAAGCAAGGGCATTAATTACATGGTAATTACTTTAACGTGTGGCATGTGGATCGGCACATTCCCGGAAATCAGAGCAGTAAGTAATCTGCCCTTCAACAGAGACCCATTGGCCCAATAAACAAAATAAAACCTATTCCATGATATAAAAGTAAGCGCTCTTAATTCTGAACTCACCACAGCCACGGCATCACTGGCGAGGATGGCACTCATGTCCAGCACGGCGTAGTAAGCCACGTTAGTCATGATATATATGATCGTGACGATGGGCATGGAGATGGCAATGGACAGGGGCAGGTTCCTATGGGAACCGGGTAAAGAGGTCAAACATGATCATTCACACAGTATACGTCTCTCTTTGCTTGGCATATACTCTTACCGGAGTTAACGTGTTTAAACAAACAGTGCAACATGGTGGTAAGGTTACATGGCACTGGCGTTAAATGTGTGAATGTACATACAGTAGGTTCTACTTTGGAATAACACCCAGCTGCCAGCAATCACTATGGAACTCCATTATCTACCACTGCATTCACACATCCTTGTTCCCAAAGCTTCCTCCAATTAGTAATGGAACCCAGTTACCGTTCTAGCACGGGAGCGGAGCAGTTTGTGCTTCAGCCGACCCCTCGGTTGGATTCGTTGTCGGTCAGGCTAGTTAATGACTGACTATAGAGGCGGAAATCAAGCAGGTCAATAGCGATATGTTTGGTACGTGTTGTCAGGGCGTCATGAGTACCTCTCTGGGTCCTTGATCTCCTCGGTAACAAAGTTGAGTGTGTCCCAGCCTGAGTAGGAGAACAGGGCAGAGTACAGGGCCAAGGCAATGTCTCCTGGGTCTGTGGAAGAGCCCTGGAACGACGCCTCAAAGTTCACGGTGTATCCTGAGAGGAGGCAGACAATAATTACTATACAACCTCTCACGCAATGGGATAAAAACCTGATATGAAAATGAATCAACAGTAGTGTGTTGGCAGCAGCGTTACAGTGTCACTGACCTTGGCATAGTTTCACTACACCTGTGATGATGATGACGATGAGGGCGAGAACTTTGGCGTAAGTGAAGACATCCTGCACCCTGGTGCCCCACTTCACGTAGGCCGAGTTGATGAACGTCAGCAAACCTGGGCCAACCAAAAGACAGGAGTGTTCACACAACATCAGAAGACTAGTACTTAGCAGAGGACTGTTATAGATTAAAAAGACACAAATATTTGTACTGTGCTGTGAGTCTTTCAAATCACAGAGTACTCTTACATGTTACATGTTATGTGTTACAATTCACAGGTGACATGAAGAGAGGACTCGAAGCTTCTTAACTCAAGAGTAGGTCTGCCTGCCTTGTTCTGTTGGGCGGCTGTCTGTACAGATGCACAGCGCAGTGAGTGCACACACACATGCATGAAAACAGATCTGTAATCAGTTAATGTACCCTGTAGCCAGGAACAGTATGTACTATTTCTGTCTGCTGAAGTGGCGTAGGGTTACTGAAATGGGTATGAGGTAGGAAGGTACTGGAAAACCTGAAGAGCAAGTCCTACTAAGAGCAATTTGAGAGCATTCTATTGACTCAACTTGAATTAAACAGTCTGCTAATGTCTTATTTGCGTTTTCAGAGCGTGTCCTTTGTTTGCCATTCGTGAGAGAAGGATAAAGTGAAGCAGAGAGCGCGTAGGCACGTCATAAGGGTTTACTCACATATGCAGGCGGCTGCGATGAGGCGTGAGGCTGAGTATGGTGGCTCACACGTGGGGAACAGCGGCTGCACCAGGTAGTTAGCGAACGTTATGGCGATGACCGCCTGACCGGTGGGCTCAATGATGAGCAGTGATGTCCACAGGCGAATAAAGGCAATGAATGGACCAAAGGACTCCAGGATATAGGCATAGCTGGCCCCGGACTTGGTGATGGTGGTGCCCAGCTCTGCGTAACACAGAGCGCCGACCACTGAGAATATTCCACCGACGGCCCAGATGACCAGCGACAGGCCGTAGGAGGCGCTGTAGATGAGCACGCCCTTGGGAGACACGAAGATGCCCGAGCCAATCATGTTGCCCACGATGAGGCTGACTCCGTTGAGCAGGGAGATCTCTTTCTTCATCTGCATGTTCTCTTTAGCCTGCTCGGGGGCCACGGCTGAGGTGTCGTCGGGGTGCGAGGAGCTCTTGTTCAACTTCCTGGACTCGTCCCGGTTCTCCATGCTGGGACTGTCTGGGGGACCTGGCTGGCTGACTACTTCTGGGAAGAGGGTCCCCTCTGATTGGGTACCACCTGCCTTAAGAGACAAGAAAGGAGAAGACGGAGAATTCGAGATTTGAAAGAGAGAGAAGGAAAACTGGCGTAGCTAATGCCTCTGAAGCAGGCAGAGAGCGTGGAGTGGTCTAATCCAAATGACTTCCCTCTAATCTCTAGACCCACTCCCTGGTGTAGAGAACACACCCGCAGCTCTGTGGGCCAATGCGCCCATCATCTCACACCCATGTCTAAATTGTATCATTGTTATTTTTTTAAGAAATTAGACAATAACCCAATTGCATTGTCTATGGCAATGTTTGGCAGCCATCGTCGATGTTGACGACATTGTGATGTCACAAAACAAACAGGTTTAGTCTATTTGAAATTTGTGCATTTTATCTAAAAATCAACAATCAGATCCATCATTTAGCCTATAACAATCTTTATAACACTTAAATGAACATCGATTTAGGCAACAACAAAAAAATACAAATAGGCCTATTTTGCCTATTGAACTGTAAAAATCCTCTCATATAGGCCTACAAGTTAGAGAATAAATAAAGTAGCCTAAACAAAACGAGTACAAAAATAACCTAAATTAGTGAGAACCCCCCCCCCCAAAAAAAAACTGTGCAAATAAATCATTCAAGGTTTGACAGAATATTCCAGCCTATCCTATAGACTGTCTTTCGATTAAGAGGAATCTGGATTTGAATATAGGCTACATTTAAAGTTAAATAAAGTGCAATGAGGAGCCATTAGGTCGAGTTGTTTTTACCATATCTTAGGCCCCATAAAAGGTTTCTGGCAAGGAACACCAGCATGTTTACCCAGTGGCGAACTCAGCAGGATGATGGACTTGTTTTTTTTTATACAGGAGTAATAAAGGTCTAGTTCACTAATTTTGTGGGGGGGACCCTCACACCCCTACTTCCCACAGCTATGCTGATATGAGGATTTTTATGGACAAGAGTACATGGCCCAACCAATTTGAAAATAATGCAGCCTAGACTAGATTTTTTTAAAACTAGGTTTAACACTGTTTAGGCCTAGCAATGGGTCCTTTACATATTTTGTTCTTCCCGCCGGGCAATTGACGCCTCCGTGTGCACCTCCCTAGAGAGAGAGAAAAAAAATAAAAAATAATCTCTACAATATTTGGACAGGAGGATGAGACGATGTGTCACTCCAGACATCTGCCAACCCTAAAATGATGTGTTTGTTGTCCAATCTACAAGGGTAGTAGGTGAGTCAGAAATATAATGTCAGGGCTCTCCACAGGATCTTAAAAAAAAAAAATTATGTCCCTTTTTCAGGAAGCTGTCTTCCAAAGATAATTAATAAAAGTCCAAATAACTTCACAGATCTTCATTGTAAAGGGTTCCAACACTGTTTCCCATGCTTGTTCAATGAACCATAAACAATTAATGAACATGCACCTGTGGAACGGTCGTTAAGACACTAACAGCTTACAGATGGTAGGCAGTTAAGGTCACAGTTATGAAAACTTAGGACACTAAAGAGGCCTTTCTACTGACTCTGAAAAACACCAAAAGAAAGATGCCCAGGGTCCCTGATCATCTGCGTGAATGTGCCTTAGGCATGCTGCAAGGAGGCATGAGAACTGCAGCTTTGGCCAGGGCAATAAATTGAAATGTCCGTACTGTGCGACGTCTAAGACAGCGCTACAGGGTGGCAGGAAGGACAGCTGATCGTCCTCGCAGTGACAGAACGCGTGTAACAACACCTGCACAGGATCGGTACAGCGGAACATCAAACCTGCGGGACAGGTACAGGATGGCAACAACAACTGCCCGAGTTACACCAGGAACGCACAATCTCTCCAGCAGTGCTCAGACTGTCCACAATAGGCTGAGAGAGGCTGGACTGAGGGATTGTAGGTCTGTTGTAATGCAGGTCCTCACCAGACATCACCGGCAACAACGTCGCCTATGGGCACAAACCCACCATTGCTGGACCAGACAGGACTGGCAAAAAGTGCTCTTCACTGACGAGTCGCGGTTTTGTCTAGCCAGGGGTGATGGTCAGATTGATGTTTATCATCGAAGGAATGAGCGTTACACCGATGCCTGTACTCTGGAGCGGGATTGATTTGGAGGTGGAGGGTCTGTCATGGTCTGGGGCGGTGTGTCACAGCATCATTGGACTGAGCTTGTTGTCATTGCAGGCAATCTCAATGCTGTGCGTTACAGGGAAGACATCCTCCTCCCTCATGTGGTAGCCTTCCTGCAGGCTCATCCTGACATGACCCTCCAGCATGACAATGCCACCAGCCATACTGCTCGTTCTGTGCGTGATTTTCTGCAAGACAGGAATGTCAGTGTTCTACCATGGCCAGCGAAGAGCCCGGATCTCAATCCCATTGAGCACGTCAGGGACCTGTTGGATTGAAGGGTGAGGGCTAGGGCCATTCCCCCAAGAAATGTCCAGGAACTGAGTTTATATACATTTTACGGACAATGTATTTCATAATCGTTATTTTTTAATACCATCCTTTAATCCCATCAACCCCTTCTATCTATCTCTGAATCTGCAATGTTTGAATTTCCCACTTTAAAATTACATAATTAAATATTATTGCCGCCAGCTTGCATTCTAAATAGCAGCATTGCGATACCGTAGGCCTAGCTACGTGAAACATAAACATTAGGCTTAACATTAGAAAATGACGACCAATTAAATAAAATAAACATGTACCCATTAAAGCAAAGCTATAGGCTACTTCAAGCCCTAGGACCACAAACTGATAGGCAGCAGCGTAGACGTCACAATTTCAGATCCATGGAGAGCGATCGGCAGTCTATACTTTGAGTGGCTGACGCAAACTCCAACCAGAGAAACTGCTCTATGCCAGTGGGCCCACTGTCATGGGCTGCATTCCAAACACTTAAAAAAGACACACCCTAATCCCTCAAATTGAATGATGGGGCGTTTCAGGCCCTCGAAGTGAACATAATTGTACACTTGTAAACTCCGTTAAAAAACGAGGGCTGAGGGGCTTACGTTACAAACCGACGACAAATATGGCTGCGGGAATTCCCCCAAGGGCATAGAACTGGGTTTAGGGCCGAGGGCGGTCTACTTTGAGTTGTTTGAAATGCAGTCATAGTATGTATGATAACATCACATCCTGGCTCTAAAGCCCTCCACAGTGCAGTCAGTGCTGGGGCAGAGCTGTACATTACATGTGATGAATGTGTGAAATGGGTAAAAATAATGTGCTTAACTGATCACGTCAATGAGGACAAATACCTCTGATATAACTGCACTGTCAATAACTAGGCATTACTTATTCTGCGATTATACCATCTGCTTGTCAAGAGATTAATTATGCTTAATGAACACTTTCTACCATATAATTTTGATGAAGACAGGTGAGAGGTAAACAGACTTCTTCGAGTGAAATTAAATGCATTAATTGCTCAGAAAAGTGCAGTGAGAGGGTGGGAGCCCCATGTGCTGAAAGTGAGCGCATGTGTTTAACTAAGAACATGTTCTAAGAAATCCCTGCCCTACTTTCTAGAAAACCTTCAAATACAGCGCCATGTAAAGTTCGCTCTTGCAAGAATAGAGTTGCCATATTTGCATGGGACAATCTGCAATGTTCCCTCTAAACTGCGCGGGCACGCAGCTCCCCTCAGACTGCCACGAAAAAGAAACATCAGCACGAGATTGAAATTCACTCAACTAGTCCCCTTTGGTTAACACCATCAACATTTCGCTCAACTGTGGGAATTGCTCGAGTCAACCAATTAGCCACTTCAATGTAACATACCGACACAAAAACGAACTATGCGAGACTCAGTATGCAAATCAAAGTGTGCAAGATATTTTTATGTAGGCAGAGCGTATCAGAGTAGGAATCTATTGCATTGAAAAGGCATGACTCAGGCCTGTACTCTCGCCATAACCAATCAGAGCTGTAGTAGGCCTATATGCAAGTATATGCATGAAAACAAGAACATTCAGTCACCTACTGTACTTGTCTGAATGACAAGTGGATAAACATGTTAATGTCAAGCCCTGCATTAACCTCATGGAATGTAGGCCTACATTGAACACCACCCATTTGCTGCTACTGTAGACTGAATGACAGAACGGCTATTTCCATGTTAAAATGTTATGGGATGCATTTTTTCTCCATTGTTTTTGATGGTAGGCCACTCTGGTAGACCTACATTAGGATCAAATAGCCACAGTAGCCTACTTGGTCACAGTTAAAACCAACTTAAAGCGGGTACAGCCTCAGTGTTCACACACGCCAGAAGTTGCACAGAATTTTCACAACATTCAAGTTTGCGCTCAGCAGAGCTGAAATTTCTCTCAATCTTGAAAAAGATTGAGGGAACATTGACTGTCATTCCACTAAGATATACACTATACATGCGGACTGAGAGAAAAAGGAGGTGTCAATATCCACATCCCACAGGTGGTTATTTGAACCTGGAACAAAACAGGGGTTGTGTTTCTGAACTGCCCTGTCTGGAAGGGGCTCTACTTTTGTTTCTCCTCATGAAATAATGTTCAGATCCTCACACCGATAAGGTGTATACAGTATCAATGACATATCAAACCCTAGTGCTATATAATGGAAGGGTTGAGCAATATATCGAATTTTGAAGTATAACAGCATGGATTTTTAAAGTTATTTTGATACAGTGCTAAATAAATGAAAAGTTGGACAACTTCACTGTCATTTTTGTCCTATTTTGGTTGGTTTGGTTGAGTATAAAACAAATCCGAATGGAGAAAGCCCATTTAAACCACTTTGAATAGAATGACATCCTAGGGTCATGCAGTACTCTTGAAACATATTTAGAACTTTAATTATTCAGAAAAATGAAATACTGTCAAAAGTAAAATATTGTGATATGATACATTACAGGACCAAAAGTATGTGGACATCGTGTCAAACATCTCATTCCAAAATCATGGGCATTCATTTGGAGTTGGGCCCCCCTTTGCTGCTATAACAGCCTCCACTCTTCTGGGAATGCTTTCCACTAGATGTTGGAACATTGCTGCGGGGACTTGCACCCATTCAGCTACAAGAGCATTAGTGAGGTCGGGCTCTGATGTTGGCCGATAAAGCCTGGCTCGCAGTCGGCGTTCCATTTCATCCTAAAGATGTTCAATGGGGTTGGGCTCTGTGCAGGCCAGTCAAGTTCTTCCAAACCATTTCTGTATGGACCTCACTTTGTGCACAGGGGCATTGTCATGTTGAAACAGGAAAGGGCCTTCTTGAAACAGTTGCCACAAAGTTGGAAGCACAGAATCGTCTAGAATGTCATTGTATGCTGTAGCGTTAAGATTTCCCTTCACTGCAACTAATGGGCCTAGCCAGAAGCATGAAAAACAGCCCCAGACCATTATTCCTCCTCCAAAAGACTAATGTTGGCACTATGCATTGGGGCAGGTAGTGTTCTGCTGGCATCCGCCAAACCCAAATTCATCCGTCAGACTGCCAGATGGTGAAGCGTGATTCATCACTCCAGAGAATGCGTTTCCACTGCTCCAGAGTCCAATGGTGGCAAGCTTTACATTACTCCAGCTGACGCTTGGCATTGCGCATGGTGATCTTAGGCTTGTGTGCGGCTGCTTGGCCATGGAAACCCATTTCACGAAGCTCCAGACGAACAGTTCTTGTGCTGATGTTGGAAGTCGGTAGTGAATGTTGCAAACGAGGACAGACGATTTTTACGCACTACGAACTTCAGCACTCAGTGGTCCCGTTCTGTGAGCTTGTTTGGTTTACCACTACATGGCTGAGCTGTTGTTGCTCCTAGATGCTTCCACTTCACAATAACAGTACTTACAGTTGACGGGGGCAGCTCTAGCAGGTCAGACATTTTACAAACTGACTTGTTGGTAAGGTGGCATCCTATGACAGTGCCACGTTGAAAGTCAGAGCTCTTCAGTAAGACCACTCTACTGGCAATGTTTGTCTATGGAGATTGCTTGGCTGTGTGCTCGATTTTATACAGCTGTCAGCAACAGGTGTGGCTGAAATAGCAGAATCCACTAACTTGAAAGGGTGTCCACAGATTCACAAAAGTAATGTATTTTGGCCATATCGCCCAGCACTATGGGATGGTATATCACCCTGGAAACACCATGCCACAGCAGTACAGCCCAGTCAGCCCAGACACGACGGTGGTCGGCCTGATCACCGATGAGACAGCCTAAATGGATGAAGTCAGAGATCTGGCCGTGTGGTGCCAGAACAACCTCTACCTCAAAGTCAGACAAAGGAGTTGATCGTGGACTACAGAAAACAGAGGGCCAAGCACACCCCTAATCACATCGATGGGGCTGTAGTGTAGACGGTCGAGAGCTTCAAATTCCCCAGTGTCCACATCATTAAGGATCTATCATGGTCCAAACACACCAACACAGTCATGAAGTGGGCACAACATCTCTTCCCCCACAGGAGGCTGAAAAGATTTTGCATGGGCCCTTAGATCCTCAGAAAGTTCTACTGCTGCACCATTGAGAGCATCTTGACTGGCTGCATCACCTCTTGGTATGGCAACTGCTCGGCATACGACCGCAAGGTGCTACAGAAGGTAGTGAGTATGGCCCAGTACATCACTGGGACCAGGCTCCCTGCCATCCAGGACCTCTATACCAGGCGGTGTCAGAGGAAGGCCCTAAAAATGGTTGAAGACTCCAGCCACCCAAGTCAGTCTGTTCTCTCTGCTACTGCACAGGAAGCGGTACCAGAGTGCCAAGTCTGGGATTAAAAGTCTCCTGAACAGCTTCTACCCCAAAGCCATAAGACTGCTGAAGAGTTAATTAAAATGGCTACCCGGGCTCTCTGCTTTTCACCCCGTACATAGTACTTCAATCAATCACCCCAACTACCTTGTACACTGACTCGGTACCGGTACTCATTGTATATAGCCTCGCTATTGTTATGTTATTGTGTTGCCATTTTCTTTTTATCTATTTGTTAATTTTCATACTTTTTAACTGCATTGTTGGGAAAGGGATAGTAAGAAAGCATTTCACAGTAAAGTCTACACTTGTTTTATTTGGCGCATGTGATAAATACAATTTGATTTGACAGTGGCCATGACACTGAATAAGACATTAAGTCCTGTGTTGCTGAGCGGGTATGTTCGCTCTATGAGTCATGTTCTTATGGCACAGGGCCAGCAGATCCTCAGTGCTTTTCACTTGAATGGCTTCTGTACTGTTACAGGATCTGATGGCTATTGTTTTTCTCTTGTTTTTGCAAAAGTAGTGAGTTAGTGTTGCGAGTCAATGCCTGGATATCAGAGGTCTCATTTACTCACCTTGATATAGGGTTTAGCGATATAACCAAAATATCAAAGCACAATATTTCTCTTATCTTTGATGGTATGGCGGTATTTGATGTTTCTGAATATTAAAAAGCTCCAAATATGTTTCATGTGTAGTGCATGACAATCAATTAATTCTAAGTGGTTTAAATGGGCTTTATCCATTCTGATTGTTTTATACTCAACCAAACTAGGCCAAAGTTGACAGTGAACTAGTACAATGTGTCCAACTTTTAATATATTTAGCACTGTATCAAAAATACCTTTATAGACGGTATTGCAAAAAAAAAAAAAAAAGATTGGACCGGTATGTGGATCCATACCAGTGTACCTTAAAATACTATATATATTGCCCAGCCTTACCACCATACTCACAGGGTCTAGGCGCAAAAGAAAGTAATGACTATGGATGTACTATCTTATCAGCCTTTCTTTTCAGTAAAAGTATAATTCTGGGCTGAGGCTGATCTTAATCTCTCATGGACAGACTACGTAAACATAAATGAAGCATCTAACCAATGTTCCCTCAATTCTTTTTCCGGCAGTGAGCAAATTTCAGGTCTGCTGAGCGCAAACTTGAACATTGTGAAAATTCTGTGCAACCTCAGGCAGGCATTTACTGTGAACACTGAGGCTGTACCCGCTTGAAGTTACAGTTTAACAGTGGCCAAGAAGGTTGTTGTGGCTATTTGATCATAATGTAGGCCTACCAGAGTGGCCTACCATCAAAAACAAATGGAGAAAAATGCATCCCATTACACTAACATGGAAATAGCTGTTCTATCATTCAGTCTACAGTAGCAGCAAATGGGTGGTGTTCAATGTAGGCCTACATTCCATGAGACCTTTAATAAAAGCATGCAAGGCTTATCATTAACCTGTTTATCTACTTGTCCTTCAGACAAGGAGATGACTGAAAATGTGTTGTTTGATGCAAGAAACCACTTTACAAAATAAAATTCATTATTATCCCATATCATTATTAGAGAGAAAGACATTATGCTACCCTCTGCCTATTGGCTACTTAGCTATTCAAGAGTCTCAAAAATACAACACTGCCCCTTTAAGACATTCAACAACAAAAAAGCTCTTTACCGACTCACTTTTCTAACATGGCTAGAAATGCACACATTTTGTGCTCTCATAGGAAGCAACCACTCCCCCTTTATTGACAAGAACTGAGCTATAACTGGGATAATACCTCACTAACTAGCAAAGAACATGAACAAATGTGCACAGGTGGCTGGCTACATGCAGCTCTCGCTTTGTTATCAAAACAAGCGCATCTACTGGCAACCGCTCATGCTATAAATACAGTCCAGTTCAAAGTGAATGTCACAGATCCATATATCAAATCAAATTGTATTGGTCACATACACATGGTTAGCAGATGTTATTTTGAACTGTGGCACACCTTGAGTGGATGTAAAATTATGCAGCACACCTAAAATGTCCCTAATTTATTTAGTGGTAATGACCTCCATCTCATCTGATCCATAATGCAATCTATTTTCTGTGACAATTTTTTTTGTAAATTGATTACATAGGGTTTATTTGAAATATTTTCATAGTTTTGATAGTTCCTTACTCGTGATGGTTAATTTGTGTAAACCCCTTTAAGAGTGTCCTGCCAAAAAGAAGAAAAATGTAGCTCAGGTAAAATCGGTTTGGGCTACAAATGACACAAGGCCATGCTGAGTTATATAGCAGGCGCTGTGGAATAGCTACAGATAGCCCAGAGCCATATATTAAGAAATGAATTACTCTGGCTAAACCTAAATCAGATTTGCCTGTGCTAATGTTTTTCACCGACAAAGTAAAATTATACAAATTAAACAGCCTGAGCGCACTGGATACAGATGTAACCATGTTCCTTTGAATGTATTATCTGACCAGCACTAGGGCGCTCAAGTCAAAATGACATGTGCATTCCGCAAACGTTTGCGGCACAGCTGAGAGTTCCTCAAGCCACATCGGTGAACTGCGGCACACTGGTTGGAAACTACTGCTCTAACGTACTGTTACTCTACTAAAATTAAACTCAACTGTACGGTACTTTACTGAATTCAATTAATTAAACTGGACTGTGCTGTCCAAACTTGTGAAACAGTCTTTTCAACGTCCGGAAAATAAGTATTCTATGTGTCTTTTCAACGTAATTTAGCTTACTGGGTACATTGTTACACTGGGGATGGTTGTCAGACTGTGACACGCACCCCCATGCCAATTAGATGTTCGTTACCACATGGCTTGACCTATCACATTTTATCTTAAAATTATTTCACAGCCGGCCCTGGATTTTGAGTAAGCACTGTGACAACCAATCCCGGTCTCCCCTACAGGGAAATCGTGGATTTTAATTTGTAGCCTTAATGAGAATGTTTTAGAAACAGACCAAAATCAATATCGACATGTTTACCGTAATGTCCAGTAACCCCTTTTCAAACGCAAGGGACCAGTTATCTTTTCCATCTTCTTGCCAGGAAATAACAACCCCCTTTGTCCTACATGGCAGGTAGGCTGTGAATCAGGCACTTACGCTGACTAGTGAAATTAGCAGTAACAGCTACATTCGTATCGGCTATTTGTCTTACCTTTCTCTTGTTTTCTGGTTATCGCGCTTGACGACCTGCCAAGATGTGTGTGGTTGCGGCATCCTCACTGAACACCCAGCAGACGAAATTATCACAGTCACGTGACGGCGGCAATAAATGATCACGTGAATGGATACAGTCGCTGTCAAAAACAGTATACTGGAACACGTCTGACTCACTATTTATTTTCTTCAAAAATAAGTTAATATATATATATATATATACACTTTGTGTTCACAGTGTATTTGTTTGATTTACAACTGCACTGGACCAAGAAACAAAAATGAAAAAGAATGACCTAGGTTGAATTATTCAGAATTCATATTAAATTAATTTGGTTGGAGGCAAGTGAAATGATTCAACATTGACATTAATTTATCTCACCTGTGGTAATTTGCAGGTGCCTTCAGGGTGAAAATAGCCATTCAACCAGTTTTGAAATGAGAAAACACCCACTGGGCACAGATAGTCGTATATTCTACATTGGTTCAACGTAATTTCATTGAAATTGTGTGGAAACATCATTGATACAAGTGTGTGTGTGTGTGCCCAGTGGGCAATATATTTGAGCGCAACAGTAATAGGCAACAATTCTTCAAGTAGACCTACTTTACGCCACTGGATGGAAATTACAGCCTCTACTAAACATCTTCCTTTGTTTCTGAGTGCATGAACTCAAAAACCAACAAGAAAAGAGCTGCTTGAGTGTCAAGGAGGAGTCTTGATCTAATGTTGTTATAGATTAATTTGCTTTATTATACAACTCCAAATATTCAGATCATTAGGCTATTCACACACAGACAGTGCTTTGGGGAAATTACTGTCTTCTGTTCTCAGCATGATGTTAAACAGACCAACAACAAAAAAATATGTACACTATGGCCAATACTTCACTGGGCCTCATTTGACAAGACCCCTTTTTACCCATTTAGTACATAAACGTCTTTAGACTGTACTTACAATGTGTGACAACTGGTACTGTGTGAAGACCAGACATGCAATTAGACATGTACTGTTAAAAGGCGTGTTGCGCGAGATGCGCAACAAAATCAAAGGGTACCCTGAGGGGAATGTGACAATGACCTATAGGTTAAAGGATTGAACAGATTAACAAAACACAAACAACCTGCAAAAGTGGCATAAAATGAGACTGAAGTTCAGTTATTTTATCTGATAAACCAACAAATAATAATCTTGTTACAAGATACCAAGTCAGACACTGCTGAACAGGACAATCCAAACTATGTTTAGCATATAGTTTTGTACAATATGTACTTTACAAACTGGCTGTCAAAAGATGAGCTACATTGTGGCACCACACAATAACCCACAGAGCAGAGAGAGCCAAAAGTCATGACACAACACAGAAAATGTAGCATCTAATATTGAACAAACTGTTTTCTGTGTGCTAGCTCAGTAGTTACCACTCATTATCGCTAGTGATGGGTCATAAACATGATCAAAGCAGATTAATCATCCACACAGCTATTCACTTTCATTGGTTTCTCTCCAACACTATTGTTTCTATAAATTTACTGTCACAGAAGCTTCCTCTAATCAAACATTTATTTGACATCAACTTCAGAGGTAGCACCACTCTGATTGAATTCTCAGACTTATCAAAGGCATGGCCAGGTGTGCCTCCAACATGGATCTCTATGGATATAGATGAGTCATTGCAGCTGTTCTGATGAAATTAGGAATCTCAGGTTCTCCAATGTATATTCACTCTGACTGACCATGGTCTGTATTAAACCAGAGTGAGTATAGATTCGATTTGGTTAGGGTTCCTCAGCTCCTCACTCTATGGCTCCAGTCTGAATTGACATTTGAGTCTCAATTGACATTTGATACATTTGGTTAGGGGCCTTTCACCACACAACCCCCATTCTAATAACCATCCATCCACCTTCAGTGAGACATCTGTGAAGGGCCACGATTGGTGCCAATGGACATCATACCAAGGGTGGTAGCTACCAGGGAAGCTGCGTGTTCCCCTAAACAGGTACAGGTGTCCAGTAGGGAACGTGTGCGAGCGGTCAGTGTCAGAGAGGCAGAGATGACCTCATAGGCCTCCAGGGGAAGTGCCCGCCGTGAGATGAGTACATCCAGTAAGTTGTTAAGTCGTCCCTCCGTCATGCCTCGAATGATGCCCTCACGCCTCTCGCGCAGGATACGACAACAGCTCACCGCCATCGGAGTCGGAGACACACACCGTGCAGCTGCTGACAAGAAGGGAGGGTGAAGTTTCAGGGATGATACAAACACGATGATATCACATCTCTCTCACACACACACTTATAAAACACAAATCATGTAGAGGGGGACCTTGAGAAAAATACTGAGACAACTCAGAGAAAGAGGACAAGAGAGAAGTAGTAGCTATCTGATATGAAAGACTAATACATACAGGAGATTATTTCACTGAAGACTGAAATTCATAGCCTTACTAGACAAGTTACCCTCTTATTCAACACAATCACCATCATAAATGCCTAGTAGCCATGTATTGCTTTAAAAAAATGATAATCATTTGACTCCGGAATCGAACATGGCATCGAACATGTCACCCTCCCGAGGAGAGGGGGTGAACTTGATAATTTATTGTTAAAACGAGAGGCTGCCTGGATCTTTAATTTAAAGACCCTTGCTCCCTTCGGTCTCAACATAGACTTTGATCTGAAGCCATTCTTGTGATTGTGATTTTGCCATTGTAATTGTTTGTTAGATACATTTTAGACTACAAATGCTATGATCGTATGTTATCCATTTGTTTGTCTTTTTGTCTGTTCTTTGTATACCATTTTTTTAAATATTTGAGTTAACCAATGATATTAGGCCATACTTGGCCATGATTACAAACACCTGTGTGTCTCTTGACACTATATAAATGACTCATCTCGCAGTGTTTGTGATGATACCCTGATGAAGACAGCTTCGCTGTCGAAACGTTGGTTATTAAATCTTTGCATCTGAGCTCTTAGAGTGTGCGGCTTTCCTTTATTTTCTAGTGTTCTACTCCGCTAGCCAGCACCTCGCCTTTATAGGTGTGCGTTTCTTTTTTCTAAATCATTTGACTCCGAGCATTTACTGGGACAACAGACAACTTATAGAGAGAAACAAAGATCCTCAAGGGAGGAAACGCATTGGATAAAGATAAGACTGTGAAAGGATGGCCATGCAGGAAACCAGCAATCCCCAAAACTGCTTACTGTGCACATACAAACAGTGCCTCCCTCTGTGTTTGTAAGGTCTACTCATTTTCATATTGCTTTACTTTGTCTTCACCTTTTTCAGCAACATTTTAGAAACATGCAAGAAAAAGATACGTCTATTCTAGATAGCTACATTCTGTCACTGTACATACGTTTGCAGACAAAACGGGGTAATAGGTGGGAGGTCTAAGCTTAAACACATTTCCTACCATGGTAGCTGGCAGTGGGCTGGTTGAGAGGGCTCTGTCTGAGGGCTTTGGAGGGGCTGGAGAAGAGTGGGGGTGGTGGGCTCGGTCTCTGGGCGACGCCTCCTGTCCCTCTGGGATGCTCAGGACCCGGGCCACTGCTGGGACATCTGGGACTGGTGGAAGACACCACACAGCCAGTCACACAGTCTGGGGAGAGACACGTTGCTGTTAGACTGTCCGAGATAAGGTATAAATGAATCATTACTTAATAAAGAAGATAAATAAGAGGGTGGTTTCGCTGACAACAAACTGAGCACATTCACAAACTGCTCTCATTATCGATCAGTTTTAAGTTCTTACCCTGACAGTGCCTCCTCTGGGATGCTTCCCCTGTATATATGGCTGTAGGGGGACTAGGGAGTGTTTCACTAGGGCAGGAAGTCTGTGGTAAGGGCAGTGTCTTGTTGCCCACACATTTAGTGTCTCCGGAACCAGCGCAGGCCTAGTATGAGATATGTAAATATTGTTTTCAATGTAATAGACATCACAAGCATTAAGTACAATCAGAATATCACAAAAAATGTGAACCAAGCTCACCTCTAGGTTGTTTATCTCAATGGGAATATCCTTCACAGGAGGGATTTTAGAGTCATGTAGCCCCCTCTCCTGGTAAAGGGACAGAAATCACATACACATGTTTGCTCATCATTAGTGACTCGTCTATTTACTATTTTCAGTAGTAAATGTTGACAGATTAAAAGCACATGAAACATATCCTGATTCCCTCAGTCAAAAAAAACTGATAGCAGATCAGGGTTGTGGACATGGAGAATATCGGACTTCGGAGTGTAATAGAACTTTTTAAATGAGGATGATCCGTACCTTGCTTTCCCTCACACTGAGGGTAGCCCTTGTAATTGCATCAGGATCAAATGTTGCTATGGCGCTCCTCAGTTCCAGTGCACAGTCTGTGGACAGAGAGCAAGAGAAAGAAGAGGACATGAGAAAGATGTCCTGCCAAGTAAACATCACATGGACCATAATGCACCAAAAGTTCACGTTTTCTTTAATACTCACATGACAATCATAGGTAATAAAATACATGGATATGGACTATCATCAGAAAATAAACAGTTACACACAAATTAGATGAGAAGACTCAAAGAGTCTTATTGACTAAGTGGCAGAAGTAGGGTATGGGATTGTATCTCTCAGTCTCGGCATGTGGAACAGAGAGGAAGTGGGTACTGCAAGTGGTTCTGCCTGTCATCTGTCCTTAACAGGCAGGTAGGTAACCAGTCAAGGAATGGGGTCTTGTAGGGAGAGATCAAAGTCCAGGCACAGCCGCTCTCTTCACCATTGTATATCTATACTCTGATTCACCCTCACAGACAGACTTACCCTCTGCTGTTGGACGGCTGTGTGGGTTAGTGCTCCAGCAGCTGGTCATCAGCCGGGAGAGTGTATGGCAGTGGGGTACATGCTTGGGTAGCAGCTCATCCTCCAGGCCTGAAGCAACCCCATCCTCACCCGAAAGCAGCTGGAGTAAATCTGCTTGGGTATAGACAATGACATGATGTGTTACAAGTTCTAAACGTAATTCAATATTGAGACTGTATGATATACGGCCAGGTATAACCTAGTCTCCGCTGACGGAAACAAGAGCTGTTCTTTGAACAGACGGAAATAAATAGAAACACACCTCCACATGGTTGTCTTCTGTTCAAAGTCTCCCACAGCAGCACACCAAAGCTAAAGAGAGAAGATGTTCATTGGGTAGCTGCATATTCATTAGTAAAGGCATCTGTAGAAGTGGTAAACCCCTCCTTCCCCACCTGGTAAATTTAATTGGTGAATATGACTGTTTGAAGTGGCAGGATCATGAAAGGTGACCTCACCTGTACATGTCTGCCTCCACAGAGGGCGTGGTCCCTGTCAGGGTCTCAGGAGACAGGTACACCAAGTCCCTGAAGCAGGGCCCTCCTCCAGCAGAGAGAGAGGCGCCAACCCTCCACTCCCTGGGCAATCCCCAGTCACTCACCTGGAGGTAGGAACATGAACACCCACACACATGAACATAAACACACACACACACACACACACACACAAACCGACAAAAACACCTGCTCTAACACAGACTCAAACCCACATATGTACACTGTAAAGCTTACACCTGTAACTGTTCACAATACACCATATCCCATGGATCATATACCATCAATCAAATGGAGTTCTTTCTCACATTAGTTGCACTACTCAGAGAGAAGGACTGGGTCAGTTATTGGTCACTGTTCTCTACCTTGGCCCGGTACTGCTGGTCCAGGAGAACATTGGTGGGTTTCAGGGCCTGGTGGGGGAGTGGTATGCAGTGGAGGTGGCACAACCCCTCTGCCACATCTAATAGGATGCCAAGCCTGAAACTCATGGGTAGACCTGGATACAGCTGGGTCTGACAGGGATAACAAGGGTTACAATCATTCAACAGATTCACTTACATTTTAGTAATTTAGCAGACGCTCTTATCCAGAGCGACTTACAGTAGTGAATGCATACATTTCATACAATTTCATACATTTTTTTTTCTGTGCTGGCCCCTTGTGGGAATCGAACCCATAACCCTGGCATTGCAAACACCATGCTCTACCAACTGAGCTACAGGGAAGGCATGAACTCTATTCACTTCAGTAAAATGGATCATAAATACATGGGAACTGAAAATGACTTGTGGGGAAAAAAAGCACATGACAACACAAAGTTGAAATTGTGAACTGAAAATACTAAAGAATTCAACATGATCACGACACAACTTACTGTATGCAAATACAGTTTAACCACAGTCTAAGTCATGTGCAGTGGAATGAAGTCACGTCTACTGTCTGAAGTTATGTTCCAGCCAGGGCAGCTCCTGAACCAGGAAAAGCTCTGTGTGTAAATAAGGCAGTGATAGTGCTGATGACAGATAGATACATTTTTGCATCAGCCAGGGGCTTTCCAGACACAGCATGTGGGTGACAAGCACAGCATTGTTCTCCATGAAGACACAGCAATTGTAAATAAAGCAATCAAAGAAGGACATTATTTGATTAACTTTATATGTGTCTATCGAAGCTCTGACCAGCAGTTTGTTGATATACACTGAGTGTACACAACTTTAAGAACACCTGCTCTTTCTATGACATAGACTGACCAGGTGAAAGCTATGATCCCTTATTGATGTCAATTGTTAAATCCACTTAAATCAGTGTAGGTGAAGGTTAAAGAATGATTTTTAAGCCTTTAGACAATTAAGACATGGATTGTATGTGTGCCATGGTGAATAGGCAAGACAAAATATTTAAGTGCCTTTGAACGGGGTATAGTAGTAGGTGCCGGGTGAACCGGTTTGTCAAGAACTGTAACGATGCTGGGTTTTTCCTGCTCAACAGTTTCCCGTGTTTATCAAGAATGGTCCACCACCCAAAGGACATCCAGCCAACTTGACACAACTGTGGGAAGCATTGAAGTCAACATTGGCCAGCATCCCTGTGTAACGTTTTCGGACACCTTGTAGAGTCCATTCCCTGACAAATTGAGGCTGTTCTGAGGGCAAAAGGGGGGGGGGGGGGCTGCGACTCAATATTAGGAAGGTGTTCCTAATGTTTGGTATACTCTGTGAACACTGTAGGCCCCAACCAAGGGAAAAGTTGCAGAACCAAGTTAGATTCAGCCTTCTAGCCTACTGCCACCCACTATACATGCATATTCATATTTGAGTTAGACTTAGTGCTCATATATTATACTGACCTGGTATAGTAGAGAGTGTAGAGAGCCCTCAGGCATCCAGTCATACAGCAGGCCCATCAGACACCAGGCCTTGTACACACCCAGAGGAACCAGAACCCTCTCTGAATGGACTTTTCTGACCACAGCCACGTCGCCCATCCACTCAGTCCACTCACTGTGCAGAATATACACACATATGCAGTAAACACATTTAAAAAAAACACAAACCCTCAAAACACATGCATCAGAGAGAGAGGCCGCTATAGCCTGTCTTCTCTCGAGAGCCAGGTCTGCCCACTGCCCACAAAATGAGGTGGAAACTGAGATGCACTTCCTAACCTGCTGCCAAATGTATGACCATATTAGAGACACATATTTCCCTCAGATTACACAGACCCACAAAGAATTTGAAAACAAATCACATCTTGATAAACTCCCATATCTATTATGTTTAATACCACAGTGTGCCATCACAGAAGCAATATTTGTAACCTGATGCCACAAGAAAAGAGCAACCAGTGAAGCTAAACACCATTGTAAATACATACTATATTTGTCTATTTATTTTCCCTTTCGTTGCCTACTTCAGCTATTTGCATATTGTTGCAACACCGTACATGGCTAGTAATAACACTTTTAAAATGTCTCTATTATTTAGAAACTTTTGTGAGTGTAATGTTTACTGTTCATTTCTGATTGTTTATTTCACTTTTGTTGATCTATTCCACTTTGGCAATGTAAACACGTTTACCATCCCAATAAAGCCATTTGACTTGACTTGAGAGAGAGAGATACTTTGTCATTGCATTTGAGTTTGAGATAATGCCAATTTTACCTTCGACTTGCAGTGCGAGACGACAGGGGCTTGATTGACACCTGTAGCTCTGTTCTCCGGTAAGTACCCCGAAGACACCCGCCTGCGCTGGTTCGGCACAAGATCACATTTAGCACGTCCTCTTCACGAACAGTTTCCACCGCCATCTGATAGGAACAGAAACCAGTCGACTCAATAATAATACTATAACTTAGTTTTATTGTATCTTGCTTGTTGCTCTGCCATGGGACTAATGTATTTGTCTTTCACTGCACTGACAAATTGAACAGCAAGCAGCGAGTTGCCGCGTGTGCTATAATGACGGCGTGTTTACATCTACACGATTGGCTGCTTTGTTCACGGAAATCCCCTGGCTAGCTACGTAGAAAATCTAAAATGAGGGATGAAGTCTCTCTTTTTTTGTTATACTGTCAATGGTGTAACAATGGATAAAGGCGGCGCCATAACTTAAATTTGAGAGAGAGTAAGAGAGAGGGAATACAATACATCAGACAGATTTACAGCTAGGCTATAAATAGACTTGAACAACTACTAATTCAACTACCCACTGGGCAAAAACTGGTTGAATCAACGTTGTTTCTACGCGATTTCGATCTCCCCAAATCTACATGGCAACGTTTAATCAACGTGGAAATCTAATTGGATTTGCAAAAAGTCGTCAATATAAGGGCATTTAGTCTTTTTTCACCCAACTTTTAACCTAAATGCAATGACATAGTGAATATTTCTCTTGATTTCACTCTGAATTCATGTTAGTTAACAACTAAACAATTTACACTAAATGTAAATCAAAACTAGACGTTAAACTGACCTCTGTGCCTAGTGGGTACTGACTCCTGAACAACACATTCCTCTGACAATGTGTGAAGTAAACTGGGAATTTCCCAACTCTGACCCCTAACAGGAAGCAAGGGGAAATCCTTTTCAGCCCTTTCACTTTTGCATCTGTCAGTCAAGAATTAAGTAGTTTTGGGAACAAAGTAGCTTTAAGGCAATTATTCCATGGTAACAGAATTACGCTGAGATGTTGTCACTTTAAAATGTACACCAAACAAAACCCAATTTATTTCATAGTTTAACAAACCATAGAACTATAAAGATACAAATTTGCTGAAAGGAATTGGCGTAAATAGAAAAATATACCAGTTTCAGGGGACAAAAATGTTGACAGCTGCGCCATACCGGTTGCAAAATAAATGCGAAGATATTTTCGATGTACCGATTCCATGGCACATGGTTTATGTATGCAAAAATGTATATGTAAAATGTAAAACATATGTACAGTACCAATCAAAACTTTGGACACACCTACTCATTCGTTTTTAAACATTTTATTTGTACTATTTTCTACATTGTAGAATAATAGTGAAGACATCAAAACTATGAAATAACACATATGGAATCGTGTAGTAACCAACAAAGTGTTAAACAAATCAAAATATATTTTATATTTGAGATTCTTCAAATAGCCACCCTTTGCCTTGATGACAGCTTTGCACACTCAACCAGTGTCACGGGCTGGCTCGAGGAACAACAGGAGAGGTAGAGTCAGGCGCAGGAGACAGAGAGAGTTCGTGACCACACTTCTTTATTGGAAGCACTGTACGTGGTCGACAAGGTATAGGGGCGCAGCCCTGAACGATTCTGCGGTGGTGTACACAAATAAAACAAACCACTGGCAGAAGGGAAAAATTCAGTACACGTTCTTTACGAACACAAAACCCGGACAAGCAACACAATCACGTACAACCACATACATCCTACGCTAACCTAAATAACCCCCCCTTACTAATGACTAACACAAAACAGGTGCGTGCCTACCTAGACCTAACCAAACGAAAGTGAAACAAAAAGGGATCGATGGCAGCTAGTAGGCCGGCGACGACGACCGCCGAGCTCCGCCCGGCCGAGGAGGGGCGCCACCATCCGTCACTGTCGTGACAACCAGCTTCATGAGGTAGTGACCTGGAATGCATTTGAATTAACAGGTGTGCCTTGTTAAAAGTTCATTTGTGGAATTTCTTTCCTTCTTAATGCGTTTGAGCCAATCAGTTGTGTTGTGACAAGGTAGGGGGGGTATACAGAAGATAGCCCTATTTGGTAAAAGACCAAGTCCATATTATGAAAGTAACAGCTCAAATAAGCAAAGAGAAATGACATGCCATCAATACTTTAAGACATAAAGGTCAGTCAATCCGTAACAACTTCTCAGATAGAGTTCAGTGTGTAAAATCGGAGGGACTGTTGTCCAGACCTCTGCCAGTCTCTATGGGGGTGCCACAGGGTTCAATTATTGGGCTGACTCTTTTCTCTGTATATATCAATGATGTCGCTCTTGCTGCTGGTGATTCTCTGATCCACCTCTACACAGAAGACATCATTCTGTATACATCTGGCCCTTCTTTGGACACTGTGTTAACAAACCTCCAAACAAGCTTCAATGCCATACAACACTCCTTCCGTGGCCTCCAACTGCTTTTAAATGCTAGTAAAACTAAATGCATCCTCTTCAACCGATAGCTGCCCGCACCTGCCCGCTGACTAGCATCCCTACTCTGGACGGTTCTGACTTAGAATATTTGGACAACTACAAATACCTAGGTGTCTGGTTAGACTGTAAACTCTCCTTCCAGACTCACATTAAGCATCTCCAATCCAAAATTAAATCTAGAATCGGCTTCCTATTTCGCAACAAAGCCGCCTCCTCTCATGCTGCCAAACATACCCGCGTAAAACTGACAATCCTACCGATCCTTGACTTCAGCGATGTCATTTACAAAATAGCCTCCCACACTCTACTAAGACTACATCCGATTTGCCATCACAGTGCCATCCGTTTTGTCACCAAAGCCCCATATACTATCCACCACTGCGACCTGTATGCTCTTGTTGGCTGGCCCTCGCTACATATTCATCGCCAAACCCCCTGGCTCCAGGTCATCTATAAGTCTTTGCTAGGTAACGCCCCGCCTTATCTCACCTCACTGGTCACCATAGCAACACCCACCCGTAGCACGCACTCCAGCAGGTATATTTCACTGGTCATCCCCAAAGCCAACACCTCCTTTGGCCGCCTTTCCTTCCAGTTCTCTGCTGCCAATGACTGGAACGAATTGCAAAATCACTGAAGCTGGAGACTGATATCTCCCTCTCTAACTTTAAGCATCAGCTGTCAGAGCAGCTTACTGATCACTGTACCTGTACACAGCCCATCTGTAAATAGCACACCCAACTACCTCATCCCCATATTGTTTTTTTTGTTTTTTTGCACCCCAGTATCTCTACTTGCACATCATCATCTGCACATCTATCACTCCAGTGTTAATGCTAAATTGTAATTATTTCGCCTCTATGGCCTATTTATTGACTCCCTAATCTTACTACATTTGCACACACTGTACAGTACATAGATTGTTCTATTGTGTCATTGACTGTACGTTTGTTTATCCCATGTGTAACTCTGTTGTTTTTGTCGCACTGCTTTGCTTTATCTTGGCCAGGACGCAGTTGTAAATGAGAACTTATTCTCAACTGGTCTACCTGGGTAAATAAAAAAATTCCATGAACAGAATTACGCTGAGACTCCATTTTGTCACTTAAAAATGTATGCCAAACAAAAAACATTTATTTAAAATGTTAACAAACCACACAACTCTATGCAGAATGACTACTTTGAACAAGTTACTCAATAAAACAAACAAACAAAAAACATTTACTGGAAAAACTGTCCAGATGCAAAGTTTGATAACAGAATTAGTTTTATTCTGTTACCAAACGTTGTATCTGCACAGTTCTTCCTGTAAATGTGTTTTTGTAAAATGTAAAGTGGAAATGTTTAAAAGTAGTCCTTGTGCATAGGGTTTTAAAAAAATAAAAAATTAACCCATCCACCACCACACATATCATGTTTGGGGTTTTTTTTCCAGCTTTTCTGCTACATATACAGTACCAGTCAAAAGTTTGGACACACCTACTCATTCAAGGGTTTTTCTTTATTTTTACTATTTTATACATTGTAGAATTGTGAAAACAAACTATTAAATAACACATGGAATCATGTAGTAACCAAAAAAGTGTTAAACAAATCAAAATATATTTCATATTTGAGATTCTTCAAAGTAGCAACCCTTTGCCTTGATGGATAGCTTTCCACACTCTTGCCATTCTCTCAGCCAGCTTCACCTGGAATGATTTTCCAACAGTCTTGAAGGAGTTCCCACATATGCTGAGCACTTGTTGGCTACTTTTCCTTCACTCTCCGGTCCAACTTATCCCAAACCATCTCAATTGGGTTGAGGTTGGGTGATTGTGGAGGCCAGGTCATCTGATGCAGCACTCCATCACTTTCCTTCTTAGTCAAATAGCCCTTACACAGCCTGGAGGTGTGTTGGGTCATGGTGCTGTAGAAAAACACTAAGCGCAAACCAGATGGGATGGCGTATCGCTGCAGAATGCTGTGGTAGCCATGCTGGTTTAGTGTCCCTTGAATTCTAAATAAATCACAGACAGCAAAGCACCATCACACCTCCTCCTCCATGCTTCACAGTGGGAAACACACATGCGGAGATCATCCGTTCACCGACTCTGCGTCTCACAAAGACATGGCGGTTGGAACCAAAAATCTCACATTTGGACTCATTAGACCAAAGGACAGATTTCTAATGTCCATTGCTTGTGTTTCTTGGCCCAAACAAGTTTCTTCTTCTCATTGGTGTCCTTTAGTAGTTTCTTTGCAGCAATTCGACCATAAAAGACTGATTCACGCAGTCTACTCTGAACAGTTGATGTTGAGATGTGTCTGTTACTTGAACTCTGTGAGGTGCAATCTGAGGTGCAGTTAATTGCCCATTTCTGAGGCTGGTAAATCTAATGAACTTATGCTCTGCAGCAGATGTAACTCTGGGTCTTCCCTTTCCTGTGGCTGACCTCATGAGAGCCAGTTTCATCATAGCGCTTGATGGTTTTTGCGACTGCACTTGAAGAAATTTGGGGAGTTTGAAAGGAAATAAAGCCGGTGATGGTGTGATGAAGACAGATTTGATTCTGATTTACTGCAGTAGCCTATTAGGCCTAATAATTAGCCAACGAATTATAGGATAATATGAAGGAGCTTCTTCAGCTACACATAGCCTGACGTTTCACCACGCATGCCACGTTTTCTACTGTGATTGGTCAACAATGTAGAGCAGAAGCCAAAGGGCTGTGTTGGAGAGGATCAAAACAGAAAGGTATCATGGGTAAATTGTGACTGACTGACCTACAAAAAATAATGAGTCGTTATTTATGATACAAGGTGATTTGTTGATCAGTCAGTCGATTTGATGCTCTCGAACACTGTCATTTTCTCCTCTCCACCTGGATAGAATATCACCACCGCCTAGGCTTCATTGAAAATGGATGAGCCACCATGTCCGCCGAGCACTGTATGTCAGCGCCTTAATAGAGATAGCCTGCTTGTTGTCCTAACCTCTTGCTCGTTCAGTCATCCTATGGTGAAAATGAACGGGGAGAGAATAGGGTTTTGGGATAAACGTCGAAAATAAGGTATAAGGTTAACACAAGCTTAGATTGTATACATTTTGTTCTACGAGATAATATCAATAAGTTAACATGACCTTTATGAATTACGAAGCCTTTATGTGCTTTTTGGAATCACATAAATGCTACATAATTCACAAAATGTGACTAGCTGATGAAGATTCTCATAGAACAAAACTTATAAGATCTCCTAAACTTGTTGACCTCGTACCTTATTTTCGGCGGTTATCACAAAATCCTACAAAAACATCATTCATTTCCACATAGGCTTTGTCCAACGAACCATGGCGGAGTTCGTGCCTACAAAAAGACGCCATTGCTATTTCTCAAACCCGCGCTCGTTACGGCGCGTGTACGCTGTAAATTGCAAAGTGGCTCGCTGGCAGCACGTTCGATTGTGCGTCAAGAATTCAGCATAGCAACTGGCTATGATAGGTGAGGTTCATAGCTAGGTTCTGAACTAATGTGTATACCAAACATTTTAGGGTCCATACACAGATTGGCTACATAGCTAGCTACACATCCATAGGCATACAGGTATTTTTTTTATCCCCCACTGCACAATAAGCAAGAAAATAGTTAGCTAGCTACGTTACTTCAGCAAGGCAAGCTTACAAAATTGTACATTACATTTGTAGTAAAAGTAGTACAATTTCATACTCATGTCACAACACCCATAAAGCTATCCAGCTAGCTGGCTAATGTTAGTTAGTCAGCTAGCTTGCTAAATAGCGATTTTTGTAAATTATCTTTATGACAAAAAACATGGCACTTTAGCTAGTTAGCTAATAATACACTTTTCAAAATGTATTTACTTATTTTAATAGGTTCTCACAGTCATGTGGATGATTGAAAAAGGGCAGCAAAGTTTGTCACAAGAGTGTTTTAGAGCATATTACTATTTACCTGTGAATAAATTCGTGAAATGGAGAATGAATTAAACTATTTACCCATTTAATAACCAGACCTTCAAAAAACTTGCTATGCTGAATTCTTAACGTACAATCGAATGTGCTGCCAGCACGCTCACAAGCGAGCCACTCTGGGCGGCCTAATCGGATCGCAGCAATTTGCCGGGTGCTAGTGTACACGAGCCGTAAGGTGGCACGCGAGCCGCCGCCTATCCAATTTCCTTCTTCTTCGATGAGGTTTAACGACGGTTGGCATCCAATAAATGTTGCATTACCGCCACAGACTGAAGTACAACTCCCTTATACTTTGCTTGAAAAAATAAATACATAAACAAAAAGCCTACCATCTAACACAACACTCAAAATAAATAAATAATAATCTAATAATAAAAAATAACAGCACCCTACTCCACTATTTAAATCTATTTAGTCCTATCTCAGGCCAACAACCTGAAAGGATGGGACACCACCACTTAACACACCCTGTAACTCTTCTGATGTCAAGTCTCGCACACCCAAATACCTCTCTGCAGCTGCCAACACACTCTCAATTTTGTACAACTTACATTCTATCCATGCAGTACAGTTGACAACCATTGCTATAAATGCCAAAAAAATCCAATCTTACTGAAACATATATCACTTGTTGGCCTATCCCTCTGTACTGGTACAGATCTACCACTCACATCACTCCTCTCAGGATCCCTCCCCCTTGACCCATCTTATTCTACTTTCTTCACCACCTCAGCATATGACAACTTCTGCACTACTCTAACCCTGGAAACCTCAACTTGCCTCTCTCCCACGGGACATTTCTGATCCCCAGCCCCATGGGCACCCCTACAATTAACACATACAACTACTTTCCCCAATGCTACACATTCCTTTGTCTCATGCCCTTCTGCACACTTCTCACACCTAGGAACCTCTCTCCTGCCACATGCCCATAAGCTTGACACCTGTAACAAAGTCATGTATTTGGCACAAAACCTCATACAGAGTCAATTATATTCTAACATCACTTTGTTGGGCAAAGACTCAACATCAAAACTCAAAAGAACAGATAATGACTCTTCTGTTTCACCACTCACGCCACCCTGTCTGCGTCGCACCAAACGACGAGCATCACAAACACCAGGAATCTTCCCCTCCAGTTGGTCAACTTGTACATTTACTGCTACCCCAGTAATTACTCCTCTCAATGGCACCCTTTTCTTGAGAGCAAAGCAATTCACATTTCTTGCCCCCATTCGTTTTAGCCAATCTCCTAAGCTGAGTTCGAATACTCATACTAACCACACTAACCATACTATTTGTGACGTAAATTGAGTGTGTAGTATATATTCATTAAAAACCTCTACGGGATCAGTGTCCCTAAACCGGGACGGTTGTTGCTAACGTGCGCTAATGTGACTAGAATGACGTTGTATACAACAGCCAACTTTCCGGGACACATACATCAAATCAAATTTATTTATATAGCCCTTCTTACATCAGCTGATATCACAAAGTGCTGTACAGAAACCCAGCCTAAAACCCCAAACACATGTCTTATATGGGCAGAAAGCTTAAATTCCTGTTAATCTAACTGCAGTGTCCAGTTAACAGTAGCTATTACAGTGAAAAATACCATGCTATTGTTTGAGGAGAGTGTACAACAACAAAATACTTTTATCGCGGCAACTGGTTTGATACATTCACCTCTGAAGGTAAATAATGTACTTACATTCAGTAGTCTTGCTCTGATTTGTCATCCTGAGGGTCCCAGAGATAAAATGTAGCATAGTTTTGTTTGATAAAATCAATTTTTATGTTCAAATGTAGGACCTGGTGTCGACAGTTTGACCCCACTGCTGTCTCTGTCTCCACAGCCACCCCGTCCCCGGGCCATCTAGATGTGTGAAAGTTAGTGTATAAGCTAATGATTCATCGTGTATGACATTCCTGGGAGTGTAAACTACATTTTTTGTATGTTCTCTATAGTTATGTACTTGAAAATGTATTAATTGACCAATTCGGCACATTTGGGCAAACTCCTGGCAGACTTGATACAAAAGATTGTGCAGTAATGTAATTCTTCACTGGATCAGTCTGAGATTTTGCACACACACTGCTGCCGTTTAAAAAAGAGAAAAATGATGATCCTTTTACTATGTAGTATACAGTATGTTAGTATAGGTATTCGAAAATAGCTCTGGTCTGGAGAACAGGGAAGTGGTACAGCCTTAACAGCCTTAATAACTAAAATACTCAAAGGCAGATAAAATACCGACATTACTGTAATGAGCTACCTGGGAGGGGATATGGCTGAGACATGAGTATGTTTCAGCCAATATGTAGACATTCACTTTTACAATGTTTTATAAGTCGATGTCCGACTGTCTTTAACAAGGTGGAGAGTTTGGGAAATGGCACGCTATAGTCACAATGCAATATGGACGTGGTCATCTCTGGGCTCATCATACACATCATTGATTTGAATCTATCTGACTTAGATCATAATTGTGTCAATATGATGAGTTCATAACTGGCCTTGATGACTCAGACAAAGAGGAAGTAATATGTGTCTCTATTCTTGTTTCCATTTACTTTAAGATGTGGTTAGGGTGTTACGCTATTTACAATGGGTAAGTTGAAATATTTATGGGTATGAAAAGAGGACTGTGTCATATTAACCCCTATGTTTTACTCACATGCCTTTGTGTATTAAAAGCACAGGGATATAGTGTGGACACAATCGGTTTGCTGTATCTAAGTCTGGTAACAGTAAATTCTAATGTAGGCTAAATATAGTCAATCATCTACTTAAGAATGGACATCTCATTGACAGCCTAAAAGAGACAAGTATCAGTTTGATGGCTTACTTCCTCATTCTCCCTCACCCTTGTCCACCATGTGTTTTTACATTGCATTTACCCTGCTCCCTGTCACTCTGAAGTAACCCAGTGTGTGGCCACGTAAAAACCCTGTTGTGCAAGTTTCCACACTGTCACTGTAATCATTCTGCAACTAAGCAATCATGATACACTCAGTGTTTTCCCTTTGAATCTCTGCAATTTACTGTAAACCAAAACTACAGCATCAACATACACCGAGTGTACAAATATTAGGAACACCTTCCTAATATTGAGTTGCACCCTCTTTTGCCCTCAGAACAGCCTCAATTTGTCGGGCATGGACTACAAGGTGTCAAAAGTGTTCCAGAGTAATCCTGGCCCATGTTGACTCCAATGCTTCGCTTCCCACAGTTGTGTCAAGTTGGCTGAATGTTCTTTGGGTGGTGGATCATTATTGATACACACAGGAAACTGTTGAGCGTGAAAAACCCAGCAGCGTAGCTTTACTTGACACTCAAACCAGTGCGCCTGGCACCTACTACCATGCTCTGTTCAAAGGCACTTAAATCTTTTGTCTTGCCCGTTCACAATCCATGTCTCAAGGCTTAAAAATTATTCTTTAACCTGTCTCCCCCGCTTCATCTGCACTGATTGAAGTGGATTTAACAGGTGACATCAATAAGGGATCATAGCTTTCACCTGGATTCACCTGGTCAGTCTATGTCATTGTAGTTGTATACAGTGCAGATATTTTGCTTATGGATTGTATAGATATCAATTATTACATATTTTTGTAGTTACACATTCAAACTAAGGTCCTGGTGTTCTTTTCTTATACAGTAAACTTTTATTGAAGCAATACACATTTACATTCATACTAATATACAAATACAATACGTTTTCAAAAGTTGCAAAATATATACACACAATGATGTGAGTGACACAACCAGTCATGTTCTCTAAAAAATAAATATCTGTACAAGTGAAAAAATAAAGTGCAAAACATAATCCAGTAACTATGATCTGAATGTACAGTGTGTCGGTCTCAGAATAGAGCAAGTTGCCAACTTCAACCAAATGTCATAGGCCATCATCTGAAAGACACTCAGCAGACATTCTACAGTGACACTTCTATGAGTCCTTTTCTGAGTAAAGTAAATGGGAAAAATCACTGAAAGAGTACATAGTTTTAGAGACGTTGTAAATTACAAATCACCTACCGATTATCCACAATCTTAATTGGAATATCTCCCATACAGCACATTTCAGTTTCATCTAACTTCTTCTAACATTCGTATGACTGATGTATGGGCTGCCATTCTCTGGAAAACTATGTATGAAATTTTCTTACATATGGGATTTTACAACATGATGAATGGGTAAACGATGAGGCTCAAAAGCTTGAAATGACTGATATCTATGAAATAATAAGCTTACACAGAAAAAAAAACCTTTTTAAGGGTCGCCCTGGGGCTTAAAGCTGGAATCCATAGCGGTGAAACTGTCACGTCCGTTTCCAATATTACAACAACAAAGACGTTACTTCAAACAACGAACACCTGTTTTTTTTTTGCCTCTGACATCATCGCACATGCGATAGATCAGCAGAGTACTATATTATTTTTTTCCCACGATGCAGGGTGCATCTCTGCCCCGTAAAAAAAAAAGATTAACAAATGCGCCTGGGGCGACCAGTGACGCTGTTTCACCGTATGCAGATTTTAGCTTTAAGCTTTCATTTTGACAGTAGTTTTTTACAGTCACTCAGATATGTGTATGGAAATGGCTTGTGCAGTACAATATTCTGAATCTCAACCCCAGAGTTGGAATGTTCTGAGTGACAGAGTTTGGTACATTGCTCCTCCTTTACCCTACAAAAATATGGTATCCCATGTACCCCAGCTCAGCTCTACTCCTGCAGCATGTGTTGCCTGGTGGAAGATGCTGTGCTACTGCTACCATCCAAACTAGACCCCGATTGTTTCCGCATCCGATCAAGAATGTAGAATCGAAGCATCAGGAAGAAACCTATGGGACAGACCACAAAATGTTTCAGATGAGTTATGTGATGGGCCAATAACACCTTACAGAAGCTAGAATCTATGCTCCAGAATTAGATTCCAGATTCTGAATTCAAAACAGCCTATAATCAACATCATTCTAAGCTACCTGTAACAGCTAAACCCGTATTGAATGTCACTTATTTCAACAGTTGTGAAGCAAATGACATGGAAACAAATCCATATAGGTATCTTAAAATGGTCACACCATAAAGTACAGGGTTTTTTTGTGAACTTCTAGCAGACTGGTTGCAGGGAGTTTTTCTCCTGATACACTGCTGAAACAGAACACTTTTACAGGGCATTGTTTCAAAGCAACACAATGGACGGTTGGCTCTGACAGCCTCCTCTGGTCATGTGACTATATTAACCTTTTGTTAGACTCAACAGAGGCGGACCTACCCTGTAGGGAGTTGAGGATGCAGAAAAGGAAGAGGATGAACTCAGAGAGCTGTCCAAAGTCCAGGAATTCCAGGCCCCATGAGGTCCCAAATAGGCAGCTGAGACCCCAGATACTGATGAACGCCACCTTGTTCTTCCTCCACTCGTCTCGGTTCTGGATCTTTCTCTGGACCAGGAAGAGCATGATCAGACCAGAAATGACCACTACAGCCAGGAAGGTCAGGTTGATGAAGTAATGGGCTAGTAGGCCTACAGAGTCTGGAGAGACATCCATCCAGCACCTAGAAGACCATGGTGAAAAAGCATGAATCACTGGGCTAACTTACTCACCACCTCAGTCAAATGTCAAAACTTGAACTACTGTTCATCTTACAGGTGCAGTAGATCCAAAGTGTACTCACATTAAGTAGGAGTTGCCGACATCATCACTGGACACAACCTCTTTCAAACCATAGACTTTTCCAATGGCAAGCAGTACAATGACCGGAACAGCTGGGAGACCTGGACAGAGGATGAAAATGATGGTACAGTAACAGTCATTGGCTTAAAGTTGTACTCAAGTCAATTGTATTCATCTACCAACAATGAGCAGTGGAATATAAACCATTTATTGTGTATGTTTCCACTCACCAAAGCCAACCAGGTTCCAGACGTAAGGACTGGGAGAGGGTCTGAACACCACGTAGACCAACCAAAAGGCGTGTAACCCTTCAATAGACATCCAGGAGAAGGAACTGAGCAGAGCATAGTGGAGAGCCGCCCCAAAAACCCAGCATGCCTTGTTCCCTCCCACGTTGGCCACAATCCCTGTCAGGAAGAAGAGGGAGCTAAGAAGGAACAGTGCCATGGCCAGACCTCGATGGACCGCAGTGGATGGGTTCATCTCTCTCCTGCCACAGTGCAAGAAGAGAAGAGAAAGTTAGTGAGAGAGAGAGCGAGAGAGAGCGAGAGAGAGAGTGAGAGACAGAGAGGGAGGGTTGGAGGGAGGGAGTAAGGGCAGGGGGGATGGAGGGAGAGAAATAGATAGACAAAGAGAGAGTGGGTAACTGTTATGAAACAAATATCACTCATATCTTGTTTTTTTAAAGACATTTAGGAATTTCCCATGATCTCTTGAGATATTTGCACAACATGATTAGGAAGTATTGTCACATGTTGAGGCCTGGTAGGAGATATTATGGGTAGGACAGGCTGCAGGGAGATAGACCATTGCATGTGAGGAGAAGTACCTCTGTTTGTTAAGGAAGATCATGATGACAACACAGCTCAACGTAGAAGCGGCACAGCCTATTGATGTAATGACCGTTAGAGCCTCCAGATGGCGCACTGGTCGTGGTTCCAATTGCTGACGTGAATAGAAGACAAAACCAATTTTAGGCCTACTATTACCAATCTACTTGAGATTAGTTGTTATTGATTTATTCAAATGATTGCCCATGGAAATATTCTAGATCGAGGTTATAGCTCACCACTAGGATGGCGAAGTATGTGAGATGATTACAGCGGCATTCTGTGTCCTCTGCACCTTTCTGTATGGTCTCACAACCTTCCTTTTTCCATGTGACCTCTGTTGGATCTGTAACAATTAAACCAATACCAAAAGCCTTAGCAAGACCTGGAAATGCTCACACAGCATAATTAAGAATTAAGGCCCGAGATGGTGTGGTATATGGCCAATTTATCACAGCTCAGGGCTGTTCTTACGCACGACGCAACGAGAAGTGCCTGGATACAGTCCTTAGCCATGCTATATTGACCATACACCACAAACCCCAGAGGTACCTTATTGCTATTATAAACTGGTTACCAACATAATTAGGTTTATCATTTCTCATTTACCACGGCTTTCAGCCAATCAGCATCCAGGGCTCGAAAGACCCGGTTTATAATCATTAATAAAACATCCTCTATATTCAATACAAATAATAATAAAACAAATAAGTACGCTATTATTGCAACCAAGTTTAAACATGTTTCTTTACAAACCTTTCTTTGTGTCCCAAGAAACACATTTTCTTGAGTGACTTGTCTGAAGAAAAAAAAGTTACAAAAGGGAGGTGAGAGGCAAGTAGGGACTAACATATTTAATTCACCACTAGATGGTGATCTGGATACTGAACAACCACACATACCAAATACTGTATATCTGTCTGGCATGCAAGATGAGCTGCAAACATATTTTACAAGTGTTACTGTTGACCGGCTCACACACTGAGTCAGAACAGAAAGGATCAAGTGCACAATGACCTGAATACAACATTTTCAATTTAACTGATGCACCAGTATCATTCAAAATATCTAAAGGTGATAACACTAAGACCATGCTGAGATAAAGTCCAGAAACACTAAACTCTACAACCATACAACAGAAAGTTAACATTACTCTAACTGTACAACTGTTTAAGAATACAAATCTACTGTACTCAGTGGCAACACCCCTGTGATGTAGAGTATTGAATAAAAAGCAACTTGCTAGAGTGACTCATTCTGAGATGAAGCAGACATTTGTTTTCTACAAATCTTTCACTTTTGTTTCCATTTGCTTCTGAAAGGGGTTTGTTCTCGGAGAGTTTGCGACAGTAAAATACATCAAGGGAAGAAAACGGCGGCACTTCAAGTCTAACTAAGACACACGCACGCATGCATTCAGGCACACACGCACACACTTACTGGTATGACAGAATGATGGAAACCAATCCTGATTGGCTCTGTAAGGTTGGTGATGATCTCATTCTCCACAGTGATTCCCACCACGTCTTCTAGAATCCCGATGACAGGATCAGCCTTAGAACTCCCCTGTGAACACACAACAACCAGAATCCCAACTACACTTCATACTTTATGGACAACGATTAAACTCAGTCTCGGACTATGAATGTTTTGGTGCTTTAGTGTAAACTGTAATGTACAGCTTATATAGACTAGGGTAGCAGCCAAGTGGAAAACCCCATTGGCGCTTACCTGGAATAAGGTACTGTTTTTGAAGTAGGTGCAGACAACCTTGACCTTTTTCTTTTCTGGAGGTTTCAGACAAGAAGGCAGGTGAACTGATGGAATCATTTGAGGAGGAACTCCCCGAGGCGCCTACATAACACCAACACACAAGTTAGTTGTAAAATCGTATAACATTATGTGTGTGTGTGTGCGGGTGTATGCGTGTGTGGTCTTACAGGCAGAGTGATGTAGCCCTGAAAGCCTTCCTCCATCTCCACCACAGTGCTCAGGGCACAGGGCAGCACCACGTTCCCCAGCACCTTGGACCTCATCACTGTCTCCTCTATCCTACAGACCAATACAGACACAGTATTTATAACCCAATCTGTCTCATACAGGTAGTTTCTATGCATTTACATATAGGCATTACTTTTGGGCATGTGATAGTGATATAGAAACTGCTGTACAATAGATGGAAGTTTTGTGTACCAACCAGACCCCACCCATTATTCACACTGAGCTAAATTTTGGGGGTTTGTGGCCTAAGCTCTGCGGCTCACTCATAATAGATGACGTCATACTTCACTACTGCCCGAACATGTTTACAACAACATCTTGTCATGCTGGTTAGTCAACTCAAGAGGATATGCATAGCCATCAAGGATAAAGGAGTTTGAAAGATGACATGGAGGGGTGTAATTCAAAACAAAGAGGTACAACTTACATGTTGACTTTATCACCAGATCCCTGACTCGCCGCATCACAAAACTCGTTTTCTGAAAGGCAAAGAATCCATTCAGAAGCAGTCTAGTATTTATATTTTCGAGAATGTATAACACACCCAAAATGTACTTAGATAAACAATAACTTATTAAAGGTGATTTCCTCATCAGACAATATAACTGACAAGATAACTCAAAGGCTTGCTTACTGCAGTTGATCATATTGCCAAAAAACCCATAGGCTGGGTGTGTTTGGTAATTTATGATATCATCCCATTGTGTCGCGTTGACTATCCCGTACGTCGCAGTCCCTTTGTTTCTGCCTTGGGACAGGTTAGTGCAGCAGTTCCCCTGTAGACCAGACGACCAGCACAGAGTGTGGTTCTTTCCATTCACCTCTACCCAGACGTGGTCCAGAAGTGGCTCCCAGTACACACAGAAGGGTCTCTCTCTTGCCTCTGGGCTCGGGCCCAGCTCGATGACAGAAGAGTTCTGACATTGGGCCGTTATCTGACCATGGATGGACAGGGAGCTCTCATTGGCTGAGATGGTGATGGTGCCACAGCCCCTTTTCAAATCGTGAGCCAGATTTAATGTCCTGTTGCCATGGCGCCAGGTTCCACACATTTTGAAGTTCCTGTCGTTTTCCCCTGATCCTGTTTGGACAGTTTTTGAGAATTATTTATGTTTTACTTTTGGAATTTTAAAGAAACAGAATCCCTTTCAATTTATACAGTATTTTGCTTTATTTGTAGACCATTGCAAATAAAATGTTCACTTACCTGATGCAAAAATGGTAAAGAGAAAGATCATCCACAGGGTACCTCCAAACCCCTGGTTGGGCCCCATTGTTACTGTATGTTCACCTTTGACCTCTATAAAATGGCAAGAAGAACAACACAGTTGTAAAACATCAGTACTGCTCAACTTTAATTAGTGTTCCAGACACTTCTCTCAGTGAGAAGCAGGATAGATCTGTCCCAGGGCGATTGCAGTCACTCTTCTCTAAACAACACACTCTTCTCTAAACAACACACTCTTCTCTAAACAACACATCTCCATCTTAATTTTTTTTTTATAATTAACTATTTCCTTATCAATAAAAACATTTGTTCAGTCCTAAAAATACATTCGGTGTCCTTTCTTGAGTTCTTATCAATGAGAACACTATTGTCCTTCCATCAGTCACACAGACACCATTCAGTCTTGTATTCACTGTCTTCGATGACAAGTGTGTGTTCTGAGGGCTCACAGATGCAGACTTACCAATGAATACAATACTGATTCACTGTATTCACACTAATTCCCTGTCTGAGAACGAAAATATATCACATTAGCTATTCTGCAGAACACGTGTAAAACCCATGAGGCTGCTGCCATGGTGATCAAAGCATTTTCCCACAGACACACGCCACAGTCTTTTATTTCAATTCCAACTGAGCTGTAGTAGCAGACATGTGACCTACATGTGTACAATTTAAAGTGTTAGTGAAGCTACACTCTTTAAAAAAAAAAGGGTTCCAAAAGGGATCTTCAGCTGTCCCCATAGGAGACCCCTTTTTGGTTCCAGGTAGAACCCTTTTGGGTTCCATGTAGAACCCTCTGTATAAAAGGTTCTACATGGAATCCAGAAGGGTTCTACCTGCAACCAAAAAGGGTTATCAAAGAGTTTTCCTATGGGGACAGCTGAAGAACCCTTTAAGGTTCTAGAGAGCACCTTTTTTTCTAAGAGTGTATAGAAATGTCACTCTGGAAGAAATGAAGCTACACTAAAGCTACCCTGAAGAAAATTATAGTTTACTTATTTAAAGTTACTTTGGAAAAGTAGTCCACTACATCCACATTACTTTGTGAAAAATTATCATATGTAAATCTGAAACGTCATAGACTACAAATTGCAAGAACAGATCACTTGGGTAAAATGTAACAGAATGTTTAATTTAGCCTAATAAACATAACTATGTTTCATGTAAGAATTGTGCAGGTCTGATGCCGAAAAATAAAGGAAATTCTTGCCTACTTCACCCATATTATTTTTTGGCTAAAATAGTTGTGTGTATTTCCAGTCGGTAACTACACAACTACATGGAAGCTAGCTAAGGGTGGATTCCGCTACATTAGTAGATCTATCTCTTTTCAACATCAGATTGATGTGGTTACTGCTTCCTGTGTGAGTGCAGCTATTAGCATACCATAAATACCATAGTGTATAGACAAACAAAATAAGGACACCAATTCAAACTATACAGGAGCTTCTCATCCAAACCATATTGTGCATAGTGTTGCACACTTGATTAATGCAATTATATTATTCACAAATATTTTGGTGGATATTTTTAAAGCCTTTACTTTACAATTTGGCTAACAGAAAAAAATGCTGTCTACTGGTATTAAGTTAATTAAGGTAATTCTTGGAGGGACATTATGTTTACGCTGTACGACTCAGAGGGGGGGTATGTGGTGTAGATGTCTCCCACATGACCTCAGGAGGAAGTGTGGGAGACTTCTCTTGAAGAAAGATTTGAATCTAGATCTGTCTAGAGATCTGTCTAAATATACAAAAGTATATTTCCTGGGACTAGTTTGCGTCGTCAAAGTAAAGAGGACTAAGATTGAGGGGACAGGACAGAATTTTAGCTAGCTAACGTTAACAATGCTAGCTATTTTTGACAAACTTTGCTAGCTAATGGCAACATTGCCATCTCTCTAAAGTAAATTTGCCGACATGATAATGATGGCAAAGTTGTTTCCTACTAAATATTTGCCTACTTTAGTAATTCCATTGTAATTTAGACTAAACAGTCATTAGCCCCTTTCAGAATGACTGGGCATCAGTCAACTTTTGGGCACCAATATGGTGAACAGCAGCATTAGAGCGTTTATAACAATGGCATTACACAAACGAATGATGGCAGTGCAACCCATGATGAAGCTGCATGCTTTGGTTTCTGTGGGAAAGCTGCACTCCTCCATAAGAGAAGTCAAGCTGCACTCCTCCACAAGAGAAGTCAAGCTGCACTCCTCCACAAGAGAAGTCAGACAAAAACTGCACTCAGCCGTTGAACCACAGTCTAGTGGGGTTTGTGGAGGAGATAGACTATGTACAACATACATCAGAAACCTGTCACCTGCAAATGCTACACACAAACAAGCACTGAGCTAAATATTGACACAGAAAGGTTTCCTACGGATGAAGGCCTATTCTCATCTACGACAAAATGTATTTCTTACGTCATGAGCGTGAGCACCAACACGAGTGAGACATCAATCGATCCCACAATAGGCCCACTGTAAAAACAGCATCATATGATGATATCATATGAGAGATGTCACAAACAGAACAGTGAATTACGTTTTCTATATGTCTTGATTGTGGTCTCTGTATTTCCCCTATGTGGTGAGAGAGTAGCAACAAAAGTCTATTTTTAATAAGGCGTGACTTCCCCATGGTATAAGACGTAATTTCCCCGACTTCCCCGTTTCAGGTGTTGAGGAACATCTCTATTTCCACACACTTTTCTCCTCTGAGTGGAGTTTATAACCAAGTCTTTACCTATCCTGCCTCCCTACACAATATTTGTCCTATGCTCAGAACATATCTCACACATAATCTAACACAATGGGGTCAGGTCACACAAGTCTGCAATACTACTCTTCTCCATGTTCAACCACTCTTTCTTCCTCTCTGAGCGTGGTCCTCATGGCAAACAGATCATACTACTGATAAGCTATACTACGGTTTTGTACTTTTTAAGTAGTGCATTGTGTAATTCCAGTTAGGAATTCGTTGGACTATATTTATAAGAAATGCACAGTCTCCCCCCCACCGCATAATCAGACTTCACCTAATCAACAAGTGCACAAGGTGCTCAGTTCTCTTCTGTTTGAGAAGGGCGAACCCGACCTCCACCCAGTCTCTGCCCCCACCCCCTCTCCATTGTTCAAGCCGAGGGCTTCGACGCAGTGAAAGAATGTCCCTTTTCACTTCTCAACTTTGTGTGTGCGTGTTTGTGTGTGTGTGTGTGTGTGTGTTGACACAGTTCAGACAGTTATAAATGCTCAAGGCCAAAGCATGTTGTATAGTAGCTAGCCACATAATGCATGAGCTTGGTGACAAAAATGAGACATACCATTGTGTAAGAAACTCAAGTTTCCATTTTGATCATTCTGATGAGACGGGTAAATTCGCACACCCAATTTTTCACACTTTCCCACTCTTTCCACCCATTAGTTTCAAAGATGCTGCATTTGTGACATTGTGGCCTCAATTGAAACTTGCCCTATCCAATGAACTCTTGTTCAAACTTTCTTTAAGCTGCAGTATTTTGATGTCTTCAACATCAGTGATTCACCCTGTCTGTCACTGAAAGCATCTGTATATCACTTCAGGGTAGTATAGCTAGGAGTGGCAAAGCAGTCAAAGCAAGTGACTGCTTGGCATTCTCTCAACCAGCTTCATAAGGTAGTCACCTGGAATTCATTTTAATTAACAGGTGTGCCTTGTTAAAAGTTAATTTGTGGAATTTCTTTCCTTTTTAATGCGTTTGAAAGAAAGACACAGAGTTACCTCTGCTGCAAAGGATAAGTTCATTAGAGTTAACTGCACGTCAGATTGCAGCCCAAATAAATGCTTCACAGAGTTCAAGCAACATCAACTGTTCAGAGGAGACTGTGTGAATCAGGCCTTCATGGTCAAAATGCTGCAAAGAAACCCCTACTAAAGGACAGCAACAAGAAGAAGAGACTTGCTTGGGCCAAGAAACACAAGCAATGTACATTAGACCGGTGGAAATCTGTCCTTTGGTCTGATGAGTTCAAATTTTAGATTTTTGGTTTCAACCACCGTGTCTTTGTGAGACACAGAGTAGGTGAACGGATAATCTCCACATGTGTAGTTCCCACCGTGAAGCATGGAGGAGGAGGTGTGATGGTGCTTTGCTGGTGACACTGTCTGTGATTTATTTATAATTCAAGCCACACTTAAACAGCATGGGTACCACAGCATTCTGCAGCGATATGCCATCCCATTTGGTTTGTGCTTAGTGGGACTATAATTTGTTTTTCTACAGGACAATGACCCAACACACCTCCAGGCTGTGTAATGGCTATTTGACCAAGAAGGAGAGTGATGGAGTGCTGCATCAGATGACCTGGCCTCCACAATCAACCAACCTCAACCCAATTGAGATGGTTTGGGATGAGTTGGACCGGAGAGGGAAGGAAAAGCAGCCAACAAGTGCTCAGCATATGTGGGAACTCCTTCAAGACTGTTGGAAAAGCATTCCAGGTGAAGCTGGTTGAGAGAATGGCAAGAGTGTGCAAAGCTGTCATCAAGGCAAAGGGTTGCTACTTTGAAGAATCTAAAATATATTTTGATTTGTTTAACACTTTTTTGTTTACTACATTATTCCATATGTGTTATTTCATAGTTTTGATGTCTTCACAATTATTCAACAATGTAGAAAATAGTAAATTAAAGAAAAACCTTGAATGAGTAGGTGTCCAAACCTTTGACTGGTAATGTATATTAAAGGGAAAGGGGGATACCTAGTCAGTTGTACAACTGAATGCCTTCAACTTAAATGTGTCTACTGCATTTAACCCAACCCATCTGAATCAGAGAGGTGCGTATTAACCAATTTTAGAATAAGGCTGTAACGTAACAAAATGTGGAAAAAGTCAAGGGGTCTGTATACTTTCCGAATTAACTATATATATTATTCCTAATGTTTCTTATATCTCTCAGATATAGGATAGACACTTCAGAACAAACTTCCTTTAGATGTTTTGGGGGGACTATCTGTTGTTCCATGTAGTGAATCTGCTATTCAATGCATTTGTATGGGCTAATGGCAGTAAGGCCAAATGTTATTTTTCATCAAATATTTTTTTTAATATATTTTTTTATACTTAAAATTCTAATTCAAATAGCTAAATGATCCTTGGTATGACCTTCTTAAAACAATTCCATATAGCTTAGTAGAATGCATTCAGTTGTGCAACTGACTAGATAATGTGCATTTAGTTGACCACAATAGTTATTGAACTTTGCAGTCTTTGCAAGGCATTTTGTCCCGATGTTTATAGCAACAATTGTAATCTGCTGGTTATTAAAAGGCTTATACTGAACTGTATTCTTTTGCCAACCTGTCAAGCAAGTGGGCAAACATTAAACTACACCAAAACCATCACCCAAGCCTTGGTATAAATACTAGCAGCACCTAATCCTTTGATTCTGCATTTCATAATAGTAATAAGTAATACCATTACAATTACGCCTACTAAAAGTAAGAACAGATACAATTTTGTAGAAATTAAGCCAAAATCAACTGTCACATACTTCAGAGCAAGTTATTTTTGCCTACTGCATCGGTCAATCTGACAAAGAAATTAATATGTTACCTTGACTTGATAACTGTCAACAACACAAATGTATGAACTGGTTTGTAACGGGTTGTCGCCTAATTTAGCACAATGTGAAGCAGGCCAAATCTGAGGTTCACTATTAGACCCTAAGACATAGAAACACCTGCCTCTGCTTTGTCAATACATTCATTGTCTCCACACTGTTAACCGGTAGGCTACACACGTTATGGTGAAATTGGGAAAGAAATAGAATATCACAGATTAGTGGAGTAAAAAAAAGTTGTTTTACCTTTACACAGTCGGAACCCGTCTGCTCCTCTGCTAAAAGTGTTGTTATGATTTTCCGTCGATGTCTAAAGATGTTTGTTTTCCTATAAACGGTGCTCTTCACAACTGCCCACGCGGACTATAATCTTGCTATATCATAGTGACAGAAACAGAAACTGTCCGTGTGAAGTGGAAGGCGAAAAGAAACCGGATTCTTCCCAGAAACTCAGACAGCCACAGCAGCGTGTGAAAAGGAGCTCAGCCATGTATGACTGGAAGTTTATCTTTCAAAGACTCGGGTATTTTTAAATGTAATTTGGCAACTACCAGACACTTCAGAACATCAGACACTGCACCGGCACCCGTGCTACACAGTACTGCCACATAGAAAAGGTCCCAGTGTTGTTTGAGCTGCCAACCCCTGCATATAACCCTTAAAAAATAGCTGTCAGCACAGAAAAGGTGTGAACGCCAGACTGCCTGTGGGTGTTTGGTAAGAGGTGGCGCAACTGTTGAGTTTTTTCTCTAGAAGAAGAATAGAAAATAGGCTATTCACTATACAATTTATTTTAGGCTATAACGTGTTCCTAGCTCTCGCCTTCTGTACGTTTTCTTAGAGAACTTCATTATCTATAAGTAAAATGTACACATTTCTATTGTTATGCCCTGTTATTTCCCCAAGGTTATCAGCAGTAGGCTAGCCAACTGTGATATTGTGCCAAGTTAATGTTTAACCATGGGTAACAATTACCTGTAGACATTTTGACTTTTGACATTTTGGCAAGTCACATTTTTCAATGAAAAACCTTTTCACAGGACGGAGAGAGAGAATGATTTAGTCTTCAGCTGTCTGTGTTTGTGTGTCTTTACAAGAGGGTGTGCGCATGCGTGCATGGGAAGAAAAAAATCTAACAAAGGGATACTTGTCTGATATGTGGAGTGGAAGTATTTGACCGTTTTATTATATGGCTGTTGAACCTCAACGAGATAAGGATAAGTCCCATTTCACTGGTGATGAAAGGAGCCTGCTGATTCTTTGTGGCTTGTTTTTTGGGTTGGTATCGGGAATAGGACAATACAGAATTCATATAGGCATACGGGGCTACAGTTGAGAGTCACAACTGGCCGTCCGTCCAGCACTGCATGCACCCTGACACCCCAATAACTCTCCAGCCTACCCCAGGAGTTATAAACGGAAGCAGAAATGTGTCACACCTCCATATGAGAGACAAAGAGGAAGTTTAAACAGACAGTGGTTATGATGGTTGATGGTCAGGCTTTTTCACTATTAACTGCGCCAGTCAGTTAAGTAACAACTTCACAATGGTTCCTCAGCGCTCACACACACACACACACACAAATGCCTATCATCTGTTATAGAAGGTCTGTCATTTGTTTAAGAGTTGTAAAACTGTAATGGTCTTTGTGAAATGTTAAAATTGCATGTTGTTGTAGTTTTCACTAGGAGACCAATAGGTACTGATGAGTCAGCTCAGCTACAAGCCTTTATAGGTTTGGCAGCCTCTGTCTGGACTCCAACATCCTGCAATTCTGGTTTTCACCTTCAACCTTTCATTAAAAACATATCAAAACACAAATGTGCTTTGCCTTTACCCGCTTGTGAAAATATTGTCTGTCATTTCTAAAAAGGTATAAAAAAGATGTGAACTTGGTGTTGAATGAAGCTACACTTCCTCAAACCTTTCTTTGAACATCATGTCATTTGTAGGAGGTTACATTCAGTCGTTAATGCTCTGAAGCTCAAAGCTTAAAACGTCCCGTATCACCTCAGACAGTATCAGGTAGATTTCCCTCGTACACTTGCACACCCACAGCTACGGCTCAAATACAGCAGGTGCCTTTTGCTCCGAGATACTTTTGTTACACTCATCACACCCTTTCTCCCTCCCTCAACCCTGGAATGCCATGGCGCCCCAAGGTAATAACACTGAAGCATTGTGCCTAGGGTTGCACACACACACACACACACACACACACACACACACACACACACACACACACACACACACACACACACACACAAATGTGTCTTAGGTCTTACCCTATTAAAGATTTGATGGATGCAAACCAAGACACTTGGACTCCCCTTCTCTGAGACCTCCTCTTGTTATTGTCCAAGTCAATGTTTTCATAACAATTTGGGTGATTTGGGGCCTCAACCACTAACTCCAGTCAATGGTTATAGCACCTAAAGCCACATTCACAGCAAACACAAAAATGTAACTGTCACGTCCTGACCATAGAAAGCTGTTATTTTCTATGGTAGATTAGGTCAGGGCGTGACAGGAGGGGTTTTCTAGTTTAGATTTTCTATGTTGTTATGTTCTAGTTTTGTATTTCTATGTTGGGCTTTGTTTGGGATGATCTCCAATTAGAGACAGCTGGTCATCGTTGTCTCTAATTGGAGATCATACTTAAGTAGGTGTTTTTCCCACCTGGGTTTGTGGGAGATTGTTTGTGAGTAAGTGTATGTTGTAACTCTTTGTCAGGGTTTTTTTTTTTTTCATTCAGTTTATTTTGTATGTATCGCATAGTTTCACAGTTCAAAAAAATATGTGGAATGATAATCACACTGTATTTTGGTCTGCTTCATCCTACGACAACCGTGACAGTAACAGTATTTTGGACCTGTAATACTGAGTTCACTACACTTTGGAATCACATATTTTTGGCATCTCTGAGTTTATGTGCCCTCATTATCACCACAGCCCCAATTATGACTACATATGTATGTATTGTAGTTGTTATTCCAGGGTGGGGAACATTGAGACTGGCTGCCTGCCAATGAGGTGCCAGCAGACTTCTTAAAACCACCGCCTGTACCCCTACTCCCACGCCTGTTTTGCCTAACTCCTACTACCCACAGTGATAGAATGTAGGGGAAATCCAGGTGGTTGCCTCAAAGGAGAGATAATATCTGTTTATGTGAGAGACTCCACACAGTTACAGGTCATATTGTAGTGTTCCCAGACTGTAGCCTATGTTCTTCAAAATGTAGTTGAGTGTGTATTGATTATTGGGGGCTGTTTGTATAGTTCCTGGCAGGTGGAGTTTAACAGTCAAATGCTGATAAGAATCTCTTATTTTAGATAGAATGCAAACACTTCCTCTCTAGTCTACATGATCTGTGTGTAATTTATGATGTGTCTGGTATGATATAACATTTGAGTAAAGAAAGACAATCCTAAATTCTGCTCCAACATGCTCCCAAGCACATTTTTCAATGATAGGTAATTTGATGTTTTCATTAGGTAGCTTACATTTTTTTTAAATCTTCCATTCTTCCGCCCCTGTTATCTAATTTAAAAATCAGAATAACAAATGTTCTTCCCCTTTCCCCACCATCTCCTGTTGAGAATTTCTATCCCGAGGCGGTAGCTAGCATCTAATTTTCCATCTCTCCCTATCCGTCCTTTCTCCATCCTCTGGATATGCCTTGTCTTTCTCTTACACACTCTCTCTCTACCCCCCCCCCCCCCGTATGTATTTCCCCTTTCTCTAGGTTCGTCTGTGTCTGCCCACAGAGGGAAGTAACATTGTAGCTGACTGACTGTCTGGTGTGGTTCCCCCCGTGTTGTGTGTTCAGTGGCATCTCTCACAATACAACCCACTGTAGACAGATGGCAGGGGTTTGGCTTGGGCTGACAAAGACTTCCCCTGCATTATTAAAATGATTTTAACTGAACATAGGGACTCACTAGGACCCTGAACGACCCTGCGATTACATAAGGTCTTCATCTGCTGTGTCCTGTCACCAAGGTGACGGGTGGGTGCCCAGGGACTAGCTTGTCAGTGTTGCTTCTCCCCCAGGCTCTCTCTCTGCAGTCAGTCAGACACTGAGCTGCCTCATTACAGCCATTACCATATAGATAGAGTTTGTTTAGCCACTGAATGACTGTATCACTTATACTGGAGTTCTGTATCATAAAAAAAACTCATCTCACAAAATAGTCATATTGATAGGATTTTACTTTGGTTCTTATGATAAAGGAGTAATTACATCCCAATGCTATGGTTTATGGCTACTGAGTAGTGTGTATATTTCAGAACCATCGGACCCAGAGGAAGATGTAAGAACGTGAGGAGACCAGCTCTGTTGCTAGTAAGAGAGTAAAGTCTACATGATTACAGAGTAAACATGCTGTCACGACTTCCGCCGAAGGCGGCCCCTCTCCTTGTTCGGGCGGCGTTCGGCGGTCGACGTCACCGGCTTACTAGTCACCACCGATCTATGTTTCCCTGTTCGTTTTGTTTTGTCTTAACACCTGTTTTCAATTCCCTGATTTATGTTCCTTATTTAGCCCTCTGACTTCCCTTTCTGTCTTTTCTGTGATTGTTCATGTTTAGTGGTTGTTGGAGGTGTTTTTCCCAATCCTGTTATTTTGCTGTGGGAGAATATTTGATTGTGGTTTTTGAGTAAACACGTTTGTTTGCACTTATCCCTGTGTCCTGCGCCTGACTCCGCTACTTCTCCAAACGAAAGCGTTACACATGCAAAGGTTTCCATTATATCACTCCATACTTACTCACTCACTCACTGAACTCATTTCCTCATCTTTCCCAGCTGTCTCACTATAGTATGCTGTTTAGTTAGGTTATATGAAAAACATTCAATTCTGTGCTTAACTGATCAATTATCTGCTGTTTTTTCCCTGGCCTTACTTGATAAGGATCCTGACACCCCTTACAAAAAACTTGTGGAAAAACATGTGGTTTTCAGACCTGTGTGAAGATTCACATGTACATTTGTCATGTGTTTTTTCCTCACGTGAAAAAGAAATTCTCCACATGTGATTTCTTTCCAACACATTTATTTTTCATATGATCATTTTTGACCAATTCCATCTACATCTGGTGTCCCATCTAGGGACGACCCTGCTTAGCTTCAGAGGCAAACCAGCAGTGGGATGCAGGTTGCTATGTTGCTGGAATTAATATGCCAGAACTTACACCTGGACAAAAGGCGGCGAATGCAAAGGCCAGGGTAACATAACCAAAGATAGGGAAAATTGCAGGAAAGAGAAACGTGTTATTATTGCATTTTCATTTTGAAAAATTCTGGCGTTTAAAAATTATTTCCATGCAATATTTCTTTGTTGCTATCAATACTTTGGGGTTTATCTTTGTATTTCTTTCAATATCATTATTTTTGTTTGCAATACTAAGAATTTTGTTCTCGACTTCTGAGGCTTTGCTTGATATTAATGGCACAAAAGTAACTCAATTACAAGAGGATTACACCATATAATAACACTATTACTCTATTAAAGGTGTTTAAAGAGGCAATCCTTCATTTAAACGTTAACACAGTTTTGTTAAAAAGCTGAGGGAGGGGGCTGGAGAAGTACAACCACTCTCAAATCCATAGACTATGCTATGGATGCAAGGACTAACCATCCATGATATCAAAAGTATAGTATTGTGGAAAATATGTGGAATTGTAAGTTTACATGTGATAAACAAGCAGATGTGAAAATCAAATTTGTTTCAATTTGTTTCATATGTGAAAAACTTTTCATATGTAAAAAAAAAAAAAAAAATGTTCACATGTGATTGATAGATTTTTCCTTGTGGAGATTTCTTACATGTTAACATGCAAATTAGTTTTTTTTATGTGGAGTTGTTTTACATGTGAAATGGCAAATGTGATTTTCACATGTGCAGCTATATCTTGGACTTTCTGACGGGCCGCCCCCTGGTGGTGAGGGTATCCAACAACACATCTGCCATGCTGACCATCAACACGGGGGCCCCTCAGGGTTGTGTGCTTAGTCCCCTCCTGTACTGCCTGTTCACCCACGAGTCCAACACCATCTATCAGGCTTCAGGTAGGACCCAGATGCAGACAGTGTCGAAGAAACAAAAGTTTATTTCTAGTACAGGGGCAGGCAAACGACTGGTTAAAGGCAGGCAGAGGTCAGTAATCCAGAGAGGGTGCAAAATGTACAGAATGGCTGGCAGTCTCAGGGTCAGGGCAGGCAGGGGTCAATAATCAAATCAAATCAAACTTTATTTGTCACATGTGCCGAATACAACAAGTGTAAACTTTACCGTGAAATGCTTACTTACAAACCCTTAACCAACAGTGCAGTTCAAGATGAAAATATTTACCAAGTAGGCTAAAATAAAAAGTAATAATAAAAAGTAACACAATAAGAATAACAATAACGAGGCACCATTACCGAGTCAGTGTGCAGGGGTACAGGCTAGTTGAGGTAATCTGTACATGTAGGTGGGGGCTAAGTGACTATGCATAGGTAACAAACAAATAGCGAGTAGCAGCAGTGTACAAAAGGGAGGCGGGGAGGGGGGGTCAATGTAAATTGTCCAGTGGCGATTTTATTAATTGTTCAGCAGTCTTATGGCTTGGGGGTAGAAGCTGTTGAGGAGCCTTTTGGTCCTAGACTTGGCGCTCCAGTACCGCTTGTCGTGCGGTAGCAGAGAAAACAGTCTATAACTTGGATGACTGGAGTCTCTGACAATTTTATGGGCTTTCATCTGACACCGCCTATTATATAGCACCTGGATGGCAGGAAGCTTGGCCCCTATGATGTACTGGTCCGTTCGCACTACCCTCTGTAGTGCCTTACGGTCAGATGCCGAGCAGTTGCCATACCAGGCGGTGATGCAACTGGTTAGGATGCTCTCGATGGTGCAGCTGTAGAACCTTTTGAAGATCGGGGGACCCATGCCAAATCTTTTCAGTCTCCTGAGGGGGAAAAGGTTTTGTCGTGCCCTCTTCACGACTGTCTTGGTATGTTTGGACCATGATAGTTCGTTGGTGATGTGGACAACAAGAAACTTGAAACTCTCAATCCGCTCCACTACAGCCCCGTCGATGTTAATGGGGGCCTGTTTGGCCCGCCTTTTCCTGTAGTCCACGATCAGCTCCTTTGTCTTGCTCACATTGAGGGAGAGGTTGTTGTGCTGGCACCACACTGCCAGTTCTCTGACCTCCTCCCTATAAGCCGTCTCATCGTTGTTGGTGATCAGGCCTACCACTGTTGTGTTGTCAGCAAACGTAATGATGGTGTTGGAGTCGTGTTTGGCAACGCAGTCGTGGGTGAACAGGGAATACAGGAGGGGACGAAGTACACAACCCTGAGGGGCCCCAGTGTTAAGGATCAGTGTGGCAGACGTGTTGTTGCCTACTCTTACCACCTGGGGGCGGCCCGTCAGGAAGTTACGGATCCATTTGCAGAGGGAGGTGTTTAGTCCCAGAGTCCTTAGCTTAGTGATGAGCTTCGAATGCACTATGGTGTTGAATACTGAGCTGTAGTCAATGAACAGCATTCTCACATAGGTGTTCCTTTTGTCCAGGTGAGAAAGGGCAGTGTGGAGTGCGATTGAGATTGCGTCATCTGTGGATCTGTTGGGGCGGTATGTGAATTGGAGTGCGTCTAGGGTGTCCGGGCTGCTGTTGATATGAGCCATGACCAGCCTTTCAAAACACTTCATGGCTACCGATGTGAGTGCCACCGGGCGGTAATCATTTAGGTAGGTTGCCTTCACTTCCTTGGGCACAGGGACTATGGTGGTCTGCTTGAAACATGTAGGTATTACAGACTCGGTCAGGTAGAGGTTGAAAATGTCAGTGAAGACACTTGACCGTTGGTCTGCGCATGCTTTGAGTACACATCCTGGTAAACTGTCTGGCCCAGCAGCTTTGTGAATGTTGACCTGTTTAAATGTTTTGTTCACATCGGCTACCGAGAGCATTATCACACAGTCATCCAGAACAGCTGGTGCTCTTGTGCATGCTTCAGTGTTGCTTGCCTCGAAGCGAGCATAAAAGGCATTTAGCTCGTCTGGTAGGCTTGCGTCACTGGGCAGCTCGAGGCTGGGTTTCCCTTTGTAGTCCGTAATAGTTTTCAAGCCCTGCCACATCCGACGAGTGGCAACTCTAGCCTTTAGCTCGATGCGGATGTTGCCTGTAATCCATGGCTTCTGGTTGGGATATGTGTGTACAGTCACTGTGGTGGGGCAAGGTATAGAATGGCAGGCATGCTCAGGGTCAGGCCAGGCAGAACGATCAAAACCGGGAAGGACAAGAAAACAGGAGCAGGGGAACAAACCATGGTAGGTTTCACAAAACAAAACAAACTGGCTACAGACAAACAGAGAACACAGGTATAAATACACAGAGGATAATGGGGAAGATGGGTGACACCTGGAGGGGGTGGAGACAAGCACAAAGACAGGTGAAACAGAGCAGGGTGTGACAGCATCATTAAGTTTGCAGATGACACGACGGAAGTAGGCCTGATCACCAATGACAATGAGACAGCCTATAGGGAGGAGGCACGAGACCTTGGCAGTGCGGTGCCAGGACAACAACCTCTTCCTCAACGTCAGCAAGACAAAGGAGCTGAAAACGGACGGCCAGAGGGAAACAGAGGGTTGAGCATGGCCCCATTCACATCAGAGGGGCTGTAGTGGAGCGGGTCGAGCGCTTCAAGTTCTTCGGTGTCCACATCACTAAGGATCTATCATGGTCCACACACACCAACATTGTCAGCTTAGTGGTTACAGCATCGGACCAGTAACAGAAAGGTCGCTGGTTCGAATACCTGAGCCGACAAGGTGAAAAATCTGTCGATGTGCTCTTGAGCCAGGCACTTAACCCTAACTTTCTCCATGGTGACCCTGTAAAACAACATATGCACCTATCTGGTGTATGTGACAATAAAAACTGAAAAGATTTGGCATGGACCTTCAGAGTTCTACAGCTGCACCATTGAGAGCATCTTGACTGGCTGCATCACCTCTTGGTATGGAAACTGCTTGGCATCCGAATGCAAGGTGCTACAGAAGGTAGTGTGTATGGCCCAGTACGTCACTGGGGCCAAGCTCCCTGCCATCCAGGACCTCTATACCAGGCGGGGTCAGAGGAAGACCCTAAAAATTGTCATAGACTCCAGCCACCCACGTCTTAGACTGTTTTCTCTGCTGCTGCATGGCAAGCAGTACTGATACACCAAATCTGTAACCAACATGACCCTGAACAGCTTCTACCCCCAAGCCATATGACTGCTAAATAGTTTAAGTAGTTAACCAAATAGCTACTCGGACTATCTGCATTGACCATTTTTGACTCATCACCTACGCTGCTGCTACTGTTAATTATCTATCCTGTTGCCTAGTCACTTTATTCCTAGATATATGTACATACTGTATATTCCTCAATTACCTCGTACCCTGCACTTCGACTCGGTACTCGTACCCCGTGTATATAGAAAAGTTATCATTACTAATTGTGTATTTATTATTACTTTTATTATTACGTATTATTACGTTTCTGTTATTTCTATATTTTCTTTCTTTCTGCATTGTTGGGAAGGGCCCGTAAGTAAGCATTTCACTGTTAAGTCTACACCTGTTGTTCACAAAGCATGTGACGAATACAATTTTATTTATTCTCCTCACATGTTGTCACGATCGTCGTAAGAACTGGACTAAGGCGCAGCGTACGTAGAGTTCCACATCTTTATTATCAAGTGAAACTTCAGCAAAACAAAATAATAAACGAACAACGAAACGTGACTACGTGGTGCACATGCACAAACACAAAATAAGATCCCACAAACACAGGTGGGAAATGGCTGCCTAAATATGATCCCCAATCAGAGACAACGATAAACGGCTGCCTCTGATTGGGAACCATACCAGGCCAACATAGAAATAAAACAACCTAGATTACCCACCCTAGTCACACCCCGACCTAACCAACATAGAGAATAAAAGGCTCTCTATGGTCAGGGTGTGACACGTGAAAAATGTAATGCATATGAAGATATGGTTTCACATGTAAAATTTAAGCTCAACGTGTCAAAAGAGATATTTCACATGTGAAAAAGCAAATTTGATGTGTTTTTTGTAAGGGACATCAATTTTACAGGAAGTCACACGGGGAAGAGGGGGATGGGGAGGCAGAATAATTGATCTAAATGTGAAGTCTTTGTGCCTTAATAAAAGAGATTCTTTCTGACTCAGCTGGGATTTAATCTCTTTTTGGCCAGTGTGTACCACCTCTGACCTCCTCCCCTTGCATCCCCTCAGCATTTCCTCCCAATCATATCGGTGTGATCAGGCGTGTGTCTGACTTTGATTATTTCCGTTCTCATATGATAGTGAAAGAGTAGAAATGGGTTTAAATCATCCTTAACAGTCAAATAAATGGTATGTTTCAAGTTTAGTTTAAACCCTGAGTATGTAATGGGAGTATTGTTCCTCATTACAAACAAATCATTGTGACTCAGTTGTTACTGGATATTGCTCATCATATTAGGTAGGGGCACTGAGTAATTTCATGGTTTTCTAATGTGAACACAGCACCATTGAGAATGTTTCAGTACCAGATATGGCGTATTCTTGGTTGGTTTTCATACTTTCATACATTATAGACTTTAAAAGATTGCCTCAGATTAACCTCGGATCCTAGAAATGGTATTGAGGTGTCGACTGTATGTATGTCTACACCAGTAGGCAGTTATTTTCCATGGAGGGCCACATTAGAATATATTTTTGCCATCGCGGCCAGAATCATATTACAGGATTATACATCATGTGTATGACTATGTTGACAGATATATCTACTGTAAATCACGTCCAGATATGATACTTATTTGCACAGAAATAAACCACATCCATGTTCTCCTTTTGGTAGGTATTTTCATTATTAAACAGGCAACGAACTACATGGAGGGAAAAGTACACTGCATCCAGCACCACGGACAGAACTCCTGTTAACAGGTATGCACAAAAACACAAGAAAGAGAGCTCAACATTACATTTAAACTACTCGATCAGTGTGAGGAGTGAAGTTTCTGATGGGCATTGACTAGAGCAGTGAAGTCAGGTATAGTTTCTGACGTCGCTATGTGCAGGATTGCTGAGAGGTGAGAGTCAGTAAGAGATGATCTGTGACTTGACTTGTTATATTTCATCACTGAAAATGTCTGTTCACATACTGTACATAGGTTGACCCAAACAGTACAAACATCTTCTGAGCATGACTCCTAATCTTTGGATTGTTTTGTTCATCAAGAGATGCATAGAACCTCATCAGTGACATTGTTTTGAATAGTTCTCCAATCACTGCATCACACTGAAGATCGATAAGCTCAAGTTGCAGGTCAGTGGGAGCGTTATTCACATTGAAGGTGAAAGGAGAGGAAACCAACAGCGTGTCATTTTCCAACACTTTGAAATCCTCAAAACAATGAGAACTCACCGTTCAAGCACGCAGCGGCGATGTATACTTCTCCCGCTGGTCATCTGATAGGGAACAGACTAGTAGTGTTGGAAGGTGGGTGAGATTGTTGGCTTCTACTTGAGGAGTCAAGAGGAGTAATTTTCCTTCGAAGGCTTTGACAAGGCTGTACATCTGATGTGCAAAAAGGCCCTTCCCTTGTAGTTTGGAATTCAGTTCACCGTGGACATCATGGCCCTCGTGAATGAAGGCACAATCAGCCAACCATTCTTTATCTTGCAGTTGAGGGAAATCCACATATTTTCCTTTAATTTGCAAAAACTCAGCAATCTGGTCCCAAACCCTTTTAAGCACCTTCCCCAAACTCAGCCATCTCACGTTTGTATGGTAGGGGAGATCTTCAGTACCCGACTCTGTCTCTTCCAACAGTGAGACAAACTGCCTGTGGTTTAAAGATTTTGCTCTTATGAAGTTTACCACTTTAGTGACTGTATCCACAACATGACTCATTTTCAGAACACATTGAAAGAGCACCTCCTGATGAATAATACAATGCAGGAAAATAATTTTCTGATCTGGGTTCAGCTCAGCTACTTGATCTTGTATCCTTTTCAAAAGGCCAACGTTTTTTCCTGTCAAGTTTGGGCACCCATCATTGGTCACACTGGAAAACTTTTCAAAACTCAGTCCCAGCTTTGCCACACACTTATTAACCTCCTCCAATAAATCTTTCCCTGTGGTTGTGCTCTTTATTGACTACACTGAAGCAAGCTCCTCTATAATTTCAAAGTCTGGGGTTATGCCTCGTAAGAATATCAACAACTGCGCCGTGTCACGTGCATCAGTGCTCTTATCCAGGGCCAAGGAGAAATAGGTGAACTCATTTACCTTGTCTTTCAACTGTTGTTCCATATTATCTGCAATGTCCTCAACACGCAGCGTCACTGTTAGTCTTGACAGGTAAACATTATCTTTCTTTTCGGGGCAAAGGATTGCTGCAGAGTCAATTAAACATTCTTTAATGAATTCGTAAGTCGCTCTGGATAAGAGCGTCTGCTAAATGACGTAAATGTAAAATGTAATTCTCCCTCAGCGAATGGCTTGCTATGTTTAGCAATTTTGTGGGACAGTACATAGCTAGCTCTCGCAACTCCGTCGTTTGCTGAATGCAGTTTTGTGATAAGTCCTTTATGCTTTTGCAACTGAGAAAGCAACTCTTTCGATGCACTTGCCCTCTGCTCAGAAGACATATTCCTATATTTCTCTGCATGCTTCGTCTGGAAGTGTCGGGACAAGTTGTAGTCTTTCAAGACAGCGATGCTCTCTTTACACACTAACATGCTGACCAGACCGGACACGTCGCGTGTGCTAGCGTAGCAAAATACATTTTAAAATCCATGTTATTCAATTATTGCACCCACACTGATCGCGGGCGCCAACGAGTGTCTGCGATGCCAAGAGCTAAAATAGAACTCCTTTCTATTTCTGACGTAGATCGCGTTGAAAGTCCTGCCTCTCCCATCTCCTCATTGGATTATAGAAGCAGGTACCCACGTGCCATCTCCTCATTGGTTATACCCACGTGGGTGATTGAAAGACAAACTGTTTTGCCGGTCGTCGTGGTAATACTATGAATGTTTAGATGCCAATCACCATATAAGTTCAAAGAAGAAAAAGCCTGGAAGGAGGAGAGATGACTTGAAACGATTTGGCCGTTTTATGTGTGGATTAATTGTCGGAGTAGAGGACCTTGTGCATTTCAGGTAAAATAACAACTCAACGTTTATATCCCAGGACAGATTAGCTAGCAACAGCAAACTAGATAAATAGGACAAATTAGCTAGCAAATGCAAGCTAACTAGCTAAATTGCCATACATGTTTAATGCTTTTCGACCTGTCACCAAATGAATGTCATTGGTTCAGAGTTTGTTTTGATACTTTAACCTGTGTGTCGTGATCGCATTTGGTGTAGGGGGACAAAATAAATGTATGCACGATAGCGCACGATGGCGCACACGCGCAGCCGGTTTGGGTTCCGTGTAAGGACACATCTTTCCCTGATACCTCAATAAAGAAATATTTCGATGTCCACTCTTGCTGGAACACCCTACATTAATTGTCAACTTTCCTATTTATACGTGCCTTCAAAATAAATGTCCCGCAAGCGGTGGGAGTTAAATCATTATATAAAGACGAGTATTCATTGGGCTTTTAATTTGAGTAGCAAATAAGTTTTTTCAATATTTTACTATTGCAAATTCTTTATTTGATCTGAGCATGATTCCGCAGGACGTATTGAATCAGATCGCGGGCCTCATACGGCCCCCGGGCCGGCCTTTGCCCAGGCCTGGTCTACACAGTGAATGAAGCAATTGCTCTGAGGCTGCGGTGAACTTGAATATATAGCGCCACATTTGGACAAAATGCATATTGCATGTAATTAACTAGGGACAGCACAGAGATCAACATTCCACATAAGGCTTTGTTACTGTTATTTGATTTATATGCTTATATGGTCCTACCCTACAGTGTGTTTGTAGGTAAAGCACAGCTGACAGATGTGGTGTCCAGTGATGCAGAGGAAGAGAGCAAAATTCCAGGTCCCACAGGATGGGAAAGAGTTGACTGTGCAGAAAGTGATTATCTTATTATCAGCAAAACCATATTCCTCCAGTTTCTCACATTCCAAACATGGCCTACATAAGAGAGCTCAGTCTCTCTGCACATTCAACATCCTCTTTGAAGTTAAAGCTGAGTGAGAGAGAGAGAGAAAGAGAGAGAGATTTCATACATAGCTTTTCCCCTGCAAGACAGAAGAAATACGGATGGTGTGGAACATTTGAGAACAGAGTAATTGTTGTGACAGCATATGCACTCTGATACACTGACTCACAGTCAGATACTGTATAATGCTGGGCCAATGGTGCGCCGCCCTATGGGACTCCCGGTCACAGCCCGCTGTGACACAGCCGGGGATCAAACCCAGGTCTGTAGTGACGCCTCAAGCACTGCACTGCAGTGCCTTAGACCACTGCGCCACTCGGGAGGCCCAATGACTTCCTATTTCATGCCCCAATTCTGCAATACTGTTATAAAGTGAACTTGTGTAGCACTGGGTGGGGTGCAGAATCAAAGTTTGTTAGCTAGCCCTGGAAAGTCCCTGCACTCTGCTGTAGATCTGTGTGTATTATTTTTGTGTGGTCTCTCTGAATCCTTGTCGAAGTGTACACCACCATCACGCTGATCCTAACAACTCAGAGGCTTGGCTTCTCTCTACGAGCTCTACTTTGAGGTGTCCCCACTACTTACGCTCTCTCTCTCTCTTACTCTCTCTCTCTCTGCACCCTCTCTCTCCATCTCTCCTCCGCATGTCCCTCCTCCTCTTCTTGGATGTCTTCCTGCTGTGGCTGGGCAGAGCTTCAGTGAAAGTTTCCTGGCTTTGAAAACACCTCCAGGGCTCCACAATGTGACGTAGCATTCATTTGTTTTCTTTGGAAGCGATCTGTGCGTGCCTTTTTGCATTGACTTGTGTGTGCTTGTTTGTGTGTGTGTACTGTGTATGTATGTGTTTCAAGCCATAAGATTGCTGAACAGCTAAACGAATCAAATGGCCACCCAGACTATTTACATTAACAGCTACTAGCTGTTTGTTATCTATGCATAGTCCCTTTACAAAGTACCTCGACTAACCTGTACCCCCATACATTGACTTGGTACCGGTACCCCTGTATATAGCCTTGTTATTGTTATGTAGTTTTCTCTTTTTTTTTGTTGCTTTAGTTTATTTAGCAAATATTTTATTAACTCTATTTCTTGATCTGCATTGGTGGTTAAGGGCTTGTAAGGAAGCCTTTCACCGTAAGGTCTACACCTGAGCATGTGACAAATAACATTTGATTTGATATGCTTGAGTAAGTAAGAGTGTGGGTGGAATATTCACTCGTGTATACATGATGATGACTCCTTCTGTGGTTTGTAGGACTTCTCATGAACCAGATATACAGAAGACATGCTGATCTTTCAACACGGCAAGCCCCAGAGACTAGCTGCTGGACTGGGAAAGAACAGGAGGAAAAACCCCTGGCCCCATTTACCCTTCCCTCCCTCTCCGCCTGGCCCCCTCCTGCTCCACACTGTATAAACTAGGCCCGTGCCGATGTGCTCGACTGAAAGCGCGTTTGTATTACATGCATTTTCCCAAACATCTGAGAGAGCTGCTGGCTGTGCCGCGGTAGGCAGGGGAGAACAAGAAAGACTCTTTCTTCCTTTCTTGCTGTTCACAGGGTGTACTATGCTCTCTGCCTGAAGAATCCCCTGCTTGATTTGTGTGGATGGTCTTCTCCCATCCCTGGTTCAAAGCTGATGACTGAATAGAAGTGACAGTGCAAGTGTATGTCCTGTTATGTTTTACATGTTGCTAATGTAAGTAAATAAGGCACATCCTTCCTGTACAGTCCAGCTGAGACTTGAAAAAAATGAAAATCAGCCAGGCAAACAAAAGGTAGGTAAATTGAGTAGCAACGCGAACCAGTAGTAATAATGGGTTAGAAAAAAGAGGCACTCCCCCTTTCATAATTTCTATCAGTCTCCTAGTTTCAGAGATTTGAATAATGTGTTTCCCCTTGCCCATACCGTCTCAAATTCAAAAAACCTCAGTCCCCCCACCCAGACCACAGATATGTAAGTCTCCTGGCTGTGTGGAGTCTGAGAGGAAACCCCAAAGGAAGTGACCTCATTATCAGCTATTACCAGTTATCCTGAGAGGGCCTGTGTGGGGGGCCTGCTCGGCTCCCTAGAGAACATGAGAGAGAGTGCTGTGAGAGAGGAGTGCAGTCAGAGCGCCCACTACAGTGCACATGTCATTCTGTCCTTGGCCTCCATATTGTTGAACTCGTCTCTGAAGCGTTATTCGCCACCCCCTCTTCCCCCACAGGGTGAAGAAAAGCTGCAATTGTTATAACAGATAACAGTTAGACAGGATTATACATAACACAATGAAATCGTTGATTTGAAAGGATGTGCCTCTTTCCGTCACTCACCTTCTCACCACCACCTCGTCCTTGACCTCTAACCCCAGGTACGCTCAATACCACACCTTATGGGTAGAGTCAGGAGTTTTTCCTGACCACTTGACCCAACCAGGAACACCCCATACCAAAGACTATTACGCTAATATTCTAGTATAGTGCAATAGAGGATGGTATCCTCTTTCATTACTCATGGCAGGGGTTTCATAGTCTCTCCTCAGTCCCTCTGGTTTCATTTACCCTCTCTCTGGCTCCCTGGTTGTCTCCCTGGGAGGGGGTGCAGACCACTCCACACTGATGGACAGGCTCCCACAGACAATGATAGGCTAGGGAGAGAGAGTTACTTTGGCACCAGGCCCTCTCTCTGTACTGCAGAGTTTGTGCACAGAGTAATCCACGCCTGCCATCATCAATCAGCTGAAGCATTTTTTGTGGATTTAGCACCCTGGTAAGTGTTATCTCAATGGATACGCCCAATTTTGGGGTAATTTAAGACCTAACAGTTTGGTGGAGGTATATGTTACATCCATTGAGAGAGTGCATAATGTGTAGAAATGTTAGCATCACTTTATGTGTTTGCCACAAATGTTCTGGAGAACGGAGATCACATACATCATTTATCAAAGGAAGATGTTTGAGTTCCAACAGCGCAGCTGATGTAACGCACTGAAAAACCAATTACTGGTGAGAAAGCACACACACCATAGAGGTTTTACTCTGTGAAGTTGTAGCCTACATAAAGAGAGAAAGCTTGGATCCTCTTCCTTAACAAAGTTGAAAGAAAAACACTTTTAATCTGCATTGTTTTCTTTGATATGTAATAGACATTTGGAATTCAGTAAAACGTGTTACAGTTACATTGGCTGTTTATTTAACCACGGATATGATTATATAATCAAGGCTATAATTCCCATACTTCCAGACTACAAGGGGTAGGCTACAGATATTCACAGTTGTCTGCATTATGTCCTTAGTTATTTTTTCTTATCTCCCCGACTGAGTAACAAAGTACCCCTGACTCATAAGTACAAAGTTGCAAAATGTGAGCGATACAGTTACTCTGCTAATGAAAAAGGACGGAATGAAAACGGTTTACAACCTTTGCACACGTTTGGGATTTATGCCCAATCAAAGTGTGAATGCACAATTCGATTGGCCTTTTCAGTAACTTCTCAAACTGTCAGCAGGTTGGACGGATGGTCTTTGGCACCGCCCTCATCCACAAGTCCCACCCCTTTTCCGCTTCCCCACTCCGCTAACGAACCTCCAATTCCCAAGGAAAAATTCCTGTAGGAAGAATGACGTGAAGACTATCGAAGAGAGAATAGCGACTTCTACCCGACAAATATCGCATCAAGTGGCATTTAGAACAAGCTGAAATTGGGCCATTATAAAGGTATGTGCATGTATGTATTTTTATTCTGCTGTGGACAGCTAGTTTCACTTGAAAGCCACAGCTTGCTTGCTGTGGGGTGTCAAATGACAGACAACACGGCAGAATTCCATGCAGGAAAGCTCAGCCTGATCCCTTTCTGTCCCTGTGTGTGCATGGATATTATTCAACATTCGTGAATAAATATAATACAGACGTTTGTCTGCATGTTGACTAACTTGACAATGTTTATACATTGTTGCAAACCCATTGTTGCTCGCTTTTACTACAGAGTCACCACAACATGAAGTTGATATAATGGAATCATTTTTTTCCTCACTCCACCTAGCTTGCTAATAGTAGCTGTCAGGAGTAAATTATTCTCTGTTTAAGTTAACCGTCATTTCCCCTGTGAAATGGCCTTGCTTATGTACTGCAATGACGCACTTATAACTCGTTTATAACGAGGCGCGTGTGTTACAATCTCACAACAAAGTTGTGATTGACACTGTACCTCTTATTGAAGAAATAATCATGCGACGCTACAGTATTTGCTACGACAATTTTAGAGGACTGTTGAATGAGACCGTTGAATGACACCGAATAATCTAGGTTAGTGGAATGACACATTTTTGACATTCAGTGGCATCATTCTTGGGGAATCCATCTGCTGAAAGTATTGTGCCATCATAGTTGTCGCAGCGCAAGCTCTACTGTGCTAACATCAGCATGGAAGTTAGTTCTACAGGACTGGACATCTCTGCATGATCTTTTTCTAAGTATAAATGTTTGTCTAGGCCTACTTTGTTTTAAAATTCCATTGTTACATGGCTTGCATGCAACTTTTCCCTTCTTTTTAGTTGTAATGACTGGGTGTATCCCAGAAGATGACGCCAGCTCTGTAGCCTACTATTCTGTAAAATCTTATTTTAGGGTACTGCATTACATGTTTTTGTTATATTTTCGATAATACTGTGAAAGTGACATTGAATCAATGGGACATGCTTATTATGGTTTGTTTTCAAGTGAACTCTATTCCTCTTTCTATCTCCATGTATCTCTCTTCCTCTCGCTTTCATCCAGCTCAGCTGTCATTCCCTCATCTCTTCTCCCCTTCACAAACATACCAAGCGGTTTTGATTGAATAGACATAGCCTTTAGGTTTTTAAAAACACCATATTTTTCCCTCCAGGCTGGGTCTGGGTCTGTGCCATCTGCCTTTACACCCAGCTTTAAAAAGAAAACACCCTTGGTCTTCCACTTCAAAACAGTGTTAACCTGAGGTCAGACACGTTTCATTAAGCCCAGGTCACTCTCACATTTCCCACACTTGTAATAGCAACTCCAAGGCCGCAGCAAATATTCTTCCACCATAAATCCCACCATTCTAAATTATAATGGTAGGTTGTCATATTTGCATATTGGTTTCCGTTTTTAAAATAGTTACAGTAGAGAGCAGTTAAATAATTGTGTCTTGCTGAAAAGTGAGGAAGGATTCATAGGACAGCTTGGCCCTATACCTCCTACCATGTTCCCCTTTCTCCACCTCCACCTTTTTTCAAAATAATCTTGAGGCCACTTGTCCCCCTTTATTCCACTTCTTTTCTCAATGCTCCTGTCTTGACTAACCAGGCTTGGGGCTAAGTGAGACATGCTCACTGAAACCTTGGCCAGTGATGTCCCTGTTTAGCCTACTATAGTCTGCCTATCTACTGGATGACTGTTGATAAAGATGACAAGAATGAAGATGATGGGGATGAGTCCAACTGATCTTTTCTTTACAACCGTACTCCCCACATTCAGGCACATAACTCCCTGAATGCATGTCCGAACACTAACTGGGCTTGCTTTGGTAAGCTACTTAATGGCTACGTGATGCTTGGGTCAGCTAAACAGACAGACCCAAGTACTGAGATAATTCACATCTCGACTGGGTTTCTTCTCATGCACACGTACACACACGCACACACGCAGATGGACAACTCCACCGTGTGTGGTTGTCACGGCAACACCACATTTTTAGGATGGCAGAGACCCATCTGCTTGTCTGCCACATGCAGCACGCTGTGTGTCTGTGAGCTGACATTCTGAATCTGTGTGTGTGTGTGTGTGTGTGTGTGTGTGTGTGTGTGTGTGTGTGTGTGTGTGTGTGTGTGTGTGTGTGTGTGATAACAATAACTACACAGGATTGATGTACCGCTTTACTGAAAACCCAAAGACTCTACGCTAATTGTAGAGTAGACTATGCCTTTGGCTTTGAAAATACCTCTCCTTTGTCTTACTTCCTGTGTGGAATATCAACATCCTCCAATACCTCTCCACCCATTTCAACACTTACATAAACAATGCCAGAATATAACAATGGCTCATAGAGATCTGGTGGTTAAGTGTAGCACGGCTACTCTTTTAGTGAATGTCCAGGATAAATACTGGAGGTTATACTGTGTTTATTTTGGTGCAATCAAGAGCAATTGGTATGTAGCCTGCCTGCCAAATTGACAGTGTACCTACAATCATCCTCGCTAAATGCATTCCATTCCTCCACACCCAGCTCTTTACCCTCTCATAGTGTTTGCTCTCCCCTCAAACTCCCTTCTCTATTCCCTTTGCTCTCTCTCTCTCTCTCTCTCGCTCTCTCGCTCCCCCCTCTAACCTCTCTCTCTCTAATCCAGTTATTAGACTGATGTCTTTGGGCATTGAGGTCATTGTTGCTGTCAACAGGAGATCCATAAATATTGCTATTTATTCCCGACTGGAAGACGTGTCCAGAAGAAAAACAAGTGACCAATCAGAGCTGACGTCAGTAGAACTCTGCGGCACTGGGTGAAATAAGTAATGACTGTTTTTACAGGAGCCATTTCCTCTATCAGCTCTGTGCTGGTAAGTTCATGGTCAGGGATAGAGACCCTATGACCGATTGAGGTCTAGAAGCTCCTATTGCAGTGCTGTCTCAGCCCCATGACCATGCTTATTGTCATATCATCAGTCTTAGGATGGATATACAGTCTGAGGCTTGGGTTAATGACTGATCCAGAAGCTCATTAACGCTTTGACACTTACCAACACACGGGTGGGATCATTCTACAGTGGTCCCTACAGCGTACGATCAAACAGGTGTGATTAGAACGCTTATTTAGAACGTTCAGTTTCGATTGACGCAACAGTCAGCGTTTGAGCTGGCCACACTGTTTTTTTCACGGAAACATTTTGCATAAACACAGTCGTTACAACATTATGTCCTGAGTGTGACCAGTTTATTTTTGGATGCAATGTTCAGACATTCACAGAACACAATTTGTCATATTTAGCTAACATTCGGCTGACGGAAACCATAATAGGAATTAGCTAATAGCAAATACTATTTACAATTCATCACATCACGGGTGAGCTCACCATTGATCAAAATAATTGAGTAAAAAACGTTAGAAAAATCGAAAGTAATCCACCGATGGGTAGTTTGTGCCGCCATATTCGTTTTTTTCGTGCCAACCAAAGATAGGAAGTGGAGACTAGATGAGTTTGGTCTGTTTGCAGTATGTATGTTGAAGGGGGTGTGTTGTCTACTGTCATTCACTTCCCTTCATTCACTCCCGGAAGTTTACTCGAAAGATGAGTGCACTATCCCTTCACCTCATTTTGTTATAACATCTTTGGTCTGACAGACGTGACCCCCAAAATGCATTGTATAATGTCAAGAAACATGGCGCCACACATAACTAGCTTAGCATTAGCTGATCATAATCAGTATAACCTTCAAAAAAGTATTTTACATACATGTTCATTACAATCTATGCAAAAATCTGAATGCATGATTTGTCACCAGCACTTGAAAACATGTGAATAAAACAGTAAATAAATACATTATGCTCCATACATACGGTATGCTACAGTAGAAACTATAACATGATATATAGAAAATAAGGCACTTACTTTGATAGGAACACGCACATGTTCAAAGTTATTATTTGTAAGGAAAACAACAATAAAGGCAATGCGAGCGCCAGCCAGAAAATGTGCCAGGGGGAAAAAGTTTGTGCAAGACTGCAAATGTCTGCATACTTGATCTGGGGAAACACTGGGGGAAGTGCTTGGGCTCTCTTCAAAGAGAGAAGTTTGTATAGCTGTAAAGCCGCAAACATAAATTGTCCGCAACAGTGAAGTGGGCTACTTCTATGTGAATTAATGAGGAGGCGGAACACACCTCAATTCAAACTGTAAAACTTTTTAGAAAATAATTGGAAATTGACAAGTTGAAACACAGCCTATGGATAATTAGTAGCCAGCGTGTGCCGTGGTATGAGGGCAGCGCGGGTTAACTGTCCGGTTGCGTAAACAATCACATTTTGGAACAGTGAGTGCATTCTGACATCTCGCGCATAAAGAAAGTCACGCTGGGACGACCGTTAGAGATATTTGGAACTCACACTTGAAAAGGTTAAGAGATAAGAGACCGTTTTTGTTTGCTTGACGGTGTCCTAATCTCTCAATTGAATTATCAGCCTTCTGCAGAGCTCACTTGTGACACACCACTGTGACAACGAATGATATGGCTGACATCCAGAGGTCTGCATAGTGTTCAGTATGGCACAGTCTCACAGATTTAGATATTATCTTGCATGTAAAGGATCATGTATCAATAACCAGCATCCATCACTATTTTACTTGAGATCTTGAGACAGTTAGGGTTGGTTTGCGTAGTTTGCTTTTGGCTGTCCGGTCAGTCGCGTCTGTCCATGCTCTGAGCAGCTAGGTTGGTGAGCCTTTTTACCCTTGCTGTCAGATTGAGACTTGTGGCTCTGATGAGGAGCTGTGATAAGCCAGATGTTGATTTAGTGTTAGCGTCTCTCTCTGTATTTCTCTCTCTGTCTGTCTTTCATTCTCTGTCTTTCTTTCTCTGTCTGTCTGTCTGTCTGTCTGTCTGTCTGTCTTTCTCTCTCTGTCTGTCTTTCTCTCTGTCTTTCTCTCCCTTTTTCTGTCTCTCTTTGTTGCTCTCTGTCTCTCTCTTTGCATGTCTCTCTCTCTCTGCCTGTCTCTCTCTCTGCCTGTCTCTCTCTCTGCCTGTCTGTCTATCTGCCTGTCTGCCTGTCTGCCTGTCTGTCTGCCTGTCTGCCTGTCTGCCTGCCTGCCTGCCTGCCTGCCTGTCTGTCTGTCTGTCTGTCTGTCTGTCTGTCTCTCTCTCTCTCGCACTGTAACCTGCCATCTTAATTGGGTGTCTTGAACAGAATAAAAGCGCCTTCTCAACACTTGTTGTTTGGCCTTGTCATTCTGTAGCTATGGCCAAACCTGGGAGAACGGAGGGAAGAAAAGGCTCTGTATCAACGATGAGAGGATCTAGGAGGAATTTGCTGGCCTTTGCATAGTAATATATGTGTTCTATTTCACACATGTACAAGTGTGTATTATACGCATGTGTGAATTGGAAGTGTGTTTTTTGCATATCCGAAATCCCCCAAGACACACTCGGAAACTGCATATTTCACTGGAACAAAGTGGAAGAATGACCTTGCTTGCCATGAATATGGACTCAGGGGCACATGGCTCCTGTGAACGTTTTGATGACATAACATCAGCTGTTACAGAGAGTAGTGGATTGTCGCAATATTGCTCCTTTCTGAGTTTAAGCATTAAAAAGATTAGGGCATCAAAACAGTTTAGAAAAAGCTCTGATTCAGTGGCTATTGATGTGAACTCCGTACTGCCTGCAAGTCTTTCCATGTGAATCTGTCAGAATGCCTAACTTTAGCTTTATATAAGACATTGTAATTACTGTTTGGCAGTAATGTTACATTTGAGCAAGGCATGGAATGCCTTTGGTCTGGTCTGTCAATGGGGCATCACTATCGAGCAATCTTGCTGTGGTTGCTGCCGTTAAAGCAACCTTCTGTTTAACTCTAGCTTCTTTAACTCGAGTGTGTGTTGTGAGAGAGTGACTTTAACGTTGTTTTCAGAGATTGTTATGTTGTTGTCCAGAGACCACAGGAAGGAGATGTGGGTGGAGCAGACAGCATAGTTGGGGAATTGACTGACCACCACTGACAAACCCCCTCTTCCCTTCCCTCTCCTTCCAACCTGGAAACAAGTTTGGCTGCTCTCTCTCCAGGGAGTGACCGTAAGTCACCCTGTAGCCTTTTGGGTGGGACAAACGGTCTGACATCATTGGACGGTCTGTGCCTCTCTAAGCAGTCTGCCAGATGCACCAGAAGCAGCTGCTAGTGGCTTTAGGTTGAGAGGGGCTGTGGCATGCTATTTGCTTCATTATTAGAGAAAGAGGCCCCTATTTACGTCCACAGAGCGCAGACATCAGACCTGGTTTGGTCCGTCAGTGGAACGAATGGTGAGGAGGACCAGGCCTCGGATACATTAAAGAACCTAGCTCTGCTCTCCCTGATGTAATGCAGCCCAGATTCCATTGGGCGCTGTGTATTTATGAGTGTGTTTGGTGTGTATTAAAGACACAAGTGTGTCATGCAAACCAAATGTAGGTACATGTCTGTAATAAAAGCACTGATGCAAAACAAGTCATATTCAGTCTCTGTTTATGGATAATTTATTGAAATTGAATTCCTCTCTTTAACTTTTCATTGGCGGAGGCCAAGACTGCCATCAGCCTTGACCAGACAAAATTTGGCGCCAACGTAGCCAAAAACGATTGCTATAATATGAGCTCATAAATGCTGGTATGCCTTCTTTTATTGTCGTACTGTTTCCTCTGTGTGTTGATGAGAAGACCATGAGAGGGATTTATTTTGGGCTGGCGTCAGTTCGGCCTTTCATAGTGATGTGAGGGAGGACTATGTTCCTATGTTCCTCACATGAAGGTCTCTGAAGCATCATCCGATTGCTGTGCAGCAGTGGTTGATCTCAAAGCCAGTTACACAGAAATGCCCACAGGTAGTCTGACCACACTGACTGAATGGGCTTTGTTGTGATGTGGGGGGCTGCCAACACATTCGCCACCAACTGGGACAACATGTGAGTCTCAGACAATAACATTGGTCAGCCTTTGTTGAGCTTCCTGGAGGTATTCTGTTTCCCTGTCTTGGCAGTTGGCGTCACAGTAAAACCATTCCTTCTGGGAGAGCCTATCATAATGTCTGATCCTGTAGTTTCTCTCCGTCCGCCCATGTGCAGACAGATTTAGAGAGCTTTAATGCTCAATTACTTCTGCCTTACAGCCGCCACCACTTACTCATGATGCCCGGCTAATAGGGTTGGGCCCCCTGTCAGGAATAGGACCCGCTATTGGATGAAAAGTAAGAACAAGTAACACTTAAAAAATCTCTGCACAGTTGCTCAGCACAGCGCCAGGCATCTCTACCTATCCCTTTGTCTGGCAGAAAGCTGTGATACATGCCTAAATAAATTACAGTCAGATCCATAGAGGGAAGTCCTTAGTACCCGTGCTATTCAACACTGGTCTGACCAATCGGAATCCATGCTTCAAGATGGTTTTGATCACGAGGACTGGGATATGTTTTGGGACAAGTGGAATACCTATGTAAGAATGCTGTTATTTGACTATAGCTCAGCATTCAACACCATAGTACCCTCCAAGTTCATCATTAAGCTCGAGGCCCTGGGTCTGAACCCCGCCCTGTGCAATTGGGTCCTGGACTTCCTGATGGGCCACCCCCAGGTGGTGAAGGAAGGAAACAACACCTCCACTTCGCTGATCCTCAACACTGGGGCCCCACAAGGGTGCATACTCAGCCCCCTCCTCTATGTAAGAATGCTGTTATTTGACTATAGCTCAGCATTCAACACCATAGTACCCTCCAAGCTCATCATTAAGCTCGAGGCCCTGGGTCTGAACCCCGCCCTGTGCAATTGGGTCCTGGACTTCCTGATGGGCCGCCCCCAGGTGGTGAAGGAAGGAAACAACACCTCCACTTCGCTGATCCTCAACACTGGGGCCCCACAAGGGTGCATACTCAGCCCCCTCCTGTACTCCCTGTTCACCCATGACTGCGCAGCCAAGCACGCCTCCAACTTAATCATCAAGTTTGCAGACACTAACACTACAACAACGACAAGACAACCTACAGGGAGGAGGTGAGGGCTCTGGGAGTGTGGTGCTAGGAAAATAACCTCTCACTCAACATCAACAAAACAAAGGAGATGATCGTGGACTTCAGGAAACAGCAGAGGGAGCATCCCCCCATCCACATCGATGGGACAGCAGTGGAGAAGGTGGGACGTTTTAAGTTCCTCGGCATACACGTCACTGACAAGCTGAAATGGTCCACCCACACAGACAGTGTGGTGAAGAAGGCGCAACAGCGCCTCTTCAACCTCAGGAGGCTGAAGAAATGTGGCTTGTCACCTAAAACCCTCACAAACTTTTACAGATGCACAATTGAGAGCATCCTGTCAGGCTATATCACCGCCTGGTACAGCAACTGCAGGGCTCTCCAGAGGGTGGTGCGGTCTGCACAACCCATCACTGGGGGCAAACTACCTGCCCTCCAGGACACCTACAGCAGCTGATGTCACAGGAAGGCCAAAAAGATCATCAAGGTCAACAACCACCCGAGCCACTGCCTGTTCACCCTGCTATCATCCAGAAGGTATCAGTACAGGTGCCTCAAAGCTGGGATCGAGAGACTGAAAACAGCTTTTATCTCAAGTAGAGGTTGACCGATTAATCGGAATGGCCGATTTCAAGTTTTCATAACAATCGGTAATCGGTATTTTTGGCCACCGATTTGCCGAGTTTTTTTAAAAACATATTTTTTTATTTTTTTTACACCTTTATTTAACTAGGCAAGTCAGATTAAGAACACATTCTTATTTTCAATGACGGCCTAGGAACGGGGGTTAACTGCCTTGTTCAGGGGCAGAACAACAGAGTTTTACCATGTCACCTCGGGGATTCGTTTTTGCAACCTTCCGGTTACTAGTCCAATGCTCTAACCACCTGCCTTGCAGGCTCCTCGTGGAGTGAAATGTATGGCAGGCTGACTACCTGTTACGCGAGGGCAGCGAAAAGCCAAGGTAAGTTGCTAGCTAGCATTAAACTTATCTTATAAAAAACTATCAATCTTAACATAATCACTAGTTAACTACACATGGTTGATGATATTACTAGTTTATCTAACGTGTCCTGCGTTGCATATAATCGATGCGGTGCCTGTTAATTTCTCATCGAATCACAGCCTACTTCGACAAACGGGTGATGATTTAACAAGCGCATTTGCAAAGAAAGCACTGTCACCAATGTACCTAACCATAAACATCAATGCCTTTCTTTAAAATCAATACACAAGTATATATATTTTTAATGATCAAAGGCTCGTATTTCTGTGTGTTAGTATGTTATAATTAAGTCTATGATTTGATATTTGATAGAGCAGTCTGACTGAGCGATGGTAGGCAGCAGCAGGCTCGTAAGCATTCATTCAAACAGCACCTTTGTGCGTTTGCCAGCAGCTCTTCACAATTCTTCAAGCATTGCGCTGTTTATGACTTCAAGCCTATCAACCCCCGAGATTAGGCTGGTGTAACCCATGTGAAATGGCTAGCTAGTTAGCACTAATAGCGCTAATAGCGTTTCAAACGTCACTCGCTCTGAGACTTGGGAGTGGTTGTTCCCCTTGCTCTACATGGGTAGCGCTGCTTCGAGGGTGGCTGTTGTTGATGTGTTCCTGGTTCGAGCCCAGGTAGGAGCGAGGAGAGGGACGGAAGCTATACTGTTACACTGGCAATACTAAAGTGCCTATAAGAACATCCAATAGTCAAAGGTTTATGAAATACAAATCGTATAGAGAGAAATAGTCCTATAATTCTTATAATAACTACAACCTAAAACTTCTTACCTGGGAATATTGATGTTAAAAGGAACCACCAGCTTTCATATGTTCTCATGTTCTGAGCAAGGAACTTAAACGTTAGCTTTTTTACATGGCACATATTGCACTTTTACTTTCTTCTCCAACACTTTGTTTTTGCATTATTTAAACAAAATTGAACATGTTTCATTATTTATTCGAGGCTAAATTGATAGTATTTATGTATTATATTAAGTTAAAATAAGTGTTCATTCAGTATTGTTGTAATTGTCATTATTACAAATAAAATAAAAAAAACGGCTTTTTTGGGTCCTCCAAGAATCGGTATCGGTATCGGCATTGAAAAATCATGATCGGTCGACCTCTAATCTCAAGGCCATCAGACTTAAATAGCCATCACTAGCACAGAGAAACTACTGCCTATATACACAGACTTGAAATCATTGGCCACTTTAATAAATGGAACACTAGTCACTTTAATAATGTCACTTTAATAATGTTCACATTTCTTGCATTACTCATCTGATATGTACAGTATATACTGTATTCTACACTATTCTACTGTATCTTAGTCTATGCTGCTCTGACATTGTTCATCCATATATTTATATATTCTTAATTCCATTCCTTACTTAGATTTGTGTGTATTGGGTATATGTTGTGAAATTGGTAGGTATTACTTGTTTCATACTGCTGCACTGTCGGAACTAGAAGCACAAGCATTTTGCTACACCTGCAATAACATCTGCTAAACGCCTGTATGTGGCCAATACAATTTGATTTGAAGGTGCTTTAATCCGTACTCAACAGCACAGCCTGTATCCTTTTACTGCAACTTAACACCTACTACTAACTGGACTGAGGATCTGTCCCCGCCCCAGCATTAGTGACTAACTTCTTTTACCCCACCCCACTGTGTTATAGAACTAGTATGGACTCAATCCTGTGGTGAGGGTTTGGGCGTATTGCACTTAGTGGCAAAGCATAGCCAGGTGCCTGCTTGATGTTACAGCCACAGTACTTACCATCCCATTGGATGTTTTTCCTTTTTCCTTACTTGACACTTGCCGCGAGTTAAACGAACTAGCTGAGAGTCTCTATCGCTCTTTTTCTTTCTCGCTCTCCCTTGCTCTCCTTGACACCTGTCTGGCCAAACAATTTATTGACTTAACCTTTAAGTTGTGTGTAGGTAATGGCTCTTTAGAGGCAGCTTGTACACTCATCCACTTGGCTGATTTTATTTAATCATTCCCAACAACATGTGAGGTGGTACATTTCCAATTTTTATTAAACCATGCAAGCTGAAATTGTGTTATTGCAAATTATTCCTGATTGTGGTGGCATGTTTATTGATACTATTTGAATGGAAAATAAATGCTGTTTTGGGGACAGGAATGATTAAGGGAAGGGGAGCTGAGAGGCAGGGGGACAGATGGGAGGGTGTGGTGGACTCGTGGTGTTTTCGTCTGATTGAAACAGCAGGACTCCTCACTGAGCTGACAGGCCCTGCAGAGAGGAGCAGCTTCACTGAGGAGGAGAGGAGAAGCAGGATTCAATCTGTCACTCAGAATCTGCTCTATTCACTGTAGCCCCAGTAGTGACAACAGAGAGGCAGGGGGAGGAAGGGGAAGATAGTGGGAAGAATAGAGGAGAGGTACGAGTGGACAAGGAGAGGGAATGAGGTGATGGTAGAAGAGAGCAGAAACTGACTAAACTGAGGGATAATGGATATATGGGGATTGTTTCTTTTGCACCTCATGACAACCTACTGTGACGGGTGTCTTCTCCCTACACCCCCAGCTTCGTTCAAACACACTTCCTAATCCTGCTGGGTCATTGCAGTGCATGTAGGAGATGCCTGTAAGGGGGGTTAAGTCGTCTCATCCCCCGGCCCACAGGACAGGTCTGAGCCTTGTGTCACTCTGCTCCAACAAGGAAGCAACCTAACAACGGACCAGATGGCCTTTACAACCAACTTTATGTGTTTCTGTTGGAGTTTGTATGGGTGATTTGCCCCTCCCTCTCTACCCCCTAATCCCAGAAATGTTGACCCCCCCTAACGCGGAGCGATAAATTGGGGTTTGTACTGCATCCAAACCAGCCATGTCAGTATTCAACGTCCATCCATGTCTGAGGACGTCGGGAGATGATGTGGAAACTGGGCACTAGGTGCAACAGTGAGCACCGTTACCTTCAAGTAGGTTTCAGTTTTGCTAGGGTGTTGTGGACGGGAATGGTGAAGCATAGGACCTGAAGGTTCCAAGTTCAAATCCAGTGATAGAAAGTCACTTTTTTGATTTTTGTTTTAAGCCTATCCCAAACATTAACCCTTACCTTAACCATTCTTACCTTAACCATTCTTACCTTACCTTAAGGTAAGGGTTATGGCTTGGGATAGGCTTAATACAAACATTTAAAAAACTACTTTCTATTGCTGGATTCAAACTTGCAACCTTTGAATCAGAGGCAGAATGCCTAACCTTAAGATTTCGGAGTTAATGCCTAAACTTAACCCCAACCTTAAAGTTTATGCAGAAATTGCCCATCAAAATGAATTAATTTGTTTCACGCTTTGAAGCTCATACCCTGCAGTCAGCTGTGATCTACTCTTGGCTAAGGAGCTGTAACACAGGGTTGAAAGATATATACTCTCACCAAGCTGCAGAGAGCAGGCAGTGAAACATGGAGTCAAACAGTATCTCTCCAGCCCTCCATCACTTCCTGGCCTGCCTGGGCTCTGGGCTGGCTGCTGAATAAATGATGGCTATTTGATACTGCACCACACTGTGATGCAGAGCTGCTTTAGACTCTGGACACTCAGTCAGCAATACACAGGTAGAGACAACTCTGAGGCAGAGCAAGGTCACTATGCTGAACACAGCACATCATTGCAACAACACCGGCACAAGGTAGCCTAGAGCGTTGGGCCAGTAACCGAAAGGTCGCTACTTCGAATCCCTGAGCCGATAAGGTATAAAATCTGTCGCTGTGCCCTGGAGCAAGACATGTAGCCATAATTGCTCCAGGGTGTGGCTGGCTGTGACCCCACTCTCCAAGGGTGTCTCATGGGGAGTTGGGATACACAAAATACACATTTACAATTCACACGTGTGTAATACACTCTTGTACATGTGTGAAATAAGACAAATATAAGTATACCAAATTACTATTACATATCTGTGAAGCCTTCAAAATATGTTCAATATGTGTGTTGTGTTGCGTGCATTTGTTTATGCAGACATGTACAGTCGTGGCCAAAAGTTTTGAGAATGACACAAATATTAATTTCCACAAAGTTTGCTGCTTCAGTGTCTTTAGATATTTTTGTCAGATGTTACTATGGAATACTGAAGTATAATTACAAGCATTTCATAAGTGTCAAAGGCCTTTATTGACAATTACATGAAGTTGATGCAAAGAGTCAATATTTGCAGTGTTGACCCTTTTTCAAGACCTCTGCAATCCGCCCTGGAATTCTGTCAATTAACTTCTGGGCCACATCCTGACTGATGGCAGCCCATTCATGCATAATCAATGCTTGGAGTTTGTCAGAATTTGTGGGGTTTTGTTTGTCCACCCGCCTCTTGAGGATTGACCACAAGTTCTCAATGGGATTAAGGTCTGGGGAGTTTCCTGGCCATGGACCCAAAATATCGATGTTTTGTTCCCTGAGCCACTTAGTTATCACTCTTGCCTCGTGGCAAGGTGCTCCATCATCCTGGAAAAGGCATTGTTTGTCACCAAACTGTTTCTGGATGGTTGGGAGAAGTTGCTCTCGGAGGATGTGTTGGTACCATTCTTTATTCATGGCTGTGTTCTTAGGCAAAATTGTGAGTGAGCTCACTCCCTTGGCTGAGAAGCAACCCCACACATGAATGGGCTCAGGATGCTTTACTGTTGGCATGACACGGGACTGATGGTAGCGCTCACCTTGTCTTCTCCAGACAAGCTTTTTTCCGGATGCCCCAAACAATCTGAAAGGGGATTCATCAGAGAAAATGACTTTACCCCAGTCCTCAGCAGTCCAATCTCTGTACCTTTTGCAGAATATCAGTCTGTCCCTGATGTTTTTCCTGGAGAGAAGTGGCTTCTTTGCTGCCCTTCTTGACACCAGGCCATCCTCCAAAAGTTTTTGCCTCACTGTGCGTGCAGATGCACTCACACCTGCCTGCTGCCATTCCTGAGCAAGCTCCGTACTGGTGGTGCCCCGATCCCGCAGCTGAATCAACTTTAGGAGACGGTCCTGGCGCTTGCTGGACTTTCTTGTGCGCCATGAAGCCTTCTTCACAACAATTGAACCGCTCTTCTTAAAGTTCTTGATGATCCGATAAATGGTTGATTTAGGTGCAATCTTACTGGCAGCAATATCCTTGCCTATGAAGCCCTTTTTGTGCAAAGCAATGATGACGGCACGTTTCCTTGCAGGTAACCATGGTTGACAGAGGAAGAACAATGATTCCAAGCACCACCCCCTTTTGAAGCTTCCAGTCTGTTATTCGAACTCAATCAGCATGACAGAGTGATCTCCAGCCTTGTCCTCGTCAATACTCACACCTGTGTTAACCTCTCTGGGATATGTGGGACGCTAGGCGGCCAAATTCAAAATAACAAAAATCTTATGATTCAAATTCCTCAAACATACAAGTATTATACACCATTTTAAATCTTAACTTCTTGTTAATCAAGCCACAGTGTCTGATTTCAAAAAGGCTTTACGGCGAAAGCATACCATATGATTATGTTAGGTCAGCGCCTAGTCACAAAAAAACATACAGCCATTTTCCAGCCAAAGAGAGGAGTCACAAAAAGCAGAAATAGAGATAAAATCGAATCGCTAACCTTTGATGATCTTCATCAATGGCACTCATAGGACTTCATGTTACACAATACATGTATGTTTTGTTCGATAAAGTTCATATTTATATCCAAAAATCTCAGTTTACATTGGCGCATTATGTTCAGTAATGTTTGCCTCTAAAACATCCAGTGATTTTGCAGGGAGCCACATCAATTTACAGAAATACTCATCATAAACGTTGATATAAGATACAAGTGTTTTACATAGAATTAAAGATACACTTCTCCTTAATGCAACCGCTGTTTCAGATTTATAAAAAGCTTTACGGCAAAAGCACACCATGCGATAATCTGAGTACAGCACTCAGACACCAAAACAAGCCATATAGATACCCTCCATGTTGTGGAGTCAACAAAAGTCAGAAATAGCATTATAAATGTTCACTTACCTTTGATGATCTTCATCGGAATGCACTCCCTGGAATCCCAGTTCCACAATAAATGTTTGTTTTGTTTCGATAAAGTCCATATTTATGTCCAAATACCTCCTTTTTGTTCGCGCATTCAGTTCACTATTCCAAATGCTGAAGGCACATGCACTAAGTCCAGACGAAAAGTCAAAAAAGTTGCATTACAGTTTGTAGAAACATGTCAAACGATGTATAGAATCAATCTTTAGGATGGTTTTATCATAAATCTTCAATAATATTCCAACCGGACAATTCCTTTGTCTTCAGAAATGAAAAGGAACTCAGCTCGCTTTCACGGCCGCGCGCATGACTGAGCTCATGCCATTTTTCCAGACACCTGGTTCAAATAGCTCTTATTCTCTCCCCATTCACAGTAGAAACCTGAAACAACATTCTAAAGACTGTTGACATCTAGTGGAAGCATTAGGAAGTGCAATATGACCCCACAGACACTGTATATTGGATAGGCAATCACTTGAAAAACTACAAACCTCAGATTTCCCACTTCCTGGTTGGATTTTTCTCAGGTTTTTGCCTACCATATGAGTTCTGTTATACTCACAGACATCATTCAAACAGTTTTAGAAACTACAGTGTTTTCTATCCAAATCTACTAATAATATGCATATCCTAGCTTCTGGGCCTGAGTTGCAGGCAGTTTACTCTGGGCACCTTATTCATCCAAGCTACTCAATACTGCCCCCGATCCTAAAGAAGTTAACGAGAGAATCACTGACATGATGTCAGCTGGTCCTTTTGTGGCAGGGCTGAAATGCAGTGGAAATGTTTTTTTTTGGTATTCAGTTCATTTGCATGGCAAAGAGGGACTTTGCAATTAATTGCAATTCATCTGATCACTCTTCATAACATTCTGGAGTATATGCAAATTGACATCATACAAACTGAGGCAGCAGACTTTGTGAAAATTAATATTTGTGTCATTCTCAAAACCTTTGGCGACGACTGTATATGTGTGTGGTAACCAATCCTTAGCTGAGAAAACGATGTACACGCTTCAATGAGGCAGAAGGCCGTGTGTTGTTGTTCTGGATGGCCAGATACCGAGCAACAATGACGAAAAACTGCCATGTGGGGAATCGTAAGTGACCCGTTTCAGTTAATAGTATCTTGTTCTTGATACCTTGAGGTGTTTTGACTCATGTCACGTCTACGCTTATATGGCAAAAAAATTGCTAGGTAGCTAACAAACAACTGTAACGATGTATTTGAGAGACAACAAGTGCTCATTGTGCAACATTATTTATGTTTTCAATAAACATTGGAGACGAAATGTAGTTAACATGTTGTCAACAACCTAAGCCAACCCTGTCTGGTTTGCTCCATAGCTCCTGGGTCTCTTTCATGGGTTACATGGTTGTGGCTTATTTCCCCTCTGCTGCTGCCCAAACTTCCCTCAGAACAAAAGAGCCACAGAGCCGTGGCCCATTGGTGAAAAACTTTTATAGCGTGTTTATTGGGATGCCAAACAAGCTTCATTTAGTTTCAGCAAAAGAGAGAAAGTGTCGGGTCATCTAACCACACGCACGCAAACACACGCTTCACATCCACATTTTGTACACACAAAAGGATTTTCATAGTGTCAAAACGGGTAGTGAAAGGAAGTGAACATTCGCTCTGCACTCCAACCCAACACACGTTACCACAAGCGCTCACACGATGAGTCACACACTCATTCACACATTCTTCCATGGTACACCCTCATACTCACACAGCCGTGACATCTTCTATTCATTCCCCTGCTCTCCTTTCACCTACCCTCCCATCTCTCATCTGCCTCTCCTCTCTAATGGGTAGTGGGGCCGGTAGTAAATCAAATGAGTGTGTTTGTGCCTGCATGGTGGATGGCGGAAGGGCAGGCTGACTCTGGGCTTTAAATAACCTGTATGTATTTATATCCAGAGGGGGAACCCCATCAAGAGGCCTCTACTCTCCCATCTGCTGCCCTCTGAAAAGCCTGTTACACTCCCCCATCTACGGCTGAGTCGGCTGCCCTGTCAAAGGCCTCCTCTCCTCCCTCCTCTTCTCCGCCTCTCCCTCAGCTACTGCCTCACATGGTCTGCTCTGCTCCCTCCCTAATTATCTGACTGAAATGTCTCTCACTCACCACATCTTTCCCTATTCCTTATCAAGGCTGTCACTTTTCCGTCACTCGGATCTCAGTAACCACATGGTCTATCCAGCCACTGAAGCTTTCCATTTCCTTCACAAGTCTCGCATGCTAGGCTTCACGGTCTGTGAATGTGAATACTGGCAATTCTACTTCTCTCCAGTTCTCCGTCTTTGTGCCTTTGCAAAATCCCTTTCCATAGCTCGAGGGAGTTAAGGCAATGCACATCGTTATTCACGTCATATATTATCCTTCACATATGTTTCCCATTGCGAGGCACCAATGATTCATACTGTGTAACATATTTAACATGGCAAGTTAACAATGATCCATGTGTCGTCATATAATCCATCGAAGCCGTTTAATCAAGCACGTAGGGTTCAGCGTTTGCATTTTGCAATGACCCATCACCCACGTTATTTTGACCTTCAGTCTAAGCTTTTCTTTAAGCTTTCCAGTCTTTTATTGCTTTACCATTTCCTCCCTGTTTACCACCCCTCTTTTTCCTCAACCCTCGATCTTGCAGTCCAGTGTGTGTCCTTGTAATGGTGCCAGATGTGACTGTTGGAAAGCTGCTGTGACTCTGTTAAAGCGGTGATGCCAGGTGTCCACAGGCGCTATGTCCTGTACAGTGACAGGGTGATAAAGTGTCGCGAGGAAGATTCGGGACAGGGAAATGTACCACCTGATCACAAACTCGAGCTCAGAATAACTCCGCCCTTCAGGAAGACAGCCCTGGTCATAGGGAGGAGAGAAATACACGTTTAAGTAAATGATTGAAAGGGAGATTACAGTTAACATATTGTATATTGAGTTAAACACAGCTCTGCTTCTCTTCATTAATTATTGCTCAGACGTTGTCAGACTTGCTGGACGGATGACAACACTGCAAGATCAACGTCGCCTGAAGGCAGCTAGCTTCTCCCCCTCAGATCTTTGGTTATTGTTAGCAACGGAGGCGACGTGATGTAATCCCTGTAGGCGGTAGAGCAGAGCCCTGTGGCCAGGTGCTGTGTCATTAGCATGATCAGCTCCAGTGTTAATTAGCTGGCTGCTGCTGTTTAGTCATTCATGTATTCAGGCTAGCTGCAGGGTGGCACTGCACATCACTTTCTATTGCCCCCTAGTGTCAACCTGAAGTGAAACTTCCAAGACACAGCAGTTTTCCTGCAGATTAAGATTCTCTCTCTGGGTTTACCTTTGGCTGACACGTAAATGGTATGAACAGCTTTGGTGTAATTCTCTTGATTCTTCTTTTGGGGCTCCCGAGTGGCGCAGCTGGACTACGGCACTGCATCTCAGTGCTAGAGGCGTCGCTACAGACCCTAGTTCGATCCTGGGCTGTATCACAACCGGCCGTGATTGGGAGTCCCATAGGGCGGCGCACAATTGACCCAGCGTCGTTAGGATTTGGCTGGGATAGGCCGTCATTGTAAATAAGAGTTTGTTCTTAACTTACTTGCCTAGTCAAATAAATAAAACAAATGTCCTCCAGGCTGACTGAGGCACAACTGATTGGAGTTTTAAATTAATGGTGTATGACATGTCTTCTAGCAAATTAAATATACATCAGATTAGGCACATCAGAGGGAGACTGCAGGAAATTCCTGATAGCCGTTATATACTTGATTCTTAAACTCTCTACTGAGACTCATTATCGGCAAGGTCGGTACATTCTGAGCGAACAATATAGTGCCTTCGGAAAGTATTCAGACCCATTGACTTTTTCCACATTTTGTTAGTAATTTTTTTTTACATTTTAGTCATTTAGCAGACACTTTTATCCAGAGCAACTTACAGTAGTGAACGCATACATTTCATGATTTTTTTTTGTACTGGCCCCCCGTGGGAATCGAACCCACAACCCTGGCGTTGCACACACCATGCTGGCGTTGCAAACACCATGCTCTACCAACTGAGCTACAGGGAAGACCAGGTTACAGCCTTATTCTAAAATGTATTAAATCGTTTTTTTCCCTCATCAATCCACACACATTACCCCATAATGACAAAGCAAAAACAGCTTTTTAGAAATGTTTGCTAATTTATAAAAAATTAAATAATGAAAGATCACATTTACATAAGTATTCAGACCCTTTACTCAGTACATTGTTGAAGCACCTTTGGCAGCGATTACAGCCTTGAGTCTTCTTGGGTATGACGCTACAAGCTTGGCACACCTGTATTTGGGGAGTTTCTCCTATTCTTCTCTGCAGATCCTCTCAAGCTCTGTCAGATTGGATGGGGAGCGTCAGGTCTCTGCAGAGATGTTCGATTGGGTTCAAGTCTAGGCTCTGACTGGCCCACTCAAGGACATTCAGAGACTTGTCCCGAAGCCACTCCTATCTTGTCTTGGCTGTGTGCTTAGGGTCGTTGTTCTGTTGGAAGGTGACCTTCGCAGTCTGAGGTCCTGAACGCTCTAGGGCAGGTTTTCATCAAGGATCTCTCTGTACTATGCTCCGTTCATCTTTGCCTCAATCCTAACTAGTCTCCCAGTCCTTGCCATTGAAAATCATCCCCACAGCATGATGCTGCCAACACCATGCTTCACCGTAGGGTCTCCACAGAGGAACTCTAGAGCTCTGTCAGAGTGACCATCGGGGTTCTTGGTCACCTCCCTGACCAAGGCCCTTCTCCCCCGATTGCTCAGTTTGGCCGGGCGGACAGCGTTTGGAAGAGTATTGGTGGTTCCAAACTTCCAGTTAGGAATGATGGAGGCCACTGTGTTCTTGGGGACCTTCAATGCTGCAGAAATGTTATGGTATACCTTCCCCAGATCTGTGCCTCGACACAATCCTGCCTCGGAGCTCTAAGAACAATTCCTTCGACCTCATGGATTGGTTTTTGCTCTGACATGCACTGTCAACTCTGGGACCTTTTATAGACAGGTGTGTGCCTTTCCAAATCATGTCCAATCAATTGATTTTACCACAGGTGGACTCCAATGAAGTTGTAGAAACATCTCAAGGATGATCAGTGGAAACAGGATGCACCTGAGCTCAATTTCGAGTCTCATAGCAAAAGATCTGAATACTAATGTAAATAAGGTATTTCTGTTATTTATTTTTAATACATTTGCAAAAATGTCTAAAAACCTGTTTTCGCTTTGTCATTATGGGCATTTGTGTGTAGATTGCTGAGGACATTTATTTAATCAATTTTAGAATAAGGCTGTAACGTAACAAAATGTGGAAAAAGTCAATGGGTCTGAATACTTTCCTAAGTCACTGTACATACACTACAGTGGAGCTGGTGTCCAGTGAAGGAAACACTATGTTGGGGTTCAATTATTTACACAGGGAAGTTCTGCCGCCCTTCCTAAACATCCACTTCCACATGGTTAGCGCCATAAAAACAGAATTAGTCATTATATTTCTATGGTTAGCACCATGCACCTGGCCCTCTACTCACTGCCTACCTCCAGTCTGAGGGAAGGGGTTGTGGGAGGGAATCCATTCAGCTCTCATATTGTTGTAGTGAGTCAGAGCGGAAACCAAATAGTCTGTTGGCAGTGTCTCAAAAACACACAAACTCACAGGCAGGGACAAAAGATGGGATTTGTATTCTGCCTAAACCCATCTTTGGGAGTGAGTACATGAACATCATTTATTTATGTCTCAATACATGTGTGAGAGTGTGTAAGCCACAGGTGGTTTGATCTCTGGTTAGTATATTTGTGTGTGTGTGTGTGTGTGTGTGTGTGTGTGTGTGTGTGTGTGTGTGTGTGTGTGTGTGTGTGTGTGTGTGAGAGTGTGTGCGTGTTTGCGTAAATGCACGTGTGTGTGTGTGTGTGTTAGAAATACGTCTCTGATACTTTTATGTCCCCTAGGGCCCCTGAAGGTCATGGTTCTTTATTTGATGGCTAATTCGTGTTGAAACATCCCCTCTCTGTGCCGTGTCCCTCTTGTGCCCTGACGCCAGCTAACAGGATTAAAACGGCCAGCTTCTTCAGTCAGCCTCACACCTCTGTCAGCTTCTATTCTATCAGTTACCCCCGCAGTCACCGGCCCCCTCCACACACACACACACACACACACACACACACACACACACACACAGTCTTGTATATTGGATTAATAAAATGTCACACATTAGTGTTGACCTTGATGTCCTCAGTGAAAGCAATTTATAATTTGAGATGAACCCGGCAGACTCCCCTCTCTCTGCTGGTCAGCTATGCCCTGACCTTCTTATTGTCCCCCCTCATCCTGCTGGGTGGAACCCCTATTAAGAGCACAGTCACAGCCAGGGCAGGTTGTTCGGATCATTGATATGTAGAAGATGGAGACTGCTATGCCAGTTTTGTAATACTCAGATGCCAATTCCTGTCCCTCCCTCTCCATTATCCAGGCCCCCTAACAGGAAACAAGGCCTAAAATCCATGGATCGTTGTTTTACTGTCTAGAATTTAGAGATTTTTTTGCTTGCCATTGCAGTTAGGCACTACAGACTGAGAGATTTTAATGAGCTATGACACTGCGTGCGGTATTTTGACAAACTTCACAGAAAAAAAGATTTATCAGAGACTGTTCATATGTTCGGCCAGCTTGTTTAAGTCTCTAGTACTTACGTTTTGCAAAACGCTTCCCTCTGCTGTTGCTGTCTGAAGATTTAATATCATGAGACCAAGATGACCAAATCATGACCCATTTTCCTGATGGTGTTGGATTTAACGCTAGTGAGCTCGAAGTCACAGTATAATGATTTTCTCCATTGAATAACATGAGCTAGATTAAAATTAACCAGAAGTTCTGTCATCACTCCTACATATATATTCGGTGAGACTATTGTTTGGTACTTTATAGGTCACCTGATGTAGTGAAGTGTACTGTTTCCTCCTATGCTGATTTACTGTAAGTGTTTGCCCCAGATAGTCTTGTCTTTCCTGCAGTAGCACCAATAACACAACATCTCAAAGCACTTAGAGAAAGTGATAGCGTCACTGTCTGTGTTTACCATCTCAGATCTGCTCCTGTGGCTTTCTGCACGTTAAGTAAAGAGATGCAGAGACAAGCACTCAGGTTAATAGCTACGTGTTTGTTTTCTGTGTTTTTCAGATCAAAACGAATGGCGCAGTGACAAAAGAAAATGCTATCCGCTTCACCAAAACGGAAGAAAGACAAAAAACACTGTGGTTGTAGACCCGAGGCATCCTGTTTGACTTCCTTCTTACCTTTGGCAGTTTCAGATGTAAAAACCGCAAGGTGCTGGAGTGTTGCCAACTGGGACATGCGCTTTCAGACATTGCGCAATACAGTCTGTAACAACTAAAGCGGTTGTGCTTTTTATATAAAGATACTGTTTGTGTGTGTCTTGTTAAAAACAGGAAAGTACATTGCAATGCAGCAGCGAGTCATATTGTTCCTTTCTCTCTTTCACTGGAATACAGTTGTAAACAGAGCATGTGTCACGCAGGTATAAAGGATTTGGAGACGGGCGTAGGAATACACAATTGGGGTTTTTAATACACCCCCCAAAAACGTCCACAAAACACTGGGCAGTACCCAAACAAAAGAGCGAGGGTAAAACTCGTTGAACGACACGGGACGATACCCGTAATACACAATATATAAAGCATGCAGCATAACAGCTGCACCTACGCATAGGTACTCGCACCACCAACGGACATGGGAACAATAACCGACAGAAGGAACAGATGGCACATATATAACATACTAATCAGGGGAAATGGGAACCAGGTGTGTGTAATCAGATAAGACAGTCCAGGGTTGATGATAATGAATCCCGTTCAGTGAAGCCTAGAAAGCCGGTGACGTAGACCTCCGGAACTGGTGAACAGAAGGAGCATCAGTACCGGGGGGATCCGTGACAGCATGTTTCCCATGTGGGTAGAATTTTCTGCCTGCATCCTCTAAAGAGCACTGGCAGTTCTGACTATCTCGTTCTCAATTTACGTCACTGTCTCTCCTCTATTTCTGATGGCAGAACACTGTTTTCTCACAGCAACACCAGGCTGTGTGTAGTGACAGCACTTTGTCCTTGTATTCCCTAACCATTTTACCCCACATAGATACACGTCTAGATGGAATAGAATTTGCATATACAGTAAATGTCACAGTTGTCTTACAGTATAAATCGAATCCAACTTTATTTCAAGTGTATTTAAAATTGCAACACACTTTATAGTAGAACATCTATTCATATTTGTTTCCGTTACTTTGAGTGGTGGTGCGTCTCTGTGTTAGTGAAGGCTACTCTACTCTCTCTTTCTGTGTTTCATTTCTCAATACCCTGCAGCTATCGGCTGGATTCCACACATCCCAAAGGAAGTTCCCCAGAGTAATCAGCTTATTTATAGAGGCATTTCATTTTGGGATCGCTGACCCCTGATACCACTGTCTTGGAGCAGATTGTATTGAAATGCAAAAACTCAGCTCCAGCTTTTACTTTATTCTTTATTTTCTAGTTTACAGTCTCTGTCCATCTCTTCTCTCCATCTGGAGTCTTTTTGAAACTAGCTCCTTCTTGCACAAATTTTTTCACTCACCCGTTGTAGAGCCACATTGATTTGCCCCACTTTTTGTCTCTTGAAGTTCATTGACTAGACTTTTGTTTGTGCTTATTGTATCTGTCTGCAGTAGTCACTCAGTATTAGGATCACTTCCCGGTCCAATACCTTGTTCACCTCTTTGATGTTTCCCTACAAGACTCAGATCAGTGAAGGTGAACAAATACCCCCTGGAGCCATAAGAGGGAGACAACAGATAGTCCATTCAAACCAATGAAATAATTCATAGAACAGCAGCTGACCTTCTAGGTCATGGATGGGTCCGAAGATCAACTTGAACTTTTGATTGGCATGTTGACAAATCTTAGTCTGTCAGTCGGCTTTGATATTGTTGAGATGGGTCTTTGATCATGATGTAACGAGACGCAACAGCTTAGCCCTTTATCTCAGCACCCATACACACTCCATATTCCAGAAACAGACTCAAACACTCTTCACCCCTGACCTATGAAATGAGGAGACAGGAAGAGCCTGCTGTCTCTACAGATCGAGTACTGTATCTGTGGTTTTGTCAACTGCGCTCCATTTGAATGTAGGCATGTTTCCTTTGTGTAACCACATTTAAGTGCAATGTCTGTCGCCTCATTCTCAAACATAGATAAACCATGCTGTCGCTGCCTCTGGTAATCGGAAATTAATGATCTGAGTTTCGGTTCGTGCTCTTACAAGAAACTGTCTCATCCAGCCCCCTCTCTTTCTCTCTCGCTCTCTCTTTCTTAGAGCTCTCGAGTGGCACAGCGGTCTAAAGCCCCACATCTCAGTGCTAGAGGCATCACAACAGACCCTGGTTTGATTCCAGGCTGTATCACAACTGGCTGTGATTGGGAGTCCCATAGGTCGGCGCACAATTGGCCTAGCATCGTTAGTTTTTGGCTGTGTAGGCTGTCATTGTAAACAAGAGTTTGTTCTGAACTGACCTGCCTAGTTAAAATAAATTCACTATCCTCTCTTCTTTCTCTGTCTACCCTCACTATCAGCAAAAATGCAAATGTATTCTTGATGTGGTTGACAACAGTCATGACCCTGCAAAAATGTCTCTACAGATAGAGTACTGTAGCTGTGATTCTGTCAACTGCACTCCATTTAAATGTATGCATGTTTCCTTTGTGAAACCACATTTAGGTGCAATGTCTTGTCTGTCTGCTTGAAAGAAATGTATTTTAGCAGACTGTTCAACCTCCTTTTACACTCAAAGTAGACAGTTGCTAAATACAGTGGGAGGGGAAAGTATTTGATCCCCTGCTGATTTTGTACGTTTGCCCACTTACAAAGAAATGATCAGTCTATAATTTTAATAGTAGGTTTATTTAAACAGTGAGAGACAGAAAAAAAAAAATAATCCAGAAAAACGCATGTCAAAAATGTTATAAAATTATTTGCATTTTAATGAGGGAAAAAAGTATTTGACCCCTCTGCAAAACATGACTTAGTACTTGGTGGAAAAACCCTTGTTGGCAATCACAGAGGTCAGACGTTTCTTGTAGTTGGCCACCAAGTTGGCACACATCTCAGGAGGGATTTTGTCCCACTCCTCTTTGCAGATCTTCTCCAAGTCATTAAGGTTTCGAGGCTGACGTTTGGCAGCTCGAACCTTCAGCTCCCTCCACAGATTTTCTATGGGATTAAGGTCTGGAGACTGTCTAAGCCACTCCAGGACCTTAATGTGCTTCTTCTTGAGCCACTCCTTTGTTGCCTTGGCCGTGTGTTTTGGCTCATTGTCATGCTGGAATACCCATCCACGACCCATTTTCAATGACCTGGCTGAGGGAAGGAGGTTTTCACCCAAGATTTGACAGTGAAGTTGTCCTGTCCCCTTAGCAGAAAAACACCCCCAAAGCATAATGTTTCCACCTCCATGTTTGACGGTGGAGATGGTGTTCTTGAGGTCATAGGCAGAATTCCTCCTCCTCCAAACACGGCGAGTTGAGTTGATGTCAAAGACCTCCATTTTGGTCTCATCTGACCACAACACTTTCACCAGTTGTCCTCTGAGTCATTCAAATGTTCATTGGCAGACTTCAGATGGGCCTGTATATGTATTCTTGAGCAGGGGGACCTTGCGGGCGCTGCAGGATTTCAGTCCTTCACGGCGTAGTGTGTTACCAATTGTTTTCTTGGTGACTATGGTCCCAGCTGCCTTGAGATCATTGACAAGATCCTCCCGTGTAGTTCTGGGCTGATTCCTCACCGTTCTCATGATCATTGCAACTCCACGAGGTGAGATCTTGCATGGAGCCCCAGGCCGAGGGATATTGACAGTTCTTTTGTGTTTCTTCCATTTGCGAATAATCGCACCAAATGTTGTCACCTTCTCACCAAGCTGCTTGGCAATGGTCTTGTAGCCCATTCCAGCCTTGTGTAGGTCTACAATCTTGTCCCTGACATCCTTGGAGAGCTCTTTGGTCTTGGCCATGGTGGAGAGTTTGGAATCGGATTGATTGATTGCTTCTGTGGACAGGTGTCTTTTTTACAGGTAACAAGCTGAGATTAGGAGCACTCCCTTTAAGAGTGTGCTACTAATCTCAGCTCGCTACTGGTATAAAAGACACCTGGGAGCCAGAAATCTTTCTGATTGAGAGGGGGTCAAATACTTATTTCCCTCATTAAAATGCAAATCAATTTATAACATTTTTGACATGCGTTTTTCTGGATATTTTTGTTGTTATTCTGTCTCTCACTGTTCAAATAAACCTACCATTTAAAATGAAAGACTGATCCTTTCTTTGTCAGTGGGCAAACGTACAAAATCAGCAGGGGATCAAATACTTTCCCCCCCACTGTAGACCATTCCTACACAGGAGTTCTAGATCATTTTCTTTGCAATCCTGATACTGAGGAGCAACTTAGTGCTTGATTGACTCATACGGTACTGCCCCCTCCATGTAGGCCTAGGTCTAAACCACTGTGGATTTACAGCGAAAACACCCAGGTGTCTTGTCCAGCTGCAGCCTTCAAAACCTCTGTCTCCAAGCCAGACACAGACCAAACATTTCCCTTCTGATACCCAAAATGCAATCTCTTCCAGTCAGGTTTCTGCACTCTTCTTCTGTCTCTCTGTTTCATGCTTTCTCTAACCTTCTCATTCTTCTCTTGTTCCTGCTCTCATTCTACCTTCCTGTCTGCGTCGGATGAGGTTCAGATTACATACTTAACAAGAACCATGTATCCCTGATGGAGATGTCGTACCAAGGCGACAGGGCCCAAACCATCTCCCTCTCTGTCTCCGTCTGCCTTAGAGAGAGTACGAGACAAGACTCTTAGAGGATAGTGTTCAGTATCGGTGATAGGAAGTGGGAGGTTTATCTCCTTACTCTACTGGGCTGCCTCAGCTGACTCCCACCACAATCTCTGAGCTGTAGCGTGAGCCCTGGTGGGGAGTGACAGAGTGAGTTAGTGAGAGAGGTGGGTGCCTACTAGGGGGGTTAGGCAGGGAGTTCATATGGAGGGGACATTCAAATGGCATGGCATAGTGAGATGTTATAGACCCCCCCCCCCCCCTGAAATATTAATGAATATGAAATGGGGAATATGTATCACAAGGATAACGCAGGCAGTGAAGGTGTTACATAGATACATAATACATCTCTGACGGCACTGCTCCCGGTCTTTCATATCATCTCCTTTGTGTTTGAGAATCCTCAAGACATCCACTTGTACAGAGAACAGTCAGAGACAGAGATGGTATTTTTGACAAGGTCTTTGAGAGAAAGCATGGTGTACGAGCTTTCCTCATAAATGTGTTACTCACAGGAACTGGTGAGTTTGCTGCTCGGTGTTTGGGACTAATGCGTTGGCCTATTACTGCAGAATCATTGCTATGTTTAGTCCGCTATTTGCATCTTTGTACGTTTGGTGTGCCACACACTAGTAGCCTACGGTGGGTGTATTTTTATATTTAGTCTCTCTCATCAGCATATAAACTTGTTCCCTTAAGCCAGAGCAAATAATTATGGCTCAGCCATGCAATTGATCCGTTAAATGAGTCTCCCTCACACACAATGTGTTATAGGGCTGGTGTGATTAAGGTGCGGTAAACATGTCAGATACAGGCCCTGAGGGTGATCAGCCGAGGGATTCTGTACTGGACTCCAAGCACATCTCGTGTTTTACACCCCAGAGAGTTTGTTTGGGGTGTTGATTTGAGAATTCATATCCTTTTACACCAAAGTCCTCTCAGACTCTTCAGTCGCCTCGTTCTCATACATATATAAACCACGCTGTCGCTGCCTCTGGGAATCGGAAATTAATTATGTGAGTTTCGGTTTCTGCCCTCGCAAGAAATCAGCTCAAACGGTCTCATCCAGCCCCCTCTCTCTTTCTCTCTCTCTCTCTCTCTCGCAGCGCTAGAGGCATCACTACAGAGCCTGGTTCGATTCCAGGCTTTATCACAACTGGCTGTGATTGGGAGTCCCATAGGGTGGCGCACAATTGGCCCAGCATCGTTAGGGTTTAGCCGTGTAAGCCGTCATTGTAAATAAGAATTTGTTCTTAAATGACCTGCATAGTTAAATAAAAATTAAAATAAATTCACTATCCTCTCTTCTTTTTCTGTCTGTCACATCTACCCTCACTGTCAGCAAATGCAAATGTATTCTTGATGTGGTTGACAACGGTTTCCTGTAATTCTAAACATTTTTGCCATGGCATGCCATTCAAATGCTATCTGGGGGGCCCCCCCACCTTCCGGGGACTGTTGGGTTGTGTGGAATGCGAGTGATGACTTATCTGTAGAGTATTTTAATTCTATCTTTCTGCATACTTTCCTTTATGGTAACCGATTCATCGGTGTCTTGGGACTGCAAGTTGCCATGGTGTTAAGCCGAAGTCTGAGTCTGGACATGCGTGAGGTCAATGGGTTTACTGGGTTGCCATGGTGCTAGTTGAAGCTTTGTTTCTCATCATTGGCTTTTTACAAATTACCTTTGCAATTTTCTTCAAGATGTAATCTCCATCATGTGACCATTCATCTGTAACCTCCTGTAACTGGCACCAGAACAGTATGAAGAGGATGGCCCATTGTATCTCTCCTTCTCAGATTGTCCCCAGATCACACCGAGCAGGAGAACGTATTTCTGACCTCCACAGGGACACTGGACTTTATGTTACTCATTTATCGACCAGACTGTTTTGCTGTGGCAGTTGTGGTTAATGATCATAGGATAGGAGTAGACTAGAGCGTCGAAATCATTTCATCAGCTGGTGATTGTCAAACAAATAGCTGTCGGTCTCACTGTAATTGACCGTTAATTAACATGAACACATTTAGCATCTCCTGGCTTCCACACAAAAGTCGAATAAATCCATGTAATATAGCCTACAACTTCACAATAAGTCCATTATTTACTTTAGACAGGTCTAAAGAAGCCTGAAATGAAGAAAATGTAGTCTATTTCAGAAGAACAGAATAGCACACTCTGAGTGGTCTTTATGTTAGGTCCCGATGTGGCTATGCCAAATGTCTGTGGGCTACGTTAATTCATTTAGCAGACAAGATTTGCTTATAATTCCATGGCATTATTTTATATTATTTTATAGTATTCAAAATACAATTGAACAAAGCTGAATAAAATATCCATATTTTCTCCAAACGATTTGGGGGAGTGCACACATGCGGCTATTCTGTGTTGTGCGGTTAACAAAGATATAGGTACTGCTATGTGCTTAATTTATAGTTATTCATGTAACTTTAGTTGTTCTATAAACGTTGGGCTGTATGTTTTGATTTTTAATATATTATAAGGCTGCATGATGAGACTCTAATGAAGATTTGAAAAAAGTTGCTTGAAAGGCATGAGCTCTGCTTAGTTTTTTTTTGCGCAGGGTGTACACACTCCAATAGTCTCTCATTCACAATTTGACAAGCACTTGATAATTCCTCGAATATCACGGCGGCATCCCCTTTGTGGCCGTAATGCACCCCCCAAAAAATCCATGCCTTTTGCGGCCCGTGGGGCTGCATTGTGCCCTTCTCCGTGTGTGTGCAATCAGAAGCGTATCTCCCTCACACTGCTCTCTGTCACGTGATCGGGTTTTTCCTCACAGACTGACAAATCGGGGACGCAACTGCGCGTGTCCTAATCCAATTCCGAGGTGCATATTGAAGATATTTTTTCATCAGCCAACAAGATGAGTAGGCCTAACGAACAGAAAAAGCACTAGACTATGTCAATCTACTATCCCCCATAGTACAAAAGTCGACCAATTCTATTCTGTGCGAGAAATAAATATTCCAAACATAGTCTGGGACGGTTGTGGGATGCGATAGATACCAAATGAATACAAACCTTTTTATGCAATGTGGCTGACGCAACATATCAGAACGTTTAGCTTAAAATATTGATAAACTAGGCTATTTCTTCACATTAAAAGCTCAGCAATGCGCACATGGTAGTAGGCGAATGTTCCATTAGCGGAAAAAAACACCATAACCAAAAGTGGCCGCAAATGCAATTATGCATGTAATGCTTTTATTATAAAGGAGCATTTTTATGGTGAAAATGATCTTCCCCAAACTTGAAACTCACGCTGCTTATATATGCCAGTTAGGCTCTACACCCCTTGTAAAGCGGATTCATGTGTTTCATTTTAAGAAGTTATTTGCCCACTTTAGTTGTGATACAAAGCTTATTAAAACATATAGGCCTGTGGGCTAGGCTGCATGAGGTGTTTGACTATGATTCGAACAAGTAAAAAAAAAAGGCATTGTTTCTTATGCTGGGCGTTTTATGCGGGGAAAAATACTTGTCATCTATGCAGTTAAATAGTGAATGGAGGACGCTTTTCAACCCATGGTTCATTTTCATGCCAGCCAGGTAGCCTATACTCCTGTTGTAAATATAAGCAATGTGCTTAATATTAGGAAAGTTGAGAAATAAATATAGTAGGCCTAGCCCATAGAAAGCTGATCCTCCTTTTTTTTGGTAGAGACCATCACTCTGTTTTCTCCCGCAATGGCATAGCCTATAGAACTGTTGCGCAACATGAGCTCATGGGCTCTCATGAAGTGTTTGATTAGATGTTCGATTCGATTTGCATTGATGTCAGAGTGATTAGAGGGACAATAGAGTGCTGAGTACCAGGCAGTTAGCAAGTTTGGCAGGCTACTAATGACCATCAGCAGCATCAGAGCGTGGAGAAGCCTAATTACCGTGACTCAGCAGTCATGTGGAATTTGACTGCCTTCATGACTCGTGACCGCCGGTGTGGCGGTAACACGGTCACTGCAACAGCCCTAGTACTGTCCAACTAACCAGTGTCTCTGTTTTGTGTTTGAATCTGCAGGTAGCCAACTGAGTAAAGGCGACCATGCACTCCTGAGTGCATAGCATCGCTCGTGTTTCCTGCTTTTTCCTGGATCATCATCGGCTCAGTGATGAACCACACCCCTAGCCCCCACATGGCCGAGGCCGCTAAGTCCGGGGCGGGCCTGCTCTGTGGCCTGGGCCTGGGGCCGGACAGGGTCCGCTCTCCTGATAGCCTGACCCACACGCCCAGCCCCACGGGGGGCACCCCCAGCTCCAGCCCTCCCCTGCTGCTCTCCCCTGGCCTGGGCGAGTCTGGGGACTGGGAGAGCCGTGAGGAGCTGCGTCTGAGGGAGCTGGAGGAAGCCAGGGCGCGAGCTGCCCAGATGGAGAAGACAATGCGCTGGTGGTCGGACTGCACGGCCAACTGGAGGGAGAAGTGGAGCAAGGTGCGCTCCGAGAGGAACCGGGCACGGGACGAGGTGCGGCAGCTCCGCCAGAGGCTGGACGCCCTGACCAAGGAGCTGACGGGCGCAAGGCGGGAGCGGCAAGAACTGGCCTCCGAAAACGAGACACTCAGACAGGAAGCACTGCGTCTCCGTGCTGACCAGGCCTCACCCTCCCAAGCCCCCTCAGCACCACCTTCCTCCTCCTCCACCCCATCCTCCTCCTCCTCACAGCCCTTTGTGGACAGCAAGCAGGACAGGGTGGGCGAGGGGCCCGGGTCACCAGAACAGGAACCAGTGAGAGATGTGGACACAGAGAAACCTGACAGACAGAAGGTGAGAGAATGGTCACACACTCTAGAACCATACAATGTCAGTAAGAGACACACCCCAGTACTCCATAACCCAGAACAGTCAGAGAATGGTTTGCACAGATCAGAGCCAGGGGAAGGTTGGCCAGAGGTCTTGGTAGACGATAGAGCACCAGTCACTTATTTGGGCCAGCGTTTCATCTTGTTAATGAAGAGCCAGCAGCAGATACGTCTCAGAGCTTAACCTCCAGCGTTGTGCCTCAGTGGGAACTCTGCTGAAGTGTAGCTGTTGTTCTTAAAATAGAATCCCCCCTGCACAACCCTATCTTCTACCCAGGAGGGCACAGACTGGGTACTGCAGCATTGGAACCCAGTTCCCTCTCTATGAGTCTCATATTCTCAGACATTTTGAAGGGGAGGGAAATGCCCTTTAGACACAGTAAAACAAGCTTCCTGTCACAGAAAAGCCTGTCATCTTGCGTGATTGGAAGGCATAGTAGCTGTTGGTGTCCTCAGATGTCCGTTGTCAATTAGACACAGGTCAAAATAGATTAAAAAAAGTCCCTGAGCTGGCTCATCAGGTGTATTCAAATCCTATTTAGAACTCGTTGTTGAGAGTTGGACGAGATGAGGTTTCTGTTTTTAGGAAATGTGAATCTTGGCAAGGAGTGTTCAGCTGTGTGCAGCTCAAGCAGCAGTGAATACAGATCAGTGTCATTTGCAATCTGACTTGACCTTCAGCCAACTCACACATGGGGGCTTGCTGTTTCCATGGAAACGCTCGACAGACACACTTTCACACCCATACAGAACAGGAGGTTCACTTCAGGCATGAAAGGTAATGGCGATAACCGTGCTCAGTTTCCCAGTCTGGAGCCAAAGGGAACACAGAAGATAAGTGAATAATGAGAAGACGTACAACACAACCTGGAGGAGAATGTCCAGTCAGATTCTTCCTCAGTGGCTCACCATGGGCCAACATACACACTGAGCTCTCCCTAGGCAAGCAGCTGGCCATTTGTAATAAATCACTGTTGGATAAACAGCAGCATGAAGCTGAGCTGGGCATTGTGGGGATGCTCACATACAATCCCATTTCCTGCCCCTCCATTGTTCTCTCCCTCAGTCTTACACAGACACGCTGATTGCTTCCACATGTGGCGGGCTGAGTGAGAGGAGCGGTGCTACCCGCTCACCTCCACCTCATACATTAACCTCTAGGTCCCCCTGCTGGCCACCGCTGGTAACAGCCTGTGTTTTTCCTCCCATCTGATGTTTGTGCTCTTGTGCTCAGCTCTCTCAGTAAAAGGAAGTTGGCAGAGGGTCCGGAGCCCTGTGTGGCTCCCAGAGACATGAAGAGACAGAAAAAAAGGCAGTGTTTGATTACTCCGTGAAACGGCCCGGTAATTAATTTTTTACAGACAGGAAATTGGGATGGGGGTAATATGATAGCTGCTGTACCGGCGCTGTTGAGCTAGGAAAAAACCTGTCTCCCTGGTGGGGATTAATTAAGAAAAGTAAATATTTGAGTCTAGGAGTCCGCTTCGCTCTCCAGCCTTCTCGCTTGGAGTGGAGCTGTGATGGCTGACGTCAGGGTTTCAGAGTGGGGGGACTCCACTGCATGGTTCATCTAACCAAATCAAATGTTATTTGGCACATGCTTCGTAAACGACAGGTGTAGACTAACAGTGAATGAAATTGCATATATCCCTCTTCCTCGTTCCTCTCTCCTTTTTGGACATTCTCCCGGATTCTCCCTTTTACTTACGCCCTCTGTCTCTCCCTCACTCCCTTCCACTTTCTCTATCACCTGTCATTCTGTTCTTTCTTTCTATCCCTCCCTTCTCCTAGGAGCTGGAGCTGTTGGAGTCTGTGCTGAGGTCCAAGGCGGAAGGTCCAGACTCGTGGGACGCCCGTAGTGCCAGCAGCCTGCGTTCTGCCCTGAGTCGTCAGGACCGCAGCCGGCTGCTCTGGGATGACATCGCTGCCATGGAGGAGGACCCCGGCAAGATCACTGCCCTCCAGCTCCGCCTCGACGAATCACAGAAGGTCCTGCTCAAGGAACGCGAGTAAGGAGAGGGGATCAAGGGAGTAGGAAGGAAGACCATATTTAGAGAGGTTGAGGAATATTCAATCACTGTATGTGAAGGTGCTTTCCTCAGACATATTATGGCTCGTATGGAATCGGAGCCATACGAGACACCTTTCACCATGCATCCGTCCATCATATTTCATCATTAAATTAGCGTTAATGTTGAGTGTATGGAAAGTGTTGACTAGTAACTGCTCTGTCTCTTCTCTGTTCCACCCTGGCTGAGATGCCAGTCTCATCATTTACAAGCAGAGCCTCCTGTTTTTTGCCTGAGCTCAGCTCTGGCACCGCTGTAGCTTCCCACTCTCGCCAGCACTACCATCAGCCCCATTATCTTTTCCATTAGAATCGGAACTGTTTTATGAGCTCTCTGGAGGCTGCTGATTTTCGCTGGTGATTGGTCTGCATCTTCAGGTCCAACAATCTGGCAGAGCCCGTCTGTCTCTAAGACTGGTTTCTGTTGGGCTATTCTGCAACATTCTGGACCATTCATTCTGTCAGTGCCATGGGCATTGATATTCACCCAGAATGTTGAAGTCAGCTGTCACTTTTAGCTAACCACGACATCTATCCAACTTGGTTTGGATGGCATCACGGTTACATAGGATTTTGGGGGACACAGGTTCTGTCAAGTCTCTTCCTTCAAAAACATATTAAATAGGCACAGCTATTTTCCTGTATTAAATATTCAGAACTAATAGTGATTACATTTTAGATTGTTCTCTGAAGGTTTGGGATCTATCTCTGTTGAATAGTCATCACCTATGTTGCTAGAGTAGTATTTAACCGTCTATGTTCTCTCCCCAGGGATAAGCATGCACTCAGTAAGAGCATAGAAAAGCTGGAAACAGATCTCAACCAATGGAAACTCAAATACGAGGAGCAGAACAAGACCAAGCAGGAAGCAATGAAACAGGTGAGATTGAAGGTCACTTTTACCTTCCGATCCCCCCCAACACCCGTCCAGGGGACGTATACGTGCCCTCTGAGGCCACGCATCAAACGGGGTAAAGGCATCAAACGTCAGCCCTTTCATCCTGGTGGTCTTAGAAGTGTTGACATCATATTGACCATGGGAATATGGCCATATACCCCCCCGTACCTACGTCAATACAGCCTGGCAGACTGGCACACATCCACCTCACACAGACACACCTGCTGAGACAGCGGCTTCAAAGAGCCAGAGCCGATGGCTCAGAGTGTGTTTACAAGAGATTGCCACTAGGAGGCACTCTGTGCTCAGACCAGACAAGCTCTGTGTGTGTGTGTGTGTGTGTGTGTGTGTGTGTGTGTGTGTGTGTGTGTGTGTGTGTGTGTGTGTGTGTGTGTGTGTGTGTCATTGGAAAACCATGAATGGACTGGCAGGGTAGTCAGTGAAGACTGAATAATCTCTCCGGATATCATCAAGGGCAGAGAGGAGAGGAGAAGAGGTGGTGGAGGAGAGAGGAGAGGAGAGATAAGAGGGATGAGAACAGTGAGAGCGGGAATGAATGTTTGATGAGAAGGAGAGCGCAGAGAAGGAGAGGTGAAGGTTGAGCTGTGGCACGTGTGTATTATGTGCCTGGACCACGGTGGGATCTCCGAGGTTAAAGGGAGATACCACTGTAGCCTGCACAGCTGAGTCAGAAGTCATGTTTTATGGGAACATATCAACCTTGAAGGTGGCTCAGTTTATAGGAGGAGAGCGAACTAACACTAAGACCATGGATGCCGATATTCTTACCAAGGAGCTTAACACCTGTAGATGTTCCTGCTGTCTGGCTGTATCCATCTCTCTCATCTCTCTCTCTCTCTCTCTCTCTCTCTCTCTCTCTCTCTCTCTCTCAGCTGAACATGTTGAAGGAGGTACACCAGGATGAGTTGGGTCGCATGTCGGAGGACCTGGAGGATGAGCTGGGAGCGCGCACTAGTATGGACAAGAAACTGGCCGAGCTACGAGCAGAGGTGAGGCTGAAACACACAGCCAGTTGGCTTTTAAGCATCTATAATGGGTTGTAATGGACTGGACTTAGATCGCTTTATAGATCTCAAATCCCTTTACACTTAATGGGGGTAATTCAGCCCATTCAACATCAATTGAACTCAAGTTGACACTTGTCTTTAACTGTGACCCACTAGTTGACATGGTGGAAGTGGGAGCTGGCTGGGTGGGCAGTGTGTCACTGACGTACTAAGTTGTCATTTTTGGAGAGTATATTTCACGCCTGTGGCTCATGGTGGAGTGGAACGAGTCCTCTCCTTTGAAGTGTTCTTTAGAGCGCCTTCCTCCCATCGCCTGTCCCCCCTCAGAGGAGCGGGTCACATTGTCCCAGCGGCCCCTGGGGGCTCGACACCAGTCCACTGTCAGCCACACGTGCCTCACGCCTCTCCCCACATTTCTCTCCCTCTCCTGTATTCTTCCTCATTGCCCCAGCAGCAACATCCTCCCCGCTCAACGCCACTCGGATATCAGCCGTGAGAATACACGCTGAGCATGTTTAATGGCTCTGCTGTGGTGGCTGGGAGGCCGGGGCTGAAGGAAAGGAGAGTATGATAAAATGCTAATGGAGAGCCCCTTCACTCATAGAGCGTTTACAAAGGGCTTTACTGTCACGACCTGCACACTGGTGCTCTGACTGACTGACTGCAGGGAGGCGTCTCTGTATTCCCCTCTGGTACAGCGATTGGTTGATTCAACGTTCCCTCTGACCTCGTCCTCTCCCCTCTGATTTGACATGGTTTTCCCCTCCTCTCCTCCCCCACTCCCTCCTCCTCCCACTCCTCCTCAGATGGAGCGGCTGCAGGTGGAGAACGCTGCCGAGTGGGGCCGGCGGGAGCGTCTGGAGACCGAGAAGCTGGCGCTTGAGAGAGACAACAAGAAGCTGCGGGCGCAGACGGAGGACCTGGAGGAACAGCTGGCCCGTAAACGGAGGCAGGCGGCCAGTGCCCTGGACACTGACCTCAAGACCATCCAGACTGAGCTGTTTGAGAGGAACAAGGTGAGCGCAGAGAGCAGGAACCCCCCCCCCCCCTCCGTGCACCTCTGACTCCCCCCTTCTGTGCACCTCTGACTAAGCCACATATGGGAGGTTCACTAGTGTAGTCTACCCAGGAGTGGTTTCATACACCCCCAGGCTTTTACCCAAGTATCATTTTTTGGTGGAGTTTCTGATGAACTCCACCAAGGGAGTGGCGCAGAGACCAGGCTTTGTGGAATTCAGCTACAGTCGTGGCCCAAAATTTTGAGAATGACACAAATATTTAATTTTCACAAAGTCTGCTGCCTCAGCTTGTATGATGACAATTTGCATATACTTCAGAATGTTATGAAGAGTGATCCGATGAATTGCAATTAATTGCAAAGTACCTCTTTGGCATGCAAATAAACTGAATCCGACAAAAACATTTCCACTGCATTTCAGCCCTGCCACAAAAGGACCAGCTGACACCATGTCAGTGATTCTCTTGTTAACACAGGTGTGCGTGTTGACAAGGACAATCACTCTATCATGCTGATTGAGTTTGAATAACAGACTGGAAGCTTCAAAAGGAGGGTGGTGCTTCGAATCATTGTTCTTCCTCAGTCAACCATGGTTACCTGGAAAGAAACACGTGCCATCATCATTGCTTTGCACAAAAAGGGCTTCACAGGCAAGGATATTGCTGCCAGTAAGATTGCACCTAAATCAACCATTTATCGGATCATCAAGAACTTCAAGGAGAGCGGTTCAATTGTTGTGAAGAAGGCTTCAGGGCGCCCAAGAAAGTCCAGCAAGCGCCAGGACCGTCTCCTAAAGTTGATTCAGCTGCGGGATCGGGGCACCACCAGTACGGAGCTTGCTCAGGAATGGCAGCAGGCAGGTGTGAGTGCATCTGCACGCACAGTGAGGCAAAGACTTTTGGAGGATGGCCTGGTGTCAAGAAGGGCAGCAAAGAAGCCACTTCTCTCCAGGAAAAACATCAGGGACAGACTGATATTCTGCAAAAGGTACAGGGATTGGACTGCTGAGGACTGGGGTAAAGTCATTTTCTCTGATGAATCCCCTTTTCGATTGTTTGGCGCATCCGGAAAAAAGCTTCTCCGGAGAAGACAAGGTGAGCGCTACCATCAGTCCTGTGTCATGCCAACAGTAAAGCATCCTGAGCCCATTCATGTGTGGGGTTGCTTCTCATCCAAGGGAGTGAGCTCACTCACAATTTTGCCGAAGAACACTGCCATGAATAAAGAATGGTACCAACACATCTTCCGAGAGCAGCTTCTCCCAACCATCCAGGAACAGTTTGGTGACGAACAATGCCTTTTCCAGCATGATGGAGCACCTTGCCATGAGGCAAAGTGATAACTAAGTGGCTCAGGGAACAAAACATCGATATTTTGGGTCCATGGCCAGGAAACTCCCCAGACCTTAATCCCATTGAGAACTTGTGGTCAATCCTCAAGAGGTGGGTGGACAAACAAAAACCCACAAATTCTGACAAACTCCAAGCATTGATGATGCATGAATGGGCTGCCATCAGTCAGGATGTGGCCCAGAAGTTAATTGACAGCATTCCAGGGCAGATTGCAGAGGTCTTGAAAAAGAAGGGTCAACACTGCAAATATTGACTCTTTGCATCAACTTCATGTAATTGTCAATAAAAGCCTTTGACACTTATGAAATGCTTGTAATTATACTTCAGTATTCCATAGTAACAAAAATATTATTGACATTCGCCCAATCCCAAAAATGTCAATGATGAAATGCTAACCGTGTACCTATGTTTGCCCTCTAGTTGTGTGCTTTTTCTTTGTTTGCTGAAATCCATTCCTTGAATAAACGTGAATCAAATACAACCACGGGCTGTTTCCTTGTTGAGATTCAATTGGCACATGTGCAATTGCACTGAGTTGCCATCTTACAGCAATGAGCAAACAGTCAGTGGTTGTATTTGATTAACGTTTCTTGAAAACTAAACGACGGAAAAGCACCCCAAAGAAAAGCAAAGCTAAAAGGTGTGTTTTAAGATTTCTTTTAAATATGTCCACAGTTTTGTCCTTCCTCAGGGTCTCTTGCAGGCTATTCCAGATGCTGGGGACATAATAGCTAAAGGCTGCCTCTAGGTCCTAGGCTCATGAAATAATATTATATCGATTTTTTATTTAACTAGGCAAGTCAGTTAAGAAAAAATTCTTATTTTCAATGACAGCCTAGGAACAGCTGCCTTGTTCTGCGCGGGGATTTGATCTTGCAACCTTTTGGTTACTAGTCCAACGCTCTAACCACTAGGCTACCCTGCCACCCCAGATATCTGACACCATGTATCTATTTGTAAATAAAAAAATATATAAAAATGTGTTACTCTAGGTAGCGTTAGAACAGCCTCAATTCATCCGGGCATGGACTACAAGGTGTCGAAAGCATTCCACAGGGATGCGGGCCCATGTTGACTCCAATATGTCCCACAGTTGTGTCAAGTTGACAGGATGTCCTTTGGGTGGTGGACCATTCTTGATACACACAGGAAACTGATGAGTGTGAAAAACCCAGCAGCGTTGAAGTTCTTGACACACTCAAACCGGTGCATCTGCCACCTACTACCAGACCCCGGTCAAAGGCATTGAAATATTTTGTCTTACCCAATCACCCTCTGAATGGCACACATACACAATCCATGTCTCAAGGCTTCAAAATCCTTATTTAACCTGTCTCCCATCCTTCATCTACACTGATTGAAGTGGATTTAACAGGTGACTTCAATAAGCGATCATAGCTTACACCTGGATGGTCTATGTCATGGAAAGAGCCGGTGTTCATAATGTTTTGTGCACTCAGTGAGCAATATGTTCAGAACATCAAATCGCCTCAGCATCGTGATAATATCATAAGGTCTGTGGGCATTCTCAGCCCTACCTGTAACGAGGACATTTACACGTGAATCATTTAGAAGACACTCTTATCCCAAATGAAATTCAGGAGTAACGGCACATCAACGGATTCTTTTACATTTTCTTCGGCTCAGGAATTTGAACCAGAGACCTTTCACTTGCTGGCTATAGGATTAACACACATCATGCCTTCCACCCCGAGGGATACTTATTTGCAAATAGTCTCACATGAACTGGGAGACGGAGAGAGGAGTGGGAAGGAAAGTGAACGTGGAGCACACAGACAGGCAGATGGAGATGGTGGAACCTTCACATCTTCAATTCAAACCTGTCCCCTCCATGCACAGTGCTACACTGCCACAGGACCCAATTATCCCGTGCTGTCCATAAATTCTGCCCGTGTCACAGAGATTAAGGACCCTTATCCGTCAAGAGCAGGCGGCCTGTTCCGACTGGGTAGTGTCCTTGTGCACTAGATGACATGAATGCATCATGCTGGATAGGCCTCAGTGCACCGCATGGCACGCAGCCTCCCACCAGTGCTTACGCATTACACGCTGCACAGCTGTGAATAATCTCTAGTCGTTAGGTCTCTGCCTGCTTGTTCGACACGTAGGAAATATGCCTCTCATCAGACACGTACGAAGCGTGTGTTCATCCGACAGGGTCTCTAGCTGGCTGCTGTGGCAACTGATCACGGGCGACAACTCAGGTCGCCGCTGAGAGAGAATAGAGGAGAAGAGAGGATATGTTGCTCTCCCTCCCTCCATCTGTCCCTCCCTCCCGCCATTCTTCCCTCTCGATCTATCTCTGTCTGGGTGTAATCTCTGGGTCCAGCTGTGCCCTGTTAGAGGAATCTATGGAGGAATAAAAACATTCGGTGTAGGCTCGTTATGAGCGCCGTCCGTCTCTCTCCAGGATCCCCAGATTTATAGACTGGGCCTAAAGCACCCTGCATCACTCGTTCACTCTCTCTCTCTCTCCCGCACTCTCACTCAACACTCACTCTCCTTTAGTAACTTATTTACTCACTCACTCACTCACTCACTCACTCACTCACTCACTCACTCACTCACTCACGCACTCGTTCTCTCACCTGCCCACTCACTCACTCACTCACTCACTCACTCATTCACTCTCTCTCTTTCTCTCTCAATTAAATTCAATTCGCTTTATTGGCATGACGTAACAATGTACATATTCCCAAAGCTTATTTTGGGTATTTGCAATATAAAAATAAATCAAAATGAGAATCAAAATTGTCAACGGGACAACAGTAACAACAATAACCAAGGGTCAAAATAACCATACATTCAACAATAACAATAGGCATACAGTAGAGTACATGTGCAGGTTGATTGGTCTGTCAGACACTGTCCCTCAATTTATAGCAGGCAGCAATGTAGTGCGCTGACAACCCACAACTCTCTACGTCCTCCCCCAACAGGACGGGTAGCCTATCCTCATCAGAGAGGTCTTTGAAACCTTGAATAAGGCTTTCAAATTTGGGAAAATGACACTCTCTAATTGTTTTATATTTTTTACGTTTTGTCAGGAAATGCAGCTCCGTCTCAGGTTCTGCTGTTGTGCAGTGGTTGCACAGCCTTTCCTCTACAGGGAGCCAGGTTTTCCTGTGTCTACCTTTCTAAATGGCAAGGCTGTGCTCACTGAGCCTGTACTTTGTCAAGGTTTTTCTAAGGTTTTGATCAGTAACCATGGTCAAATAGTTAGCCACAGTGTACTGTCGATTTAGGGCCAGATAGCACTGCATTTTGCTTTGTGTTTGTGCTTGTGTTTCCCAATAAGCAATGTAGTTTTGTTTTGACTGTGTTGTAATTTGGTTTATTCTGATTGATTGGATGTTCTGGTCCTGAGGCTTCAGTGTGTTAGTAGAACAGGTTTGTGAACTCAGCCCCAGGACCAGCTGTATGAGGGGACTTTTTTCTTTGCTCAGCTCTTGGCATTGCAGGGCTTGGTAATGATATGAGAGGGGGTCACTATATTTTAGATGTTTCCAAAACTTAATTGCTCTTTTTTGAGTTTTTATTATTAGTGGATATTGGCCTAATTCTGCCCTGCATGCATTGTTTGTAGTTTCCCTATAGACATGTAGGAGAATCTTACAGAACTCTGCATGTAGGGTTTCAATGGGGTGTTTGTCCCATTTGATGAAATCTTGTTTTGCAAGTGGACCCCACACCTCGCTGCCAAATTTGAATAGGTATTTCAATTTGAATTTGCTTTTTAATGGCGTAGAATGCAATGCGTGTTTTCTCTCTCAGTTCATTCACTGCCTCATTAAGGTGTCCAGTTGAGCTTATTTTTAAACCTAAGTAATTGTAGTGTGTACAGTACTCTATATATTTTGTACCAATTGAGAACTTTGGTCTAATTCCCTGAGATCTGGATCTTCTCTGGAAAATCATTATTTTAGTCTTTTTGGGGTTTACTGCCAGGGCCCAGGTCTGGCAGTACTGCTCTAGCAGGTCCAGGCTCTGCTGTAGGCCATGTGCTGTGGGTGACAGCAGGCATAGGTCATCTGCGAAGAGTAGACATTTAGCTTCTGAATTGTGGAGACTAACACCAGGGGCTGAGGATTTTTCTAGAATAGTGGCCAATTCGTTAATGTAAATATCTCTCTCTCTCTCTCTCGCGCTCTCTCACCCACCCACTCACTCATTCATTCTCTCTCTCTCATCCAGTCGTTCTCACACACTCTCTGTCAGCCAGGGTGGGGTGGCGAGAGGGAGGAGGAGCAAAAAGATGGACGGATGAAGGATGGTAGAGAAAGAAAGAGGCCCTCAGGGAGTAAGTGAGAGTGTGGAGAGTAGAAGACCTGAAAAGGAAGAGGCCAAGCACCAAGTATATCAACCCAGATAAGGAATAGGATGTGTGTGTGTCTCCAGTATACAAATAGGCCAGGCCTGGAGACACTGAGACTGTGGGGCTGATGGATGTCCTTCCCTGTGTGTTGTTGAGGCAGGGTATCGATCGAGACAGGGGGAGAGAAACACGCCGAGCGATTAAGACACTGTGGCGACACCGACAAAAGAACAAAGTGTGATTGATACCAAAATCATACCCGTCCCCCAGCCCAGGCTTTCTGAGCAACTCACGGCCAGCTAGGAGATTGATGTCCTCCGTCGCAGTGCAATTCAGATGGCCTGAGGAGAGAGAGAGGGAATGGGACTGTGTTTGTGTGTGTTCCTGTGTGTTGTCATCCATCTTGGTGTGTAGGCTACTGTGGGTTTGTTCCCCCTGTGTGTGTATGTGTGTGTGCGCACGCATGTGTGTGTGTGTGTGTGTATTGGTTCCATTGGTCCCATTGAAGACAAGTTGAACTGCAGCCTATTGATGAAGAAAGTAAAGTGCAGAGAGAGAGAGAGAGAGAGAGAGAGAGAGGTAAAGAGAGGTTCGATACATGTATTTAATCAGAGGCTGAGCTGAGAGCCACAGTGCTGGTCACATCCTGTAGAACAGGCCAGTGGTTTATCAGTGTGCTGTCTAAGCTGTCTGACACACACTACCCCTGTGTTCCCCACAGTCTATCTCTACTCTTCCTCCCCCCGGAGGCCTCGTACAAGGCCAAGCCTTGTCTCCCTATGTGAGATAGCAGTCTGTCTGTCTGTCTGCGTGAATGCAGTTTGGTATCAAACTGCATTGTGTGTGTGTGTGTGTGTGTGTGTGTGTGTGTGTGTGTGTGTGTGTGTGTGCTCATGCATATGTGTCTGTGCGCGTGCCTGCGTGTGTGTGTGTGCTCATGCATATGTGTCTGTGCGCGTGTGTGTGTGTGTGTGTGTGTGTGTGTGTGTGTGTGTGTGTGTGTGTGTGTGCGTGTGTGTCTGCGTTGCAGGTAGTTAATCATGAAGCCTCTGTAGATGATTATAGACTGCTACATATGCTGAAGGTGACAAGGAGAACTGCTCGGCTATATATTATAATATTATACACCGGGCTTCATCTTTGATGCTCGATGAATAAGATGAATCCCCCTATGTGAGACAAGCCCCTGCCCTCACTGACACACACACACACACCATACATGTACAGTTTAACCTCGATCTCCGTCTCTCACACACAAGGACTTACTCACACGTTTCTCTCATTTCTCTGCCAGCACTGCTTTCCTCCACATTATGAAGCCCTAGTAAACGATGTGACACATGTTCAGATGCCAGTACAGAAAGTAGATTTAATATGGAGCGCAGCGGGATTCTATTTCAGCTTCATACACAGATCCAGACATCTGTGCGTAAACAAATCTTAGGTTAAAGATGAATGTAGAAACACAGTTCCTAGTACTGTGTGAAGCGGCAGTGTGGGAGACAGAACAGGCAGAGACAGAGACAGAGAGAGAGACAGAGACAGAGAGACAGAGAGAGAGAGAGAGAGAGAGAGACAGAGAGACAGAGAGAGAGAGAGAGAGATCACCAGGTCAACCAGAGGAGGCTGGTTTTGGAGACAGAAGCTATAGGAGGATGGGCTCATTGTAATGGCTGGAATGGAATCAATGGAATGGTACCAAACACATGGAAACAACGTGTTTGACTCCGTTCCACTGATCCAATTCCAGCCATTAGTGTGCGCCCGTCCTCCCATAGCTCCTTCCACCAGCCTCCCCTGAGGTCAACCCTGTACACGCAGCAGAATTCAAACATCAGCTGTTTGAAACATCAAAGAAAGACAGGGTAAGGAGCTCAAGGTAACGCACTCACTCTGTTCTCTCTCTCTCCCATCTCTCTCTCTCTCGCTCTCTCTCCCTCTTTCTCTCTCTCTATCTCTCTCTCGCTCTCTCTCCCTCTTTCTCTTTCTCTATCTCTCTCTCTCTCCCCATCTCTCTCTAGCTCTCCCCCTCTTTCTCTCTCTCTATTGCTCTCTCGCTCTCTCTCCCTCTTTCTCTCTCTCTATCTCTCGCTCGCTCTCTCTCCCTCTTTCTCTTTCTCTATCTCTCTCTCTCTCCCCATCTCTCTCTAGCTCTCCCCCTCTTTCTCTCTCTCGCTCTCCATCTCTCTGTCCCCCTCTCTCCCTCTTGCCCTCTCTCTCTCCTTCCCCTCTCTCTCTCTCTCTCTCTCTCTCTCTCTCTCTCTCTCTCTCTCTCTCTCTCTCTCTCTCTGTCTCTCTCCCCTCTCTCTTTCTCCCACTCTTGCTTCCTATCTCTACACCCTCTGTCTCCCCCTCTACTCCCTCTGGATATGCCTACTGGAAAAATAAAGAAAGCTTTGTTTAATGACAAGCCTCCCAGTCGCTCACCAAGGACCGGAACCTTGGCTCTGTGGAGCCTCTCACCTCTCTGAGTGGGTTTGTGAAGGGGTTTGTGTCAGGCCCAGCCAGATAACAGAAATCCTTGTGTAACAGTGAATAGAACATCATGTTTGGTGAGAAAAAGGCGTTGGAGTTTTTTTCTGAAGCGTACAGGATTTCCTCTCTCTCTCTCTCTCTCTCTCTCTCTCTTTCTCTCTCTCTCTCTCTCTTTCTCGCTCTCTCGCTCTCTCTCTCTCTCTCTCTCTTTCTCTCGCTCTCTCTCTTTCTCGCTCTCTCTTTCTCGCTCTCTCGCTCTCTCTCTCTCTCTCTCTTTCTCGCTCTCTCTCTCTCTCTCTCTCTCTCTTTCTCGCTCTCTCGCTCTCTCGCTCTCTCTCTCTCTCTCTCTCTCTCTCTCTCTCTTTCTCGCTCTCTCGCTCTCTCTCTCTCTTTCTCTCGCTCTCTCTCTTTCTCTCGCTCTCTCTCTCTTTCAATTCAATTCAAAGTGCTTTATTGGCATGGGAAACATATGTTTACATTGACAAAACAGCTGAAATAGATAATAAACAAATGTTAAATAAACAATTAAAAATGAACAGTAAATATTAGGAATAGAGACATTTCAAAGGTCAGATTATGGCTACAGTATATACAGTCTCTCTCTCGCTCTCTCTCCCTCTCTCTGTCTGACCCTCTCTCTCCCTCTCTCTGTCTGACCCTCTCTCTCTGTCTCTCTGTCGGACCCTCTCTCTCTGTCTCTCTGTCTGACCCTCTGTCTCTGTTTCTCTCTCTCGCTCTCTCTTTATCTTTCTCAAACACAAGTAAACCCAACCAAACCTCTCCACCCCCCTCCATTCAATGCAGCTGCAGCCTATAGGGCCAATACATTACCCCCCTCCCCCTCCTGAAACAGCTGCCCCTGCTCCTCCCTGCAGATGCCCCCCCCCCCCAGGCCCCTCCCATCTCCAGGAATAAAACCTGACCGCTCACCAATCACACTGATCAATGAGCCCATACACACTGCTCATCTGCTCTGCTTGTATAATGGACTGACTCTCTCACACTGTTGATGCTGGTTAACAGGTTACACTAGTTAGTTAGCTTCATTGTCATCGCAACATCTGTTGCATGGGTTTGCAATGTGTGTGTTTCATTGCGGGTGATACGCTTAATATGTGTTTGTGGCAGTGTTTGCGTTTGTGTGTGTGTGTGTGTGTGTACCTGTACACACATTCCTTGTTTTGTTATCCTTCCATGCTGATACTGTATGCAAATGAGCTCTCCTGGCGTGTGGTAATAACATCTGGGGTTAATTAGTGTGAAATGATTTGTCTTGTTCCTCAGATTCAGGGGCTCCTGTCTCAGTACTTCTCCATTTGGACCTGCTGTGCTTTCCGTGAGGGAGTCTTCTCTTTCATATCCCCGTCGCTCTCACCGCCTCCCCCTCCCCCCTTCCTCGCTCTCCTCCTCCCTCTGATACTCCATGAATGCTTATTGTTAATCCGTAGCATGCACAGCCTCGCATGACAAGGACGTCTGAATGTTGAACGTGCTGTTGCGCGCTATGTGACGGAGGGCTAAGAATCATGCTACAGCGCACAGGACGTAACCGTCTCCAGTGTGTCAGAGCAGAACCAGTGGACATCAGTCAGTGTGACGCAGCTCTCCCCTGAAGTCCATTCAGCCTAAACAGGCCTGTTAGTTGCAGGTAGTCCATGTGGCCTGTGCTCAGTGTAAATGACTCCATTACTGCTTGCCTGAATGGCTTATTTATGAGCCTGGTCGCTAATGCAGCAGTTCGCAGGCAGCCCAGAGACGTCATTAAGAATGAGAGAGAGAGCTGGAGTGGCACTGAGTCCGACAAGGGACACAGAGCAGGTACAGCAGATTGTAGAGCGAGAGAGGGGGGAGGGGGGGGGGTGTTTGTCTCTGTGTGTGTTATGTGTTCCTGTGTGTTTGAAGGCCAAAAATAACTGCTATACTATAAATGTGCGGCAGGAGAAGCAGAGAGGGAAGGCATTTTACTGATACCATGCAGAAACTGAGGTAATTTGAGGGAACATACTTTTCAGGCTGGAGGACTGAGATAAACGTGCCTGTGTGTGTGTGACAGACAGAGAGAGAGAGAGAGAGCAAAAGAGAGAGAAAGGGGAAAATCTGCCCTGATGTGTGCTCTGACAGGACAGACCTAGCTTCCTTCCCTCTCTCTCCAAGGAGCGGCTTTTTAACCTGACATTTATTCTCGGCTATGAGGAGAGAGGTACGTTACAGGGTGAGGGTCAGCAAAATATCTTTATGAGAAAGGGAGGAGGGGAACAGGACTAGAGGGAAAGGAGAGGTGAAATGAAGGCTAGAGGAAAAAGGTATGGGTTTATATGGAAGGGGGGCAGTCATAGTGGTGTGGATGGGGAAGAGAACAGAGCAGAGCAGTGGCATTGTAGAGAAGTTAAACACTCGCTTTGAAGATGGTGAGCAAGAGCACCAGTATTGAAGAGAGAAGCCGGAGAGAAAGGTGAGGGTAGGCCAAGGAGCGGGCGGCTGGGGCAGGTGTCGCAGGGCCAGGGCGTGGCCAGGGTAATGAGTTTGCTCCTTTGCCAGGTGCGTGGGGAGATGAAATCCAGCAGTTGCAGGTGGTGACCCCAAGGGCATGCACCTGCTCCGTCAATTACTGCAGTTGGGCACTGCTATCCTACACAGGGGCAACCCCGGTCGGGGGCCAGGTCTACTTGGAGCTGTGTGTGTTTATTATCGCCTATAGGGAGTCTCTACATCCTAGGCAGAGGGAGAGCTTTAGCCATATTAGAACTAAGCGTTTGCTTTGAAAATATTACAGATATTTAATTATGGATATTGCAGCCTGCAAACTGAATTGCACACTGTGATCGGTATGGTCCAGGGCAGACTGGTTGAGGCTGTCGAGCCTTTAAGACTGCATTCAACCAGCCCAGTTGGATCCGTCTGTGGAATGGCAGGTATAGACAGTAGCCATGGACACGTTCCGTTGCCAAACGTTGTCGGCCGTTCCAAAATGTTGTGTCTTGCTGAACACACCCCGGGGGAACTGTGTGAGCAGGCCGTCTGGCGGAGGTGTCCACTGGGGGGTAGGTGTTCCCTCTGGCAGCTCTCTGGTTCCTCTAGGGGGCCACTGTGAATCACACACCTGGCTCAGTGGCTCTCGGTAGAGATAGGCTTATGGAGACGTTAGCTGCCTGTGGAACCATTACTACCCCAATGCCCCCAGTTTCCCATTGATTAATCACTCTGTCACTATCTTCTCTCTCCCTCCCCCTCTCCCATCTCCATAGACTTGATCTAATCCTGACCAATCGTGCTGGAGCATAGCAATAGGCTCCGTTCCCTCAGGCAGCCTCATAATCAACCCAATTCTGCTATCCAGGGTATGTGTGTGTGTGTCTGTGTCTGTGTGTGGATTGGGTGGGCGTGCAGTGTGTGGGTCTAAATGAATACTATATTACATTTTATAAAAACCTGTAGGGGAAAGTGGAGGGTGTAAGCGAGATTCCTGAACAATCATTGATGTATGTGTATCTCTGCCTTGGCTATGCATCTGTGTGCGCGCGTGTGCTGTATGCATGACCACAGTATATGTGGGTCTCAATACGTGTATGAAAATATGCTAATGGTAGAGGAGGAGGGGAAACGAGAGTGGGTGGAAGATATCATGTGTGAATAATATCTGGGTTGCATAAAGCTTTTTAGTCTTTCTCCATCTTGGCTTTGATTTAAAAAATATTTTTGCAACCTTTATTTAGCTAGGCAAGTCAGTTAAGAACTAATTCTTATTTACAATGACGGCCCACCCCGGCCGAACCCGGACGACGCCGGGCCAATTGTGCGCCGCCCCGTGGGACTCCCAATCGCGGCCGGATGTGATACAGCCTGGATTCGAACCAGGCTGTATCTGGTTTGGCTGTTCAGTATGTGTTGGTCGTTTTGTGTGTCGTGTCTTCGTGTTAATGTTAGTGCGCGTGTGCTTACTTTGACTAGAGTGTGTAGTGTATTGTGTCTAGTGTGTGTCTTTGTTTCAGTGCAGCAGATGTTACGGCAGATTTCAGGGTCTTGGAGCCAGTCAAGGAGAAACATTTAACAGCAAGCCTTGAGTGACACCCTCCTTTATCTAGCTCCCTCCGACCAATCTACCTCTCTTTATTTACTGATTGGCTATGGGGCCGGGTTGTCTTACTGTGTGTGTTTCTGTCAAGCTTGGTGTGAAAAATGTATCTGTAAGGGTGTTTCCTACATGTGTCATTCCATGGCTCTTCATCTGTGTGTTACATTTGATGTGCTTTTTGGACAGAATTCTTCCAGTGTGTGTGTGTGTGTGTGTGCGTGCAGCAGTGTGTCTGTGAATCAGTTTGAATGCGAAATCTCCATTTCTCACCTCACCTCCAGTATCTTCATCATCATAGATCATTCATCAGTCTCTCCCTGGTGTTTTATGTAGACTCAGCTCTTAGCCTGGCGACTCTCCCCCCCCCTCTCTATCGAAGCAGTCCCTTCACAGAGGACACTCAGACCCACATTACAGCTGAGTGAAACTTTCCATCCAGCAGTAGAGAATGCTGTCTGATTCCGCGGCGTCTCGCTGACTTCCAAGATCCAAACTCTGAAGTGGTTCTTTGTCAGATGATGCGATGCGGTGATGTCACGCGTTTCTGAGTGCACTCTCTTTTTTTCTTCTCTTGGATATCGCACTGTCATCTTTGCCTTCCTCTAGTTCTTCTCCCCTTTTTTCTCTTTTTCTCTTTTTCTTCCGGGAAATTCCCTTTGTTCTTAGCCTTCACCTCTGTCCTGTTTATTCCTGCTCGCAGCCCCTCCCTTACCGCTCTCCTTCCTCTTATTCCATCTCTCCGTCCACCCCCCCCTCATTTCCCCCCGTGTCTCCCGCTCCCTCTCTCCCTTTGTCTAAACTAGGCACTTGATGAGGGCATTCTCCCTGTCTGTCGTTGTGTGTCTCTTATGTATATAGTATCAATCCAGCCCTTAAGACCCCCTCCACTTAACCCCTATCACAATCTCACATCCATCAACCAAACAATTATCTGCATGAGGTCATACGTGACCGGGGATTTTCCTGCTCAAAGAACACCATCTACTGCTAATGTTGCCACTGTACCACCGCTGCTACGAACATGTCACGACTTCCGCCGAAGTCGGCTCCTCTCCTTGTTCGGGCGGCGTTCGACGTCACAGGTCTTCTAGGCGTCGCCGCTCTACTGTTCATTGTTCCATTTGTTTTGTCTTGTTTTCCCCGCACACCTGGTTTATATTCGCTAATCACACTACATATATATTCCCTCTGTCCCCCCCCCATGTCTTTGTGTGGAATTGTTTTTGTTACGTAATTTTGTGTGACGCACCAGGCTGGTTTTTCTCCGGGTACCGTGTTCACCCGTGGTATGTTTAATTGTTAAACATTTTACATCATTGGGACTTTGTCGCGCTTTTCACTTTTGCCATTGGCTGGAGGTTTGTTTGACGCCGTTGCGTCCGTCTGTTGTTTGCTTCTGCCAAATAAAGTGTGCGCCTGGTCACGACTCTCTGCTCTCCTGCACCTGACTTCTACACCAGTAGCGCACCACCTGACAGAACAAGCCTGATCCTTTTAGTTTGATAAAAAGACACAATAATGATTGTTTTATTATTATTTAGGCTACAGTACACCAAATGGCAGTTTTATGGACCAGCGTTTGTGGTTACGTTGTTCATTTTTGAAAACCTTGGTATTGTATCGTAAATCATCTTCCCCTTTACAGTGGCTCCTCCACTGTCACCACACACACAGTCTCCGGGTCAGATAGTGCTGTTCTACATGCTGTACAATAGTAATCCGTTTCAATGTCAAATTGCTTTATTAGCAGGAGATAAGAATGCACAGTACGTATTGCCAAAACACACTTTGGAAATGGAATGATTCCTTAACAATATTAACATCCTAAAAAAAAAATGATCAAGATTGTCAACGCAACGACAGCCAGTAAAAACAATAGTCAAGGATGGGGTTGTATTAGAAATGAAAATCAAGAAAAAAATATAAATAAACATACAATGGACCAACCAATCCTCGAGTGATGCGTTGGTAGTCATGCACCAGGGTTAACTGTATTTTATACTGGGACTCCCAGACTAAGCTCTAGATGTAGGCCATGTCCTCGAATTGATGTGACCTAGAAACAAAGAGTCAAGGAACATTTTCTCTTCAGGTGGTCTGGGGATTCAAGTTTTTTTTTTTTTACAGGAGTTTGTGTGTGTGTGTGTTCACGTTCTTGTGTGTGTGTGTGTGTATCCCCTCATCCAGTCCTAGTCTTGGCAGTACTGGGAGTTGTGGGAGCCACATCATGAATGTGTTTTCACACAGTCTGGACACTTGATTATCACATTGAATTATTCATGAACCACGTGCTCCCTCTAATCTCTCTCTCCCTCCCTCTCTCTTTCTCTCTTTCTCTCCCTCTCTCTCTATATTTCTCTCTTTCTCTCCCTTTCTCTCTCTTCTCCTGTACACAGCACTTTAGCCTCTCTGTTGTCACTCTAACCTAGCGTGGTGTTATTTAAAGTGTCTCTGTGTGTGAGCTAGTGTACGGGTCAGGGGCCAGTCACTGTGGGAGCCATATCCAACCTGACAGAACACACGAAAGCCGCAGAAACACATCAATAATTCACCTTTAATCAAGGACTCAATCTGCCCGCTGAGACCAGTGGGGTGGCAATGGATGTATTTCTCCTGTTGTGTGTCCATGGCCTCCCTGACTATTCCCACCATCTTTCACTTCTCTGGTTCTACCTATGTGAGTTGTCTGCGACAGTATGGTTAGAGAGTAGGGCAGACCCCATGTAGTCGACTGGTCTAATGTTTAGTCGATAGACTGTTGGTCGACCTAGATTTCTTTAGTCAAGCAGTCGCAAAAAAAAGACACCTGTCTTATTTTTCCACAGCTTCTATCTCAAGGCCATCAGACTGCTAAACAGCAATCACTAACTCAGAGAGGCTGCTGTTTACATTGAGACCCAATCACTGGCCACTTTAATACATGGATCACTAGTCACTTTGAACAATGCCACTTTAAATGATGCCACTTTAATAGTGTTTACATATCTTACATTACTCATATCACATGTATATACTGTATTTTATGCCATCTACTGAACCTTGCCTATGCCGCTCGGCCATCGCTCATCCATATACTTACATGTACATATTCTCATTCACCCCTTTAGATTTGTGTGTATTAGGTAGTTGTTGGGGAATTGTTAGATTACTTGTTAGATATTACTGCACTGTCGGAACCAGAAGCAAAAGCATTTCGTTACACTCACATTAACATCTGCTAACCATATGTATGTGACCAATACAATTGGATTTGATTCGATTTGAAGTAGTGTATTCCACACATCTGACTTCCCCTTTACTTCCCGAGCAACCAAACATTCCCCCGTTTCGAGTTCATTTGTCACGTCATCTGCGTCCATTTTGCTGTCACATGTGTAACGGCGTTCAGTTTTTTTATAACCAATTTATTAATATGATTATTATGATATGCTAGAGGTCAGGCCCTATTGGTCACATGCATGCGATGCATTTAACAGTTTTTTTTAACACATTTATGAATGTGCCGGTGGTGGATTGTCATTTTGATTTAAAGGCGTCAATGATTCTTAGATGTAGGAAAGAATATGTTTGAGAAAGTTATTTTCTGACTTGGCGCCACATCGATTGGGCGTACGTAGCAGGCAGATCACACTGCCGGTGGCGGACTGAGGCATTGCTTACGCAGTTTATCGCCTCAACTGCAAACTTCAACTTTCTCCCTATGTTGTTTTATTTCAGTTGTGTTTTCTCCCTTTCTGTTAAGTGGAGGGCTGGAGCACTGAATCGATACCCGTGGCTCGTCTGTTTCAGTAGGACAGCTCATCTAGCCAGGGCTGCTCGAATGCTTCGATATGCAGCTAGGGAATACTCTCTCTCTCTCTCCCCCTTCCTTCCTTCCTTCCTTCCTTCCTTCCTTCCTTCCTTCCTTCCTTCCTTCCTTCCTTCTTTTACTCCCTCACTCTCCCCCCTCTGTTACTTTCTCCTTACTTCCCTCCCTCCCTTCCTCCTTCCCACTTTCCCGCCCTTTCTTGTGTCCCCTCCCTCACCCCTGTTTGATTTCTCTGGCCTTATAAAACAGTAGTACATGCTGTTCTGCCCTGATCATACAGGAGAGTCCTCAGCAGAACTCAATTGATGTTAACGATGACAGTGATGATTAGGTCAAGATTTCACTGCTCAATGCAAAGCAGAGAAATGGGGAACGTGCTCAACTGATCTGAGATCTGTGAACATGGTTTTCTTTGTGGTTGTCTTTTCTTTTTCAAGTTTCAAGTTTTTATTAGTCTTATGGGCAGGATACACGTTGTTACTTGCAGGTTCCTTTTCAACAATGCAACAACAATAAGAAATAAGAAAAGATAAGAATACGAACATAAAGTTAATGGCTCAGTAGAATAGAATAGACATTTTAGCATAAGTATAATACAGGAAGGCACAATTTATAGTCCAATATTTACATATTTTGGGGAAGCGGGGATTGGGGGGCAAGTGTTTAAACTGTCCAGTATTTAGCAATCATAATAAGAGTCTGGTAGCAGCAGTTATGATGTGTGTGTAGCATGAGTGTGTGTGTGTGTGTGTGTGTGTGTGTGTGTGTGTGTGTGTGTGTGTGTGTGTGTGTGTTTGAGTGCATCTGAGCTATTGTCAGAAGGTGAGTGTAGCTGGTGCATGAAGTCAGGTGCAGGAGAGCAAAATGAGTGAGCAACGTACTTTACTCAAAAACCAAAGCACAAGGTAAATAAATACACTTGACCAATAACCAACGGTAAACATTACGCACGGGTGAACACAGCACCCGTCCAAAAACCAGCCATCATGAACCGAACTGAACATGAACATGGGGGAAACAGAGGGTTAAATACATGAACATGGAATTGGATAATGAAAACCAGGTGTGTAGAAAATAAAGACAAAACCAATGGAAAATGAAAGATGGATCAGCGATGGATAGAAAACCGGCGACGTCGACCGCCGAACGCAGCCCGAACAAGGAGAGGGACCGACCTCGGCGGAAGTCGTGACAGCTATGGTGTGAAGAGTCAAATGCAGGTGGTCAGTACAGGTGGTCAGTACAGGTGGTCAGTCCAGTTCAAGTGGTTCAAGGTTTTCTTTATGTTTTCTTCATTTTCCTGGTATAGCTTTTCCTGGTATAGTACGTTTACTTCCAATGGGAGTCTGTGCTTCTCTATTGTGGGAATGTGTTAAAAGTTCTCCTAAAGAAGCGCTTCCATTATTGATCAGATCCTCAATGCTCCAACGAACAGTAGTGGTGATGTCTAGCACAACAAAGACCAGAGAAACTCACTCAACTCACAAGGAATCTCTTGAAGGATCTGCTTCTGGGGAATGTACTGTAATTTGACCCAACGGCATCCGACACTCATCCGACACTCATCCGACATGCTTGAAACTGAAATTGACATGTAAGCGCCGGTATGTAACTGGCCCGAGGCCCGATTTTAAATCCACTCTAACAGACTAGCTGACTGACCCTGACCCCTCTGCTCCTCAGGAGTTGGCAGACATGCGCCACATCCACTCCAAGGTGAAGAAGCAGTACCAGGACAAGATGGCCGAGCTGGCCCACGCCAACCGACGGGTGGAGCAGCACGAGACAGAGGTGAAGAAGCTGAGGCTGAGGGTGGAGGAGCTGAAGAAAGAACTGGGTCAGGCGGAGGACGAGGTGAGCATCACACCACATTCACTTATACATGGGTACATATACAGTTGCCTCCGTAATTATTGGAAGAAAGAAGCATTTTTTGTTATTTCGGCTCTATGCTTCAGAACGTTGGAGTTTACATCAAGCAATCACTTTGAGGTTAAAGTTCAGACTGTCAGCTTTAATTTGAGGGTATTTTCACCCATATCCATTGAACCGTTTAGAAATTACAGCACTTTTTCTACATAGTTCCCCCATTTTAGGGGAGGTAAAAGTATTGGGACCAATATATTATTTATCATTCATTTTGTATTTACAAAAAATAATCTAAAACACAACCAAAACAAACATAATTTGTAGAGCCTCGAGCTTGATGTAGTCAGTGCGTGCAATGAATATGGGACCAAATACTTCACTTTTTGCTACTTTAATACAAATATAAGTGAATTTGTCCCAATACTTTTGTCCCCCTTAAATGGGGGGAATATGTACAAAAAGTGCTGTAATTTCGAAGCGGTTCACCCGATATGAATGGAAATACCCTCAAATTAAAGCTGACAGTCGGCACTTTAACTTCATAGTCGTTGTTTGATTTCAAATCCAAACTTTTGGAGTATAGAATGTCAGAACAGAAATCACAAGATTATGTTATAATGCTGTTATTGCCTCAAATGGTTGTTTTATGCAACAGAATAGGGGGTTGTTAGAACACTCATCTGTGTGTGTTCTACTGAGCTGGGGCCTCTGGGAGATTTAACACTGACAGAAGATTAACGATGTCTTTTGGGTGATGAAACCTAAAGAGACCGCATTCCATAGCATGAGTTAATGTTTCTATAAAATACCTTTGTATCTTTGTCTCGGGCTCTCAACGAATCATCTGAGGGCGATTCGTCGACCAGCCATCATTAACGTAGAGCACTCAATCGATTCACTTTATATGTGTGTGTGTTATATTGACCTGCTCCATTATTAATAAGTGAATAAAGATTTAGTCGAAGTATAACTCGGACTTGTGGGATAAGTTTGTCTCTCCTCATTTGATAGTAAAGAAATGAACCACCACAAGAGCCAAAAGAAGAAGAAATGCTTCACTGTCCCAACAATTACAGAGGGCATTGTAGATACAGTACATACTGTCAATGTTGGGTATTTAGGATTTTGATCCACAGTATTCAATGCAGAACACTGATTCTGGTATTTGTAGTCTGGTGTGACTGTGATTTGCAATGACCGATTTCTCTCTCACACTTTCTCCTCCCTCCCTCCCTCCCTCCCTCCCTCCCTCCCCTCCCTCCCTCCCTCCCTCCCTCCCTCCCTCCCTCCCTCCCTCCCTCCCTCCCTCCCCCTTTCCTTCCCTCTCTGCCTCTCCCCCTCACTCCCTCCCTCCCAGCTGGATGAGGCCCATAATCAGACCAGGAAGCTACAGCGGTCTCTGGATGAGCAGGTGGAGCAGTCAGAGAACCTCCAGGTCCAACTGGAACATCTGCAGTCCCGGTACGACTGATTTTCTCACACACACACACGCACGCACGCACGCACGCACAAACACCTCTCATATATGCTTTCACACACACTCCATCTACGTTCATCTACATGCAGGAAAAGCTCACTTCCAATGTCAAATCAAATGTATTTGTCACATACACATGGTTAGCAGGTGTTAATGCAAGTGTAGCGAAATGCTTGTGCTTCTAGTTCCGACCTTGCAGTAATATCTAACAAGTAATATAACCTAACAATTTCACAACAACTACCTTATACACACAAGTGTAAAGGAATCAATACGAATATGTACATAAAAATATATAAATGAGTGATGGCCGAACGGCATAGGCAAGATGCAGTAGATGGTATAGAGTACAGTATATACATATGAGATGAGTAATGTAGGGTATGAAAACATTATATGAAGTGGCATTGTTTAAAGTGGCTAGTGATACATTACATCAGATGGCAAGATGCAGTAGATGGTATAGCGTACTGTATATACATATGAGATGAGCAAGGTAGGGTATGAGAGCATTAAATAAAGTGGCATTGTTTAAAGTGGCTAGTGATACATTTAATTACATCAGATGGCAAGATGCAGTAGATGGTATAGCGTACAGTATAGTAATGTAGGGTAAGTAAACATTATATAATATAAAGTGGCTAGTGATAAATTGATGACATACATTTTTCCATTATTAAAGTGGGTGGAGTTGAGTCAGTATGTTGGCAGCAGCCACTCAATGTTAGTGATGGCTGTTTAACAGTCTGATGGCCTTGAGATAGAAGCTGTTTTTCAGTCTCTCGGTTCCATCTTTGATGCACCTGTACTAACCTCACCTTCTGGATGATAGCGGGGTGAACAGGCAGTGGCTCGGGTGGTTGTTGTCCTTGATGATCTTTTTGGCCTTCCTGTGACATCGGGTGGTGTAGGTGTCCTGGAGGGCAGGTAGTTTGCCCCAGGTGATGCGTTGTGCAGACCTCACTACCCACTGGAGGGCCTTCCGGTTATGGGCGGAGCAGCTGCCGTACCAGGCGGTGATACAGCCCGACAGGATGCTCTCGATTGGGCATCTGTAAAAGTTTGTGAGTGTTTTTGGTGACAAGCCGAATTTCTTCAGCCTCTTGAGGTTGAAGAGGCGCTGCTGCGCCTTCTTCACCACGCTGTCTGTGTGGGTGGACCATTTCAGTTTGTCCGTGATGTGTACGCCGAGGAACTTAAAACTCTCCACCCTCTCCACTACTGTCCCGTCAATGTAGATAGGGGGCTGCTCCCTCTGCTGTTTCCTGAAGTCCACGATCATCTCATTTGTTTTGTTGACATTGAGTGTAAGGTTATTTTCCTGACACCACACTCCGAGGGCCCTCACCTCCTCCCTGTAGGCCTTCTCATCGTTGTTGGTAATCAAGCCTACCACTGTAGTGTCGTCTGCAAACTTGATGATTGAGTTGGAGGCGTGCATGGCCACACAGTCATGGGTGAACAGGGAGTACAGTAGAGGGCTGAGAACGCACCCTTGTGGGGACTCAGTGTTGAGGATCAGCGGGGTGGAGATGTTGTTACCTACCCTCACCACCTGGGGGCGGCCCGTCAGGAAGTCCAGGACCCAGTTGCACAGGGCGGGGTCGAGACCCAGGGTCTCGAGCTTAATGACGAGTTTGGAGGGTACTATGGTGTTAAATGCTGAGCTGTAATCGATGAACAGCATTCTTACATAGGTATTCCTCTTGTCCAGATGGGTTAGGGCAGTGTGCAGTGTGATGGCGATTGCGTCGTCTGTGGACCTATTGTGGCGGTAAGCAAATTGGAGTGGGTCTAGGGTGTCAGGTAGGGTGGAGGTGATATGGTCCTTGACTAGTCTCTCAAAGCACTTCATGATGATGGAAGTGAGTGCTACAGGGCGGTAGTCATTTAGCTCAGTTACCTTAGCTTTCTTGGGAACAGGAACAATGGTGGCCCTCTTGAAGCATGTGGCGACAGCAGACTGGGATAAGGATTGATTGAATATGTCTGTAAACACACCAGCCAGCTGGTCTGCGCATGCTCTGAGGATGCGGCCGGGGATGCCGTCTGGGCCTGCAGCCTTGCGAGGGTTAACACGTTTAAATGTTTTACTCACGTTGGCTGCAGTGAAGGAGAGCCCGCAGGTTTTGGGGGCGGGCCGTGTAAGTAGCACTGTATTGTCCTCAAAGTGAGCAAAAACGTTGTTCAGTCTGTCTGGGAGCAAGACATCGTGATCCGTGACGGGGCTGGTTTTTCTTTTGTAGTCCGTGATTGACTGTAGACCCTGCCACATACCTCTCGTGTCTGAGCCGGTGAATTGCGACTCCACTTTGTCTCTGTACTGACGCTTAGCTTGTTTGATTGCCTTGCGGAGGGAATAGCTACACTTTGTATTCGGTCATGTTTCCGGTCACCTTGCCCTGATTAAAAGCAGTGGTTCGCGTGTTCAGTTTTGCGCGAATGCTGCCATCAATCCACGGTTTCTGGTTGGGGAATGTTTTAATAGATGCTGTGGGTACAACATCATCGATGCATTTGTTAATGAACTCGCACACCGAATCAGCATATTCGTCAATGTTGTTGTTCGCAACAATGCGGAACATATCCCAGTCCACGTGATCGAAGCAATCTTGAAGCGTGGAATCCGATTGGTCGGACCAGCGTTGAACAGACCTGAGGGCGGGAGCATCCTGTTTTAGTTTCTGTCTATAGGCTGGGAGCAACAAAATGGAGTCGTGGTCAGCTTTTCCAAAGGGAGGGCGGGGGAGAGCTTTATATGCGTCGTGGAAGTTAGAATAACAGTGGTCTAGGGTTTTGCTACCCCTGGTAGCACAATCGATATGCTGATAGAATTTGGGGAGCCTTGTTTTCAGATTAGCCTTGTTAAAATCCTCGGCTACAATAAATGCAGCCTCAGGATATGTGGTTTCCAGTTTACATAGAGTCCAATGAAGTTCTTTCAGGGCCGTCGATGTGTCTGTTTGGGGGGGGATATACACGACTGTGATTATGATCGAAGAGAATTCTCTTGGTAGATAATGCGGTTGGCATTTGATAATGAGGAATTCTAAGTCAGGTGAACAAAAGGACTCGAGTTCCTGTATATTGTTATGATCACACCACGTCTCGTTAATCATAAGGCATACACCCCCGCCCTTCTTCTTACCAGAGAGATGCTTGTTTCTGTCGGCGCGATGCATGAAGAAGCCAGGTGGCTGTACCGACTCAGATAACGTGTCTCGAGTGAGCCATGTTTCCGTGAAACAAAGAACGTTACAGTCTCGGATGTCTCTCTGGAATGCTACCCTTGCTCGGATTTCGTCTACCTTGTTGTCAAGAGACTGGACATTGGCGAGTAGGATGCTCGGTGCGCGATGTGCCTGTCTACGAAGCCTGACCAGAAGACCGCTCCGTCTGCCCCGGCTGGGATCCGCCGGCTGGGATCCGATCCATTGTCCTGGGTGGTGGGCCAAACAGAGGATCCGCTTCGGGAAAGTCGTATTCCTGGTCGTAATGTTGGTGAGTTGACGTTGCTCTTATATCCAATAGTTCCTCCCGACTGTATGTAATAAAACCTAAGATTACCTGGGGTAACAATGTAAGAAATAACACATAAAAAAACAAAATACTGCATAGTTTCCTAGGAACACGAAGGGAGGCGGCCATCTCTGTCGGTGCCAGAAGTCAATAACCTTCTCAGTGGTCTTTGGTAGTGTATGATGTTTAATCAGACAGTGTACTGTATGGCTGCCATGCTCCTGTTATGAACTCTAGTTCTCCCAGATATCTTAGCTGGAGAAGATTAGCCCACTGTGAGGCTTGTGTCTTAGTTTGTCAGGCAGGCAGCCCTGCTCACACTAGGCCAGTCTGTCTGTCTGTCTGTCTGTCTGTCTGTCTGTCTGTCTGTCTGTCTGTCTGTCTGTCTGTCTGTCTGTCTGTCTGTCTGTCTGTCTGTCTCTCTGTCTCTCTCTCTCTCTCTCTCTCTCTCTCTCTCTCTCTCTCTCTCTCTCTCTCTCTCTCTCTCTCTCTCTCTCTCTCTCTCTCTCTCTCTCTCTCTCTCCTCTCTCTCTCTCTCTCTTATCATTCCACCCGCGTCCCAGCTCATCCACACCGACAGCCAATCGTGGGCCGCCCAGCCACAGTTTACCGTAATAACACGGAGCCTGCGTGCAGCATAGCGGTGCTGGTCCCCTGTAGCTTAGCAGAGGAGTGACAGGCGTGTTGGCATGGAAACGCCTTGAGGAACACACACACACACACGGCCTCATGGAGCCCTGACAGACCTGGAACAGTGAGGGAGTCAGGCCCCATCAGGCTCCTAGTATAACACTGTATTGTACGTGGATGAACTTGCTCAAACCACATTAACCCTGATGCACGGGTCGTAGCTGGATAGGAGTGGGAATATTAATAGTTCTAAAAAATGTAATATTCATAGATAATGGATTTTGAGATTTAGTGGGTGTTCACTACCTCTCCCAAGCTTATTTTACTATCCTATCACTCCTCTCTCTCTTTCTGTAATTTCATTCTCTCCCATCTTTTCCAACCAAATGTCATGCTTTCTTTGATCGCTCTCACACTCTCTCTCCCCTTGGTTCGCTAAAGGGATAGTGTGACATTTTTGGCAATAAAGCCCTTTTTTCTACTCACCCAGAGTCAGATGAACTAGCATGCTAGCTGTTCCTATATGCTTCCAGTGATTGTGCAAACACTAGTTAGCAATGGCTCCAGAAACAACCTGCACCTTCCTTCGAACTGCACGCGGAGACATAAAATAGTATCCATGAGTTCATCTGACTCTAGGGAAAAAGAAAAAGTAATTGCTAAAATGTCGCACTATCCCTTTAACCAGGGGAATAGTTCCCACCACATCCCAGCCTGTCTGTCTGAGATATAAATAGTCTAGTGGTCTCCCAGCTCCAGCCCAGTCTATGATCATAAAGCTAATGTCTAAATCAATACAGCAGACCAGGCCAGATGATCCGGGAAAACCTCTGTTGCATTCTGGGACAGCCAGTACTGTATGTGTGTGTGAATGTGTGTGTGTGTTTGCGTGTGTGTGAATGTGTGTGTGTGTGGCGGGGGAGGAGTGGTTAGGGGCCCAGCTTACCAAATGCTTGTTTTACTGTAGCTTGTTAAAAGTCCATCCTTCACATTGATTTATCAATCAATTCTCTGTGGATCATCTAATCCTGTGCACACACACACACACACACACACACAAACATATACACACACACAAACATACTCCACATAGCTCATACACGCATGACCTTTGGCCCCCGGGTCTGTTAACCTCTCTGGTAGCGTCCCACCTCGACAACAGCCAGTGAAATTGCAGGGCGCCAAATTCAAACAACAGAAATCCCATAATTAAAATTCCTCAAACATACAAGATTTCAAAGATTTCAAAAAGGCTTTACGGCGAAAGCACACCATGCGATTATGTTAGGACAGCGCCTAGCCACAAAACACCATACAGACATTTTCCAGCCAAGGAGAGGACTCACAAAAGTCAGAAATGGCAATTAAATTAATCACTTACCTTTGATGATCTTCATCTGGTGGCACTCCCAGGACTCCATGTTAGACAATAAATGTTTGTTTTGTTCGATAATGTCCCTCTTTATGTCCAAAAACCTCAGTTTTGTTGTTGCGTTTAGTTCAGTAATCCAAAGGCACAAAGCGCGCTCTCAACATCCAGACGAAAAGTCAAGAAAGTACAATAAAAGTTCGTAGAAACATGTCAACGATGTTTAAAATCAATCCTCAGGTTGTTTTTGTAAAAAATAATAAATAATATTTCAACCAGACCAAAGCTTCGTCAATAGAAAAGGAGAAACAAGAAAGGCGAGCACCCGATCATGCGTTGGACTCATGTCTGGAAATTTCCACTGTCCACTCATTGAAAGTGCCGTATCTCCCTCATCAGAGTAAAAGCCTGAAACAATGCCTAAAGACTGGCCACATGTAGAAGAAGCCATAGAGATCATGAACTGGGTCCTAAGTCTTTGTATGGTGGATAGGCTTTCAATGGAAAAACAGCCTTTCAAAATAATAGTACTTCCTGGATGGATTTTCCACAGGTTTTTGCCTGCCATATCAGTTCTGTTAAACTCACAGACATTATTTTAACAGTTTTGGAAACTTTAGAGTGTTTTCTATGCATATCCTAGCGTCTGGGCCTGAGTAGCAGGCAGTTCAATTTGGGCACGCTTTTTTCATCCAAAATTCTGAATGCTGCCCCCTACCCTAGTGAAGTTAACAGGCCTATGGTCAGGGGTGAGATGCAGACGGCAGGGTGCTGAAGCATGTGGCTATAATGGCCTGGGAGACATGGAGAGGGAGATAAGAGATGAACACAACAGAGAGACATACAGGCAGACAGACAGACAGCTAGCCACCGTGAGAAAGGTCTCTAACAACGGGGGGCATTATTGTAACGCTATCGCCATGACGCTGTCAGAACATCGTTAAAACAGAAAGGTCCTGATCCGGAGTTGTAGTGATGTCATGTGAGGCTTTGTGATACTGTGCCGCTCCATAAATAACTAGCCACTACAAAGGCTGAGGTGTAGGCCTATTCCACAAAGCAGAATCAATGAATTAGCCAGCTAACTTGGCTTAATATTCTGAAATAACTTTTACAAAAATGTGGAAAATAAGCTTTAAATGGGCATGGTCTATAATTGACTCAACAACCAAAAACACATATCTAAGTTTAGCTTTCTTGATTAACCATAGTTATTCATGGTTTTTTATCAAAGTTAGTTGGCTAACTCATTGATCCTGCTTTGTAGTGTACCTCTTTGGTCTGAAGACTGACAGCTTAATGGTCCATAAGAACTGTTCAGGAAAATGTGTGCATGTGATGGTAATGCATGTGCATGTGGGAAGAAGGGGTGTTTGTCTTTCTGTGTGTTGTGGCATTTTTGGTGGACCGGCAGGACATTCAGATCTCTCTTAAATACCCGGCACTCTGAAGCCAGGTAGAAAGTGGATCAAATGAACCATGCTCTTTTCTATTGATTTCCCGTCACTGTAGCAGGCTTGTCTGTTTAGCTCAATCAGGGGGCCAATTCGGACCTCAAAATGGGATGCAGGTTGTGAAGCAACAGCGTTATTAGCACAACTCTGGCTGAACACGCACAGCACCCCTCATTTGGAGCTGCGGATGTTGACAGCAGGTTGTGTGTGTGCTGCCATTTCAGGTTCTCCTCCTCCCAGCTTGTGTGTTTTCTGGGGAGCCGCGCCAGTGGGCTTAACATGATCTGAGAGGTAGATTACATCGCAGAAGAGATGGAGGATTAGAAAAGAGAGGGAAAGCGAGGGTTTCATCTATAGATTTAAAGGGCTTAGAATTTTATTGACATTTGAGATCTTTCTAACCTCGATTTCTCTCTCCTTTCAGTCTATCATATAGCCTTCGTACTGTATATTCCCACGGAGAGTGTCACATTGCTATTTGATATTGTACCAGCTGTGAACAGACAGAAATATCAAATTAGCCAGTTTAGCAAGGCTGTTGGCTTTTATAGATTAGATTGATTTGCATTCGTGCGTTTGTTTGCGGAGGTTTTGTTGTCGGAAATGTTGTGGAAAGAAATTGGGCCTGAGTTTGATCAATTAATTATAGTAGCAGCATGAAAATATAGACTACCCACTGGGCACAGACGTAATTTAATCGTCTAGTTTTGATTTGATTTCGGGTGAGTTGTCAGCTACAGTGAATTCAACGTGAAATCAACAAAACATTTCAAGCCATTGGATTTAAGTTCAAAGTTGTGTGAAAAAAATATGAAATGGAAACAATGTTGATTCAACCAGTTTTTGCCCACTGGGTATCGTTTCTCTATCCCCCCCACCAAACCCCTCTCAATTAAATTAAATTCAATTCAAGGGCTTAATTGGCATGAGAAACACATGTTAACATTAGCAAAGCAAGTGAAGTAGATAATAAACAAAAGTGAAATAAACAATAAAAATTAACAAACATTACACTCACAGACGTTCAAAAAGAGTAAAGACATTTCAAATGTCATATTATGTCTATATACAGTGTTGTAACGATGTGCAAATAGTTTAAGTACAAAAGGGAAAATAAATAAAAATAAATATGGGTTGTATTTACAATGTTGTTCACTGGTTTCCCTTTTCTTGTGGCAACAGGTCACGAATCTTACTGCTGTGATGGCACAATGTGATATTTCACCCAGTAGATATGGGAGTTAATCAAAATTTGGTTTGTTTTCAAATTATTTGTGGATCTGTGTAATCTGAGGGAAATATGTGTCTCTAATATGGTCATACATTTGGCCGCAGGTTAGGAAGTGCAGCTCAGTTTCCACCTCATTTTGTGGGCAGTGTGCACATAGCCTGTCTTCTCTTGAGAACCAGGTCTGCCTACAGCTGCCCCTCTCTCTCTCTCTCTCTCTCTCTCTCTCTCTCTCTCTCTCTCTCTCTCTCTCTCTCTCTCTCTCTCTCTCTCTCTCTTCTGTCTCTCTCTCTGTCTCTCTCTTTCTGTCTCTCTCTCTGTCTCTCTCTCTTTCTGTCTCTCTCTCTGTCTCTCTCTCTCTCTCTCCCTTCTCCAGATGTACTGTCTCACACCTTAACATGGCCTTGCTAAGTGTTTGGGCAATGGAAAAGCTTTTAGTCGTTTAGTGGGTGACTGTGGTCAAAACACTATGTGTAATTTAGCGCCATTGAAAGGATCTCTGTTCCTGTCCGTGAGTCCCCCAGTAGACTAACGTGGCACGGGGAACAGAGAGGGTCCATCCAGGCCTCTGGCACCATCATACTAGCCTGATTCCACATCTGTTGGTGTTGTCTTGCTAACTCCTGTATATGGTCAATGACCACAGACATTGACAGGACAGCACAAACAGACCTGGAACCAGGCTAGCATTACACCACAGAGGATGAGAAAAGAGAGCAGTAAATGGGGATGCAGTACAGATACTGCTTCTTGGAAGTAACATAGTAGATTCTGCTGTAGTTTTCCCACCGTAGCGAACATACCGTAGAGGCTGACTCTCTCTCTACCTGGATGAATAACCGAATTTGACGGAGAGTGATCTCTGGCTGAGTGGGAGACTGTGTTCTTTCTTTCTAAACTGAGGCTTAGTTCACCCTGCAGCCATTCTAGCCGTGCGTCATCACAACACACACGCCAGCGCACACTGCTGCAGGTCCACTTTGAACATGCCCGCCCATCTATCCTGGACATTTCTAGAAATAGTTCCAACTCTCGCATGTTTCCTTTGCTGCTTGAGCTGCAGCTCAGACGAGGGTCATCCATAATTGAGGAGAGAGTGGATTCATTATTTGAAGCTGTGTTGGGTCTTTTGATGTGCAGAGTGAGGCGCTGAAGCCTGCGGGTGAGGGATCAGAGGTGGCCCCGGCAGAGCCACCGTGTCACGTTAGTGTCACTTTGTCTCCCAAAAGGGACGCTGCATGGGGCACAGCTCGACACTTACACTGATCGCACACTGAACACACACTGAACTCATACTGAACACACTGAACAAACACTGAACGCTCAAACACTGAACGCTCACTAAACACACACTGAACAGACACTGAACGTACACTGGACGTACACACACTGAACACTCACAATGAACACACTGAACAAACACTGTACACTCAAACTGAACAAACACTCAAAGCTCACTAAACACACTCTGAACACACTAAACACACACTGAACACACAGAGAACTCACACTGAACACACACTGAATGCTCACTAAACACACACTAAACACACATTGAACACACACTGAACACTCACACTGAACACTCACTTTAAACAATCACTGAACAGACACTGAACGCTCACTAAACAATCACTGAACACTCACGGAACGCACACTGAACACTCACACTGAACACTCACATTGAACACGCTGAGCAAACACTGAACACTCAAACTGAACACATTGAAAGCTCACTAAACACACACTAAACACACTCTGAACACACTCTGAACACACACTGACCACTCACACTGAATACGCTGAACAAACACTGAACACTCACACTGAACACACACAGAACTCATACTAAACACTCACTGAATACACACTGAACACGCACAGAACACTCACTAAACACACACTGAACACAACTCACAATGAACACTCACTGAACACTCAATGAACACACGCTGAATACTCAATGAACACACACACACACTAAACACAAACTAAACACACACTGAACTCACATTGAACACACTGAACACACACTGAACACACAGTGAATGCTCACTAATCCCACAGTAAACACACACTGAACACACACTAAACACTCACATTGAACAAACACTGAACACTCAGACTGAACACACACTGAACGTTCACTAAACACACACTGAACACACGCTGAACTCATACTGAACACTCACTGAACACACTCACCCCTCTATTGCTGGTATTGTTGCACCCTTGAATAATGTCACCGACTTTCTACCATGTAGAAGTTTAGAACATTGAATTTTTTTAAATCACAAGACAGACAGGGCACGTCAGACATGCTGCCTTTATCGTCACTAGGTCTCCTTCTGATGATGGTCTCTGTATCACAAATATGTCCATTCTCATTCTCTTATAGGATATAAATGTGTACAAAACACATTTTCACATTATAAAACAGTGAAGAAGTGAAACTATGGACACATTCACACATTCTCGAGGTTACAGGTGGCTAATTTCATATCTCACTACGACGCACCACCTTGCCAGTTGGCTAGCTAAGGCACTCGGTTAGTAACACAGTGGGTGTGTTTCTCTGTGCCTGGAGAACTTTAAAACAAGCATCACTTATCTCCCTGATACCCTTACTTGTTTATACATTCACTCAACATGTGTAATAACACTTTCATGCACTTAAGGCCATCTTTGCTCACCTGAAATCACAAAACATACATGGAACATTAGACATGTATCTTCACTAGATGATGGTACATGTCTAATGATACTGCCTGAATCATCATTAGAGCTGTGTTCGAATTCCCATATTAACATACTGTATACTATATACTTTATGAGTATATACTATATACTATTAGTTCATTTTAGTATACTGTAAACAAACGGTATCCGTTCAGTTGAGCATACTAGCGCTACACCTGTCTACCGGAAGTTGATGCTGTTGCTATGCAACCTCGTGCTAGCTTGTTAGCGTAACAAATTACTAGCTAGACACTTCGGTTGTGTTCGTAAATTCAATCTGAAAGTGCCAGAGTGCGCTCTGGGCGTTGGTAAATTCAGAGCGTTGCCAGATTGTCCGTTTGTAAATTCAGAGCATTTCCCTCTCGGAGCGTTCAGAGGGCACACTGGACGCTCAGGCCGAGGAGTAGGTGGTTGATCCGAGCGTTCTGACCGTCACAACGGCAGTCAATCACACAAGCTAACTGGCTAACGTTAGCTACATCCAGACACAAATAAGAGAACACCTCACATTTTACTCGCCCTAGCAGAGCTGGTTAGGCTGTTTTCATGTTATCCAGAGCGTTGGTGACTGCAACTATGACATTGAGCATTACTCAGTAATAACCACAATAACCATCTTATATCCTAAAATACTAGTCTGCTTTACAGCACCATGTGAATGAGCCACATGTCTAAAGATATTACCCATAATAATAATATGAAAAAGGGGTGTGCGTATTTGTTATGCCTAGTATTACTATGGGTCCCACAGTATCATTAGTGACTGATTAGCGCTCCCAGCTCACATTGCTTACTCATGAACCTGGACAGCTCATAATGTAAATCTCACTATCTGTAAATTTCCAGCCAGCTCACTCACCCTCATATATTCCCTGCTCTCCAGTATGAGTCAGTGAGTCAGCCAGTCAGTGAGTCAGCCAGTCAGTGAGTCAGCCAGTCAGTGAGTGAGTCAGTCGGTGAGTCAGTCGGTGAGTCAGTCGGTGAGTCAGTCGGTGAGTCAGTCGGTGAGTCTGTCGGTGAGTCAGTCAGTGAGACTGTCAGTGAACTCAAGTCCTTTTGTTCTCCTGACCTAAAATTCCTAACAAACAAATGCCGACCGCATTATCTACCAAGAGAATTCTCTTCGATAATCACAGCCGTGTATATCCCCCCCCCAAGCAGACACCTCGACAGCCCTGAAAGAACTTCTTTGAACTCTATGTAAACTGGAAACCACATATCCTGAGGCTGCATTTATTGTAGCTGGGGATTTTAACAAGGCTAATCTGAAAACAAGGCTCCCTAAATTTTATCAGCATATCGAATGCTGGCAAAAATCTGGATCATTGCTACTCTAACTTCCGCGATGCATACAAAGCCCTCCTTCGCCCTCCTTTTGGCAAATCTGACCACGACTCCATTTTGTTGCTCCCAGCCTATAGACAGAAACTAAAACAGGAAACGCCCGTGCTGAGGTCTGTTCAACGCTGGTCCGACCAATCTGATTCCACGCTTCAAGATTGCTTCGATCACGTGGACTGGGATATGTTCCGGATAGCATCGGACAACAACATTGATGTATACGCTGATTCGGTTAGCGAATTTATTAGCAAGTGCATCGGTGATGTTGTACCCACATTGACTATTAAAACCTTCTCTAACCAGAAACCGTGGATTGATGGCAGCATGAGTGCAAAACTGAACGTGCGAACCACTGCTTTTAATTAGGGCAAGGCGACCGGAAACATGACCGAATACAAAGAGTGTAGCTATTCCCTGCGTAAGGCAATCAAACAAGCTAAGCGTCAGTATAGAAACAAAGTGGAGTCGCAATTCAACGACTCAGACACAAGACGTATGTGGCAGGGTCTACAATAAATCACGGATTACAAAAAGAAAACCAGCCCCGTCGCGGACACTGATGTCTTGCTCCCAGACAAACTAAACAACTTCTTTGCTCGCTTTGAGGACAATACAGTGCCACTGACACGGCCCGCTACCAAAACCTTTGGGCTCTCCTTCACCGCAGCCAACATGAGTAAAATATTTAAACGTGTTAACCCAGGAAAGGCTGCCGGCGCAGACGGCATCCCTAGCCATGTCCTCGGAGCATGCGCAGACCAGCTGGCTGGTGTGTTTACGGACATATTCAATCAATCTCTATCCCAGACTGCTGTTCCCACATGCTTCAAGAGGGCCACCATTGTTCCTGTTCCCAAGAAAGCTAAGGTAACTGAGCTAAACACCTATCGCCCCGTAGCACTCACTTCCGTCATCACGAAGTGCTTTGAGAGACTATTCAAGGATCATATTACCTCCACCCTACCTGACACCCTAGACCCACTCCAATTTACTTACCACCCCAATAGGTCCACAGACGACGCAATCACAATCACACTGCACACTGCCCTAACCCATCTGGACAAGAGGAATACCTATGTAAGAATGCTGTTCATCGATTACAGCTCAGCATTTAACGCCATGGGTCTCGACCCCGCCCTGTGCAACTGGGTCCTGGACTTTCTGACGGGCCGCCCCCAGGTGGTGAGGGTAGGAAACAACATCTCCACCCCGCTTATCCTCAACCCTAGGGCCCCACAAGGGTGTGTTCTCAGCCCTCTCCCGCACTCCCTGTTCACCCATGCCTGCGTGGCCATGCACGCCTCCAACTCAATCATGAAGTTTACAGACGACACTACAGTGGTAGGTTTGATTACCAACAACAACGAGATGGCCTACAGGGAGGAGGTGAGGGCCCTCGGAGTGTGGTGTCAGGAAAATAACCTCATGCTCAACGTCAACAAAACAAAGGAGATGATCGTGGACTTCAGGAAACAGCAGAGGGAGTTTCCCCCCATTCATATCGACAGAACAGTAGTGGAGAAGGTGGAAAGTTTTAAATTCCTCGGCGTACACATCACGGACAACTGAAATGGTCCACCATTTGGCTTGTCACCAAAAAGACTCACAAACTTTTACAGATGCACAATCAAGAGCATCCCGTCGGGCAGTGTCACCGCCTGGTACGGCAACTGCTCCACCCACAACCGGAAGGCCCTCCAGAGGGTAATCCGGTCTGCACAACGCATCACCTGGGGCAAACTACCTGCTGTCGTGTCTTTGGGTACCATTAAACTGAAGATAGGTTTATCAATTAACTCCCTGTAATTATTATCACGCGATTAAACTGATTAATCGCTTAATTGTAATTAACTAGGAGATCGGGGCACCAAGAAAAATATTCAGATTACAAAGTTATAATTTTCCTAATATAACTTTCCTATATTATAATATAGGCCGATTATCTTCTGGTTTAAATGGCGTATTTTACCTCGCGTCCAGTCTCATTCCAAACGTCGTAAATTGTTGTATCTGCACGAACCCAGTCTTTACTAAAATCATCCATACATCAATTGTCTTAAAATCATTTATTTACTACACTAAGTAATTAACAGAAAACATACAAACAGTAATTATCGTCACAAAGGATTGGTATAGTAATGTGCCCTAATTGGCTAACAAGCATGGCTGGTCTGTTAGACAATGGGTCATAAACGGTCAGCTGAGAAGTTACACAGAGTTCATTAATATTAACAATTGACAATTGAAGGCTCACTCATTCGGGAACAATTGCAATCAAAATATATTTACGCTCATGTGTCGTCGGGATCCCTTTTGAAGAGTTATGTTCTGATGGAGAGTTTTGTCCGCGTTCTCTCTCTCTCGGTTAGAATGGATCTTTCAGAGCGACATTCATTAATGTCGTCATAGAATGGATGTTTCGTTGGTCTTCGCGTTCGATGATATAATTTACTTAGCTGCAGACTAATAATTAATATCAAAGACTTGTTCTTATTCTGTCGATATCGATAGTCTAAAAGTTAACCACGTGGTATGGTTCACTTTCAGTAGAGTACTTGGATGATAAAACCTAATGGCCATGGAGTGCAGGCCTGGTCTCAAGAAATGTAAATCAGGGGGTGTTTTATAGTGCCCATAGAACAGGCTTGTCAAATGACGCCTGGTCCTGTCTGTGTCCCTGGGGGCGTGCCTATGACTGAGTTAGACTTGGTTACAGAAATACAATTCTATCACATTAACATCACTACATAGCATCTCAATGTATTACAAATAGCTTTATCCTTATTAATACATTTTATACAACCATTATGATGCCAGTCTCATCGCTGAGGCTATTATATAAACAGTTTTATGGTAATATGGCTATATTGTCTCTTCTGAGTATCACAAAATTGTACCAAGCGGACCAGTTCGTAGCTGGAGTCTTCACCAATCTTCCATATCTTCTCCGGAACACACATGTCGCTCGGTTCTCCAATTCTATGAGTTGGAAGAATTTCCTTTGTCTTTCTATGAAACATGTGGTAGTAGATTCTCCTCTTGGAATTTTTACAACCCTGGGTTGGGGGGAAGGTAGGTTGGGTGATGGTACAAAGGGGAGGGGGTCAACTGTCCTTCCTGTACCCAAAGAGGCCAACGTCATGACACTGCCCTGCAGGACACCTACACCACCCGATGTCAAAGGAAGGCCAAATAGATCATCAAGGACATCAACCACCCGAGCCACTGCCTGTTCACCCCGCTGTCATCCAGAAGGCGAGGTCAGTACAGGTGCATCAAAGCTGGGACCGAGAGACTGAAAAACAGCTTCTATCTCAAGGCCATCAGACTTTTAAACAGCCATCACTTGTGGCTGCTGCCAACATACTGACTCAAATCTCTAGCCACTTTAATAATGGAAAAATTGGTTGTAATAAATGTATCACTAGTCACTTCAAACAATGCCACTTTATATAATGTTTTTATACACTACATTACTCATCTCATATGTATATACTGTACTCTATACCATCTACTGCATCTTGCCTATGCCGTTCGGCCATCACTCATCACTTATTTATATGTACATATTCTTATTCATTCCTTTACACTTGTGTGTAAAAGGTAGTTGTTGTGAAATTGTTAGATTACTTGTTAGATATTACTGCACGGTCGGAACTAGAAGCACAAGCATTTCACTACACTCACATTAACATCTGCTAACCATGTGTATGTGACCAATACAATTTGATTTGATTTGATTTTGAGTCTGTCAGTGACTCAGTCAGTGACTCAGTCAGTGACTCAGTCAGTGACTCAGTCAGTGATTCAGTCAGTGAGTCAGTCAGTCAGTCAGTCCCAGGCAGACAGTGGTGGCTGGCCCAGGGTTGTTAGCTACCGTAGGTTCATAAGTGCTACTGTCTAGAAACTCTAGTTGTTCAGCAGTGTAACTGCACGGCCTGGGGGCTGGTCTGGTCTGGGGGCTTGGCTGGGCTCCTCCTCTCATCTCTAATAAATCCTCTATTTACCTGGACAGCCGGTCCGTTTACCCAGGCCAGACTCAGACGACAGGCATTGTCTTAAACACAAGTTTCCTGACGGTTAAGCTGTTGTGTCCTAATAAAGCGTGACAGCAGATAGACGGAGCCTGCTGCGACACAGAGGGAGGAAGCAGTTGGAGAAAGTAAAAGAGAGAGAAGGAGGGAGCGGGAGAAGGTAAAGAGAGAGAAGGAGAGGTAAAGAGAGAGCAAAACAGACAGCAAATAGAGCATTTGTTGGTTTTAGGAATTAACTGGGTCTGCTTTTCTCTTGTATCTGTTTGTCTTTGTCATTATGGCACAGACTGAGCCGGCTGCAAATACGCAGGTATGATTTTGGGTCCAAGTTAAGGCGATGAATCATCTCAAAATGATGATCAATTCGGCAAACGGCAAGCTGATAAATAATGTAAGCTTTTCTCTGAGCCTCAGAGTGATTCATTAGAGCTAGGTCCGATGGGAACCTTCTGCTGAATTTCAAAAAATGTACGTGGGTTGTAGAGAGAAGACCCTCCCTTTCTCTCTCTCTCTCTCTCTCTCTCTCTCTCTCTCGCTCCCTCTCTCTCTCTCTCGCTCCCTCTCGCCCTCTCTTCCTCTCCCCCCGCTCTACCTCTGTAGAGATGATATTAGTATTTCACTGTTGTCCAAGTGATATGATCACCAGTATGGCAGCCGTGGCTCAGTAACTGGTCATCGCTGGCTAACTGAGTGTTACCTGGCAACGGAAGCAGCTCCGTTGCGCTGGGTTTTTAGGCGATGGTGAATTATGCATTGTTTGTTTAGCCGACGCAGTCCTTAAATATGCCTTTGTTTACTCGGTCACTGTTGAGACCGCCACAGTGATTTTCTGCGAGGGAATAATCAGACTTTTACAGGAAAAACTGCATTTTGACAGCGCTGGGCCTTTAAGTGCCAGTTTTGAAAAATCCAGATCAAAACCTGAAGTAGCCTTCTCACTCAAGTCCACTCACTCGTCCTCTCCTCTGTGTTCCTCTGTTCTAGACTGCGGCGGCAGAAGAGCCCGGGCCTGTTTGGGAAGATGAGGTCAGCTCGGTTCAGCCCGGAGAACCCAGACGGACCGCCCAGCGACCCAGACGAAGAGGAGGAGGAGCTACAGATCCAGATCCCATGAACAAAGGAAGGACACACGGACTCTTGACTTAGGGCCTCTTCATTTCCCACCGTGTGAGTCCCATAGACAGACAGACTGATAGTTGGACGGATGTGATCTTGACGCATACTCACCTCCATTGACCTGGCTCATCCCGTTAGAGACAAACACTGGCACCTGGTTGCCATGGAAACCTGTCACCACCTGTACCTGTGAACTACAGCGCTACCAGCAGGGGCCCAGAGGGAGCCCCCGCTACACTACGACTGACCATACACTACACTACCACACTCCGGTACAACCCACAGTGCACTGCAGTTACAAGCCACTACGGCCTGAGCCTACAGCCCTCCAACTCCCTACACCTCAACCGTCATTACTATCACTCCCATATCTTCAACACCCGCGGTGTTGAAAAAAACCGCTCTCTCAAACGCTCTCGCACTCCTCAGGCGAAAGCTCATGCCTCCTCTTTCACCCTTCCTTCCCTTTCTCTTTGCGTCCCGAGTTACTTCACCCAGCGAATGTTGTACAGTATCCTTCCTGATGTATATAAAAAATAAAACAAACACTCAAGAAAGGTGTGTTGACCTAGCTGTGACGTTCCAGCAGCGTTCTGGGAATGTTATGTAATGCGTTTGGATTTGTGTCGTTAGCTGTACATACCGTTCGGTACAGTAAGGGCGTTTAGCCCTCAGGTCACTGTGCTATGGGTGTGTGCTCGGCGCCTGGCACCTGGGGTCGTCATTAGTTCATCAGTGTTTTGGGCTCAGCCTCAGACAGCTAAATCCTTCCAGTATTCCTGGGAGAGACTGGGACTGGATATGAAGGCCCTTCACTGCTATGTCCCCTTGTCCCCTCACCGTAACCACTAAGGGACAAGGTGCTTGTGTGGAGGACGGGTCTGTTAGACCTACAGTATAAACTTCTCGACATCGTGGGTTGTTCATTCTGAAAGAGAAGTTTGTGGTCAGCACACACATCCTTAAATAAAGCGTAGGTGCCCGGGCTAATTAAGTGTATACTAGAAAAGAACAGAAAAGGCCTGCACACTGCACGGTTTTGATCCGGAAGGATCTTCGTCAGGCCAAGACCCTTGTGGATGGAAACGTTGTCAATGATGTGGTAATTGGGAGCGTATTCAGTGCGCAGGCCTTTCTGTTCAGTTCATTCTGAAAGCAATAAGACATCGGCTATCACTCCCACTTACTCATCTGCTACTACAGGGACCAGGTTATTTGTAACGGTCATGCAAATTATTTATGTTGATGTTTTTGATAATTGATCTGTACTGTGAACCACAGTGGGGTTTTTTTGTATTTAGCTCTATAAATGTTAAGTGTACGTATAAACCTTGCGTTGTTTGTCTCTCTTCGTGAGCATTGTCTCAGTGTGTGTGTGTGTGTGTGTGTGTGTGTGTGTGTGTGTGTGTGTGTGTGTGTGTGTGTGTGTGTGTGTGTGTGTGTGTGTGTGTGTAAGACTGCGTAATATCTCTCCCTGCGTGGGGGGGTAAGCGTTTGAATGCTTTATTGTGCCATGAAAGAAGCTCAGTGTTACTTTCGGGGCCAAGGTGTAGGTGAATCATGAAATGAAAGACAGCCACATGTGTTCTCCCTCAAAAACAAGACGCGTCTATCTCCGAATGTAATATCTTCCTCGTCTCAGGGTAGAAGAGAAACTCCATGGATGTTGTTTACGTCCTTGTGTTAATTCATTGGGAATCGGCTCAACAGACGCGGTGTGATCCAGCCTACTGCAGGGACGTTTCCCCGTAGTTCCATCAGTCTTACGACACCTAGCCTCTTAAAGGTCTGGATCTAATGGATCTCCCAGCCCTCTGTCAGCAGCGTAGTATCGCACAGGAAGCTCCCCGAACAGGAGCTGTTCTTCCCTCCCATGGTCTTGTCGTCCTCCTCAGGACTCTCGTGTTCTCCCACATTAAACTTTAAAGCCTGTTTTTATCTCCTCCCTTTCCTCTCCCTCTAGGTGATGAATAATGATGCGGTACAGTCACCGTGGGAGGTTTGCCAGGCTTTGGTAATGTAATCCCTCTCTTCAGAGACCAAAACAAGCCACCAGTGCTTCAGGAGGGTTAGACTCTCAACTCTACTCCACCACACACAGACAACGTGTTGGTACTGTACATTTTGTGTCATTGTTCTATTTGTGCCAGTGGATTGACTTGAACATCCCTTGGCTGTTGTACTGTAACATAAAGTGACATTCACCCAAACTCTGTAATGAGTCATATGATAGGATTGTACACTGAGTGTACAAACCATTATGAACACCTGCTATTTCCATGACATAGACTGACCAGGTGAATCCAGGAGAAAGCTATGATCCCTTATTGATGTCACCTGTTAAATCCACTTCAATCAGTGTAGATGAAGGGGAGGAGACGGGTTAAAGAATGATTTTTTTAAGACTTGAGACATGGATTCTGTATGTGTGCCATTCAGACGGTGAATAGGCAAGCCAAAAGATTGAAGTGCCTTTGAACGGGGTATGGTAGTAGGTGCCAGGCACACCTGTTTGAGTGTGTCAAGAACTGCATCGCTGCTGGGTTTTTCACGCTCAACAGTTTTCTGTGTGTATCAGGAATGGTCCACCACCCAAAGAACATCCAGCCAACTTGACAAAACTGTGGCAAGAATTTGAGTCAACATCGGTCAGCATCCCTGTGGAACGCCTTTGACACCTTGTAGAGTCCATGCCCCAACAAATTGAGGCTGTTCTGAGGGCAAAAGGGGGTTCAACTCAATATTAGGAAGGTGTTCCTAATGTTTTGTACAATCAGTGTATATTCACCTCTTCCTCAGACCTGTATGGTTGTTCATGTTTTGACACTGAGGTATTGACAGGGCAGGTTCTCTCCACTTTGGCCTTTTCACTCTGTTCTCTCCTCTGTCCTCTCTTCTCTGCCCTCTCCTCTCTGTCCCCTCTTCTCTCTCCTCCTCTCTGTCTTCTTCTCTCTGGCCTCTTCTCTCTGTCCTCTCTCATGTGACCAGGGCTCTGGGAGGGCTCTCTGATGTCCAGTGTACTGAAGACAATTCATTACAGCTCATTAAGCCCAGTGCATAAGGGCACAGAGAGAGAGAGAGAGAGAGATAGAAGCAAACAGACTGAAAAGGATGAGAAGGGGAGAGTTCTGTCTAACAGCTTTGATCAGATCATTGGAATTAGGCTTCAGACTGTTCATCAATACCAACCATTTGCAGGCTGGGCGTTGGTGTCCTTTACTAAGCAGAACAGGGATTGTTTTGCTTCTGTCTAATTCTATGCCCAGTCTATGTTGTACACATTTGTGTGGTCACATTCATGCGAGTGTAATTGTATGGGTTTGAGTCTGTGTGTTGTGTTCTCTCTAAGCACACTGGGGGCTGTGTTTCTGGGGCTGTCTGAGCTTCATGCTGCGTCAGGTTCTGTTCAGCCCCATTGGTTGCTGGGCCATTACTGAGGAGGCCCCAGTCACTCAGTCCCTGCGTCAGTCAGAGTCCCAGCTCTGCTATTCTCTGCTCTGCTCTACTCTGCTGTGTGGCTTCCCTCCCAGTCAGAGACCATTAGCATGAACGACAGCAGGAGGAGGACCCAGATTACACCGCAGAGAGAGAGAGAGACAACGCTCCTCTTTCCTCCTCCTCTGTCCCTCTCTCTTTGTTGAAGTCTCCTCTCTTTCTCTGCTCTTGCTGCACCATGCCTGCTTGAGTGTTACCAAAGCTGACGCCGGGTTGTCTTTCCCTGTTCAACTGAAGCAAGACCTGCACGTACTTTTTCAAAGGCTTTACCGGCACGCACTAATAATTCACTATTCTGCATTACTGCATGGCTTGTACTGTAAGAATACTGTAAGAAATAATGTAGGCCTAAATCCATGTTATTATAATCCCTATATGTGTTCTATAGGAATCTATATTTGTACCGTACATGGGCTCTCTCTGTATCTCTCTCTCTCTCTCTCTCTCTCTCTCTCTCTCTCTCTCTCTCTCTCTCTCTCTCTCTCTCTCTCCTATACACTCACTCACGCTTGGGTGAATCTCTCCACTGGCTCTCTAGTGTTCAGTGGCAACTTAAATGAGATGGAGATAGACCAATGGTAACTCTGCTTGACTTTTAGCCCTGAGCCAACAATACCAGGCTATGGTGTGCTCTGGCTCTTCTCTGGCAGACATGCTAGTAATTATAGTGTGTGATATGAACCCCCTCAGACAGGGAAGCTTCATGAATATTTTATACTACTCTGATTAAGCTCCATGTAGGTTAAAGAACTAAATCATAGATCAGCCTCAAATACCATTTCCTCCTTTTGATGGCGCCTGGAAGGCTATTTGTTGCGTTAGTCCCCATGTGTGTAGCAAGTGTGTGCCAGTGTGTATGATGAATGAAAGAGAGGGAGTGCGTGCGTTCGTACGCGTGGGTGCGCGCGTTCCGTTGTCTATGTCAAATGGAAACTGTACCGAATGTGCCTGTTGATATGCTGCATTGTTATTCCTGAGAGCGGTTTCACTGTTCCCTCCACTGGGATGACTGGCATGGTACAGTACCACACCATTGTGGGTTAGTCTGACTGCATCTGTCTCTAGGACTCACTCTGCTCTCACACCGTCTTTGTTCAGAAAGACGCTCTCAACACCCTCGAGTACAACGTGCATCGCAGAAGTGTGAAAAGGTACAGCGCAGTGGGATAGACTGACACGGAATCCGTGCCCTGACTGTGTTTGACTGTTCTTCGGTGTTACGACAATGCGAAAGCATCACAAGGTGATGCTTATCAACTGATACCAGGCTGCATGACTAGAGAGCGTTCATAGAGGGAACGTTCTTCATAGCTTCAAGCAGATCTCTGATTCTCAGTCTTCAGGCTACTCGCTCAACCAATGTGTCCAACCCACTGTTTCTCCTCCTACCTACCCACTGCTGCATGCTACTGACCCATCTGGTTATAGATTAACCCTTCTGCTCCCACACCAGCCCCTGGTCTGCTCCCAACGGCAAAATATCACTCCGTCATGTATGAGTGCACCGCGATCTTCCTCATATTGACATGCTGTTCACTTCAGTTGGTTGCACCAAAATGTGATTGGATACAGAGTTGAAAAACGCGACGGAATCTCTTCTTCCTCGTGTCTATTCCCACCTCATTCCAATATACGCCAAGTGTACAAAACATCAGGAACACCGGCTCTTTCCATGACATGGACTGACCAGGTGAAAGCTACGATGCCTTATTGATGTCACCTGTTAAATCCACTTCAATCAGTGTAGATGAAGGGGAGGAGACGGGTTAAAGGATTTGTAAGCCTTGAGACATGGATTGTGGGTTGGACTGCAACGTTGCTGGGTTTTTCACGCTCAACAGTTTCCTGTGTGAATGTTCCACTATGCAAATGGTCCAAATTGGAGTCAATATGTGCCAGCATCCCTGTGGAACGCTTTCAACACCTTGTAGAGTCCATGCCCTGACGAATTGAGGCTATTCTGAGGGAGGAGGTGCAACTCAATATTAGGAAGGTGTTCCTAATGTTTGGCATACTCAGTGTACCTTATACACACGTAACATAACTATGGAATGGTATAATGACAGATAGGCACATCCACATAGTTTCACATACAACACACCCACGCACACAATCTGCTAACAACAGGTAATTGAATGTGCGATCTCAGCTCGCTCCCATGGGTGTTTGTCAGTGGAAGAGGAAAGTAATAACTGTGTGGGGTGAGCATGGATGCTACAACCATATAATACTGTACTGTGAGTTTTTCCACATTTTGTTGTGCTACAGCCTGAATTGAAAATGGATTCAATTTAGATTTTTTTTTGTCACTGGCCTACACATATTACCCCATAATGATAAAAATGTATTAAAAATGAAAAGCTGAAATGTCTTGAGTTAATAAGTATTCAACCCCTTTGGTATGGCAAGCCTAAGTTCAGGAGTAAACATTTGTTTAACAAGTCACATAATAAGTTGTATTCATCCCCCTTGGTGTTTTTCCTATTTTGTAGCATTACAACCTGTAATTTAAATTGATTTTTATTTGGATTTCATGTAATGGACATCTACAAAATAGTCCAAAATGGTGAAGTGAAATTTAAAAAATAACTGGAAAAGTGGTGCGTGCATACTGTATGTATTCACCCCCTTTGATATTAAGCTCCTAAATAAAATCTGGTGCAACCAATTACCATCAGAAGTCACATAATTAGTTAGATTGCACACAGGTGGACTTTATTTAAGCGTCACATGATCTGTCACATGATCTCAGTTTATATACACCTGTTCTGAAAGGCCCAGAGTCTGCAACGCCATTAAATAAGGGGCACAAGCAAGCAGTACTATGAAGACCAAGGAGCTCTCCAAACAGGTCAGGGAAAAAGTTGTGGAGAAGTACAGATCAGGGTTGGGTTATAAAAAAATATCCGAAACTTTGAACAACCCACGGAGCACCATTAAATCCATTATAAAAAAATGGAAAGAATATGGCACCACAACAAATCTGCCAAGAGAGGGCCGCCCACCAAAACTCACGGACCAGACAAGGAGGGCATTAATCAAAGAGGCAACAAAGAGACCAAAGATAACCCTGAAGGAGCTGCAAAGCTTCACAGCGGAGATTGGAGTATCTGTCCATAGGACCACTTTAAGCCGTACATTCCACAGAGCTGGGCTTTACAGAAGAGTGTCCAGAAAAAAATAAGCAACAATGTTTGGTGTTCGCCAAAGGCATGTGGGAGACTCTCCAAACATATGGAAGAAGGTACTCTGGTCAGATGAGACTAAAATTGAGCTTTTTTGCCATCAAGGAAAACGCTATGTCTGGCGCAAACCCAATACCTCCCATCACTCCAAGAACACCACCCCCACAGTGAAGCATGGTGGTGGCAGCATCATGCTGTGGGGATGTTATTCATCAGCAGGGACTGGAAAACTGGTCAAAATTGAAGGAATGATGGATGGTGCTAAATACAGGGAAATTCTTGAGGGAAACCTGTCATTCTTATAGAGACATACCCCAAGAGACTTGCACCTGTAATTTCTGCAAAAGGTGGCTCTACAAAGTATTGACTTTGGGGGGGTTGTCACGTCCTGACCATTGAGTACTCATATTTTCTATTGTAGAGTAGGTCAGGGCGTGACTGGGGGGTTTATCTAGTTTCTTTTTTCTATGTTGGGGTTTTTGTATGATTCCCAATTAGAGGCAGCTGGTCATCGTTGTCTCTAATTGGGGATCATATTTAAGTAGTTGTTTTTCCCACCTGTGTTTGTGGGAGATTATTTTGAGTTAGTGCATGTTGCACCTCTGTCGTCACGGTTTGTGTTTTGTTTATAGTTTATTGTTTGTTTGGCTCCGTTTCACAATATATTAAAGATGTGGAACAATACGCACGCTGCGCCTTGGTCCGTTCTTATACACAGTCGTGACAGGGGTGAATAGTTATGCACGCTCAAGTTTTCAGATTTTTTTTGTCTTATTTCTTGTTTGTTTCACAGTAAAACATATTTTACATTTTCAAAGTGGTAGGCATGTTGTGTAAATCAAATGATACAAACCCTATAATCTATTTTAATTCCAGGTTGTAAGGCAACAAAATAGGAAAAATGCCAAGGGGGTGAATACTTTCGCAAGCCACTGTATTTGTGTTTATTTTGATTTTATTTTACAAATGTTCGAATTTTTCTTCCACTTTGACATTACATAGTATTTTGTGTAGATTGTTGACAACAAATTATGATTATATAAATCCATTTTAATCCCAATTTGTAACAACAAAATGTGTAAAAAATCAAGGGGTGTGAATACTTTCCGAAGGCACTGCATGTGTGTGTACATCTAGGTGTGTAAGTGCTCCATTTCTGGGAGTGTTCAGCAGAAACACAATTATGTGACAGAGGACTTGTTAATATTATATCATTTCAAATCACTTTTCATTTTCTCTCGGGCCTCTTTTGTCCCCCCCCTCTCTCTCCCTCTCTCTCTCTCTCTCCCTCTCCTCTCGCTCTCTCTCTCTCTCTCCCTCTCCTCTCGCTCTCTCTCTGTCTCTCTCCCTCCTTGTCTTGGTATTTCACAATAGGCCTGGGTATTCTGTACAGTGTGTATTGCCCCCCTCTCCACAGACCTGTGCTGTGTGTCATAGCGGAGCCGTCAGTGTTTGTAGCCCAGACCAGAGTTCGTTATGTTCATTTAGTCCATTGTGTAATCACTCAGCCTTTCTCATTATGAAGCTAATGGGTTTGAGGCAGGAAAGGAGTAGATTAAATTGATCGGAGCATAATTATGCTTGGGGACCAGCGGATATTCACTTTAATCTCTGGATGTGTGAGAGCACACGCCTTTGTCTGGGGTGTGTGTGTGTGTGTGTGTGTGTCTGTGTGTCTGTGTGCCTGTGTCTGTGTGCCTGTGTCTGTGTGCCTGTGTGTGTGCCTGTGTGTGTGTGTGTGTGTGTCTGTCTGTGTGTCTGTGTGTGTGTGTGAAGGACATTGTGTGTGTGAAGGACATTGTGTGCGGCATATGTACAGTATAGTATATTATGTGTATGTACATTTAGCTATTCTGCTCCAAGCCATGTGCACAGACATGAATATTTTATCGTTTTTATTTTCCCTTACTGTGTGAGAATGTTTGACTTTCAATTTTTAAATAGCCTGTGTCATTCACTTTTAGCTGCACAACAAGCAACTGGCCTTTAGGTGCATTATTTTCTCTTTTACATGTTATTTTCCTTCCTGTTCTATTTTCATTGATTCATAATGTTTTTTTTAACAGGTTGTTACATGTGAATCATATGTGTGGGACTAGCAGCCAACCCGCTACCTCACAGCACAGCTACTCTGTGTGTCAGCCGTGTTCTGATGGGGCGATGATATTACAGCTGGAGCTACACTTCTCCAGGTGACATCCAGATGCCCATTGGTAGGGGCACACACGCCCGCGCACACACGCACACACAATCCAGTATTTTGACTCTTGCAGGGCTGGTACTTGCCATCGAGACTATGAGACTGACAGGTGAGATCAACATACTGTGTCCTCAACACACGTTGTTGGAGTTGGCTGGTGGCCAGAAGTGTGTTTCATAACTTGGATGTGATTGAAAGGTCATTTGTAATTTAGACATTGTCAACAGGGAAGTTGTTTCTCTTGGATTTGATGAATGAATAATGAAACTGAGAGTTTTAACCTTTTACTTTAATCTATTTCCCCACTTGCTAGAGACTCACACACCCACACAAATGGCAATGTGGCTGTGCGAAGGAGATAGCTATAATCTAGAGTTCAGGCCTCTTAAAAATATTGCCTTTACTGCTTGATGAAATATGGCAGATGTTGTAAAATGAGAGAGTTTGACACTGGTGTAGATGCACTGTGAGATCTGCCCGTGCATCTGTGAGAGAATATACTGGACATCTCAGTTACTGTTGAGAACAGGGAGCTCGTTAGGGGTCAAGAGGGGTAACACAGTACAATGATTGGTTGAGGTGATCATTTTGAACAGCATTTTATCAATACTTCAAAGCTGCGACGATGCTGTTCGTAATGTGTTATCATCACAAGGCTACAGTAAGTGCACAGGCATGGAGAAAACATCAATTGAGCTTCTTTATCCCGAATTCTAATCTTCAATTCCAATAAAACCGGGGAAATCTGGTGAGTTTAAATATGTCATTTCTTATTCCATTTTGTGAGAGATCTGTCCCCACAGAGTGAGGAGGCAGCTAGGAAATGGTGACAGGACAATCAGTTGGGATTTCTAAAGAAAGGAACAAGAAAACAAAAATAAAAAAAGTCCTCACTGCTGTCAGAGTGGAAAAAAAAGAGTGTGCTGGATTCCAGAAAGTAACAGACAGCAAATAGAGGAAAAATAGACATTATTGCCTCACTGGCAACAAAAGACTCCATCCCTTTTCCTTTCATAAGAAAATGTTACTTTGCCTCTAATGTGCTTGTCGTACATCAAAGTCTCGCCGCGTTTTTCTCGTCATGTTCTTGGCTTCCCTTCCAAGCATCACGAAGCTCTGTCTCAGCACAGACATATCCAACAGAAAGACATTCCATCTGGGATTTCTCACAGAGCAGGTTTCATTTCTCCACATGTCTTTTTGCTTTCTCTCAGATACACTGTGTCACATGGCCCTCATGCCATGTACTGTATATCCCAACGACCACACCCCCCCAAAATAGGAATTATTAAAACACCCTTGAAATGAAAAGCTCTATTTTCTGCTGAAGTACAGAGTACTTGGCACTTTACTAGCACTGGTAGTAGGGGTATCAACGATTTTTAAAATATTTTTGGTAGAATCTGTAACCTTATCAACTGTCATAACAATTTGATAAATGTGTGGTGTTGATACATTATGGTTGACAGGAAACTATGTACACTACCACTTTCAGGGCTCAACCTGCCTTTAGACTGACTGTCGCTGTGTTCCTTACCTCTGGGTAAGAGACACAAATCAATTCTGCTTGCTCTGTGTCACATAGTATTTCTGTCAACAAGCGGCTATTTGTGTTCAAATAAAAACAAACCTTCTGGTCTACAGTTTTCTCTGTTAAATAAAAACGGTCGATGCTGAGTCTCCTGTATCCAGTGCACAGTGAGTCCTGGGCCCATATCCACAAAGCGTCTCAGAGTACGAGTGCTGATCTAGGATCTGTCCGTACAACCCTATTCATTGTGATCTCAAAGTCAAAAGTGATGGTAGATTTGCACTCCAACTCTGAGATGATTTGTGGATACGGGGTTTGTGAGACTTTCTTAGGTCTGTCTCTTTGGTTTATAGCACCAAGCCCAGCGCATGACGGAGAGGCACTTAGGGTGGCTACAGTCACCTGATTAAGATTTGAAGACTTCCACTACACTCTTAGAAAAATAAGTGCTACATAAAACCATAATGGGTTCTTCAATTGTCCCCCTTGGTGAACCCTCTGAAAATAACTATTTTTGGTTCCAAGTAGTAACCCTTTCACTGATACAATGTTCTATGTGTAACCCTTTCACCACAAAAAGTTTCAACGTATAACCTTTTTTACCACCAAAGGGTTCTACCTGGAACCAAAAGGGTTTTCCTATAGGGAAAAATAGTGTACTTGAAACAATACTTGAAAATGCTTGCAATACTACAGTGGGGGGAAAAAGTATTTGATCCCCTGCTGATTTTGTACGTTTGCCCACTTACAAAGAAATGATCAGTCTATAATTTTAATAGTAGGTTTATTTGAACAGTGAGAGACAGAATAACAACAAAAAAATCCAGAAAAACGCATGTCAAAAATGTTATAAATTGATTTGCATTTTAATGAGGGAAATAAGTATTTGACCCCTCTGCAAAACATGACTTAGTACTTGGTGGCAAAACCCTTGTTGGCAATCACAGAGGTCAGACGTTTCTTGTAGTTGGCAACCAGGTTTGCACACATCTCAGGAGGGATTTTGTCCCACTCCTCTTTGCAGATCTTCTCCAAGTCATTAAGGTTTAGAGGCTGACGTTTGGCAACTCGAACCTTCAGCTCCCTCCACAGATTTTCTATGGGATTAAGATCTGGAGACTGGCTAGGCCACTCCAGGACCATAATGTGCTTCTTCTTGAGCCACTCCTTTGTTGCCTTGGCCGTGTGTTTTGGGTCAATGTCATGCTGGAATACCCATCAACGACCCATTTTCAATGCCCTGGCTGAGGGAAGGAGGTTCTCACCCAAGATTTGATGGTACATGGCCCTTTCCATCGTCCCTTTGATGCGGTGAAGTTGTCCTGTCCCCTTAGCAGAAAAACTCCCCCAAAGCATAATGTTTCCACCTCCATGTTTGACGGTGGAGATGATGTTCTTGGGGTCATAGGCAGCATTCCTCCTCCTCCAAACACGGTGAGTTGAGTTGATGTCAAAGAGCTCCATTTTGGTCTAATCTCACCACAACACTTTCACGAGTTGTCCTCTGAGTCATTCAGATGTTCATTGGCAGACTTCAGACGGGCCTGTATATGTATTCTTGAGCAGGGGGACCTTGCGGGCGCTGCAGGATTTCAGTCCTTCACGGCGTAGTGTGTTACCAATTGTTTTCTTGGTGACTATGGTCCCAGATGCCTTGAGATCATTGACAAGATCCTCCCGTGTAGTTCTGGGCTGATTCCTCACCGTTCTCATGATCATTGCAACTCCACGAGGTGAGATCTTGCATGGAGCCCCAGGCCGAGGGATATTGAAAGTTCTTTTGTGTTTCTTCCATTTGCGAATAATCGCACCAAATGTTGTCACCTTCTCACCAAGCTGCTTGGCGATGGTCTTGTAGCCCATTCCAGCCTTGTGTAGGTCTACAATCTTGTCCCTGACATCCTTGGAGAGCTCTTTGGTCTTGGCCATGGTGGAGAGTTTGGAATCTGATTGATTGATTGCTTCTGTGGACAGGTGTCTTTTTTACAGGTAACAAGCTGCGGTTAGGAGCACTCCCTTTAAGAGTGTGCTCCTAATCTCAGCTCTTTACCTGTATAAAAGACACCTGGGAGCCAGAAATCTTTCTGATTGAGAGGGGGTCAAATACGTATTTCCCTCATTAAAATGCAAATCAATTTATAACATTTTTGACATGCGTTTTTCTGGATATTTTTGTTGCTATTCTGTCTCTCACTGTTCAAATAAACCTACCATTTAAAATTGTAGACTGATCCTTTCTTTGTAAGTGGGCAAACGTACAAAATCAGCAGGGGATCAAATACTTTTTCCCCCACTGTAAGTCCTTTCTCATGGTGACCTAGTTTGGCCACACCTAGAGCTGTGTTAGGAGGATTAAGGGGCACAAAGCATTTCTCCCTCCTGCCCCTCTGGCTCTCCTCTCCCCTGGGACACTGGCGGGCAGACTGGCTACACCTCCGTGAGTCATGTGACGACACAGAGCATGTGAGAGGAGAGCGCTCAGCTGCTTTTTGTTCTCCCGGAGAGAGGAGACGAAGACAGAGTGTCTGGTCTCAGTGACAGTAATTACAGGTCCTGTCACCTGACTCCATTCTACCCCTCCATTAGAAACGACACAGGCTGTCATAGCGTACACCCAACACCCCCCCTCCTCACCCCTCCCCATCCCCCCAACCCTCCTCTCTTCCTATTGATTGAGAGTTCAGAAGCGATGTGTGGTAATGGAGTTGATGTGAGTTCAGTTTCCACTGAACAAAAGGTGCCGGTACAGTGTAATGCGGTCGGTCACAACTTGTTGAAGGGCCTGTCAAGGTTCAGGTTAGATGACTTATTGTGTCTCCCTGTCTAAGTGGCTTACAAACAGGTTGCTGTGTCCAGACTGTCTGTGTGTACTGTGGCCTGGTGTTCTTTTTCCTCCACACCAGGAGAGCAGGTAAAGTTCAGACTGCATGCTCGGTTGGAGTTCAGTGATAGACACAGCACAGTCCAAGCTCCACCATTTTTTGCGTAGTGGTGTGTGTTTCTTGATGTATGGAGCTGACTGTTCTTGTCTCTTGTCTACTCTACAGACCCTCATCTTCTTATTCTTCCTCCACTCCTTTCAATGCGCACACTCAAATAATAGCGTGACCAAGTGTTGGGTAGAGCACTTCTACAGAGTACAGATCAACTATATAATCCAACCAGGGGGAAATTCGTTTGGTCATGTGCTTAAAAATACAGTACATAAAAGATAAAAACAGAATAATACACAATAAAAATTAATTTGAAAGTGCAATAGCTTACATATTACTGGCTAGCCAGCCAGCCAGCTAGCGTTAGCTAGCTAGCTAACAGTTTACTTGAACTTGAAATGAAAACAACTTTCTGACAATTAGAAACATGTCATATCTGAAAATTTAGCTAGCTAGACTCTCTTACCGTATACATGGATGGACGCTTCTCCCTCTCTGTCACGGATGCCATGGTTACCCTTAGTTTGAAGATGTAATCCGGAGGCTTCAGTGTGTTCTCTTTTTGACTCCGTCTGCATATTTGCAATCAAAGGCCAGAATTTTCTCCATCTCCTTAGCTATCATACTCTAATTCCACTGATTTCAAAACTTGGTCCTCCAGAAAGTGGAGAGCAACACTTATGCAGTTCTACTACGTGACATCTTTCAAAAAAGCACGTTAGAAAGGATTACCTACACATACTGAAGCGTGCTACATGGCAGACCAATCCGAACTCATCTCTCGGCATGTCCAGCCCACTCATTTCCTCGGACAATCATGGCTAGCAGGAAGGTTGCTCACTTTTTCCATGGCTAAACCAACTAGGCTCGTAATTTAACAATTTATTCATATTTACAGATGGCATACAAGTTTGTTATTAAGGCACATGAAAGTTCACATGTTCCAGAAGGCATTTCTGCCCAAAAACGCATTTTGATTAAAATGTGAATTAATGACGCGCAACATAAGCCTAGTTTCCTGAAATGAGTCACATTTTTGGAGGATGAGTTTTGTGATTCTTGGTCTATACCAATTATCCTTCCTGTAGTCTTGATTAAGCACTGAATCACTTGCACTTTCTTAAAAGGCCAATCAGTTCAGTAGTGCAGTTAAGTGGAGTGGTCTCCATGTTTGTCAAGGAAATATCCTTTATGTTGGGCTCTTATCTACAGGAGAGGGGTTTCTTACCTTTCCTGGAAGGTAACAGACAAAAGCAGACTCTCATGGTGCGTATTAATCCAAGACCTGAATTGGTCCATGGGTTGTCACAATTGAAATGTACTGTGTCATTCTTCCAGATCTTGTCTTGTTGACTTGAGGCTATGTTCAAGGTAAAGTACTGAATGTGCAGGAACACATTGTTTGGGTAATGTTACTGATGCTATGCTCCTGACTTTGTGGAATGGCAGATGATGTGTGCCAAGAAGTGACAGATGCGTTTGTTATCACTCAATTGGGAAATATTATTTGCCATGAGATGATATGACATTTTAGAGATAGAGCTGTGGAAGAGGTAGAGAGAACCTGGTTTGTATTTGAGAGAGCCAAATTCTGCATGAAACAAAGGAAGAGAATGTATCTCATAGGAGTGTTTAACAGGAGACGTCTTTGAGCTGGAAGGCACAAGTATATTCTCCATCCGAGCTTGAAGAAATGATGCTGTTTTGCCATCTGTTATGTGAAATACACAGTTCGGATTTGAAAAACTTCACTTTTATTGCCCCCGATGCATGTAAAATAGCATTTGTTTCTGTGCTTACTCTTAATTTGCACATTTAATGGCCTGCCAAATGGGAGCTCCATGCTAATGAAGCCATGCCATTCTGTCTGTCTCTCCACCGCAGGAGTGTATTTCACAGCAGGGGTGATTTCCCTTTGTTTTATGTCATTATAAATTAATGCATTTTGCATTATGATACTAATTTCCCTGTTCACTGCCTCCTCTTTTACTTGCTTGTTTTGATAGTTAACTGTGTGTGAATGTGCGTGTGCACACCTGTGCGTGCATGCGTACATGCATGCTCTTTGTTTACAGGTATGACATGCAGATAACATAATAAGTTCTGGAGTATCAGGAGTATTTTCTGTTTCTGCAACTGATCTGCAGACTACACTCCTATGAGTAAGCCTGTCTCTTAGGGCAGTGGTTCTCAAACTATGGGTCTGGAAACACTTCTGAACTCTGGGTCACTGCAGGGGTCCAGGTGTGTCGCTGGATTACATTTTTTTGTGCATTGCAAAACATTTAATATAACATATATATATATATAACTTTTGACTTTTGTATATATATACATACATACAGTATAAGTCAAAAGTTTGGACACACCTACTCATTCAATGGTTTTTCTTTATTTGTACTATTTTCTACGTTGTAGAATAATAGTGAAGACATCAAAACTATGAAATAACACATGTAGTAACCAAAAAAGTGTTAAACAAATAAAATGTATTTTAGATTTTAGATTCTTCAAAGTAGCCACCCTTTGCTTTGATGACAGCTTTGCACACTCTTGGCATTCTCTCAACCAGCTTCAGAAGGTAGTCACCTGGAATGCATTTCAATTAACAGGTGTGCATTGTTAAAAGTTCATTTGTGGAATTTGTTTCCTTCTTAATGCGTTTGAGCCAATCAGTTGTGTTGTGACAAGGTAGTGGTGGTATACAGAATATAGCCCTATTTGGTAAAAGACCAAGTCCATATTATGGCAGGAACAGCTCAAATAGAGAGAAAGAGAAATGACAGTTCATCCTTACTTTAAGACATGAAGTTCAGTCAATCCGAAACATTTCCTGAATAGTTAAAGTTTCAAGTGCAGTCGCAAAAACCATCAAGCGCGATGATGAAACTGGCTATCATGAGGACCATCACAGGAAAGGAAGACCCAGAGTTACCTCTACTGCAGAGGATAAGTTCATTAGCGTTACCTGCCTCAGAAATTGCAGCCCAAATAAATGCTTCACAGAGTTCAAGTAACAGACACATCTCAACATCAACTATTCAGACGAGACTGAGTGAATCAGGCCTTCATGGTTGAATTGCTGCAAAGAACCCACTACTAAAGCACACCAATAAGAAGAAGAGACTTGCATGGGCCAAGAAACACAAGCAATGGACATTAGACCGGTGGAAATCTGTCCTTTGGTCTGAGGAGTCCAAATTTTAGATTTTTGGTTCCAAACACCTTGTCTTTGTAAGAAGCAGAGTAGGTGAACGGATGATCTCCACATGTGTGGGTCCCACCGTGAAGCATGGAGGAGGAGGTGTGATGGTGTGGGGGTGCTTTGCTGGTGACACTGTCAGTGATTTATTTAGAATTCAAGGCACACTTAACCAGCATGGCTACCACAACATTTTACAGTGATATGCCATCCCATCTGGTTTGTGCTTAGTGGGACTAGCATTTGTTTTTCAACAGGACAATAACCAAAAACACACCTCCAGGCTGTGTTAGGGCTATTTGACCAAGGAGAGTGATGGTGTGCTGCATCAGATGACCTGGCCTCCACAATCACCCAACCTCATTTGAGATGGTTTGGGATGAGTTGGACTGCAGAGTGAAAGAAAAGCAGCCAACAAGTGCTCAGCATATGTGGGAACTCCTTCAAGACTGTTGTAAATGCATTCCTCATGAAGCTGGTTGAGAGAATGCAAAGAGTGTGTCATGACGTTGCCCTCTTTGGGTACAGCGAGCACCATCCCCCTCTCTCTGCACCATCCCCCCCCTCTCTCTCCTACACCCAGGCTGCTGTTGGTCAGGTCATAAATTCCTGAAGGAGATTCTTCCTCATGGCCAGACAGTGTAGAGAGAGTGTGAGTTTTCATAGAGAGAACAAAGGAACTTCTTCCACCTCACAGAACTTGAGAACTGAACAATATTCATGTTCTGGAGAATGCATGTACGGTCGGTGAAGTAGCCAGCTACAAACTGGTCCGTTTGGTACAATTTTGTGAAACTCATGACAGACAATACAGCCGCATTACCATAACCCTGTTTATACAAGAGTCTCAGTTGTGAGGCTTGCATCTAATTGTTGTATAAAATGAATGAGTAAAGATGAAACTATTTGTGAAATTATGTAATGTGATTTTAAACTGTTTAATGAAGGAAACTCCAATTCCCTTTGGAGTTTAACTAAGTCATAGGCCCGCCCCATGAGCACAGACATTGATCTGGTGTCATGGGACAGCCCCTTTCTGCTCTTCCAAATATAACCCCCACCTTGGGAATTTATCTTCAGACCATGCTTCTCTCAATTACAAGAGGGCTAAGGTTTGAGTAGAGACCAAGCTTACCTCAATTACGAGAGGGCTAAGGTTTGAGCCCATTGCTGAATTCTTAACCATACCACGTGGTTAAACTCTGAGACTATCGAACCGACAGAATAAGAACAAATCTTTGATACTAATTACTAGTCTGCAGCTAGGAATTCGGTACCATTGAACGCAAAGACCAACAACCGCCGAAACAGCTATTCTATAACAACATTGCTGAATGTTACTCTACAAAAAAAAATGAAATGTATGCATTCACTACTGTAAGTCGCTCTGGATAAGAGCATCTGCTAAATGACTAAAATGTCAAATGTACTCTGAACTATCCATTCTAACCACGGCAGAGAGAGAGAGAGGGCGGACAAACTCTCCAACAGAAACAAACTTTCCAACAGAGATCACGACGACACACTGAGTGTAAATATATATATTGATTGCAATTATTCCCGAATGAGTGAGCGTTCATGTGCAAAGGATTAGCATTTCAATTGTTATAATTATCAACATTGTAGTCTTTTATCTTTCGCGCCCTCCTCAGTCCCTTTGTCTAACAAGCCGCCATGCCGGTTTAGCCCACTAGGGCACATTCCCCTATCATTTCCTTGTAACTATATCTACTGTTTGATTGTGCATTTCTATGACTATTTCATTAGTAAATAAATGATTTAAGACAATTGATGTATGGATGACTGACTCATAGCGAAGACTGGGTTCGTGCAGATTTACAACAACAATTTACAACGTTTGGAATGAGACTAACGTGAGGTAAATAATAAATAATTAATTAGAAGACTAATTGATCAGATATTAAAATATCTGAAAGTTATATTAGAAAAATTATAACTTTGTAATCTGAATATTTTCCTTGGTGCCCCGACTTCCTAGTTACAGTTTTTTCCAATCGCTAACACACTAAAATGACTTGCACAGCACAATTATTTAAACTGACACACAGAGAGCAAAACCTCTTCTCAAGTCTCCAAAAGTCTAAACACATTTTCTGCTTTACACACATTTTGCAATTCAAAATGGCACTTTTTAAATGCACTGCACATGGTTCTCTGCATAAGACACAACAATCTTACATAAAGTCACGTTTGCCATTTCAAAACACTGCCATTCAAACTGCCACCTGGCCAAACACCTCAATGGTTAATTGTTACCACTTCAATCAGGAAGTAAGCACTATGAAAAGACCACAGGTGAGCACCTTTTGTTTTACAACAACAATGGAAGCCATTGCAGAGAGAGGAAGAGGGGAGGAAGAGGGAGGGTGAGAATGAGAGGGGGAGGAAGAGTGAGAGGTAGGGGTAGAGCTGGTAGAGGAGTTCATGGCCAAAGAAGACAATAACTTTCAAATTAAATCAGAGCAACCTTAGTTGATCATGTCATCAACCATGGGCTGACAATGCGAGAGGCTGGACAGAGAGTGCAGCTCAACTTGAGCCGTTTTACTGTCGCCTGTGTCATCCGGACATTTAGACTGGAGTACAGGTATGTAACCAACATTTATTTCACACTATGTAGTACACCCCATGTCATAGTGTATCAGTTGGGTGACACCTGTTTACTTCATGAATGGCTGATGTCATACACTAGCTGCACAAATTTCCTGTAGAATTTACTCTACTGTGGGGGAAATATCTTTAGGCTGCATTGTCCAAGCCCTATATTCTTGTTTTTTTGTTTTTCTAAAGGCCTGAGAGACGCAACCATGGTGGAGGAAGGGGCCAAATGTTCACCGGGGTACAGGAAGCTGCCATTGTAAACTTGGTTTTGGAAAATAATGAAATCAGATTACGAGAAATTCAAAGCCACATCATCCAAGACAACACCATATTCAACAATATTCAACGAGTCAGTCTGTCCACATTGGCTCGCATTCTCAAGCGAAACCAAATCAGAATGAAACAACTTTATAATGTGCCGTTTGAGAGAAACTCTCAAAGAAACAAAAAGGTCAGACGAGCATATGTGGATGTAAGTACAATATTGACTGCAGTACACTACACGCAACATTGTTTCCCAGTGTACTGGATAACACCATATTGACTGCTTTTGTTCTTTGTTTTCAGGGAGTACTGGAAATGGATGCTCATGCAATCCCACATGAGTTCATCTTTATAGATGAGGCTGGGTTCAACCTAGCAAAGACCAGAAGAAGGGGGAGAAACGTCATTGGCCACAGACCCATTATAGATGTTCCTGGCCAACGTGGTGGGAACATCACAATGTGCGGTGCCATCTCCAATACGCATGGTGTCCTCCACCGTCATGCCAACCTTGGACCATACAACACAGCCCATATTCTCACATTTCTGGAGAGACTCCATAACATTCTCATACCACCAGAGCGTATGAATGAACCATCAAAGAACCCGGTACTTTGTAGTATGGGACAACGTGAGCTTTCATCGTGCAGCCCCAGTCCAAAACTGGTTTGCTGACCACCCACCATTTCTCGTGCAGTACCTCCCACCATACTCACCATTTCTGAACCCCATAGAAGAGTTATTTTCGGCATGGCGGTGGAAGGTATACGACCGGCAGCCCTTTGTGCGCATGCCTCTTGTGCAGGCTATGGAAGAGGCATGTGATGAGATTGATGTGGGTGCGATTCAGGGATGGATAAGGCACTCAAGGCGCTTCTTCCCTCGATGTCTGGCAAGGGAAGATATTGCCTGTGATGTGGACGAGGCGTTGTGGCCAGACCCAGCTGTGCGGCAAGATGCTGCCTAATTATTTTTCTTGCCTCTTTTTTATATATATATATATATATATATATTTTTTTTCTCTGCACATTTCTTCTGCAATTTTCATTTTCAGTTTACTGTTTTTTTTGTGAGCATATTTTTGTTCAGTTCAATGTAAATATATCTACTGTGCATATGTTGCACTGACTTCTTTGGTAAAAAATAAAATGTTTCAACAGCATGTGTGTGTATCTGCACATATTTCTGTGCATTTGAAGAATTTTCTACAATTTGAACTATTTTAGTATTATGGCAAAGCATACTAAAGATTAGAGTGCTTTTCATTATGCCCAACAGTGTGTAGTTGGTTAGACAAAAATCTGGTAATATGAATGAAGTGTGTGCCATTTCATGCAAACGTTTGATTTGATAATGCTAGATGTAGTTTTGGTTGCAGTGCTTCATTTTGCAGGATATGAGGTATTGTACAGTTTGGGTGTGTGGTTTTGTGAATTGTGTTAAGTATTTTGATAAAACCAGCCTAGTTTGCAAAACTGTAATTACATCTACCTGATTAACTACTTAACTAATCACGTAATAATAATTACAGAGAATTGATTTGATAAACTAAAAATAAGTCTTCAGTTTAATGATGTCAAAGACATGACAAGTGTGTAAAGCTGTCATCAAGGGGTGGCTACTTTGAAGAATCTAAAATGTGAAATTATATTTGCATTTATTTAACACTTTTTTGGTTACGACATGATTCCATATGTCTTATTTAATAGGTTGTATTCACAACTTCTCTACAATGTAGAAAATGGTAAAAAGAAAGAAAAACCCTTGAATGAGTATGTATGACTTGTACTGTGTATTTTGGGGGGGTAGGGTGGTGTGGGGTGATGGAAAGACGCTTTCAGTGTAAACTTAATGACTTAAATGATGTTATAATGGTTGAGTAAAATAACACGCCATTAGTCATGTCAAAATATGTAGAATTGCAGTGAATTAGCTTAAAAACTTGAAAAGTTTGCTTTAGAACTGCAACATATTTCAGCTCAATGGCAAAATATACTGCTCAAAAAAATAAAGGGAACACTTAAACAACACATCCTAGATCTGAATTAAAGAAATAATCTTATTAAATACTTTTTTCTTTACATAGTTGAATGTGCTGACAACAAAATCACACAAAAATAATCAATGGAAATCCAATTTATCAACCCATGGAGGTCTGGATTTGGAGTCACACTCTAAATTAAAGTGGAAAACCACACTACAGGCTGATCCAACTTTGATGTAATGTCCTTAAAACAAGTCAAAATGAGGCTCAGTAGTGTGTGTGGCCTCCACGTGCTTGTATGACCTCCATACAACGTCTGGGCATGCTCCTGATGAGGTGGCGGATGGTCTCCTGAGGGATCTCCTCCCAGACCTGGACTAAAGCATCCGCCAACTCATGGACAGTCTGTAGTGCAACGTGGCGTTGGTGGATGGAGCGAGACATGATGTCCCAGATGTGCTCAATTGGATTCAGGTCTGGGGAACGGGCGGTCCATAGCATCAATGCCTTCCTCTTGCAGGAACTGCTGACACACTCCAGCCACATGAGGTCTAGCATTGTCTTGCATTAGGAGGAACCCAGGGCCAACCGCACCAGCATATGGTCTCACAAGGGGTCTGAGGATCTCATCTCGGTACCTAATGGCAGTCAGGCTACCTCTGGCGAGCACATGGAGGGCTGTGCAGCCCCCCAAAGAAATGCCACCCCACACCATGACTGACCCACCGCCAAACCGGTCATGCTGGAGGATGTTGCAGGCAGAACGTTCTCCACGGCGTCTCCAGACTCTGTCACGTCTGTCACGTGCTCAGTGTGAACCTGCTTTCATCTGTGAAGAGCACAGGGTGCCAGTGGCGAATTTGCCAATCTTGGTGTTCTCTGGCAAATGCCAAACGTCCTGCACGGTGTTGGGCTGTAAGCGCAACCCCCACCTGTGGACGTCGGGCCCTCATACCACCCTCATGGAGTCTGTTTCTGACCGTTTGAGCAGACACATGCACATTTGTGGCCTGCTGGAGGTCATTTTGCAGGGCTCTGGCAGTGCTTCTCTTGCTCCTCCTTGCACAAAGGCGGAGGTAGCGGTCCTGCTGCTGGGTTGTTGCCCTCCTACGGCCTCCTCCACGTCTCCTGAAGTACTGGCCTGTCTCCTGGTAGCGCCTCCATGCTCTGGACACTATGCTGACAGACACAGCAAACCTTCTTGCCACAGCTCGCATTGATGTGCCATCCTGGATGAGCTGCACTACCTGAGCCACTTGTGTGGGTTGTAGACTCCGTCTCATGCTACCACTAGAGTGAAAGCACCGCCAGCATTCAAAAGTGACCAAAACATCAGCCAGGAAGCATAGGAACTGAGAAGTGGTCTGTGGTCCCCACCTGCAGAACCACTCCTTTATTGGGGGTGTCTTGCTAATTGCCTATAATTTCCACCTGTTGTCTATTCCATTTGCACAACAGCATGTGAAATCTATTGTCAATCAGTGTTGCTTCCTAAGTGGACAGTTTGATTTCACAGAAGTGTGATTGACTTTGAGTTACATTGTGTTGTTTAAGTGTTCCCTTTATTTTTTTGAGCAGTGTATTTAGAATTGCAGGAAATTAGATTTAAAACTGCAACATTTTCTCTCTGCTGTTAAGATGATATTTTCTTACTTATTCTTTGGTCTGTGTTTGTTTTTTCACCACTCAACCCTTATGTTGGGCCGCGCCTCAAAAGACACCCCAATTGCTGGGTCACGGAGTAAAACAGTTTGGCAACTCCCTGTCTTAGGGAGTACTCTGTGTTCAAGGTAAATGTTATTAAATGCGACTGTGGAGATTCTAAAAAGGCAACTGTAGACAGGACAAGGCCACTGTTAGCAAGGCAAAGGCAAGGAGAGAGCAGACAGTAAGACAGGGATGGATGGATGGAAGCATGAATGGAGGGAAAAAGAAAGGGGAAAGATGCTCATCTGGAAATCAAGCCAATTATTTCTATGCCCAAGGGCCTACAAAAGGCTCATGGTCCAGAAGGCTCGGTAGGCCACAACGTCACTCAATATTTCAGAAGTGGGTCTAGGGGAACAGTGTGGGTGTGGACCCTATGGTTCATATAGGCCATACGACCTACTCTCCCTGCACAATGTACACTACCGTTCAAAGGTTTGGGGTCACTTAGAAATGTCCTTGTTTTTGAATGAAAAGTACATTTTTCGTCCATTAAAATACCATCAAATTGATCAGAAATACAATGTAGACATTGTTAATGTTGTAAATGACTATTTTAGCTGGAAAAGGCAGATTTTTTTATGGAACATCTACGTAGGCGTACAGAGGCCCATTATCCCTGTAGCTCAGTTGGTAGAGCATGGTGTTTGCAATGCCAGGGTTGTGGGTTCGATTCCCACGGGGGGCCAGCACAGAAAAAAAAAATGTATGAAATGTATGCATTCACTACTGTAAGTTGCTCTGGATAAGAGCGTCTGCTAAATGACTAAAATGTAAAATGTAAATCAGCAACCACTACTCCTGTGTTCAAATGGCATGTTATGTTAGCTAATCCAGGTTTATCATTTAAAAATAGTAATTCATCATAAGAAAACCCTTTTGCAATTATGTTAGCAGAGCTGAAAACTGTTGTTCTGATTAAAGAAGCAGTAAAACTGGCCTTCTTTAGACAAGTTGAGTATCTGGAGCATCAGCATTTGTGGGTTCGATTACAGGCTCAAAATGTCCAGAAACAAAGCCCTTTCTTCTGAAACTTGTCAGTCTATTCTCGTTCTGAGAAATATTACATGCGAGAAATTGCCAAGAAATTGAATATCTCGTACAACTATGTGTACTACTCCCTTCACAGAACAGCGCAAACTGTCTCTAACCAGAATAGAAAGAGGAGTGGGAGGCCCCGGTGCACAACTGAGCAAGAGGACAAGTACATCAGAGTGTCTAGTTTGAGAAACAGACGCCTCACAAGTCCTCAACTGGCAACTTCATTAAATAGTACCCGCAAAATACCAGTCTCAGTGAAGAGGCGACTCCGGGATGCTGGCCTTCTTGGTAATGTTGCCAAGAAAAAGCCATATCTCAGACTGGCCAATAAAAAGAAAAGATTAAGATGTGCAAAAGAACACAGACACTGGACAGAGGAACTCTGCCTAGAAGGCCAGCATCCCGGAGTCGCCTCTTCACTGTGGACGTTGAGACTGGTGTTTTGCGGGTACTATTTTTAAAATGATAAACTTGGATTAGCTAACACAACGTGCCATTGGAACACAGGTGTGATGGTTGCTGATTCTGTACGCTATGTAGATATTCCATAAAAAATCTACAGTTTCCAGCAAAAATAGTCATTTACAACATTAACAATGTCTCCACTGTATTTCTGATCAATTTGATGTTATTTTAATGGACAAAAAAAATGTACTTTTCTTTCAAAAACAAGGACATTTCTAAGTGACCCGAAACTTTTGAACGGTAGTGTATGTCTGCATGGTAACAATGAACCTCACTCTTTCCTCCTCATTATATCTCCATCACTCTCCCAGCCACTAGCTACCCACTCTTCAGCCCTAGGCCCAGGCACTTCTACACTGTGTCCACTTTCCTAGTCCCAGCACCCCAGCCCAGAGGCAGGGACAGCCTGCTGCATAATAATGTCCTGCCATGTCCTTATTTCAAATTCTTTCTGTTTTTTTAGGCAACATAAGACTGTTTTCACCTACTTAGATTTATTCCCACCCCTGCTTGTTTTACTAACGCCTCCCTTCCCCTCTCTCACTCTCCCTCTCTCTCTCTTACTCTCTCTCCCTCTCTTGCTCTCTCTCTTACTTAGGAAGAATAGTATGGGTTAGGCTGTTTCGTTTGCCCATGTCAGTGCCCTTCATTCATTTACTGTACATAAATGCATAAATATATAAGCAATCTCAGCGCTTATCCATTGGGGAATTCAACTCTAAGCCTTGATGTCAGGTTCCAAGGACAGGAAGGCAAGAGACTCAAGATCCTGTTGGGATGAAGGACACACACACCTACTGTACAAGCATGCTTTACTGTAGACTTTAAGGCCTCTCTGGCTTATGGCAAATTGGAACTGGTTTGTATTCATGGCACTTGATCATAAGGCTAAGGTCCAATTATAATTGTGATTTAGCAGGAAACTCTGAAATGACAGATGGAGTGACTGAACTCCCCTTTCTGTGTAAACGTTAAAATACACTGAGTGTACAAAACATGCTCTTTCCATGACAGACTGACCAAGTGAATCCAGGTGAAAGCTATGATCCCTTATTGATGCCATCTGTTAAATCCACTTCAATCAGTGTAGATGAAGGGGAGTAGACAGGTTAAATAAGGATTTTTATGCCTTGAGACAATTGACATTATTTTTGTATGTGTGCCATTCAGAGGGCAAGACAAAAGATTTAAGTGCCTTTAAACGAGCTTTGGTAGTATATGCCAGGTGCACCTGTTTGAGTGTGTCAAGAACTGCAATGCTGCTGGGTTTTTCCATGCTCAACAGTTTCCCGTGTGTATCAAGAATGGTCAAACATCCAAAGGACATCCAGACAACTTGACACAACTGTGGGAAGCATTGGAGTCAACATTGGCCAGCATCTCTACGGAATGCTTTTGACACCTTGTAGTCCATGCCCCGACGAATTGAGGCTGTTCTGAGGGCAAAAGGGGGTGCAACTCAATATTACTCAATACGGACAGATCACTAATGGCAGGTAAAATGGTTTCTGGGTGTCTACTTCCCTAGCTCCTGTCCCTATACTCCACCTTCCACAGTGTGGTTGTGTGCTTGTAGCCTCGTCGACAACCAGACTTCCTTAAAATGGGGAAGTTCATGAAAGAAAAATACAAAATAAGGGTGGAGACCCGGTGTAAATCAGCGACGCCTCGCAACATGTCAAACCAATCAAATGCCTTGCTTGGGTTGAGCTCCAAACTTTTGACAGGTAGTCTTTATCTAGATAAGTGACATAGGTGCACCAGTGGGTGAGGATGTCCGGGAAACACTACCTGTCAAAAGTTTGAGCACACCTCATTCAAGGGTTTTTCTTTATTTTTTTTTACTATTTTCTACATTGTAGAATAATAGTGAAGACATCAAAACTATGGAATAACACATTTGAAATCATGTAGTAACCAAAAAAGTGTTTAACAAATCAAAATATATTCTTCAAAGTAGCCACCCTTTGCCTTGATGACAGCTTTGCACACTCTTGGCATTCTCTCAACCAGCTTCATGAGGTAGTCACCTGAAATGCATTTCAATTAACAGGTGTGTTTTGTTAAAAGTTAATTTGTGGGATTCCTTGCCTTTTTAATGCGTTTGAGACAATCAGTTGTCTTGTGACAAGGTATGGTGGTATACAGAAGATAGCCCAATTTGGTAAAAGACCAAGTCCATATTATGGCAAGAACAGCTCAAATAAGCAAAAAGAAACGACAGTCCATCATTACTTTAAGACATGAAGTTCAGTCAATCCGGAAAATTTAAAGGAAGACCCAGAGTTACCTCTACTGCAGAGTTCAAACCACTTTAAACGTGAGCTGCAGCTCTACGTCTCTCTGGTCTGATATGTTAATTATTAACCCATAATTTTATACAGTTTGTTAGAAAGCGGCGGTTCCGTCAGGCTGACATGCTCTCTGACCTCACTCAAGGGGGCGGTGACTACTTACTGTGCACAATTATAGAAACAATTGGACACAGGATGGACACTTCACACATGTAGTTGGTATACTTTCCAAGTTACAGTATTTCCTTTATAACATTTTTAATGACATCACAAAATAACAAATACAATGTCATTAGTGTTCTTTAGATCACCTCTGAACATTCTCCACGTTCTATGTTAGAAATATTGTTCCATTAGTTTGCTTTAGAATGTGTCAGAGTTTAGGCAGGAAAGTCTGTGAAACAAAGGCACATTCTTGTGGTGAACATTGGTGAGGGAGTGTCATGCTCTGACCTAGGAGAGCTGTGTTTTCTCTGTTTAGTTAGGTCAGGGTGTGATAGGTGGGTGGGCATTCTATGTTTATGTTTTCTATGTTTTGGCCAGGTATGGTTTCCAATCAGAGGCAGCTGTCTATCATTGTCTCTGATTGGAAGCCATACTTAGGCAGCCTGTTTTTCCTGTGTTGGTGTGGGTAGTTGTTTTTCGTTTTGTTAGTATACCTGACGGAACTGTTGGCTGTCGTTTTGTTGTTTTTGTTTAAGGGTTTTCATTAAAGTAAAGCATGAGCACGCTGCACCTTGGTCCCCTTTTATACGACCGGCGTTACAGAACTACCCACCATGATTGGATCAAGCTAAGTGCCCAGGCAGAAATGGACACCTGGTCACATAAGGAGTGGACGGAAAGGAGAGAATGGACTTGGGGCCAGGTAATAGAGAGATATCGGAGCCTACCGGGGAAGAACGAGAGGCAGCCCCCAAAACATTTTTTTGGGGGGCACACGGGTAGTTTGGCTGGCCCAGGGGTGAGACCTGAGCAAACTCCCCGTGCTTATTGTGGTGAGCATGTGCCTGCCTCTCGCACTCTCTCTCCAGTGCGCCTCCATAGCCCAGTACGTCCTGTGCCTGCTCCTCGCGCTCTCCCTCCAGTGCGCCTCCATAGCCCAGTACAGCTGGTGCCTGCTTTGAGCACTCGGCCCTCAGTGCATCTCCCCAGTCCGGTGAGACCTGTTCCAGCTCCACGAATAAAGCCTCCAGTGATAATCCATGGTCCGAAGCCTGTAGAGATGATCCATGGCACGAAGCCTCTAGTGATGATCCATGGCCCGGAGCCTGTAGGGATGTTCCATGGCACGAAGCCTCCAGAGGTAATCCATGGCCCGGAGCCTGTAGAGATAATCCTTGGCAAAAAGCCTGTAGGGATTATAAATGGTCTGGAGCCTGTAGGAATAAACCATGGCACGAAGCCTGTAGGAATAATCCATGGCCCGGCATCTGTAGAGATAAACCAGGGTACGAAGCCTCCAGTGATGATCCATGGCGCGGAACCTGTAGAGATGATCCATGGCATGGAGCCAGCAGCAACGGTCACTAGTCCGGAACCTATAATGACGCTTCCCAGTCCGGAGCCTCCAGCGACGCTCCTCAGTCCGGAGCCTCCAGCGACGCTCCTCAGTCTGGATCCTCCAGCGACGCTCCTCAGTCCGGAGCCTCCAGCGACGCTCCTCAGTCCGGAGCCTCCAGCGACGCTCCTCAGTCCGGAGCCTCCAGCGACGCTCCCCAGTCCGGAGCCTCCAGCGACGCTCCCCAGTCCGGAGCCTCCAGCGACGCTCCCCAGTCCGGAGCCTCCAGCGACGCTCCCCAGTCCGGAGCCTCCAGCGACGCTCCCCAGTCCGGAGCCTCCAGCGACGCTCCCAAGTCCGGAGCCTCCAGCGACGCTCCCCAGTCCGGAGCCTTCAGCGTCGGTCTGCAGCCCCGAGTCTTCAGAGACGGTCTGCAGCCCCCAGTCTTCAGAGATGGTCTGCAGCCCAGAGTCTTCAACGATGGTCTGCAGCCCAGAGTCTTCAACAGCGGTCTGCAGCCCAGAGTCTTCAGCGGCGATTGGCGTTTCAGAGCCTCTGGCGATGACCCACAGTCTGGTTCCTCCGTACACACAGAAGCGGGGGGATGCTACGCCCGGAACCAGAGCCGCCGCCAAATATGGATGCCCACCCGGACCCTGCCCAATAGGTTTAGGTTTGCGGCTGGGAGTCCGCACCTTTGGTGGGGGTACTGTCACACTCTGACCTAGGAGAGCTGTGTTTTCTCTGTTTAGTTAGGTCAGGGTGTGATAGGTGGGTGGGCATTCTATGTTTTTGTTTTCTATGTTTTGGCCAGGTATGGTTTCCAATCAGAGGCAGCTGTCTATCGTTGTCTCTGATTGGAAGCCATACTTAGGCAGCCTGTTTTTCCTGTGTTGGTGTGGGTAGTTGTTTTCCGTTTTGTTAGTATACCTGACGGAACTGTTGGCTGTCGTTTTGTTGTTTTTGTTTAAGTGTTTTCATTAAAGTAAAGCATGAGCACTCTACACGCTGCGCCTTGGTCCCCTTTTATACGACCGGCGTTACAGGGAGACCTGAATATTCGCTCCTTGATTTACAACAGGGCGTACATTGTTAACCCACACACCAGTCCCCCAGTCCCCCCCCCCCCCCGTGGGTTAGAGGGGGTCTGGTTGAAGTTATTCATTGCAAACCTGATCTGACCTATTTGGATCATCACAGGACAGTCATGACAACTGTCATCAAGGCAAAGGGTGGCTACTTTGAAGAATCTAAAATCTAAAATATATTTTGATTTGTTTAACACTTTTTTGGAACCTAAATTATTCCATATGTGTTATTTCATAGTTTTGATGTCTTCACTATTATTCTACAACATAGAAAATAGAAAAAATAAAGAAAAACCCTTGAATGAGTAGGTGTGTCCAAACTCTTGATTGGTACTGTATATCAATTTTGTGTATACAGCACACTTCTAGCAAAGCAGAATTCAGTTTTTCCTCCAGTTTTTCTTACATTTTCTGCAATGTTGCAAACTAGCATACGGAACAACTCTCTGCATAATGTGTCCTACCCAGTCTAAATTTGTGACGAACATAACACGTAGCACCAACGGGCATATGAGGGCCCTACCCCATCTCTAGATACTGAGTACCATGCCATGTAGTATTGATTCGAGGAGTCAAGGAGTGGGCTATGTAGTGTCTTAGTGGTGTAGTGCTGGTGCAGATTCGACATGCATGGAGAATCCAACAGCACAGTAGCATTGACACACAGGAACAGTTCAATACCAAGCCACATGAGTCACATCTAACATCAGTCTGACAATACACTGAGCGATATACAGTACATTCATGTACAGTATGTCCCACTCTCATCACCGCTTTTTCTTAGAAATGAGCAGAGTCCAGCCCAAACATGGAGTCCAGCCCAAACATAGCCGGGCTGAAGATGGTGGTAAGAGTAGGAGGAGATGTTTGGCCGGCTGGCCCAGGGTTTCAGGTGAGGTTCTCAGGTCATGAATCAGGGCTGTCAGCGTTCTCACGGCCCCTCAACACCGCTCTCGGAAAAAAATCGATGAGTGATTAAATATACGGCTTGCGTCTTTTGAAAGGCCGAAAGGTTTACAGGCAAGGAGATTTCTCCAAAATACAAAAAAAGTATTGGACTGAGAGCAGAGAATCACAAAACAGACAGACAGACAGGCAGGCAGGCAGGCAGGCAGGCAGGCAGGCAGGCAGGCAAGCAGACAGGCAGACAGACAGACAGAGACAGACAAAGACAGACAGACAGACAGACAGACAGACAGATGCACAGACAGACAGACAGACAGACAGACAGACAGACAGACAGACAGACAGACAGACAGACAGACAGACAGACAGACAGACACATGCACAGACAGACAGACAGACAGGCAGGCAGGCAGGCAAGCAGACAGACAGGCAGACAGACAGAGACAGACAAAGACAGACAGACAGACAGACAGACAGACAGACAGAGACAGGCAGACAGAGCCAGACAGACAAACAGATAGACAGAGACAGACCGAGACAAAGACATAGACAGACAGACAGACAGACAGACAGACAGACAGACAGACAGACAGACAGCGACAGCGACAAACAGAGACAGACAGAGACAAACAGAGACAGACAGAGACAGACAGAGACAGACAGAGATAGACAGTGACAGACAGACAGACAGACAGACAGACAGAGCCAGACAGACAGACAAACAGAGACAGATAGATAGACAGACAGAGACAAACAGACAGACAGACAGGCAGACAGACAGACAGAGACAGATATATAGACAGATAGACAGGCAGACAGACAGACAGAGACAGACAGAGACAAACAGACAGACAGACAGACAGACAGACAGACAGACAGACAGACAGACAGACAGACAGACAGACAGACAGACAGAGACAGGCATGCAGACAGACAGACAGACAGAGACAGCGACAGATGGAGACAAAAACACAGACAAAGACAGACAGAGACAGACAGAGACAGAGAGATACACAGACAGACAGACAGACAGACAGACAGACAGACAGACAGACAGACAGACAGACAGACAGACAGACAGACAGTGACAAAGACAGACAAAGACAGACAAAGACAGACAGAGACAAACAGATAGACAGACAGAGACAGACAGACGGACAGACCGAGACAGAGGTAAACAGATAGATAGACAGAGGTAGGCAGACAGAAAGACAGACAGACAGACAGACAGACAGACAGACAGACAGACAGACAGACAGACAGAAAATTCACCGTTTGTTATGGAAATGAAAACATTGCCAAGGCACCGTGTCCAGAGATAAAAATGCATTTTAAGTGTGCTTTGAGGTCGCTTACTCCCTGGCACTGTGCTGACAGGCTGGAGGAAGCGAGTGGACGGTGAGTGAAAGCTTCAAAGCAGTTATACACTGGGAAAGTAAAGACAAATACAGACTTGCAGGAAAGGCAAAGACCGCAGGAACGTAATGGAGAATGTAATATTAAAGATTGAGTTGACGTTGTTGACAGTAGAACAGGTATTACACCTCTGGCTACCGTTAGACGGCACTTTCATGTCTCTGAAGACTTCCTGTGGGAAATGCTTACATATTTGCTGTCTGGAAGGTTGGGGAGTTTATTGATATTCGTTCCATGTCGCGGTGGAGCAGGGAGGCGTGTGCCACTTCCATTTAAGCCTGTGCCTATGTCCCCCGGGCCCTCACTCACCCGCACACACTGCCAGGCTGTACTTTTTCCATTTAGCCAAGGAAACTTCCTCCAGCGGATTATGGAAGGGAAGAAAGTGGTCACAAACGTGCTGATGAGCTAAAACAAATCTGCACACAGAAAAAGGCAAACTTTCCTATTTTGTCCATTTAAACTGACTCTTAGGTTAAATACCACTGCAGCGTCCCACTTCTCTCCTCTTTCCTTCCTCTGTCTCTCCTCTCTTTCTCTCCCCCACACACAGCTGCTGTCCATTTGTCCATAACTTTATTAGCTGTAGGCAGTGATTTTTTTCCTTCATTCTGATGCCATCCACCACTTCCAGACACTAGGAGACTGAGAGACATAGATGTGGTGGGCCCGGTGGATTTATTTTTGGATTTCACATGGCTGCTGCTGCTGTGGATGGTTTACCTTTTCTCCCTGTCAGTCAGCGTTTGTGTGTAGGCAGTAGTACACACACACACACACACACACACACACACAACGTTTGTGGGAGATTGCCTTGTCTTCAGTGGCGAAGCCCGCAGGCTGTGGCAGATCCCTTGGTATTCTACGATGGCGTTCACCCCTGATTATTCTCAAAACCCCTCTCTCTCTCTCTCTCCCTCCCTATTTCACATCCCTTGTCTGTCTTCTTTTCATCTCCCTGTCTTTCCTTCCTCTCCCTCCTGTCCTCTTCTGTAATTTCTCAGTGGTGTCAGGCTCTCCAGCCATGGTCTTCCCCTGCCTCAGAGTCTGGACATATGTGATCCCTCAGTCTGGTCTGTCATTTATCTGTTGTTTCTCTGACTCATCTTCTCAAAGCACAACAACAACAACAACAACAACAACAACAACACTGCCAGACCGCCACTGTTGCATGAATTCAGTGTGCCTCTGAGCAGTGCACTGAAATCTCTTTTGGCTTCCTTTTTCTCTCCCTCTGATAAACGGAACGCTTCTGCAGTATGGAACGTGATGTATCGATCAAGGTGTTTGTTCCAGCGCTGGGAGAGGATTTGATATATTTCGGGGTTAAAGATTCGTCCAGACTCAAACACACACCCTGGTACAATAGCATCTCGAAGGAAGAACACCTTGTTCTGTCACTACTCATGTGATGTTTGTGATCCTGTGCACTTTTCAGTTGGTAGAGTTTGGCACTTGCAATGCCAGGTAACGTGGGTTTGATTCCCGCTGGAGCCACTCATACGAAAAATGAACGCAGACATGTCTGTAAGTCGCTTCGGATAAAAGTGTCTGCTAAATGGCATATATTACGAATATATATTTCTTAACACCTCTCTTCACTCTCATCTTCATTCCACAAGACACTAATCAAACACCTGTCCTTTCTCCCTGTGACTATAATAAAAATAGACGATATATGTCAAAGAAAAGGTCTGTGCCATCTTGCCTTCAACAAGTGCTGGAGTTAACTCTCGCCGTATGCCACTCTTTCTCTTTCACGCCGGTATTCTCTCACTTATTCTCCCTTCTCCTCTCCTCTCCTCTCCTCTCCTCTCCTCTCCTCTCCTCTCCTCTCCTGTCCTCTCCCTGCCGTGTCCTTCCCTCCCAGCCAGCCCAGCTCAGAGTGATCATTAACAGTAGGAAGAGAATAGTATGACCGTTGCAGAGTTGAGCCCATTAAATATTCAATGCCTCCTTCATGCTAAAACTCCCTCTAATCGAAAACGAGGAAACCAATCCCACCTCAGACCGTTTCTGGGGCACAGAGATGAAACACGCTACTTTATTCAATTTTTATTCTATGGTTGAGGAGGAAAGGAGGGATAGTTGATATCTCATATGTCTTGCAGCATCTGAATGTTTCCCAGCAGTGGCTGGGTGCATGTACTGAACGCCAGGAGTGAATAAGCAGGCAGTGGACAGTTGAGTCATATATGTAACAGGGAGTTTACAAATTGCAATACACCACTCGCCAAAACATTTTGGGATTTCATGGTCCCCTTTCCTTCCTATAAATCTCCATGTCAACCGAGAGGATTTCAGAGAGTAATCTGCTTACATAGTGTACACCCAAACCAGCCTGAGGCAAGCTGAACATCACAGAGAACATTCACCATATCATTTTTGTCCTCTGTGGCCTCTGTGTTTCTGAGCTTGGCGTCTGTTTACATTTGTCTTTGTTGTGAGGAGGTCCATTCACACACTATTGTGTGTATGTGTCAATGCAGTTCTTTGTGTGTGTGTGTGTGTGTGTGTGTGTGTGTGCACGCACGTGCATTTGACAGATAAATGAAACCTCCTCTAAATCAAATAAAATGTTATTCGTCATGCTTGGTAAACAACAGGTGTGGACTAACAGTGAAACGCTGACGTACGGGTCCTTTCCCACGGCGCAGAGAAAGAAAATAGATCAATTCTAGGAAAGGGAAACGCGTAATAATAAAAGTACTGAAAGATACAGCGACATCAGTACAAGCTGTAATGATGTCGCTGTCAGTCTGCGGTTGCCCCTGACGACTGTTCCCGTGGTCTCTGCGCTGGGTTTGTGTTTTGGCGTTCTGGACTCTGTGGGACCTGTTAGCCAGCCCAAATATCAGACTGATGTTTGGGAAGGCCAAAAGAGCTACTCCTGATTCAGATGAATCACTTCCCCTACGCCTGGGGCACTGCCATTTGACACACACACACACACACACACACACACACACACACACACACACACACACACACACACACACACACACACACATACACAAAAGCACACACGCTCCTGCTGCCCACGACCAAACTTCCACATGTCCCTGACTCTGCTTGTCAATCAGAACATCACTTCTCACCACACAGAAGAGACGAGAGAGAGAGGGGGGGGAGAGAGGAGGAGTGGAGGGTGAACTATTGCGCTCCCCGACTCCCTCTCCTGACTCACAGGAAGAAACGGTTGGCCTGAATGATAATACGAAATAACGAGTAACCGTCATACAGCCTAACGGAATAGTGAAGGTCAGAAGATGGGCAGTGGAACAGGCCAGCGAAGACGTGAATGGTATCGCAAAGTTCTCTTTTCTCTGCCGAAAAGAGCAGGGAGGCAACACAGAACATCGAGATGGGTCGTCGTCAGTGAGGCTGTTTTCAGAGAGGAAAAGAAGGGCGCAAAGCTAGAAGAGGCTTTAGGGGGTGACAAACAGGGACACAGCGGGGGTAAGAGGAGCGGAGAGGAGAGGAGAGGAGAGGAGGAGATATGCTTGGAGCAGGCTGTCATCTCAGGTAGAGAGGATGACACACTGAAGCTGCTCTGTTTGGCTGGTGGGGACATCCAGCTGGGATAGAAAGTCCCTTCTGCTCTGTCCCCCCCCCCCCCCTCTCTCTTTCTCACTCTCTCTCCCTCTCTCTGGGTGTGTATTGACCCCTCGCCATGTGTGTTGTTTCAGGGCGTAAGCTGATTTCTCAGATGTTTATCTGCCGCGTTGTGGTCACAGCCCTGATCTCAGAACAGACCGGTTCGCTGACCCTCTTACTGTTATCACAACTAATGAATGCTGAGACGCCTGCTGTGCTGTTGGCCTTTCAGCTTCTCATAGAAGCTATATAATAACAGAAACTGTTTTTTTTGGGGGGTTAGATTATGTTGCCCGACCTGCTATCGCTTTTAGCATACCATACTCTCACTTGTGCACTTGAGTGTCGTGCCCTTCTTTCAAACCTAGGAATGAAACGTTTTGCTGCAGGTTTAAACAGGAAGTTTGAACACACACTCCTCAGTTACCCTCAGGGCTGCCTGGGATTAAAGGCGCCAGTGGGAGAATAGTTGTTGATAATGAAAACGACAATTACCCACAACCTGTTTCAGTGACAGGGGTATTATTCACAGTGTTATTGCTATCAGCCAACCAGTTAACCATTCTCATAACGACGTCTGCATGCGCGGACTGCACACACTGCTCAAAGCCAATGACTACTAGGATGTGTGAATCTATCTCTGCATGATCGTTTTTCTAACAGTACAGAATAGCGGTTTGCTTTTCGGAGAGGTGATGGGGGAGAGAGAGAGCGAGAGAAAGAGAGAGCGATAGAGTCAGTGCCAGAAAGCAAATCTTGCTCTGCAGCCAAAAGCACTTTTATTCATATTGCTGCAGGAGTTGCTTTCCTCCTCTCTGCCATCCATCATGCCACACAGGTAATAGATGTGGTTATTATCACAAAACAAGACTCTCATTGTTGATACAAGTTGACCCAAAAAAAGATAACGTCATTCCACAAAGGTAAGAAAAATACCTAATACCTTTTTGGCGAGCAGGCTTCCATTTTGATCGTTTATCAAGTGACCTGATGGCAGCATTTACCATCTGGCCAAGAGGAGAAACCAGACCATAAAGAAAACACGGCAGCGTAGGCGAGAGAGATCCATTTTCTCAGTATTGATCAGAACCCTATGCCCATTTGCAGTGATGCAGCTTCAGTGAGTGGGTGATATTGGGAAACTCCCTCTCGGCCACTCTGACAGAATTGTACACACCTTTTGCATAAATGCTATGTTTTCCCTACCTAGACAGTAAACTCAAATGGTAATAACAATTCCAGTTAGTGTTTGTGAACCTAAAGCATGTTGCACAGTCCTTCACTAAACCGTGTACATATGGTGGGCTGATCATGAGTGGCAATCGCATGATGTGTTTTATGCTTTTGGCTTAAATGCCTTCACATAGTTGAGTTTAGAGGATCGTGGCACTACTGATTTCACTTAGCCAGCATAGTGACAGGAGCATAAAACATTTATTACAGAGCGAGCTGTGCCACAGGAATGCTTTCTTTATAGATTTTAATGGACGCGTCTACGTCACTCATGAGACTATCTGTGTAGAGGAAAGAATGACTGTCTACTTCTTCCTCAGTAAATCAACAGTGTTTGCAGTCACTGTTGTTAGCCACTGAAACACAGACATTAACATACCAGTACGTCCTGATCTATATGTTACTCACACACACGCGCACACAGACACACACGCGCGTGTCACTCTAAACACATGAAAACACGACCTAGCGCCCTCATTTCCCATGCCGAGAGAGTAGTCTGTGAAGACGAGGACTGTTGGTAACGATAGACGAGAGGAACGAAAAAGAAATGTCTAGGGTAGTGAGTCATGAATACCTCACGCGCACTTTGTTCCGTGTGTATGTGCGCGCTGGCGTACACGCGCGCGGGCTGTCTACTGCTTTTCGACACGAGTGACTGTGGGGTCTGTTTATTTCTTTATATGTATCTATTTGCAATTCATTCACACCACTCTTACTGTATCCCCTCTCTGGCATTCTACAACATATCTCTAACGCACGAGCTTACATATAGTACATACTGTACTACAAACTCACCCAGGCTACAGATAGGACATATTAGCAATTTCATAGTCCTTCAACTCAGAAATGGGAACTTGCATCATCAACTTGGACATGAGCTCTACTGAATTGGTGCATGATGTCATAAAATGTTCTGAAAGAAGTCACTGCCGAAACGAGAATGTTCCCGTTGTGAACGATTCGTTTTTTTTTTTGAAGAGTTAAATCTGCCATTCCGGGGTAGTTTAGTTCTTTCACATCAAGCTGCATTGTCATGGCAACATGATATGCAGCTCTGGCTCTGCAACAGAATGAGCTAACGGAGGAGAGAGAGACCTGACACGCCAGTCATCAGTCAAGTGACTGAAACTCACTTGAGACTCATCCAATAGAGACTTGATTTGGACTTTGCTAAATGTGACTTATTGACAAGTCTCTCTCACCCAGACACCCACTCTTATAACATAGATCCAAATTCAATCACTTCTCCAATTCCACATACCATCAACCACTTAAAACCAATGATTCAGTCCCCCCCCCCCCCCTCCAAACAAACAGTCCATTAACTCATTAAAACAGAAGAACTATAGTGAGCCAGTCTTCTACTCTGCCTACTTAGCAAGCCATCACCATGTTACTGTTGGCTCTGAAAACACAAATGACCAATGCAAGGCTGGCTTTAAACACTTGGCTGATGTTCTCTCTTGCTTCACTGCAGGTTGTTAATCAGTATTTAAAAAGGGGAGGAGGAGGAGGAGGAGGAGGAAGAGGAGAGATGGAGGAGGAGGGATGGCTTAAGGAATAACTGGGAGGAGTGGTGGTAAAGTAAAGACTTTTGGAGCATTGTCTCTCGTGGGAACGTTCTTCTCCAGAGGTGATTAACTACTGTTGGTCTAGGGAGCCCAGGAGAGATACACACACAGCCAGATGGAGAGGGAGAGAGGGAGAGATGGAGGGATGGGAAGAGGGACAGTTAAAGGAGGAAAAGGATGCAACGGTTGGTTGCGTGTGTGGGAGTAGGAATTGATCATGTGAACAAATATCAGATATACAATACAAATACAATACAATACAAATATACAATGAAATATTTTTCAACTAAATGAGCACTGCACTGTTGGAGTACACAGTATTAATATCCGACAGTGAGTCTGGAATCGATACTTTCCTCCATTATACTTACAAAACGTTATTCTATAGCCTACTGAAAAATGAAGGCAAGCCCTTTATGTAAGCTGTAGCATTTAATGTGACAATGTGAAGGGCAAGGGACTGTTTGATTTATAGTTCCAAGGAGAGTCCACCTCCCATTCCATCCCAAGTCATGCTGGAATAATCCTGGACATAAAACATGTAGTATGTGTATTTGACCTGCATTGAAATCCAATATGTATTTTGAAGCATAGAGGTGTGAAAGAGCAGATCTTGAACACTCCAGACACTGGCCCCCTCTGAGCCTTCGCGGGAGCGGTGTGATTCTGAGATAGAAGTGAGAGGAAAGTTCCAGTGATACACTCAGATGACATGACATTACGTTGCTGCTGTTGTAGGGCCTCGTGCTGAACGGGTGCTTTTGTTCCCAACGGGAGATGAAATAAATCATTATTTTGTGAAAATAGCCTTCCTAATGAGATGGCGGATTTTAATGAGGTCACAAATTGTCTGCCATTTTGGTTTATTATTTTAATTTTGTGTGCGCGTTCAATTTGCTTTTATTTTCCTCTCGGTAGAGTTGGACGTCGGAGGGAGAACACAATGAATGACTACACACACACGCACACACACACGCACGCACGCACACACACACACACACACACGAACACACACACACACGAACACACACACACACGAACACACACACACACGAACACACACACACACACAGGGACATTGCAATATCAGCCGTGTGGTCTGTGGAGAGGGCACTGGGTGGGGTATTCTTTGATAGTGTAACAGACAGAAGGATTTGTATAAAATATCTGGGGATGTTGTTTCTGTACTTTGCTGACATGTTTATACTCCACTCCAGTCATCAATACAAGTGACATTTGCCCCTGCACACCATACTGCCGAATCAAGGAGCAGCCTTCTCATATTCCATAACAAACGCATGCACGCAATAACCTGATAAGGTTCCCAGACACAGTGGAGAAAAAAACAAATGAGAGAAAAAGAGATTTGCAACCATGGTGTTCTTCTCTATAAAATCAGAACTATGTCTTCTTCTCTCTCTCACACTCCCTCCCCTCTCTCTCTCTCTCTCTCTCTCTCCCTCTCTGTGTGAAATAAACAGTTGTGTGTTTCACTGCCTGGCTGTAGCTTGGATGTTTAAATTAACATAAACATCACTCACACAGCCTCGGTGTAAAATAGCGTCTTTAACCCCGTAGGGGATGGAGTTGGTGATGGGGTTGGGGGGTGTGAGGGCCCGATAATGCAGTGGCGTGTGAAATGTGGAGCAGCGAGTCATATTTCTCCCAGACACTCAGCATTAGCTCTCAAATGCTGCCATATGGCCCCGATTAAACTCATTTATGAAAGTCCCCCCCCCACACACTTGATGCTTAGTCTGCTGCTGCGTCTCCAAAGTGTTTGTCCTCTGCACTCAATTAAAAGTGTGTGTGTGTGTGTGTGTGTGTGTGTGTGTGTGTGTGTGTGTGTGTGTTTGCACGTTTTCCTCTTTAAAGGTTACAGAGGGAGACACATGCACTAGTACCCTGAGGTTGTCTATGATGTTGCTGTTGCTAATATAGATGAAAGAATGGGCCGTCCCACTCACTCTCTTTAAACAGAGCCTGAGCTGTCCTCTCTAGACCACTAGAAGGAGAAGGCAGAACCAGCTGTGGTTCTGTCAGTATCAGACATAGCTGAAGGCTTCCTACAACAGACTGGGATGAGGATTAATGAACACAGAGACGAAATAACGCTTCACATGAGGTACACATCAAGGCCCATTTTAAAGGCTGGCGTAAAAAAGCTTGTTTGTTGGCGGCAAATCAAATCAAATGTTCTTAGTCACATGCGCCGAATACAACAGGTGTAGACCTTACAGTGAAATGCTTACTTATGAGCCCGTAACCAACAATGCAGTACAAATAAGAATAAGAAATAAAAGTAGCAAGTAATTAAAGAGCAGCAGTAAAATAACAATAGCGAGACTATATACAGGCGAGTACCGGTACAGAGTCAATGTCACGTCCTGACCAGTAATAGGGGTTATTTGTTATTGTAGTTTGGTCAGGACGTGGCAGAGGGTATTTGTTTTATGTGCTTCGGGGTGGTGGTTTGTTTAGTAGGGTATTTGATTTATGTATTCCGGGGGTTTTTGGGCACTGTTCTATGTTAGTGTATTTCTATGTTCTGTCTAGTCTTTTGTATTTCTATGTTTTGTTAATTGGGGTTGGACTCTCAATTGGAGGCAGGTGGTTTCTAGTTGCCTCTGATTGAGAGTCCTATATATAGGTATGTGTTTGTTGAGTGCTTTGTGGGAGATTGATCTGTGTATAGCATTGTGCCTTACCAGCCTGTGAATAGTCGTTGTGGTTTCTTTGTGTACGTGTTTATTTTTGTTCTCCTTCTTGTCCGATTATAATAAAGAAGATGAGTGCACATTTCCCCGCTGCATTTTGGTCTATATCTGACGACAGCCGTTACAGTCAATGTGCGGGGCCACCGGTTAGTCGAGGTAATTAAGGTAATATGTACATGTAGGTAGTGTTATTAAAGTGACTATGCATAGATGAAAACAACAGAGAGTGGCAGCGGTGTAAAAGAGAGGGTGGGGGTGCAATGCAAATAGTCTGGGTAGCCATTTGATTAGATGTTCAGGAGTCTTATGGCTTGGGGGTAGAAGCTGTTTAGGAGCCTCTTGGACCTAGACTTGGCACTCCTGTACCGCTTGCCATGCGGTAGCAGAGAGGACAGTCTATGACTAGGGTGGCTGGAGTCTTTGACAATTTTTAGTGCCTTCCTCTGACACCGCCTGGTATAGAGGTCCTGGATGGCAGGAAGCTTTGCCCCAGTGATGTACTGGGCCGTATGCACTTACCCTCTGTAGTGCCTTGCGGTCGGAGGCCGAGCAGTTGCCATACCAGGCAGTTATGCAACCAGTCAGGTTGCTCTCGATGGTGCAGCTGTAGAACCTTTTGAGGATCTGAGGTCCCATGCCAAATCTTTTCAGTCTCCTGAGGGGGAATGGGTTTTGTCGTGCCCTCTTCATGACTGTCTTGGTGTGCTTGGACCATGTTAGTTTGTTGGTGATGTGGACACCAAGGAACTTGAAGCTCTCAACCTGCTCCACTACAGCCCTGTCAATGAGAGTGGGGGTGTGCTCGGTCCTCTTTTTCCTGTAGTCCACAATCATCTTCTTTGTCTTGATCACGTTGAGGGAGAGGTTGTTATCCAGGCACCATACGGCCAGGTCTCTGACCTCCTCCCTATAGGCTGACTCGTTGTTGTCGGTGATCAGGCCTACCACTGTTGTGTCATCTGCAAACGTAATGATGGTGTTGGAGTCATGCCTGGCCATACAGTCATGAGTGAACAGGGAGTACAGGAGGGGACTAAGCACACACCTCTGAGGGGCCCCTGTGTTGAGGATCAAAGCACTTCATAGCTACAGATGTGAGTGCTACGGGTCGGTAGTCATTTAGGCAGATTACCTTAGTGTCCTTGGGCACAGGGACTGTGGTGGTCTGCTTAAAACATGTTGGTATTACAGACTTGGACAGGGAGAGGTTGAAAATGTCAGTGAAGACACTTGCCAGTTGGTCAGCGCATGCTCGCCATACACATCCTGGTAATCCATCTGGCCCTGCGGCCTTGTGAATGTGGACCTGTTTAAAGGTCTTGCTCACATCGGCTACTGAGAGCGTTAACACACAGTCATCCAGAATAGCTGGTGCTCTCGTGCATGCTTCAGTGTTGCATGCCTCGAAGCGAGCATAAAAGGCATTTAGCTCGTCTGGTAGGCTCGCGTCACTGGGCAGCTCGCGTCTGGGTTTCCCTTTGTAGTCCGTAATGCTTTTCAAGCCCTGCCACATCCGACGAGCGTCAGAGCCGGTGAAGTAGGATGCAATCTTAATCCTGTATTGATGCTTTGCTAGTTTGATGGTTGGTCGGAGGGCATAGAGGGGTTTCTTATACGCGTCCAGATTAGCGTCCCGCTCCTTGAAAGCGGCAGCTCTAGCCTTTAGCTCGATGTTGCCTGTAATCCATTACTTCTGGTTGGGATATGTACGTACAGTCACTGTGGGGACGACGTCGTCGGCACTGTCTGTGTGGTTTTTTTGTGTGCTGTGTGTGTGGGTGTGTTTGTGTGTGTGCGTGCATGTGTCTGCCTGCATGCATGCTTGTGTGTGTGAGCAGACAGAGGTCTGTTGTGCCCTGGTGTCTGTCTTTTGTCCCCTGTCAGCATTATCACAGACGCATATCAACTCAGCGGCACCAGTCTCTCTCTGGACAGATTCCTTTCTGAACACCCCCTCATCCTCCGTCCAACCCCTCCCCAGGCCTCCCCTTCCCTCCCCTGTCTCCGCCAGCGCCACCATGTGATAGCACTCAGAGGCATCTTTAAAAGAACGTAAGCAGAGATGTATTGTGGGAGAACAGATCCATTATATTACAACGCATTTACGCTGAAGGATGTAAATGTGTGTACTTTTTTGTATGCCTCATGACTACATGTCTTTGTAATCTACCTGAGCCTGACTGAGAAGGGTGTTACCCTATAATTATAACAGGGAGGTTGAAATTCTCCATTCTCAATGCAAAGTACAGTACCAGTCAAAAGTTTGGACACACTTACTCATTCAAGGGTTTTTCTTCATTTGTGCAATTTTCTACATTGTAGAATAATAGTGGACATCAAAACTATGAAATAACACATATGGAATCATATAGTAACCAAAAAAGTGTTAAACAAACCAAATATATTTTATATTTGAGATTCTTCAAAGTAGCCACCCTTTGCCTTGATGACAGCTTTGCACACCCTTGCCATTCTCCCAACCAGCTTCACCTGGAATGCTATTCAAACAGTCTTGAAGGAGTTCCCACATATGTTGAGCACTTGTTGGCTGCTTTTCCTTCACTCTGCGATCCTACTCATCCCAAACCATCTCAATTGGGTTGAGGTAGGGTGAATGTGGAGGCCAGGTCATCTGATGCAGCACTCCATCACTCTCCTTCTTGGTAAATTAGCCTTACACAGCCTGGAGGTATGCTGGGTCATTGTCCTGTCGAATAACAAATGATAGTCCCACTAAGTGCAAACCAGATGGGATGGCGTATCAGTGTAGAATGCTGTGGTAGCCATGTGCCTTGAATTCTAAATAAATCACAGACAGTGTCACCAGCAAAGCACCCCCACACCATCACACCACCTCCTCCGTGCTTCACGGTGGGAACCACACATGTGGAGATCATCTGTTCGCCTACTCTGCGTCTCACAAAGACACAGTAGTTGGAACCAAAAATCTCAAATTTGGACTCATCAGACCAAAGGACAGATTTCCACCGGTCTAATGTCCATTGCGCGTATTTCTTGGCCCAAGCAAGTCTCTTCTTCTTATTGGTGTCCTTTAGTAGTGGTTTCTTTGCAGCAATTCGACCATGAAGGCCTGATTCACTCAGTCTCCTCTGAGCAGTTTATGTTGAGATGTGTCTGTTACTTGAACTCTTTAAAGCATTTGGGCTGCAATTTATGAGGCTGGTAACTCTAATGAACTTATCCTCTGCAGCAGAGGTAACTATGGGTCTTCCTTTCCTGTGATGGTCCTCATGATAGCCAGTTTCATCATAGCGCTTGATGGTTTTTGCGACTGCACTTGAAGAAACATTCAAAGTTCTTGACATATTCCAGATTGACTGACCGTCATGTCTTCAAGTAAAAATGAACTGTCGTTTCTCGTTGTTTATTTGAGCTGTTCTTACCATAATATGGACTTGGTATTTTACCAAATAGGGCTATCTTCTGTATACTACCCCTACCTTGTCACAAGACAAGTGATTGGCTCAAACGCATTAAAAAGGGAAAAAATTCCACAAATGAACTTTTAACAAGGCACACCTGTTAATTGAAATGCATTCTAGGTAAGTACCTCATGAAGCTGGTTGAGAGAATGCCAAGAGTATGCAAAGCTGTCATCAAGGCAAAGGGTGGCTACTTTGAAGAATCTGTTTTATTTGTTTAACTTTTTTTTGTTGTTACCACATGATTCATGTGTTAATAACACATGTGTTATTTCATAGTTTTGATGTCTTCATTACTATTCTACAATGTAGAAAATAGTCAAAAATAAAGAAAATCCCTTGAATGAGTAGGTGTGTCCAAACTTTTGGCTGGTACTGTATGTCAGGCTGAAAACAACAGACTTGGACTGTTTGATCAAGCAATGTTGCATGCATCTCTTTTGTTGTTGTTCTGGATGATCGAGCCCTGAGCTCTAATAGGCACGGTGTTGGCAGTTTGGCACAGAAATATGCACATAACACCACTTTTTTTTGTTTGTGTTGAAATCTTCCCTGACTGCATTTATGCCTCTGAAAATCAATGCAGAGGAGCCACTTAAAACTGTTGAGACGCTACTCTAGTAAGAGAAAACACCATTATGCAAGACATGAAACAGGGGGAGACTAAGAGGAGGGATCCACAATGGGAAATGTGTTCAAGAGGTCACCAGAGGACACTGTTCAGTGTGTTTGGGACAGGACAGGATGGGTAAGGGGGGGGTCATTCCATCACCAACAGCAAGGCCTGTTTCCTCTGAGCTCGTGAGACTCTGCTGCTTTGTTGCACATCACTTCCTGCGCCTCTCTGTTGTCGGGATGGACGCCAGGCGGGGGGAGGGGTGGGGGGGTTAAAGTTTCCACTGTGTCATCACTTTTCTATTCCACTCTAACCCTGGATCCCTTAACCCCGCCAAAAAGTCAGGAACCCCCTCCTCAAACCAAGCAAACTATTTCTACCCCCCTCTTCCTAATCCTCCTCCTATTTCCCTATACCTCTATTACAGGAACAGACCTTTAACAGATAAACTGTGGTCTGATACAGTACGATGCACGAACAAACAGAAGTGTTAAATTGCCTGCATCCCAAGCTTGGTTTCTTTGTTTAACTGTGTGTCCTAGTGAGTCAGATGTTTGTCTTTGACTGGAGAGGTATCATCTATATCTTGTTTATCCTTACTGTCTGTAATGGATATGAATCACCAGCATCTTCCTGTGTTTACCAGCCCTCTGCTCCTCTCTCATTTGTCTCTGCCTATCTCTACTTTCATTCTGTCCATCCGACTGCAGCTGTTCAGCTCCAATCGCCCCTGTTCAGTCTCCTGCAAGAGCAGACAGCCCAGTTCTATGCAGCTTGACCTTCCTTAGCATGCGTACAAGTATGTGAATCTCTATGGTTTGTTTGGGTATGTAGCCTTACATGTAATTTACCTGAAATGTCCTTGCTGCCCACAAAGGACTATGCCTAGTGAAACAGCTCAGATGTACCTGTCTTGATGACATGTCAGTATCCTATCATTCTTTTGCATTTCTATGATAATATTCTCAACTGATTCACCAAGAGATTGATTACCCTTCATAGTGACTGATGAGGATCTCCTCGGCTGGTACAGTGCAGTGGAGCATTGCCAGCATGAGCATTTACAATACAGAAGCAACACCAGCGAGCTGGTCCAACAATAATCCATCACTTCCGTCATAAGTGGTACAGCACCCCCGGGTCTCCCCGGGTTGACCCCTTTAAAACTTTCTAGTAGTGCCCCGGCGAAGTGGGAGTTAAAGGCTGCCTGTCACAATTACACACTAGCGGCGGTCACACCCACATTGTCTTCTGTGATGATGTTTGAGTAAGGATACGACGTGTGATAGATGGTGAAACAGTGGGCCGTTGAAATACATAGGCAGGATAGCCTAGTGGTTAGAGCGCTGGACTAGTAACCGAAATGGTTGCAAGATCGAATCGCCGAGCTGACAAGGTAAAGATCTGTCGTTCTGCCCCTGAACAAGGCAGTTAACCCACTGTTCCTAGGCCGTCATTGTAAATAAGAATTTGTTCATAACTGACTTGCTTAGTTAAACAAGTTAAATAGAGGACTGGTGGTGATATCATGGGCGCGTAAAGTCAGTGCAAATACTTCATTTTTTATATTCGGGTTTATCTCACCACTTAGTGACAGGTGATATTCCGACTTAATATCCTGTAAACTATATGATATATTTGTTGTACTAAATTTGCACAGAGCGCACAGCACACAACACGAACTTGGTAGGCCTATATCGAAACACGCAGAGTAGGCTACATGTTCAATATTTCAAGATGCTTAAAACCTTTGCATTTTCGAGAAAGATGTATCAATATGGTAAAATGCTGCTCTCGCTGTGAATGAGTACCCAATTGGAAAGTATGAATAAATGACATGTGCACAGCTCTTGGAGTTTTACGGTAAAAGGGTGGCTACTGAAACGTGGCTGGCTGAAATTGTGTCTATTTTGTTTGCAGCTCTGATCCGCTCGGTGCAGCCCTACACAGTCATTGGTACAGCTCTGAGCAGCGCCAGCCGGACTGGACAGAAGAGACCACCGCCAGTTCTCCGTGAAGAACGAATCACCTCGGCGCGTTCGTCACAAATAAAACCACACAGCCAGAAGGTAGCCTATTCTCCGTCGGTTCATGGAATTATTGTCAGGTTGCGTAGGTTGCATGTATTACCAATTCAGTACGATAGTTGTGGCTTCTACCCATCCTGCCTGAAGGTCACACGCGGAGCTGCTCAGCACCGACCGCCGCGCCCCTTCAGGACTTCGTCATCCAGGTAAATGTTTTGGGAGCGTTAAATCGATGAACATGGTGTACATTGTGTGTATAACATGGTGTACATGATGTGTATATTGAGCAATTGTTTGAGGTGTTGCTTTTACTAAGTTGCATCGCTTGCAACAATGGATGTTATTAGATGATTCTATAATGCTATTTTGTTTAAAAGCCTACTGCAACTAGAAAGTATAGTCTATGTCAGCTTGTTTTAATTATGCATATGGAGGGATTTATTTTGGAAAAGTATGCTTGTTATTTTAAATGTATTTGAAGTATTATTATTATTTTTTTACCATTATGCATCTCCAATCGACCATTGTAGACGGCATAAACCCAACATACTTTAGTCTTAGGCTACACGTAATAAGACTAACTGAATTGTCCTCTTAGTCTATTCAAGATTATATTGCTAATTTTCACTATTGGCTAAATACACTTATAGCATAAATAGTTGACGGGTATGGCTTTGGGCTGATAGTTTATATTCTCTACATCGGATAAGACCTATTGATTGAGAGTGGGCGATTGGCAGTAAGCAATGTAAAAAAAAAAAAAAAAAAACCGCGTGCGTGTGCGGAGAGAGAGAGATATGTAACATGAATATTTTACACACATTATAGGTGTATATTTATATGAAATAATGAGGGGTATTGCATCAATGAAATTCATTTATAACAGATCTAAATAATTCTGATTTAATTAATGTAGCCTACATGTGAAGTTAACTAAATGTTAAGGCCTGTTATAACATTTTTGTTTAATGGAAAGAAAAAAAAAGACTTAAAGTAGGCCTATGTCGATTGGTGACATTTAGCAAATTCCACTAAAGGTGTAATAACAACTCAATGTGGAATTTGCCTGGCACCTTGTAAATCCCAAGACAATTAGCCTAATTACATTGAAATAGTACCTTTTAGTTGTATTTTTCTCTTGCAGATCAACGAGCATGTTTCACCCGGCTAATGAAACGGTGTCTGCTCTTATCTCGCTGGTAATAACAAGTCCTCCAGAGCGGGTAATAAATGAGCTTGATAAGTCTGTTCAACAGAATGCTACATCTCTGGCACGAGTGAGGTCCACAGTGGATGTTTTCTGCGGTAGTCATCTTTGGTAAACCGCTTTGAGATATAGATGACAGTATGAAAAGTCATTAACCTGTAGCCGGGAAATCAAATGATTCTCTTTCGATTATTCTATAGGCTTAGTGGGTGTAAACATTGTATTGCGACTGCGTGTGGCGCTAATGAACAATGACCATGTATGTTATAGGAAAATAGAAATCATGCAGTAGATTTCTAGGAGAAGCTGTGGAGATGAGCGGCAACATGTCAATTGGCCTTGCAGAGTTGCCTTGCGTCCTATGCGAGGTTCCAGGGATCGTGCCTCGTCTCTGTGCACACACAGCTGTTTGTTGTAACACATACGACCCGCTGTCGGGGTTTGTTTGCATCATAGCTGAACTCCCGCTGGGAGAGTGACTATTGATGTGTTATGAAAGATGCAGAGACATGATTATATTGCCATTTTTGGATATCCCACTGTACTGCTTATGATTTGTTTGTGTGCGCGTGTGTGCATGTGTGCGTGGCTCAGCTGTCAGGTAAAGAGACGGACTGTTTTTTTCCAACGCTAACCCGGTGTGACCCCAGCTCTATTGGAACCATACTAAATAATGGTTCAATTTAGAGATCGACAACGAGGAGAGAAATCAAGGCAATTCACCTGGAGCAGCGCTGCCGCAGAGACAAAGAGCACTTTCTCTCCCGGCTGCCGCACACTGAATCATTCTAGCCAATTCCAGGCCTTGGCAGCCTGGCACAAATTGCATGCCAACCGGCGATGTCTTCAAGTGGGCGTCAATACTTTGTCCCGCTCTAAAGAAAAATACGAGGAGGGATGATGGGCAGACCAGTGGATATACGAGGAGGGATGATGGGCAGGCCAGTGGATATACGAGGAGGGATGATAGGCAGGCCAGTGGATATAACACTACGTTAGCCTATAGCCTCACCCACATCCCCACCATTATCTCCTCCCTGCCATACTGAACAGTGTGAGTACGGTACGAGTACGGCACTCATGAATCTTCTTAGGATACATCTATGACCGTGGACCTGCCTACATTCACTCTTTCACTCAGGGTTCTCAACGACTATGACAGGTCTGTGTTCACCGCAACCCTTCACATGATACGGTCTCTCTGACTCACCTCCCGCTCTCTTTCTGTCTCTCTGCCAGTGCTACCATCATGGACCACTCATTGGTGTTTAACAGAGCTGGGTGTGTGTATATTAGAGTATGGCAGGGTCAGTGGTTCAGAGGGGTATTTTACATTGATGTGTACCGTACTTTACAGTGAAATTTCATCACTTTGTTTCCAACTGTCTGCTGTTATTACAGACAGCCAAACATGCAAATAAACTCAGACAGTGTGGGCTCTGAAGCCAGTTAGCTTCCTCTGAACACACACACACACACACACACACACACACACACACACACACACACACACACACACACACACACACACACACACACACACACACACACACACACACACACACACACACACACACACACACACAGAGACTGGATTGGGTTCTGGGAGATTACAGGAGTAAAGAGGAGGCACATCTGTGCTGTCCTCCCACTCCAACGGTCCGTGTTTGCCCCCCCCCGGTCTTTTGGCAGAGGTGGTCATGTTGTGTGTCTGTGTTGGTGTGTATGCTGGCAGAGATGGCTTAGTAGGGTTTAGTAGCGTTCTGTATGATCAATATGCTCCTGTCTTACTGGGAAATGAGTCAGAAAGGGCAATGTGGAGCCAGACTGCTGCTGTTGCTATGGGGGAAGAAGGGTACTCAGTTTCCATCAAGGGAAACAATGACTTTTGTGTCAATGTCACCACGGCCTGTGCTGTTTTCTGGGCGCTTTGGGCTGCTTTTTATCCACAAACATTATGTCTGTAATATGTTTGTGTGGACATGCGTGTTGGTATGAAAGAAAAAGGTATTGTCTTTTTCTGTTCCTCTTTGTGTTGTTTTGAAAATATCTATGTGTGTGTGTGTGTGTGTGTGTGTGTGTGTGTGTGTGTGTGTGTGTGTGTGTGAGAGCATGTACTGTAAAGGATCACATAAATCATTCAGAACAATGTGCTGTGCAATGAGAGCGGTGCAAGAGCTAAGATATGTGTTTTACTCTAGGTTAGAGTGCATGGTATACTATTTTTTATTTACATTTTTTATTTCATCTTTATTTAACCAGGTAGGCCAGGTGTCATTTACAACTGTGACCTGGCCAAGATAAAACAAAGCAGTGTGATCAGTGCCATGTGTAACACAGAGTTACACATGGAAAAAACAAACATACAGTCAATAACACAATAGAAAAATCTATGTACAGTGTGTGCAAATGAGGTAAGATAAGGGAGGTAAGACAATAGGCCATAGTGGCAAAATAATTACAATTTAGCAATTAAACACTGGAGTGATAGATGTGCAGAAGATGAATGTGCAAGTAGAGATACTGGGGTGCAAAGGAGCAAAAAAATAAATAACAGTATGGGGATGAGGTAGTTGGATGGGCTGTTTACAGATGGGCTATGTACAGGTGCAGTGATCTGTGAGCTGCTCTGACAGCTGGTACTTAAAGTTAGAGAGGGAGATATGAGTCTCCAGCTTCAGTAATTTTTGAAATTTGTTCCAGTCATTGGCAGCAGAGAACTGGAAGGAAAGGCGGCCAAGGGAGGAATTGGCTTTGGGGGTGACCAGTGAGATATATCTGCTGGAGCTCGTGCTACGGGCGGGTGCTGCTTTGGTGACCAGTGAGCTAAGATAAGGCGGGGCTTTATCTAGCAAAGACTTATAGATGACCTGGAGTCAGTGGGTTTGGCGACGAATATGAAGCGAGGGCCAGCCAACGAGAGCATACAGGTCGCAGTGGTGGGTAGTATATGGGGCTTTGGTGACAAAAGGGATGGCACTGTGATAGACTGCATCCAATTTGGTGAGAGAGGGTTGGAGGCTATTTTGTAAATGACATCGCCGAAGTCAAGGATCGGTAGGATAGTCAGTTTTACGAGGGTATGTTTGGCAGCATGAGTGAAAGATGCTTTGTTGCGAAATAGGAAGCCGATTTCTAGATTTAATTTTGGATTGGAGATGCTTAATGTGAGTCTGGAAAGGAGAGTTTACAGTCTAGCCAGACACCTAGGTATTTGTAGTTGTCCACATATTCTAAGTCAGAACCGTCCAGAGTAGTAATGCTAGTCGGGCGGGCAGGTGCAGGCAGCGATCGGTTGAAGAGCATGCATTTAGTTTTACTTGCATTTAAGAGCAGTTGGAGGCCACAGAAGGAGTGTTGTATTGCATTGAAGCTCATCTGGAGGTTAGATAACAGTGTCCAAAAAAGGGCCAGATGTAGACAGGATGGTGTCGTCTGCGTAGAGGTGGATCAGAGAGTCACCAGCAGCAATAGCCACATCGTTGATGTATACAGAGAAAAGAGTTGGCCCGAGAATTGAACCCTGTGGCACCCCTATAGAGACTCTTAGAGGTCCGGACAACAACGATTTGACACACTGAACTCTATCTGAGAAGTAGTTGGTGAAACAGGCGAGGCAGTCTTATGAGAAGCCAATGCTGTTGAGTCTGCCGATAAGAATGTGGTGTGGTGATTGACAGAGTCGAAAGCCTTGGCCAGGTCGATGAATACAGCTGCACAGTATTGTCTCTTATCGATGGTGGTTATGATATCGTTTAGGACCTTGAGCATGGCTGAGGTGCACCCATGACCAGCTTGGAAACCAGATTGCATAGTGGAGAAGTTACGGTGGGATTCGAAATGGTCGGTGATCTGTTTGTTAACTTGGCTTTCGAAGACCTTAGAAAGGCAGGGTAGGATAGATATAGGTCTGTGGCAGTTTGGGTCTAGAGTGTCTCCCCCTTTATTAAGGGGGATGACCGCGGCAGCTTTCCAATCTTTGGGGATCTCAGACGATACGAAAGAGATACGGGGGGGGGGACAAACAGAGGGAGACAAACAGAGGGAGATGGATGGAGGTTGAGAACGATGGGGATATATAGGGTAGGATGATGGATGGATGGGTGGAGGTTGAGAACGATGGGGATACATAGATTAGGATGATAGATGGATGGAGGTTGAGAATGATGGGGATGCATTGAGTAGGATGATGGATGGGTGGAGGTTGAGAACGATGGGGATGCATAGAGTAGGATGATGGATGGATTCAGATAATTGTTTTTGCCATAAAGTGCCCCCTTCCCCTCCCTGATATGGAAGTCATCTGTTTGAGTACAACACCCCTTCAACCCCAAAATGAGCTACCATACCAACCCTTTCACATGCATGCACAGATATGATCAACATTAAAATAGACTGCCAGCCACTTGAGTGGTGCAAGTGATTTAGACTATAGATTGAACAGACAGACGGACATACAGACATATATACTTTAGACTGACAGACAGTGTTTGTGCAGTATGGTACCAGTGGAGACTAGCTGACTTGCTGTTCACTCTTGCTGCTGCTGCTGCTGCATCTGGGGACTGGAGCTGGGAGAGAGCAGGGCATTGTGGGAGTAGTCTGGTTCTGGTTGGTTGGCTCTGGCTCAGTCTCCAGCAGGCAGCCAGGGCCCAGCCCCGCTTTGACAGCAGAAAGAGAGAGAGAGAGGGAAGGAGAAAGAGAGGGCCTGTAATTAGCACCAGGGGCAGGCTGCTGCATTCCACGTCTGTAAATTACAGAGTGTAGTGGCCTGCCTACCTGCCTGTCTGTCTTCTGAGCCGATAGAGCGTCCAGCTCTCTGCCATTAAGACCCCATCTTTCCCTTCTCTGTTCTCGACTGGCTGAGCCTATACAGAACCTCTCTCTCTCTCTCTCTCTCTCTCTCTCTCTCTCTCTCTCTCTCTCTCTCTCTCTCTCTCTCTCTCTCTCTCTCTCTCTCTCTCTCTCTCTCTCTCTCTCTCTCTCTCTCTCTCTCTCTCTCTCTCTCTCTCTCCACTTGTCGCTCCCTCTCTGTGTGCGTAACATTTCTCTTAATGCTTCCAGGATTTCACTCCTTTGCACTCACTCTTTCTCGACCCTCTCTTTCTGTCTCCATCCCTGTCCCTCATGCCCTCCTCACTAGCTCTCTCTCGTGTCTGCTGCTGTGTGGTCAGGCCTACTGGCAGGCAGAGCTGCGTTGCCTCTTGTTTTTTCTCCACAGCGTGTTTTTTTTTTCATGCTGTAATTTGGAGCAAAAGGCTCCCCTCCCCTGGGTCTGGGCTTCATCGATTTGTTTTGATTTCCGAGAACTTCAGTCCTCCACGGTGGCAGGCTGCAGCCGGCCCGCACTGAGACGCTGCAACCGTGCCGTTTCCCCTCTGTGTAGTATGACTAGCTTTTCCCATGTCAGCTGAGGAATGTACAGTGCATCTGTGGGTGCAGACTAACTCGGAAGTGTTTCTAAGGGATTGTGCTACCGTAAAACGGAAAACATTTGACATATGAATGGATAGCCTCATCACGGCTCAATTAAGTGTGAATGCGCATGATTTCTCTTCAGAGAGGCAAGCAGAAGAAGTGCGTCGTTTAAATGGGCGTGTTTTTTTTCTTTTTCGGGTGAGTCTGTGTAAGAGTGAGAGCACCCCCCCCCCCCCCGGTGTGCCACGTCTCCATGTGTCCTCTGTGCGTCTCCGTGTCTGAGGCTGAGGCGGTACTAATGGGACAGCTGTCTGGGCTGATGGATGAGGCCTGGCCAGGCTGAGATGGTGACCCTGTCGGGGGAGGGTTGTCTGGGGAGCCTGCCCGACTGATGGAGCACTTGCTCTGTCTGGTTGCCACCCGAAAGTGAGCTGACGGGGACCGCTCCGCACTCTCCCTTCGCTCATTCTCTCTGTCTTTCAGCTCTCTCTCTCTCTCTTCTTGACACACTCTCTCTCTTCCTGACACTCTCTCCATTTGACCCCGGCCTGTACTACTAGTATGCCTTTGTTGATGGATGGCAGAATAGTACCCAGGTCCCAGCGACTGTCACTGTCCCGCGGTTCGACAGCCTCACTGTCCAGTCTCTCTGACAGTGGATGTGTGGAAAAGTGTTTCCAGCGGAACATTGCTGGAGATTCAGTGATGTTATGTGATTTTCCTCCAGTGCTTAAAAAACCCCAATATATATATAACGTTGTATTGTCACGTACACCGGATAGGTACAGTGAAATGTGTTGTTTTACATGGTAAGCCATAGTAGTACCGCGCCCCTGGAGCAAATGAGGCTTAAGTGCCTTACTCAAGGGCACATCGGCAGACTTGTCACTTTGTCGGCTCAGGTATTTGAACCAGCGACCTTTCGGTTACTGGCTCAACGCTCTAACCGCCAGGCCACCTGCACTGTGTGACGGTCGCAGGAGTCACTCCCGCTCTATAAGGACGTCATCACCAGGAGTAATGGGAACTATGTGGGCATACCGGCTCCTTTTTTTTACACCGGCACCGAAGGGGGAGGTTTACCATGATACCGGTATGACCTGTTCCACTTTTATCTGCCCACGCCTTTTATCTGGATGGATGGACCGATCCCAAACTGCTGATCCAGGATCTGTGTCCTAGCTCAACCCCCACAGGGAAACTAGAGGGAAAAAATCCTGTTCCTGAATCAGGGCTTAGGTACTCTCAGCACATATATCAGCCCAGAGGGACAGCAGTTGTACTCTGAGCCTGGTTCATTCTTACGTCCTGTGTTCTCTCGCTCAACGACTTGAAGAGTGGATCTCCTGAGTGCTCCGAAGCATTTACAGAGGATTAGGCTAAACTTGAATCATTTATCCTGTTGACACAGAGATGTGTGTGTGTGTGTGTGTGTGTGTGTGTCTTTGCTGTGAATGCACTCCACTCCCTTTAACTCCACAAGGTTGTAGCTTTTCTTCCTTACAATTTTCGTCTCATCTTTTCACCTCGGCCGTGTATTCCCAGATTCCTTTCTGCATTGTTCACGGCCCCCTGCCTGTCTGTCTGACTGTAATTTTTTCGCAAGCGCCTCCCTGAATGTCTTTTAACTATAGCCTTTTCTGTAGCGAGGACGCGAGTTCAGCCCATCGTTTCAGGTAATTGCGTGTACAAGGTTTCTGTTTTCAGTATCATTTTTGGCTCTTCAAAGTCAATTCTTTTCTTTCCCCGCTCTCTGTTTCCTTCTGTCTCTAGTGTGTGTGTGTGTGTTTAACCTTTATTTTAACAGGGAGTTATGCTGTGTGTGTGTGTGTGTTTAACCTTTATTTTAACAGGGAGTTATGCTGTGTGTGTGTGCGTCAAATTGTACCTTCCATCACAACCACGAGGGCAGCGCCATACTCATCGTGCCCCTACCACCTTGTCATCTGTTAGAAAATGTGACAGCAGATCTACAGTCTGGTGTGTTATCTGCAGTTCACATGAAGTTCACACTGAAATAACAATGTGCTCGCATTAAACTTACATGTCAGCAGAATGGGGAAGCTATGTGTCGGCGGGTGGTGAGTAGAGGGTAGAGGTTTTGATATGCCATTCTGTGCATGGAAGAACTTAGATACGTTTACAACAGATTTTTCCTTCCAAGAGGACACGTGCTTAAATTCTCCACTGGACTTAGTATTTATGAGGGCCAAGTGGAGTCTTGGTTCTGTAGAGGTCGAGGGAGGTGATGTAGCCTCATTTACACCATATGCGAGTTAGTTTCCTCATCATCTGTTGTGTTGTGGAGCTCAAACCTGCTTTTCCAGACCTGCCACTCCTCTCTGCACTGCCGCTCTGCTGAGAGAAACACAACCTGTGGAAAATATGTACTCAGCCTCGCTCTCTCTCTCCCTCCCTCTCCCTCTCGCTCTCCCTCTCCCTCTCTCTCTGCACTTAGAAGCAGTCAGTGACATCACACCTCCCCTGACATCTCTCAAGGTCTCCATTTTTAGACACATCTATCCTGTGTTGTCACACACGTCGTCCTGCCAGCAAGATCGGAGAGCGCGTATGTCTACGAGAGGGTAGATTTCTGGTAGTGATTTGAGTGTGTGTGTGTGCGTCTCATCAGCAGAGAGACTTTGAATATTGACTTCCAGTCAGTAAAGCTGAGCGGTTTTGTGAACCCGTTGTGTTGTAACGCGGGCGTGCTGTTGCCAGTATCCATTTAGAGACAATGGATCACATGCCTCCATTGACCGTCTAGAGAGCCCTCCCGCCGGGATCCCCCTATAGAGCGACACAGATCAGCCTCTGTAGGAATACCATCACTCTGTAAATCCTGTCCTGTGATCACACACTGACCTTCTCCGGCTCCTCGCCTCTAAACAACTCTTTAAAAGAGTGGGATAAAAAAAAAAGAGAGAAAGAAGTCAGGTCTGGTTCTGTGGCTCCAGATTGACTTCCTGGTCTCCACGTGAGCCAGACAGATCTGACGGCCCACAACGCCCGTACAGCGGTCACCTCCCTCCCTCATCCGTGCGCTTAACACGGTCTTTGTCTACCAACAATGCTGGGATTTGGGGCTGGTCCACCCGCTGGTGAGATACGATTACCTTTCTTCTCTGTCTGTCTCTGTCTCTGTCTCTTTCTCCCCGCTAATGTTTCATTCTCTGTTTGACTGGGAACCAGTCAGCGGAACTTTAGCCGTTAGCTACATTCTTAGGTCCGAACGTCCAAGGATCACCCATGAGGCACATGCAACGTTCCACTCGGCTCTTTTCTTTGACAGCTTCCAATATTTTCCAAATGTGAGCCGTTTTTTGTAATAATGTATTTTTAGTTCTTGCGTCAGCGATGTTCACAGCTCATTAGCAGTGCTGAGGAGTCTTGCACCATGCGGTCAGCAGCACACCTCAGGGAATAGAGATGGACTGACAGGTAATGTTTTTTGTTGTTGATTACTAGAACTTTGACTTCTACTCTCCTGCTGTGTGTGTGTGTGTGTGTGTGGGTGTGTGTGTGTGTGTGCCGTGGGAATGTGTTGAGGCGCGTTTCCTCTGATTAGCATCTACTGTTCTGATGCTAATCTGGCCTCATTACATTTCCTCTGCTGCTCTTTGGCTCGCGGGCTCTCACTTTGTCTCCAAGGAAGTGTGTGTGCATGTCTATCAGTACACGGATGTGTGTGTGGCTGACTGTGTGTGTGGCTGACTGTGTGTGTGGCTGAGTGTTTTCCTGTCGTGGTACTGGTGGCGTGATTGGCCTTGTCCTTGTGATGGTTAGATATCCGTGTCATACCAACCCATGGAGATTGAGATGTTGGGAAAACACTAACTATACGGTATCTCTAAAGTCTAGACATTTATATCTAAAGGTATGCCCTCAGTACCCTGCCCTTTACCATTACTCACCAGTCTGGCTGGCCTTGTCTAGCTGAGGGATGTTGCCCCAGACAGCCCCAAACCCCCAGACATGACCAGACCTGCTCTCTATTTCTCTCTCTCTCTATTTATCTCTCTATTGCTCTCTCTCTTTCTCTCTCTCTCTTTTTCTCTACATTTCTCTCTCTCTCTCTGAGAGACACAATTTGTTGACATTTTAGTTAATATAGCTATGCACTTACAGCATAATAGAATGTGTGTGACATAAAAAGTGTGTATGTGGATGATGTCAGGTACAGGCTATTGTCTTCCAACCCATAATCTCTCTGTGGCTCCGCTCGTCCTCTGTGTTTATACTTAGTCCAGTAAAAGATGATACAGTTAAGAGGCATTCCACACGCACACACACACACACACACACACACACACACACACACACACACACACACACACACACACACACACACACACACACACACACACACACACACACACAGATAGTGTAAACTCTTCCTCCCTCTTGCTCTCTCTCCCACAGTCTCTTGCTGGCAGCTGTTTGTCTTTGATGTTTATTCACAGGAGTGTTGTTAAGAAGATCCTGGGAGTTGGGGCCAGCCTACCACTTTGTGCGAATTCCTCACTTCACCAAGGCAATTACAAAAATACTCAACAACTTAATGATTTAAAGTCCCCAGAAAGCGTTGCAGGCAGACTGCAAGGTTATGGCGCATTAAGTTAAAATCGAATAACTGTCTCTTAGATGACAGCAACTGCTCCTTTTCCTCTCAATTTGCCTGAAGGGCTTCGGTGAATAAAGTCTGTATTTTGTTTTTCTTCAGTGGCACCACAACCTGTAGAGGATCATTTCTGTTTGTTAGAGATAGGAGAACGACTAGATAGTTTTTGTGGAGACAGTCATGCCAACAGCCTTGTGATGGGCTGTGTGGGGGGGGTATGTGGAGGGTGTGGGTCAGGAGGGAGGAGGGTCCTCCACTCCCCCAGACATTGACCTGGCCTGGCTCCAATTTGGACTGGGGCTTGACCAAAAGGCTCTGGGTTGTGTTAGAAATTAGACACTGCGTCAGAGATTAAGCCCTGTGTGCAAACGTCCGAATTCAGACACACACACACACACACACACACACACACACACACACACACACACACACACACACACACGGACAAGCACACACACACACACACACATAAACCCACACCCTCAAGGCGCCAGTCTCTCTGTAAGGTCTGTGGGCTGTTCTGTTTCTGTCCCTGGCTTGGCAGATGGTATTCATTGAGTTGAATGAGGAGAGAAAAGGGCTGATAAGTTTGACAGTGACTGTGGCACAGATTCTGAGGTGCGGTGTTCCCTAGACATCTGCATAGTTACCCCACTACTGTATGTTAATGGTGTGGCGCACGTGTGTATGCATGTGTGTGTATGTTGCAGGCAGTGTGTGTGTGTGTGTGTGTGTGTGTGTGTGTCATGCAGTGTGTGTGTGTGTTGAGGGGCACAGGAGGCTGCTGGCACCATAATAGGGAGAACAGGCTGATGGTAATGATCGTAGCGGAATCTGAAACGATATCAAATACATCAAACTCATCGTTTCCAGGTGTTTTGACGCCATTCCACTTGCTCCGTTCCGGACATTACCATGAGCATTACTATGAGCCTCTCGTGTTGAGAGGAGAGCACAGCCTAGGGCAGCACAGCAAGGGTGAAAAGATAATGTAGCATCAAAGCTCTTTCCAGCGCTACCTCCCTCTGTGACCCCTCTCTCCCTCCCCTCTCTTTCTCTCTCTTTTCTCCATCCCTTTCTGTTCCAGTTATTGCTATTCTATTTCTAACTGCATTGCCCCCCCCCCACCACCTTCTCTCGGCTTGGTCAGGCCAAACTGTTCATTTTGCAGCAGCAGCAGAATCCACATCTCGAGGGGTCAGCAGTAGATTTGAGCAGCTTTAATAAACCTCTCTGTATTTATTAAGGCTGGCTTATTGTCTCAGTGGATGCTTTGTGTGCTCTAAGATCTGTTACCTTGCTTAAATAGAAATGCAAATCAGACAAGTTCAAGTGAAAAGACAAGCCAGATCCCAGGATTAAACTGTTCACCAGATTAGTGTTTGCGCAGTTTATATGAGCTACTGTATAACTCTTCAGAACAGGAACTCTTTAGACAGAATGAGTGTGTTCAAACAGACTGTGTGTGTGTGTTTAGGGCTCTGACTGCTAAGTGACGTGTTTTCTTCTAGAAAGTAGTACAGCTTGCTGAGGGCCAAAAAAATTGACTTTTTCCTCTCTTAGACAATTCAAAAGTCTGGTGGTTGGGAGATAAACGGATCCCGTCTTGATGGAGAGAGAGATGGAAAGAACCACCCGCAGCACTGGAAAGCAAATATCACTGGTTCCAAATGAAGAACGCGGCTACATTTCACTGACTGTACTTTTGTGCTAGGGAGCGTTTTATTGGGTTGAAATTTAATCTCCCTTCTCTCGTACACTAATAGAAAGAAAGGTGCTATCTAGAACCTACAAGGGTTATTCGGCTGTCCTCATAGGAGAACCCTTTTTGGTTCCAGGTAGAACCCTTTTTGGTTCCAGGTAGATCCCTTCTGAGTTCCATGTAGAACCCTTTACACAGACGGTTCTACGTGGAACCCAAAAGAGTCTACCTGGAAGCAAAAGGGGTTCTACCTGGAACCAAAAAGGGTTCTCCTATGGGGACAGCCGAAGATTCCTTTTGGAACCCTTTTTTTCGAAGAGCGTATCATCCGTGGGTTTCTTCTGACAGAAAACATCTCTAGATTGTAAAATGTAAACGTGATTGTGTGCTGCAAAATGATGTCATGACAGGTTTCAAGTTATGGACGATCACAAAAAACCGAAGAAGTACAAAACAGTGATGTAATGATGCCTTGGCATACAAGTAAATACCTTGGTCAAAAGTAGTGCACTATACAGGGATTATCATGCCGTTTAGAACAGAGTTAGTGTCTGTAACCTGGCCCCTACCTGTGTTTCTTTCCCACACCCCTCTGCTGGTAATGACCTGAGGGTGTGTTTTCACGGCCCCCGAAAGGGTCAGATGGTTATCCGCGTGTGTGCTTTCACTGCAAGGGTTAACGATGGTTATCAGCTCCCAGTCCACCCCAGACTCCATGTCCAAAAACACTCTGAAGTATTAGGATGGGAAGATGATACTCTTTTATGATACTCATAAACGGGTTTGCGTGGGATTAAGTTGTGTTTGTGATTAAAAAAAAAAAAAATGTTATTGGGTGTGTGTTTTTGTTGGTTTAGGATATGTGGGGTTTTATACACTGTGTCCAGTGATAGGGTAGTTGGAGTGTGCATGCCTGCCAGCCCCTAGCAATCTCCCTAGTCAATACTCCTCTTATCCTCCGCCTAGATAAAGGCTCCATTTTCTCCCTGTTAGTGTGTGTATGTAATGTGTATATATATTGTGTGTGTGTGTGAGCTCGCTGGCTATGGGGCATTGTCTGATAGGACTCGCTTGCAGACAGTGTGTCTGGTCTGTCTATGAGGATGGTGTTGAGGGATGTGTGTGTGTGTGCGCGTTATCTGTGACAGATAGTAGACGTGAGCAGACAGGGCGTCGCGTCTGTCGTCGTTCCCTAGTGCTGGCTTCAGGCGAAATATCTCTCTCTCTCTCTCTCTCTCTCTCTCTCTCTCTCTCTCTCTCTCTCTCTGTCTCTCTGTCTCTCTGTCTCTGTGTGTGAGAAAGGGAGAGGAGTGGTCTCTGTGAGCTCACTTTCGGTGGCACCCAATCAGAGCAAGACTACGCATCTGTGCCAGCATCCATCCTTGCACATGTGCCTGTCCATGTATGTCTGCTGTCAGGACTCTTCCTCAGTAGCGCCATGGAGAGGTTGAAGCCGAGGTTGGGTTAGGTTGGGTGTGTGTCTGTCGGGTTGGGGGTCACAGACAGGTGAGGGGGGACCTGGGGGACATCTCCTGCTGCCTGGGCTCCAGTCCCTCCTGTCCCAGCCCTAGCCAGTGACACGATCCCTCCCTCCCGCCTGCCAGAATGAGTGGAATCGTGTCAAATGCATCAAACATGTGGTTCTCGTGTGTTTGATGCCATTCCATTCGCTCCGTTCCAGCCATTATTATGAGCCGTCCTCCCCTGCGCAGCCTCCACCGTTGTCCACATAGTGCTGTGTTAGGGTTGTGGGGATGTACTGCGTGTTGTGTTAGGGTTGTGGGGATGTACTGCGTGCTGTGTTAGGGTTGTGGGGATGTACTGCGTGTTGTGTTAGGGTTGCGTGCTGTGTTAGGGTTGTGGTGATGTACTGCGTGTTGTGTTAGGGTTGTGGTGATGTACTGCGTGTTGTGTTAGGGTTGCGTGCTGTGTTAGGGTTGTGGTGATGTACTGGGTGTTGTGTTAGGGTTGTGGGGATGTACTGCGTGTTGTGTTAGGGTTGCGTGCTGTGTTAGGGTTGTGGTGATGTACTGCGTGTTGTGTTAGGGTTGCGTGTTGTGTTAGGGTTGTGGGGATGTACTGCGTGTTGTGTTAGGGTTGTGGCGATGTACTGCGTGTTGTGTTAGGGTTGTGGGGATGTACTGCGTGTTGTGTTAGGGTTGTGGTGATGTACTGCGTGTTGTGTTAGGGTTGCGTGCTGTGTTAGGGTTGTGGTGATGTACTGGGTGTTGTGTTAGGGTTGTGGGGATGTACTGCGTGCTGTGTTAGGGTTGCGTGCTGTGTTAGGGTTGTGGGGATGTACTGCGTGTTGTGTTAGGGTTGCGTGTTGTGTTAGGGTTGTGGTGATGTACTGCGTGTTGTGTTAGGGTTGTGGGGATGTACTGCATGTTGTGTTAGGGTTGTGGCGATGTACTGCGTGTTGTGTTAGGGTTGTGGGGATGTACTGCGTGTTGTGTTAGGGTTGTGGTGATGTACTGCGTGTTGTGTTAGGGTTGCGTGCTGTGTTAGGGTTGTGGTGATGTACTTCTTGTTGTGTTAGGGTTGCGTGCTGTGTTAGGGTTGTGGGGATGTACTGCGTGTTGTGTTAGGGTTGTGGTGATGTACTGCGTGTTGTGTTAGGGTTGCGTGCTGTGTTAGGGTTGTGGGGATGTACTGCGTGTTGTGTTAGGGTTGTGGTGATGTACTGCGTGTTGTGTTAGGGTTGCGTGCTGTGTTAGGGTTGTGGGGATGTACTGCGTGTTGTGTTAGGGTTGTGGTGATGTACTGCGTGCTGTGTTAGGGTTGTGGGGATGTACTGCGTGCTGTGTTAGGGTTGTGGGGATGTACTGCGTGTTGTGTTAGGGTTGTGGGGATGTACTGCGTGTTGTGTTAGGGTTGTGGGGATGTACTGCGTGTTGTGTTAGGGTTGTGGCGATGTACTGCGTGTTATGTTAGGGTTGTGGGGATGTACTGCGTGTTGTGTTAGGGTTGTGGTGATGTACTGCGTGTTGTGTTAGGGTTGCGTGCTGTGTTAGGGTTGTGGTGATGTACTGCGTGTTGTGTTAGGGTTGCGTGCTGTGTTAGGGTTGTGGTGATGTACTGCGTGCTGTGTTAGGGTTGTGGGGATGTACTGCGTGTTGTGTTAGGGTTGTGGGGATGTACTGCGTGTTGTGTTAGGGTTGCGTGCTGTGTTAGGGTTGTGGGGATGTACTGCGTGCTGTGTTAGGGTTGTGGGGATGTACTGCGTGCTGTGTTAGGGTTGTGGGGATGTACTGCGTGTTGTGTTAGGGTTGTGGTGATGTACTGCGTGCTGTGTTAGGGTTGTGGGGATGTACTGCGTGTTGTGTTAGGGTTGTGGGGATGTACTGCGTGCTGTGTTAGGGTTGTGGGGATGTACTGCGTGTTGTGTTAGGGTTGTGGGGATGTACTGCGTGTTGTGTTAGGGTTGCGTGCTGTGTTAGGGTTGTGGGGATGTACTGCGTGTTGTGTTAGGGTTGTGGGGATGTACTGCGTGTTGTGTTAGGGTTGTGGGGATGTACTGCGTGCTGTGTTAGGGTTGTGGGGATGTACTGCGTGTTGTGTTAGGGTTGCGTGCTGTGTTAGGGTTGTGGGGATGTACTGCGTGTTGTGTTAGGGTTGTGGGGATGTACTGCGTGTTGTGTTAGGGTTGCGTGCTGTGTTTGGGTTGTGGGGATGTACTGCGTGTTGTGTTAGGGTTGTGGGGATGTACTGCGTGCTGTGTTAGGGTTGTGGTGATGTACTGCGTGTTGTGTTAGGGTTGTGGGGATGTACTGCATGCTGTGTTAGGGTTGTGGGGATGTACTGCGTGTTGTGTTAGGGTTGTGGGGATGTACTGCGTGTTGTGTTAGGGTTGTGGGGATGTACTGCGTGTTGTGTTAGGGTTGTGGCGATGTACTGCGTGTTATGTTAGGGTTGTGGGGATGTACTGCGTGTTGTGTTAGGGTTGTGGTGATGTACTGCGTGTTGTGTTAGGGTTGCGTGCTGTGTTAGGGTTGTGGTGATGTACTGCGTGTTGTGTTAGGGTTGCGTGCTGTGTTAGGGTTGTGGGGATGTACTGCGTGTTGTGTTAGGGTTGTGGGGATGTACTGCGTGTTGTGTTAGGGTTGCGTGCTGTGTTAGGGTTGTGGGGATGTACTGCGTGTTGTGTTAGGGTTGTGGGGATGTACTGCGTGTTGTGTTAGGGTTGTGGGGATGTACTGCGTGCTGTGTTAGGGTTGTGGGGATGTACTGCGTGTTGTGTTAGGGTTGCGTGCTGTGTTAGGGTTGTGGGGATGTACTGCGTGTTGTGTTAGGGTTGTGGGGATGTACTGCGTGTTGTGTTAGGGTTGCGTGCTGTGTTTGGGTTGTGGGGATGTACTGCGTGTTGTGTTAGGGTTGTGGGGATGTACTGCGTGCTGTGTTAGGGTTGTGGTGATGTACTGCGTGTTGTGTTAGGGTTGTGGGGATGTACTGCATGCTGTGTTAGGGTTGTGGGGATGTACTGCGTGTTGTGTTAGGGTTGTGGGGATGTACTGCGTGTTGTGTTAGGGTTGTGGGGATGTACTGCGTGTTGTGTTAGGGTTGTGGCGATGTACTGCGTGTTATGTTAGGGTTGTGGGGATGTACTGCGTGTTGTGTTAGGGTTGTGGTGATGTACTGCGTGTTGTGTTAGGGTTGCGTGCTGTGTTAGGGTTGTGGTGATGTACTGCGTGTTGTGTTAGGGTTGCGTGCTGTGTTAGGGTTGTGGGGATGTACTGCGTGTTGTGTTAGGGTTGTGGGGATGTACTGCGTGTTGTGTTAGGGTTGCGTGCTGTGTTAGGGTTGTGGGGATGTACTGCGTGCTGTGTTAGGGTTGTGGGGATGTACTGCGTGCTGTGTTAGGGTTGTGGGGATGTACTGCGTGTTGTGTTAGGGTTGTGGTGATGTACTGCATGCTGTGTTAGGGTTGTGGGGATGTACTGCGTGTTGTGTTAGGGTTGTGGGGATGTACTGCATGCTGTGTTAGGGTTGTGGGGATGTACTGCGTGTTGTGTTAGGGTTGTGGGGATGTACTGCGTGTTGTGTTAGGGTTGCGTGCTGTGTTAGGGTTGTGGGGATGTACTGCGTGTTGTGTTAGGGTTGTGGGGATGTACTGCGTGTTGTGTTAGGGTTGTGGGGATGTACTGCGTGCTGTGTTAGGGTTGTGGGGATGTACTGCGTGTTGTGTTAGGGTTGCGTGCTGTGTTAGGGTTGTGGGGATGTACTGCGTGTTGTGTTAGGGTTGTGGGGATGTACTGCGTGTTGTGTTAGGGTTGCGTGCTGTGTTAGGGTTGTGGGGATGTACTGCGTGTTGTGTTAGGGTTGTGGGGATGTACTGCGTGCTGTGTTAGGGTTGTGGTGATGTACTGCGTGTTGTGTTAGGGTTGTGGGGATGTACTGCATGCTGTGTTAGGGTTGTGGTGATGTACTGCGTGTTGTGTTAGGGTTGTGGGGATGTACTGCGTGCTGTGTTAGGGTTGTGGTGATGTACTGCGTGCTGTGTTAGGGTTGTGGTGATGTACTGCGTGTTGTGTTAGGGTTGTGGGGATGTACTGCGTGTTGTGTTAGGGTTGCGTGCTGTGTTAGGGTTGTGGGGATGTACTGCGTGTTGTGTTAGGGTTGTGGGGATGTACTGCGTGCTGTGTTAGGGTTGTGGTGATGTACTGCGTGTTGTGTTAGGGTTGTGGGGATGTACTGCATGCTGTGTTAGGGTTGTGGTGATGTACTGCGTGTTGTGTTAGGGTTGTGGGGATGTACTGCGTGCTGTGTTAGGGTTGTGGTGATGTACTGCGTGTTGTGTTAGGGTTGTGGGGATGTACTGCATGCTGTGTTAGGGTTGTGGTGATGTACTGCGTGTTGTGTTAGGGTTGTGGGGATGTACTGCGTGCTGTGTTAGGGTTGTGGGGATGTACTGCGTGTTGTCCTCTGATAGATGGGGTAAATACGGTGCTAGCGAGCGTCTTAACTCTGGAGCCTCTTCTCTGGCGACACGATGAATGGCCTCTCTCTGCTGTCAACTTTATTGCTCGTTTAGCACATTGTGCGTGCTCTCCCCTTGTCCCTCTCCTTCTCTCTCTCTCTCTCTCTCTCTCTCTCTATCTCTCTCTCGCCCTCATCCTCAGAGTGGTTTTTGATGATGACAGAGCAGTGCGTTATGGGTTGTGCCGGAGGTGGGAAGAGGAAGGTATTGGATGTGCCACAGTGCTGGACTGGAGGAGCTCACAGTGCGGGGGGGGGAAGAGATGGTGTGTTCCTACACTGTGTTCGTGTTTACTGTGGGTGTGGATGCTACTATTTGTCATAGCTGCTAGGACCTCACCTCACTAGAGAACCTCTCATGCACTGGCTTACTGTTTCGGGTCCTTATTCCTTCCATTTCAAGAGCGGGAGAATGATCCTGCCTTCCACCCACTCACTACTCCCAGCCCCGGGGGATGGAAACGTTGAGATGTTCTAAGAACATCTCTCTCGGTGGACTGTGTGGTCAGAACATATTAGAATAATTTTTTTTCCCCAGCCTGCTCATAGTGTATAATCTCCACCCTCTCTCTCTCTCTCTCCCTGTGTTTCTCCCAGTGAGCCAGGCATGGTGGGTTAAACCCCGCCAGCAATAGCCAAGCTGTATTAATTAAGAGCGACCTCTCACTTGTTTCTGAAGTCAGCTGGGTTCCTTTAGCCCTCGGCATTGATCCCTCCTGCCTCCTACTGGGGATAAAGACTTATTAGGGCAGAGAATCAGAGAATAGAGTGAGAATGAATCTCCTCTTCCCTCTTATTCTCTTTGTGTGTTTGTGTGCGTGTGTGTGTGTGTGTGCGTGCGTGTGTGTGTGCGTGTGTGCGCGTTGTGTTGCGTGCTTCGGCAGATACATTTTTTTTGGGGGGGGGGGGTTTAATGGGATATGATACAAGGATTATGAGCCGGGGGGGTTATGCACGATGTGATAGGAGGATGAGGAGGATGAGATAGGATTGGGAGGGAGGGAGTGTTACTGGGGCAGGGGGAACTCTGAAGGGGCATGTGGGGTGACCCGCACACACACACCCAAAACTCCTCCTTAGTGGTACTACGACAAAACACAAAGTATTTGATTTCTGGCGTGAAGTTGGGTTTTGAGGAGCTTTGTAAGTGTAAGCTACAGGGTAAAGTCTGCGGCGTCCTACAGATACACTGTGAGACGACACACTCGCACGCGTCCACACAGTCCACACGATATCAGTTGACTCGGCAGTAGGGGTGGCAGGAGCCATTATTGACTCACTGCAGCCAGCCAGAGAAATGGGGGAAATTCAATCAACCAATCACGAGGCCAGCTGAGTCTTCTTTCTTCACTTTGTGTGATTTTTGTCCTTTTTGTCTAGTTTATTTGGATAGGGACAATTACAAACACATTGACACATTGAACAAACAATCGTCCGAACGCATTGCACTGGTGTTTCTAGCGCACGCTAATTTTCCCACACCCGTCTCTAGATGAAAACAAAAAGAAAGAAAAAGAAATACATAATCAAAAACAAATCACACCAAATAACATGTCTGGACATTACCATAATTATATCCGCAAAGACGTCATTGTCTCTTCTTTCCATGTTCCCCCTTTCTCTCTGTCCTCATCGCGCTTTATCGGTGTCCAGGTCAGCGCTGCGACTGCAGGTAATTCTCTCTGTGCTGACAGTGGGGACAAAAAGCTCCAGGCCGACAGAAAACTCCCCGTCACGAAAGCGCCATCAAACGTCCTTCGCCACAAAATGGCCAAGTGGACGACATGCGGAACAAAAGGGTGGAATGCACCTTGCCCTCTCTCTCTTTTTCTCTTTCTCTCATCCTTCCCCACTGTCGTTCCAAATGCAGTCCTAGGCTGCTTGTATTCCCCTCAACCTTGTCCTTGTCCCTGAGCCCTTTGGCACAACGAGCAGTCTTTTATTTGACTTTCTGTTGTTTGCCTGTCTGCCTGTTTTTGTCTCCCTGGGTTCCATTTTCAAGTTATTGTTCAGTCAAACCAATAGTTGATACCATAAAATGGAGTCTATATTTTTTTTGAAACATTTCTCTGTGGAAAGTGCTTTGCATTGCCAATTCCCTGGCTCCTGTCGAATGAGCAGCCAGCCTAACTTAATACCGTGCTCCCGTTTGTCCGTCGATATCATACCAGAGCGTAAAATGCTAGTTTAATAAACTGCTGTGCATTCATCGATTCTCACTTCTACATCCACCTTTCATTGGCTCTCTGGATCCCAAGGGGGGCAGGCTGGCTTTGTGATTGAATTGGACACTGAATCCTACAATGACCTCCAGACGCACAGCCACTGGCAGTTCTATTACACATGTTGAAAACGGGCAGCGTTCAATTCCAAATAGAGTGAGGCAATTGATTCTTGATCAATGATGAATGATTCTAATCTTGCATAGGCGGGGGATCAATTGTGTTAATGTCCCGTGATTGGCTAAACTTAATTAGCGCAGGTCCCGGTCCACGGTTGATCTGGTGGTCTGCTTTTGGCACGGGGTCGTTATGTGACCCCGTGCTGATTTCAGATCGACCATAGTTTCTCTTCGAATAACGGTCCCAGGACAATGTCCAGACCAGCCATTCGATGTCAAGTCTCTGTCATGTCCTCTGTCAATCGTTTTAGCCAGCCTTGTATCAACACACGGATCCATTCCCCAGACGGTCACATGGTACGAATGTCCTTTTTCCGCTTCCCTGTTTTTAAAGACAGTTGAAGGTGTATGTGTCAGACTCAACGGAGGAAAAGAAGAATGAAACGAGCACTGAAACCTGGTGTGGCATTTCGTTAGCCATTACTGTGACAGAGCTGCCTATTGTCACCCCAAGGAGCACCTCTCTTCCTTTTTTATCCTCCTTCTCTCCATCTTTGTTTTCTCTGTCCTTTTTCCTGCCCACATCCTCCCCTGACCTCATCCCTTCTTCACAGCAGTCTGCCTGTCCTCATTAAGTGAGGGGAGAGATGGAGGGAGTAGACGGAGGGGGGTGGCGTTCCCTGGGCCTTTTCCCAGGTCTCTTCCCAGGGGGTCTGTTTGTGGAGTCAAATAATAATTGGTGTGTGTTTATGTGTGTGTGTGAGTGTGTGGACAAGGAGTAATACTGGTAGTCTGAAGAAACTGCACAGAGTCTGAAGAAAGCTCATGAGATACAGAGATTTTGGCAGGTTGAAAGAGTTTCTCTTGTGAGACTTTAGTGACGTACTTGTCTTGGGTGTTCTATTGACTCCATTGATGATATCAAGATGGCGGAGTGAGCCCGATGAGCCCTTAAACACTGGCTCTTACTGGAGCAACAGCAATGACTCACTAACCTTCACAAGTGGAATTTACCATTTGCCCTCTTCCTGAGATGTCTGTCTGTCTGTCTGTCTGTCTGTCTGTCTGTCTGTCTGTCTGTCTGTCTGTCTGTCTGTCTGTCTGTCTGTCTGTCTGTCTGTCTGTACCCATCTTTTCCTCCATCTTTTCTCCCTCATTTAATGTAACATTCATTGGTATTTTTACCAGTTGATCCTCCCTCTTGGCTGGTACCTCCTCTACCATCTTGTGTACCAGCTGCTTGTTGCCCCCTGTGTGTTAGACAGCCGTCTGCTCCGTGGGGAGGATGCCACCCCAGCATGCAAAGCCTCTCTCCTGGTGAATGGCTGTCACATGATGCCCTCAGATTGTGGAGGGTGGAGGATGACTCATTATTATAAAGGTCCCATTTATAGAATAGACTTGAGTGACATAGAGGTAAAAACAGAGATAGACATACTGTATAATCAATGGTGAAAGGAGAGCGATGGGTGACATTGACGTGTGGGTGAAGAGGAAGTCAGAACGAGAGAGAACATGAAGCTCTTGGGTCTTTTTCGTCGCCCCCTAAATGGATGCCGTCCTCTCCAAGTTGAAGCTGTTGAACACCACAGAGCAAATCTGTCAAGCTCACAGAGCCGAAGTTATTAACCCTATGAAGACGTGCGCACACACACACACACACACACACACACACGGCCACACTCATAGCATTACACTGTAGTCGATCTGCTCTCTCTCCTTCCCTTCCCCACCTGATCGATGGCTGGAATGCTCCATTCTTTTCACCTCACTAACCTCTCCAAGGGAATGGAAGTGAAGTGGCTCATGAAATTGACCTGACACTGACAATCAACCCTTTTTCTGTCGCAATCTCTTTTTTTGTTGCTCTCCGTCCCCCCCCTCCCTCCCTCCCTCCCTCCCTCCCTCCCTCCCTCCCTCCCTCCCTCCCTCCCTCCCTCCCTCCCTCCCAGAGAGAAGATGACATATCTGGATCTGTCTTGCGCCTAATGTAGCATGATCTAATTCAGCTGAGATGGGCACACCTGGCATTAGATTAACCTGCCCTGGGCACACCTGGTGCTCTGGGGATTTGATTAGGCTGAGATGGGCACAGCTGAGAGAGGGGACACGGGGGATTGGATTCACCAGACAGCAGTTCCAACTGGTACACATTGCAGGGAGAGCTGCTTCGCTGCTCTACAGCTCAGCTGTTAACTCATATACACACACACACACATGCATGCTCACATGTACACACGGAGGCACACACATGCCCGCATGCACACACACACGCACGCGCGGAGGCACACACACAGAAGGTCTGTCTGTTGGAGTACAGATGCTGAGGCGTCTGTCTGTAACTACAACCAATGTCATGAGGATGGTGTAGTCACTCCCTCTTCCACATTAGGTTCCATTCTGTATCCTGCTACTAACTCCCCCTATTCCGCTCGACTCCAGTTAGCCAAGGCTCTCTAACACAATCTGCCTCTTAGCCTCAAGCTATCTCAGGCGGTACCGCAATAAACATGCCCTCGCTCATAAGAACTCAAACTGACACAGGCCTCTTTGCCTAGACACATTTAGCCTCCAGCAAACACAAACGTCCTGCATTCTCTCCTCCTCCTGCCAGCTAATCAGCTCTCCTGCATTCTCTGCCCTGCCTAAGACTCCCGTTGCCTGAATACAGATGTCAGATATGTGCAGTGTCTATTACTTGACTGTAGACTCCAGTGAGTTTCTTGTATAATATTCTACCAGTGTGTGACCTTTTATCCATGCCAGCCCCGGCAAACGATTGGCTGCGAGGGATTCAGCACTGTATGCTGATAGGCTCGTTGTATGGTGATAGGAGCACCGATAGGTGTTTCACCAGAGAGGATTGCGGCAAAGCGAGAGGAATAACTGGGCCCAAAATCTATCTTCTCCTGCAGGTGGTGTTTTTTTGTTCTTCGTTTTTCCCCCCCGCTCACCAAACGAGGTGTTTTTGTATGGAGGTCAATGAGAGTGTAGTATTTGGTTAGCAAAAAAAATAAATGAATAGCTTATTTGCTACGTGTGGCTTATTTGAGCGAACGGAAGTTGTGTAATGCTTAGGTTTTTACGAGTGTACTGATAGAAGTAGGACAGGTGACTTTGAAAAAGAAAACCACTTCATATCGAAGTTGTGCCTGTTGCTCACACGGGTATCTGCCGTCTCATTGGCTAGAATGGTCCCGCCTGCCTCCTCCCGACTGCCTTCCATTTTTGAAGACATTTTATTTTCATTGTTAGAGCAGCCTCTTGAGTATCTGGTCAATATATGCATAATGGATGATCTGTGGTTTAACACACCTCCCTGCCTCTAGCTACCACACCTCCCTCACATCTCAACAGGTCAGGAGGTCCATGTACCTGCTGGCTCTTTCTCTCTCTCTGTGTGTGTGTGGTTCAATCCATCTTCCAGCAACAGGGCGGAGTGGGATCCGTATCGAACTCTGACATCGACAATACAATGCAGAGAGGAGAGAGGGAGCAGGTAGGGTCAGTCATCAGGTGAGAAGTGAAGAGAGGAAAGTGCCTTTCAAGACAGCCATACGGTAGAGTTGGCCTCGTTGTTCCCTCAAAGCTCCCCCGGGACTGCCTCGCAGAAGACATTTCAGCCCGCGCAGAGACGCATCAGATTGAACTTCACTCACGTTTGTAGTTTTCCCCTTTAGTTAACACTACTGTGCGAATTGTGCTCGAATCAACGCCACTTTCAATGCAACGTCCTGAAACAAAATGAACTATGCAAGAGATGTTCTTGTAGGAAGAGCACATTGGAGTAGGATTCTGTTGCATTTAAAGGCATGACTCGGGCCCATACTGAGCTGGACTGTGTTTACAGCGTGAGTAGATGCGCTTGTTTTGAGATCAAAGCGAGAGCTGCATGTAACCAGCCACCTGTGGACATTTGTTCATATTCTTTGCTAGTTAGTGAGGTATTATCCCAGTTATAGCTCAGTTCTAGTCAATAATGGGGGAGTGGTTGCTTCCTATGAGAGCACAAAACGTGGTCATTTCTAGACATCTTTGAAAGCAAGTCAGGTAAAGAGCTTTTTAAAGGGGCGGTGTTCTATTTTGAGACAGGCTTGAATAAGTTAAGTAGCCAATAGGAAGAGGGCAGCATAATTTGTCTGATTCTCTGTTATAATGGTATGGGAATAATAATGAGTTGTATTTTGTAAAGTGGTTTCTTGCATCAAACCACACAACACATTTTCAGTCACCTCCTTGTCTGAAGGACAAGTTGATAAACAGGTTAATGTCAAGCCCTGCATGTTTTTTTCAAAAGTCTCTTGTAATGTAGGCCTACATTGAACACCACACATTGGCTGCTACTGTAGGCGGAATGATATAACAGCTATTTCCATGTTAAAATGTTACGGGATGCATTTTCTCCGTTGTTTTTAATGGTACATTATGATCAAATAGCCAAGATAGCGTACTTGGCCACTGTTATAACTGTAACTTAAAGCGTGTACAAACAGTGTTCACAGTAAACGCCCCAGAAGTTGCACAGAATTTTCACAATGTTCACGTTTGTTTGTTTAGCAGACCTGAAATTTCAGCGACGGAATTTTTGTTGTTGTTGTGAACATTGGCTAGCCTCACCTTGGTTTTTTCAAAGATGACAATATTGGAGGGAAAAAAACGATCTAGTAAAACAACATTCACAGATCAGTCACGGTAGATTTTGCGTGACTGATGTGGACAATTATTCCGTTGGCAATTGACTTCTGATATGATTTGCCCCTTTTTTAATGACTCGGTGATAGTGAATGAGATATGAGATCAAGCTCACAGACACAGTTCCCTGTTGTTATTCCGAGCATGGCATATCTCTGCTCTCTCTCTGTCAGGGAGCTTTACATTGTCTCCTCTCTTCTCCCGTAGCGCAGACAGGCCTTTTGGGGAGACGTGTTTAGGTTCCCATGGTTACAGTGGATGTACTGAAAAGTTTTTTTTTTTTTTTTAACCCTCTGAAATGTGCTTATTTTCCATAGCAACATTCTCCTTCTTAATTTGTAGTCCTGACACATTGTGCTTTATAGTCATTGGCATACACTGGAACTCCAGGTTCCTCTCTAAATGTGTGGCTGAGAGGTTTATCAGCCAGCTGTGTGATCTAGCTTGTCCTCTAAGGGAAGTGGAGAACAGACGACGCCCGAAAGGCCCTCCTCAAAGCCGCTTGTTATCGAGTCGCTCTGTTCCCAGAGACGGGCCTGTCTGCAGCCTTTTGTCTCAACCTACACTTACAGCCGGAACAGGTGTTCCTGCCTCGCCTTCGTTAAAAACACTGTTACCCACGCCGTCTCACCTCACGTCCTTCTTTAACAAGCTGTTTGTTCCTGGTTCGCTGGGAGAGGAGCGAAGTGGGATTCGCTAATCTCTGAATTCATTATCTGCCTATTACCATCCACGGCACCTTGGTCCCGACAGACACTCCTGCGTTCCCCTCTATCGTAAACACACGTTATGACGATACTGTCTGTCTGTCTGTCTGTCTGTCTGTCTGTCTGTCCCTAGAATCCCACTCCCGGCTCTGTGCCGGCCTAGTGGCGATGCTCCATCGTGTAAAACAAGCAGAGTACAATGGAGCGGTTTCCTGTGCTGACACACGGCGTGATAAGGCTTTGTTTCTGTAGGGACAATGTGTTCTCCACACACTGAACGTATATCAATACTAATGTGTTGCTCGGTGATACATCACCCGCGGGCCGTTTACTGTCCGTCTCAGGGGGGAAAAGCTGCTGATGTGTATTGATCGTGAGAAAAAAAAGGTAAATCAGCACATCTCAATGATTATGGGGCGGAGGGGGTAGAGGAGGAACGGGGCCGTGGTGTTTCATTGTAAAGGCTAACACAGAATCGGTCAGCGCAGGATCAGAATCAATGGCATGTCCTTTTTTTTTTTTTTACGTTGGGTTTTGACAAGCTGATCCTCCGTTGTGTGCGCCCTTGCACTCTTTATTGATCTTCTTCGCACACCAGCCCACCTCTGGCTGCAGACAGCAATCCCTGTTGTCCAGGTTATTCATTGCTGACCATGGATGTTGTTTGTAATAGGTGAATAGATCTGTAATACAGCATGTGCAATGTGTAGAGTTGTGCAATCCTCCTGATTCCGCAATCACCTCCGTACGTACACTATTGAAGCTCTGCTTAACTAAGCATCACCCTGGGAGTTATTTTTATCTCACCGGGGTGCACGTTTTGTCTCATTTGAATAGCTTTCATGGGATTTAATCGCTTTCCAATTGTGCTCCAAGATATAATGGCACATCAACTGTGTCTCAAGCACTCCCACTATGCTAAGATTGAGCCAATCCCATCCACATAAGGATCCTCTGCTCAGCCGACATATATTCTTGTTCCCAGCTGTGTGTTTTTGCCAGGTACCACTTTCTTAGAATGCTGTTATGAGCCTGGCAAGCTAGGTTACCCACCATGGTGACACGAGCAGTCCCAGAGGGCCAAAGTGGAGCCAGTCTGCAGATGTTTAGCTCTATATGTTGGATGTGTGTGTGTGTGTGTCTATTCTGTCTGTAAGGTGTGTGTGTGTGTGTGTGTGTGTGTCTATTCTGTCTGTAAGGTGTGTGTGTGTGTGTGTGTGTGTCTTCTGTCTGTAAAGTGTGTGTGTGTGTGTGTGTGTGTGTCTTCTGTCTGTAAGGTGTGTGTGTGTGTCTATTCTGTCTGTAAGGTGTGTGTGTGTGTGTGTCTATTCTGTCTGTAAGGTGTGTGTGTGTGTGTGTGTGTGTGTGTGTGTCTATTCTGTCTGTAAGGTGTGTGTGTGTGTGTGTGTGTGTGTGTGTGTGTGTGTGTGTGTATGTCTATTCTGTCTGTAAGGTGTGTGTGTGTGTGTGTGTGTGTGTGTGTGTGTCTATTCTGTCTGTAAGGTGTGTGTGTGTGTGTGTGTGTGTCTATTCTGTCTGTAAGGTGTGTGTGTGTGTGTTTATTCTGTCTGTAAGGTGTGTGTGTGTGTGTGTGTGTGTGTGTTAGCCCCCTCCCCTGTGTGTGAGCCACTTCTCTAAACTAACAGTGCTGTGAGCGATTAGCCTGGCTCTGTCCTGGTTAATGAGGTCCTTGTTAAAGTTTAATGTCTCTGTTCCACCGTAGTCAGGGAGATTTAGCGCCAGTTCCTCAGGGAGAAGATGCACCACACTGATTTCTGCCCCCAGCGAGCAGCATAGTGATGCGATGCGTGGGTTGACTTATAACCCGCAGTCCCCGCGGTTATATCCGCTGGGCGGGTGTGTTTAGGATCATTAAATATTGTGTGGATGAAGGGTGGCGGGCCGGCGGGTTGAATCAAGACGAAACAAATCCATATATAATTATCGTGCGATGTATAGGCTACACTGAGGTTTTTCTTTCAGTATTTTAGGCGATCTGGCGTTAGCGCGTAAGCCTAAACTTCAGGATCTAACTGTACGCGCGCCAAACAGCCTACCCGGCAATCGCCAAACGCTTTTGGGAACGGGCAGAAAAAGTTAAAAGTCGATCCACGGAGGCAAAAAGGACAATGTCCGAGTTTTAATTCAATAGAGAAAAGCTGTGAAAGGGATAGTTGAAAATGAAGAGAAGGGAGGGCCAGAAAAGTAAATGTTTGGGAAAGATTTGTTGAAGTGGTAAAAGAGGATAACGGCAGTGTTATGTGTGGTGATTGTGAGGTGTTATACAAATTGACAGTCACAAGATGGGGACTTTGAATGGCACGTCAAGGGAACTGGTAGCCTGCTGTTCTGATGGGTTAAATGGAAACTGTCTGGACACTGACTGTAGGTCTATAACCTCTCACAGCCATAATATTAAGCATTTCTTGTAGTAAAATGATACACCAAATGTAGGCTAAATTACTATTCGGGAACAGGAGTGGAGAAATATGATTTCTTTCTTTCAGCATCTTGAGAGAATGTGAATGAGCAATTAGATGCCGTCTGTAGAGGTGCTGTCTTTATCAGCATCATAAAAGCTGATATTATTTCAACCACATAAAATATGAATCCAAGCCGAACTGAAATCTGATCAGAAACATGTTGGGTCATTTTCACAGCTTCTATTTCCTTACAACCGGTCAAACTGATGTCATTTGGACATTTTTTTTTGTTGCACAGAAAATCGTTCCTTTTTAAATTATTTTGAGATGACAGAGAAATTTCATTCTATTGATTTATGGCATTATTCTATAATGACAGGAGAGAAGCTGCATGCATGTCATTATAGACAGTTTGACTAAATAGCCTACCAAAATGTCGGAAATTATAAGCAGAAACATAATCTAAATCAGGCAAATAAAATCCTACGCCCCCTGTCAAATTTTATTTTCACCCAATCTGATTAGCCTATAGCGCATATTCGATATTAGCGAGTTAGGGTGGGGTACGGCCCTCGGATTTTCACTTTATCACATATAGTCGGTGTAGTTGCAGATGGGTTATTAGCAATTGCGGGTGGGTGCGGGCGAACAAACCGCTTACCCGCGCACCACTAGAGCAGAACACCGACGATGGCATCGTGGTCACAGGAGATACTCTGTCTGCCTGTCTGTCTCACTCTGCAATGCCCCCAATGGTGTTTGTGATGTGTCTGTGCGTGTCTTTGTGTGCATGCTTAAATTGCATCTCTACGTGTGAGTGTGCAAGTGTGTGTTTTGAATGTCTGAATAGGGGCATTGATGCCATTGGAACTACAGTTCCCCCTCAACCCATCTCCCTCACTGTCGAGCTCTGCATATCACATGGCTGCTCTCAATACTGGGTCAAACCAACCAACATTCTTCTGATTTCAGTTGTTATTGAAGTAGCTTTTGTGATTTTTCAGAAAAGCATTAGAAGCAATGACGAACAGCTGTCCGGCTGAACTCAAAACGAGTTTCTCCTCATTACTCTGATGTTTTCTTCTTGCTTGACTGGGAAGGATGGCCTCCGGAAGAGCCTCTCTTTCCAAGCTCGTTCTAATGGTACTTCCAGTAGCTCCGAGACAGAGGCTGCGCTGTACACTATACATAATGATGTGTCACAGAAGCCATGCCACCTACTTGCCCTCAATAATGGTGTCTGCCAAAGCAATGAATAATGGAGAATAATGTTTCATGTGTCTGCAAGCCACTACCATTCTCTCCTGCCACTTTAATGAATAATAGATCCCCTGTTTCTTCTCCTCCTTCTCTCTTTCTTTAGGGACTGCAACGAACGGATGATGGGGACAACGAGCCGCAATAGAGGAGTGAGGGCAGTCTGAGGGCAACAGGATCTGAAAAGGAAGATTTGGCTGATATAGAGGGAGAAGGTAACCCCAGGACTTAAGAGGGAAAGAGGAGGGGAGGAGGAGGAGGAGGGGGGGGGGTTAGGTGCAGCGCTGGACTGCAGGACAGAAGGACTGGATGCTAGCCTCAGTAGGCCCCATCAGGTCCCAGCTCCCACAGAGATGGCCTCCAACTTCAACGACATCGTCAAGCAGGGATACGTCCGCATGCGTAGCAGGAAACTGGGGGTGAGTTGGAGGCCTTAACTCGGGGTCTTTTGGGAGTCTCTGTCCTTTGCGAGGGGGTTGTGTGTGTGTGTGTGTGTGTGTGTGTGTGTGTGTGTGTGTGTGTGTGTGTGTGTGTGTGTGTGTGTGTGTGTGTGTGTGTGCTCGTGCGATTGTCTACTTGTGTATGCTTTTTCCATGTCTGCCCAAGGGAAAGATAAAGATCATTTTTTTTAAACAAAACAAAAGATGATACAAAACAACTGTCTGTGTCTCACGAAAGAGAAAATGAAAGAAGTTTTGGGGTTGATGTATTCATACATTTTCTCTTCACCTCTGCTTCAAGCCATGAATATGAACCTCATGTATGGTAATGAAGTATGCTAATGCTTATGAGTCAGAACTGAATGACGTACATCTGGTTGTTGGAATTAGTCTTTGGGGGATGAGTCAGATGAATTATATGTCAATGAACACAAATGAAATGTTTTAATTATACACTTATGAATATTAGTCAGTATGGCACAGACTGCCTGATTACATTTGACATTTTAGCCTCCAGTATTTCTACAGTCATCATAACGACAGTCGAGAACAATTTATCTGCTTTAGTTGTATTGATTCTCCTTGAAGCCGTAGAGGATGTTCAGTGGTTTCAATAATGCCCCCCCCCCCATTTTTCTTTTCGGGATAAAATTCTTCTTAAATGGCTCGTTTTTGGTTTCCCTCATTTCGCGGTACTGTTTTGCCCGTGTCGGCGTCAAGCCAGACGATGTCAAGTCCAGGCGTTATCGGAAGGAGACTGACACGTTGTGTGTCTGTGAAATAATGAACTGGCTTCAACCTGTTCTGTGAGAAAGTGCCCTCATCAGACGAGGAAGGTATACCGTCTGGTGAGGACACCGCCTGGTGAAAGAAGGGTTAGATCTGCACGGCAGGGCTGTTCTCTGTGTGGCTGGTAGTTTGTGCAGTGGTAGTTTAATCCCGTGGCTGTGTTGCTGTGCTCCGGGGTAAAGACACGGGCTTAGTGTCGGTGTGATGTGGCCGTCCTCTGTGATGCGCAGACTCAGTTACAGACACGGTAGCTCTGAGGAGAGATTAACCATGTCTGTATCTCTCTACCTACCCAGAGGAGACAGTGGATTTACAGCTGTGCACCCCCCCCTCTAGGCTGGATTTGATATGCTACACACACACACACACACACCACAGACACACACACACACACACACCACAGACACACACACACACACACACACACACACACACACACACACACACACACACACACACACACACACACACACACAACACAGACACACTGGTTCCTCTCTCAGCTGGTTTTGGCCCAGTATCTCTTATTGTGGTGTGCATACATGTTGATCGTGACTTGGAGCCTTGTCGGTGTGTCCCAAAGAGACCATCAGGCTAACTCCTCTCTTCTGTCCCCTAACCATATCTACTGTTCCACCACCTCTTCCACCCACACAATCCCTTCTTCAGCATACCCCAGCCCTGCTAACCCTGTACAATGAACCGCGTCCGTCCCTCCAGCGCTTTCTATCTCTGTCTCCGTGGCATGAAGTCTCATCCCTTCTGTGACTGTAATTATTACAGGAGGCAGGGTCTTGGGTTTCTGACCTCGGGAGAGCACCCCCACGGTAGTTAGGCTTGTCACTCTCTATGTCCTCCCTGCCTCGTTTTCTCTCTCTCTCCCCTTCGTGCCTCTGTGGCGGAGTCGCTAGGAAGTGTGCACTCAGCAGGATTGTGGTTACCATGGTAGCGTGGGGGTTGTGACACAGCTCCCCGGGGGAAGGCAAGCAGTGGATTACCTGAGTTTGGTTTTACACCCTCCTCTCTCTGTTCACTTTCTCTCTGTCTCTCTGTCTCTCTCGGTCTGTCTCTCGCTGTGTCTCTCTCTTTCTCTCTCTCTCTCTGGAATCTTGTCACTGCATGTTTTTTTTCACGCCTTATTTTCTCCTTCATTTCTGCCTTTATCTCTTTTCTTTATTTTTTTACCATTCATCATCTCCCTCTATGTTCTTCTCCATCTTGCTGCATCTCCTTGCAGTGAGCACACAAAGTGAAATCAGAGGCCTTCACCCTGTCATTGTTTTAAGTAGATCCCCCCCCCCCCCCAGCTGTTCTGTATTATGACTGCGCGGAATAGCAACACAATGTCATAAACTCCCGCTTATGTGGCGCTAATGCTATTTACAGCCGTATTCCTGCTTATCCTCCAGTGCCGCTATGTAACGTGTGAGTCCGCATTAGCGGTGGAAACAAAGCCTGTGTTCTGTTAGCTGTTTTAACGCTAGCTTCAGTGGACAGCCGCCCAACAACTCCCACGCCTGATTGAGGACTTCTGAGGACTATGGTCCAGTTGGTGCTCTGGCTTTCATCTCTGAAACAATTCCCTGATATTGTAGTTTATATTTTATTAAGCCTTGTGGTTTGGGGGGGGAGAACATTCCTCTCTGTGTTTTCTGAGTGTACATCTGTGTGTCAGTGAGAGGAGAGCATGGTAAAAGGCTGTGATTGACAGCTGATGGTCCTATAGGAGGTAGAGCTGGACCTGGGTGTGATAGTCCAGCCCCCAGAAGCTGTCTAATGGCTGTTTGCTGCAGCCAGTCTGCTTTCTGACTTTTGTTATGTCTTCCCACTACACTACTATCATATGTGCATACCAAAAAGCATGTAAGCATACCACATGCATATCAAAAGGCATGTAAGCATGCCACATGCCTACACAGATTCAAGCTATGAAAATATACAGTACCAGTCAAAAGTTTGGACACACCTACTCATTCAAGGGTTTTTCTTTCTTTGTACTATTTTCTACATTGTAGAATAATAGTGAAGACATCAAAACTATGAAATAACACAAATGGAATCATGTAGTAACCAAATATTTTATATTTGAGATTCTTCAAAGTAGCCACCCTTTGCCTTGATGAGAGCTTTGCACACTCTTGCCATTCTCTCAACCATCTTCACCTGGAATGCTTTTCCAACAGTCTTGAAGGAGTTCCCACGTATGCTGAGCACTTGTTGGCTGCTTTTCCTTCAATCTGAGGTCCGACTCATCCCAAAACATCTCAATTTGGTTGAGGTCGGGGGATTGTGGAGTCCAGGTCATCTGATGCAGCACTCCATCACTCTCCTTCTTGGTAAAATAGCCCTTGCGCAGCCTGGAGGTATGCTGGGTCATTGTCTTGTTGAAAAACAAACGATAGTCCCCCTAAGCCCAAACCAGATGGGATGGCATATCACTGCAGAATGCTGTGGTAGCCATGCTGGTTAAGTGTGCCTTGAATTCTAAATAAATCACAGACAGTGTCACCAGCAAAGCACCCCCACACCATCACACCTCCTCCTCCATGCTTTAGGGTGGGAAATACACATGCGGAGATCATCCGTTCACCTACTCTGCGTCTCACAAAGACACGGCGGATGGAACTGAAAATCTCCAATTTGGACTCCAGACCAAAGGCCAAATTTCCACCGATCTAATGGCCATTGCTCGTGTTTCTTGGCCCAAGTAAGTCTCTTCTTCTTATTGGTGTCCTTTAGTAGTAGTTTCTTTGCAGCAATTCGACCATGAAGGCCTGATTCACACAGTCTCCTCTGAACAGTTGATGTTGAGATGTGTCTGTTACTTGAACTCTGTGAAGCATGTATTTGGGCTGCAATTTCTGAGGCTGGCAACTCTAATGAACTTATCTTCTGCAGCAGAGGTAACTCTGGGTCTTCCATGTATGTGGCGGTCCTCATGAGGGCCAGTTTCATCAGAATGCTTGATGGTTTTTGCCACTGCACTTGAAGAAACTTTCGAAGTTCTTGACATTTTCCACATTGACTGACCTTCATGTCTTAAAGTAATGATGGGCTGTCATTTCTCTTTTCTTATTTGAGCTGTTCTTGCCATAATATGGACTTGGTCTTTTACCAAATAGGGCTATCTTCTGTATATCCCCTACCTTGTCACAACACAACTGATTGGCTCAAACGCATTAAGAAGGAAAGAAATTCCACAAATTAACTTTTAAGAAGGCACACCTGTTAATTGAAATGCATTCCAGGTGACTACCTCATGAAGCAGGTTGAGAGAAGAGTGTGCAAAGCCAAGAGTGTGCAAAGCTGTCATCAAGGCAAAGGGTGGCTACTTTGAAGAATCTCAAATATAAAATATATTTCGATTTGTTTAGCACCTTTTTGATTACTACATGATTTCATATGTGTTATTTCATAGTTTTGATGTCTTCACTATTATTCTACAATGTAGAAAATAGTAAAAAATAAGAAAAACCCTTGAAAGAGTAGGTATGTCCAAACTTTTGACTGGTACTGTATACACACACACACACACACACACACACACACACACACACACACACACACACACACACACACACACACACACACCCTAAAAAAGCAAACGTGCACAAATTCACACATACTCTAGTCTAAACACTATGTATAAACACAAAATACTGTCCACTTCTCTTATCACAGACGAGCACACTCTGTCTGCACAGACCAGAACAAGCACTCAAACACATTATCTTTTTTCCCTGTCAAATGTCTACCCAGACAGTCACCTTCCTCTCCTGCCAAAACCCTGCCAGTCTACTGCTACTCTGGCCTTGTAAGGCTGGACAGCTGGCCTCGCCATCTATGTCTCTCCTCTATAGCCTATCAGAGCTGTTCCGGACCGCTGCTCTTCTTTGCTCTGTCCTCCCCCTCCTCTCTCCTTCCCCCCTTATCCCCTCTTCCTCCTCCCCTCCAGCTCTCACTTTCTCTCTCTCCCTCCCCAGAAGACCCTTGACTCCTCCAGTACTCTGGTTAGGCTAATTAACTCTCTCTCTTTATCCCTCATCTCCTCACTCTCCCTTTCTGCCTCGCCCTCCTGCTGCTTTTCAGTTATATCGCGGCAGTCCAATCAGACTAATAACAGGCTGTTTAGCATTCTGCTTCCGTTAGCTCTGGGCCCCTATCGGTAGCGCTGTACTAGCTGGCCTCTCCTCGCCTCCTCTAGCCTCGGTGGAGGAACAGCCCTAATTGCTTCGCAGCCATCCCACTTGACTGTGCCCTGTTTTTTTTTAATGAGCAGGCCCGGGAGGAACATCATAAGACACTTTACTGGTGAATCAACCAATCAGACGAGCCACGGTTGATCAGGGAGGATGGAAAAGGTCTGAGGAGATGTGGTTTAGATAAGCATGATGTCGGCGAGGACTTGTTAAATGTTTAATCCCACCTGAAAGAGAGAGGGCTGATTTTGAACTGACTGACTGACTCCGACTCACTCAGACTGGACAGAACCTTCTGGAATAACAGCTCAGTATCTTTGTCCTGATCTCTCCTTGTTTTTGACCTACCACCGGGTGTCTAGGAATGTCAGTACGGTCATGTGACTTTCCATTGTATAACCTGAGCCGACGGTATGATGCGTAGATTGCCTCCAGCTAGATATTACACTGACACAATACGGATTTGTGGTTTTGTTCCCTCACCACGTGTAACTGGCAGCGGTTGGGGAAAATTGCCAGCGAAATCTCAGAACGTTGTTTTCTCAAGTTCAGACAATTCTAATGGAGTTAGGTCAAACTACTGTTTTTACGGGAGGGAGAATGGAGCTGAAAATAATAACAAGCGTCAACTTTGAGAATCAAGCAGACTCCCTTCACCTCACAATCCCCCTGCCTCTCTGAGCCCGTTACCACAGCTAGGGTGACAGATCTCTCTCTCTCTCTCTCTCTCTCTCTCTCTCTCTCTCTCTCTCTCTCTCTCTCTCTCTCTCTCTCGCTCTCTCTCTCTCTTCTATCTCTCTCATCTATTCCTGTCTCTCTCCTTTTTCATCCCGCATTCTTATTTCTCTACCTGAGACAGCCCCCTGAGGAGCCAGTCGTTGTGAGCTTCCAATGGGATCAGCTTAGAAAGATTAGATGCTGACTCATGTTTCCCCTTCAGATTTCTCGGTGAATTTAAGTGAATTGGTTTTGCATAAGATGGTGCCAATCATTCCCATTCATTTTTCTATTCAGACCTCCACATTTCTCATATTCCGAACCACACAGCCTGTGTTTGTGTTTGTGTGTGTGTGTGTGTGTGTGTGTGTTTTGGTGCCTTTGTGTGTTGTTTGTTTTGTTCTGTGTGTGTTTTATTTGTTCTGTTTGTGTTGTCTAGTGTGTGTTTGTGTTGTCCTGTTTGTTGTCCTGTGTGTGTGTTTGTGTTGTCCTGTGTGTGTGTTGTATAATAAGCTGGATATAAGCGTGGTGTCAACCTGTTAGCGTTATTGGGCTCCCGAGTGGCGCAGCGGTCTAAGGCACTGCATCTCAGTGCAAGAGGCGTCACTACAGTCCCTGGTTTGAATCCAGGCTGTATCACATCCGGCCGTGATTGGGAGTCCCATAGGGCGGCGCACAATTGGCCCAGCGTCGTCTGGATTTGGCCGGGGTAGGCAGTCATTGTAAATAAGAATTTGTTCTTAACTGACTTGCCTAGTTGAATAAAGGTTACATTTATTTTTAATTTCAAATTAGTCGGTTAATCCTGGGACCAGGCTGGGGTGGGGCTCGTCCCAACTGGGCTGCTGTGACAGGCAGGATCTCCTGGGAGCTAGGGGGATTAATGTAGGCTAACTGCCTCTGGCCCCTTCTGGGGCAGTCGGGAGCCAGGGATGGGGAGGAGAACCAAGGCGGAGCCAATTAGACTGAGGAAGGCAATCTGAGTGCAGTAGCAGAAGGAATGTACAGGGAAGATACATTAGTGGGTCCGTGTGTAATGTATTTGCACACTACACTGTATGTGGATCGTTGTGTTCCCGTCAGTGTGTCCAAAGAAGAGCTCCGATGTCAATCTCTGAAAGGGTTCTTAAAGGGGTGTAATGGTTCCGATATTGATCATTGATAACCCTTATGAATGCCGAGCCCACTCCGGTAAGTGTGTGACTTGACTTTTCGCATTCTCTTATCGGCACACTGTGGAGATCAATAGTTCCTTATCCATGCAAGGTGCTCTCTCGCTCTCTCGCTCTCTCGCTCTCTCGCTCTCTCGCTCTCTCGCTCGCTCACTCACTCTCTCGCTCACTCACTCACTCACTCACTCACTCACTCACTCACTCACTCACTCACTCACTCACTCACTCACGCCTCCCAGCCTGTTTACAGGGGATTAGCTCCACCTCAGGGGACAAACAAGGAATCCATGTCTACCTGCCTGGAATATCAATGGCAACCTACAAAATACCGCCCTTTCGCTGTTCAGAAATGGCATGGGAGCAGGGACATTTGGAATACAATGGGAGACCATCTCCAAATCTCATTGTTACAGGCAGCTTTGCTTTCAACAGATAAAGGCGGGGACAAAAGGTCTCTCTCTCGCTCTCTTTTTGTATGTCTTTCTGTCCGTGGTGGCCAGAGTAATTCTCCCTGTAGGGGTGCTGTCAGGACCTGTGCTTTTTGACTTGGCTGGGTCGGTCTGTTTTAAAATGCATTAGGCCTGGGTCGACAGTGCAGGGAGCATCGCTCCTCTCTTCTGGGGGACAAAGACCCTTGAAATTGGTGACAGCAGAGGTGAATAATGTGGCGGGCCTGTGACCTTGGGTTTGCTGTGTTCAGGTGGTGGAGGAGGGTGTGTGTGTTTCTAGATGGGCTTCTCCTGCCGCTGAACACATAGTATGATCAGAGAGACACTGAAATAGATGTTTGATTGCTTCAAGGTATCTTTGAAGAAAGGCAGGCTAATACATGACTATTCAGTTCAGTTCTGAACGATGTGACGTCCTTCACTTCCTCATATTTAATGAACCAATGAACCTCATACCAAGGTATCGGAGCAGAATTCCCGGCTCCCACTCCTCTCTCTCTCTCTCCTCCTGTCTACCATATCCTCTGTTTCTCTCTCCCTTTCTTTTTTCATCTCTATGTTGCTGCTCCTCCACCCACTAGCTTAATTACCAGGCTTCACAGTCAGTTTGCCTGGCAAGGCCTGATTGCTCTGAGCACTGGAGCTGAGGGCGGAGAAGAGGGGGGGGGGGACACGATAGTCGACTGCACGCTTGCCATCACGCACACGCACACAGCTCCAATGAAGAACTGAGCCCATTGGTTTGGGAAAAGCATTGTGGGGAATCAGGTGCTAGATGGCAGATACACAGAGGTACATCTCCACTGAACAGCTTAATATCGCTGAGACACAATGGACTGGTGAGCACCTGCTCTCACCTCGCCGTCAGCTATCCCCGCTGAAGGTAGCGTTTTCATCCCGCCGACGCCAGGATCAGACAAACAGCGATAGAGCTTCCTCTCTCCTCAAGGTGTAAACTCATTGCACCAATTAAAAGAAAGGAAACGACACATCAGAGCAACGCTTTTTCCTTTCACCGTGTCTCCGTTTGAGCACGCTCACATTACGGCGCACCTTTGTTGATGGCGCTCTTGTTTCATCTCTCGATGAATACAATTGCATATTTAATTGGGTCTTGTTATCTCTGTCACAGTGACACCGGTGTTTGTCGGTGAACAGCAGTGAGACATTGTCACTCAGTTTGGGGTCTTTGTATTCATTACAACTGAGTCAGTGCACTAAGGGATTTCACTGGCTCTGTGGCCCCTTGCTAATAAACAGGGGTGCGATAATGGGTTAGGGAAAGAGGAATGTGGGGATTGGTTTAGGGATGGCTGGCCCTGTACTGTACAGGCCCTGAGGTTGCCCTGGCAACAGGAGGACAGTGGAACATCAATAAAATAAAGGTCCTGCCTTTTATAACAGAGATAAGGGGGATAAATGCCGCTAAAGCAATAGCTCTCATATTGATGTGTGTGTGTGTGTGTGTGTCCACGTCCACGTTACTGCAATGGATTTCTCATTATTCCGTCAGGAGAGCTTGTGTCTTTGTCTGCCTCTTAACTCAATATCACATGCATAATAGAATTGTCTTGTATGAACAATGTTAGAGTCCTGACATGGACCCGGTGTACTCCTTCTCATTTTCGACCTGTCTCTTTCTCTCTTATTCTCTCTTGTGTCTCTCTTTCACATTGCTAATCACTAAATGCTATTTGATTTTCTTAGAACGCTTCCTGGTTCATTGATCAGGTAAAGCAGAGGCAACCATTTGTGTGCCTGCTCTTGATCATTATGCCTGAATGGGGTGGATATGTTAACATTGGCTTGCTTTTGGGTGGCTGGTTGCAGTATGTTAACTGACTGTTGTTTTTGTGTTGAGATTTACCGTCGCTGCTGGCTGGTGTTTAAGAAGTCGTCCAGTAAAGGACCACGCAGACTGGAGAAGTACACTGATGAGAAGTCCGCTTACATCAGAGTCTGTCCTAAGGTACACCCCCCCCCCCCCCGAGAGTGCTGCATGATTAGTCACGTTTCAATTGGCAAATGTCAGTTTGAAGTATGATGTCTGTGTGTGGCGCGTATGGTATTACTGTGTGTGTGTGTGTGTGTGTGTCATTTTGAAAGTCAGTCATTCAGTCACTCTGTTCTCTGAGCCCCCCGTTCAGCTGCAGGGAGCAAACGTGCATGTCTGGAGGGATCAACGCACGCACGCACACACACACACACACACACACACACACACACACACACACACACACACACACACACACACACACACACACACACACACACACACACACACACACACACACACACGAGGCTGAAGGAAATGAGAGTAACACAGATGTTGCTCACATCAAAGGCAGCCTCCCACTCCCAGACAGAATCCAGGCCTCTCTGAAGTGTCTGAGCATGGGGTGACCTCCTCCAAAACACCCCGGCCCCCACTACACCTGGCTACAACACTCCCTCTTTCTCTCCTCTCCTTTCTTTCTGAAAACTGAATCCAACCGGTGGCACATCATACAGTATTTAGACAGCTTTTTTTATCGTTTCATCCTCTCTGTGTTTGTCTGACCTCTTGACCTCTCATGTTGCCTAGGTGACAGAGATCAGCAATGTGAAGAATGTCACAAGGCTCCCAAGGGACACCAAGCGCCAGGCGGTAGCCATCGTCTTTACCGATGACACCTCGCGCACGTTCACCTGTGAATCAGGTACTCCACACCACACCTACTGTATTGTAATAGATGTTTTCTCACAGTGTACAATTCTCTCTAAAGTTTCCTGTTTTCTGACATCTGTCTCTACATCCCATTGGTCTAAACTCAGAGCTAGAAGCAGAGGAGTGGTTCAAAACTCTGTCAATCGAATGCCTGGGGACCCGCCTCAATGACATCAGTTTAGGAGAGCCGGACTTGCTGGCAGCAGGTGTTCAGTGTGAACATACAGGTGAGTGTCTGACTCACTAGCACCATGACACAGTCCTGCTCGACTTTGCTTTATGGCTATGTTTGCATTCATTATTACTTATTACTCACCCTCAAAACAACAGTTAGCTAGGTTTCCATCCAACTGGGGTCAGAATTTCATGCGAATATTCAAAAATATGCATAAAAACAATATGGCCATTTTCCCACCAGAGATGTTTACATCAAATGGACTGTGTGTGATGACGCAGTGTGTGATGACGTAGTGCACATAAAATGACTGTGCCGGCTCCACGCACCAGATCTCCAGTGCGCCTCCCCAGCCCGCTACGTCATGTGCCCGCTCCCTGCACTCGCCCTGAAGAGCCAGATACCGTCAGGGAAGCAATAGGGAAGTTGAGAGAGAGAGAGATGAGAGAGATGTTGTGCAAGTGTGTTCTGACCAGAGGATCCGATTAGCAGTCTGGTGCAACCTGGGCCGGTTCCACCCTTTTGGCCTCCAGTGCGCCTCCCCAGTCCGGTACGTCCTGTGTCTCCTCCTCGCACTCGCCCCGAAGTGCGTGTCCCCAGTCCGGTACGTCCTGTGCCGGCCCCACGCATCAGGCCTCCAGTGCGCCTCCCCAGTCCGGTACGTCCTGTGCCTGCTCCTCGCACTCGCCCTGAAGTGCGTGTCACCAGTCCGGTGCCACCTGTACCGGCTCCACGCACTAGGCCTCCAGTGCGCATTCACAGTCCAGAGCTTCCGGCGACAGTTCCCAGTCCAGAGCTTCCGGCGACGGTTCCCGGTCCGGAACCTCCTGCGACGGTTCCCGGTCCGGAACCTCCTGTGACGGTTCCCGGTCCGGAACCTCCTGCGACGGTCAACGGTCCGGAACCTCCAGCGACGGTCAACAGTCTGGAGAGTCCAGGCACGGCGTCCAGTCCAGCTCCAGGGCCGGAGCTTTCTTCTGCGTCGGTGCCCAGTCAAGGCATGGCGTCCAGTCCAGCTCCAGGGCAGGAGCCTTCCTCTGCGCCGGTGCTCAGTCCAGGCACGGCGTCCAGTCCAGCTCCAAGGCCAGAGCCTTCCTCTGCGCCGGTGCCCAGTCCAGGCACGGCGTCCAGTCCCGCTCCAAGGCTGGAGCCTTCCTCTGCGCCGGTGCCCAGTCCAGGCACGGCGTCCAGTCCCGCTCCATGGCCGGAGCCTTCTTCTGCGCCAGTGCTCAGTACAGACACGGCGTCCATTCCCGCTCCTAGGCCAGAGCCTTCCTCAGTGCCGGTGCCCAGTCCGGGCACGGCGACCAGCCCAGCTCCAAGCCCGGAGCCTTCCTCTGCGCCGGTGCCCAGTCCGGGCGCGGCGTTCAACCCAGCTCCATGGCCGGAGCCTTCCTCTGCGCCGATACCCAGTCCAGGCATGTTGTTCAGCCTGGCGCCATGGTCGGATCCGGGGTCTGGGGGGGGGCTACGACCCGCACTGGAGCCGCCACTGACACTAGTCACCCCCCCAAACCCTCCCATTTAGTTTCAGGTCTTGCGGCCGGAGTCCGCACCTTTGGGACTTGGAGCTGGGGGGGCACTGTCACACCCTGACCATAGAGAGCCCTTGTTTCTCTATGGTGTAGTAGGTCAGGGCATGACGAGGGGGTGTTCTAGTTTCTATGTTGGTGTTTTGGTTTGGTTCCCAATTAGAGGCAGCTGGTAATCGTTGCCTCTAATTGGGGATCATATTTAAGTAGCTATTTTTCCCACCTGTGTTTGTGGGATATTATTTTGTGTTTGTGCATATGCACCACGTAGTCACGTTTCGTTGTTCGTTTATTGTTTTGTTTTGCTGAAGTTTCACTTGATAATAAAGATGTGGAACTCTACGTATGCTGCGCCTTGGTCCAGTTCTTACGACAACCGTGACAACTGTAGATTCCACATCACAATACATTGACAAATTACATTGAAACGACATTGATTTAACCAGTTTGTGCCCAGTGGAATGGTTTATGGACACTCGACTCTGCTATTCAACCAGACGGCTTTTCCATTTTCCGTATGGCTCGAACGGCAGCTTCAGGTAAGAGTAGGGAGAGGTGTATGCTTCCTCATCAACAATTCCTGGTGTACCGAAGTTGAAAACATCTAGAGCTCCTGTTCACCTGACCTGGAGTTTCTGATGCTAAAATGCCAACTCCACTAAATGCCAAGGGAATTCACGCATGTTATTGTCACAGCTGTGTACATACCGCCACAAGCAAACACCAAGGCGGCACTCAGCAAACTGTACATGAACATTAGCCAGCAAGAATCTTCACACCCGGAAGCAGTCTTTATTGTCAAGATTGTTTAAAATAAATTCTTCCAAAATAAAGTATTACCAACATGTTTCCTGCCCCACGAGAGGAAACAACGTGCTGGATCATGCACTGTATATACAAACATCCGTGATGCCATCCCCCACCCCCACTTTGGCCAATCAAAAAGAATGTGGACACCTGCTCATCAAACATCTCATTCCAAAATCATGGGCATTAATATGGAGTTGGTCTCACATTTGGTGCTACAACAGCCTCCACTCTTCTAGGAAGGCTTTCCACTAGATGTTGGAACATTGCTGCGAGGACTTGCTTCCATTCAGCTAAAAGGGCATTAGTGAGGTCGGGCACTGATGTTGGGCGATTAGTCCTGGCTCGCAGTCGGCGTTCCAATTTATCCCAAAGGTGTTCGATGGGGTTGAGGTCAGGGCTCTGTTTAGGCCATTCAAGTTCTTCCACACCGATCTTGACAAACCATTTCTGAATGGACCTCACTTTGTGCACGTGGACATTGTCATGCTGAATCAGGAAAGGGCCTTCCCCAAACTGTTGCCACAAAGTTGGAAGCACAAAAATCATCTAGAATGTCATTGTATGCTGTAGCGTTAGGATTTCCCGCCATTGGAACTAAGGGATCTAACCCGAACCATGAAAAACAGCCCCAGTCCGTTATTCCTCCTCCAGCAAACTTTACAGTTGGCACTATGCATTTGGGGCAGGTAGCGTTCTCCTGGCATCTGCCAAACCCAGATTTGACAGTCACAATAAAAATCCAGAAATACCCCAACCAGAAACCCTGAATGAACAGAAATACCCCAACCAAAAACCCTGAATGAACAGAAATATCCATACCATGCTGAGAACCCGTACTGCAACATTCAATGTCAGAAGAACAAAACCCAGATGACTTGGTGATGCACGACGTGTACAAGACAATACAGACTCAAACTTGAATTGATGTTCGACAACTCAGACTCACGACTCATGTGGCAAGGACTACAGACTATCACAGACTACAAAGGCAAATCCAAATGTGTGGTGTCCACCGAAGCCTCCCTCCAGACAAGCTTTACACATTCTATGCTCGCTTTGAGGCAGACAATACCAAGCTGTCCAGGAAGACTCTCGCTGCTCCAGACGACAAGGTGATTTTGCTCTCCGAGGCTGACGTGAGGAAAACTCTCAAAAGAGTGAATACTCACAAAAGGGGCCTTCAGAGTGTGTGCTGACCAGCTGGTGGGCATCTTGTCTGACATCTTCAACCTGTATTCCTGTAAACCACAGGTTGTAAGGATTGGCAACAACACCTCCTCCACACAGACTCAACACAGGCGTCCCCCAGGGGTGTGTCCTTAGCCCTGTGCTGTGCTCCCTGTTCACCCACAATTTGACATGGCACCAACTCCATCATCAAGTTTGCTGATGACACCACGGTTGTAGGCCTGCTAACCAACAAAGATGAGTCAGCCTATAGGTAGGAGGTAAATTAATTGTCATTGTGGTCCCAGGAAAACAACCTCTACCTTAAAGTCAGCAAAACAAAAAAGTTGATTGTTGACTTCAGAAAGCAGAAGATGGAACAAGCCCTGATCCACATCAACAGGACTGCAGTAGAGAGTCAGCAGTTTTAAGTTCCTCTGCATCTGCATCACCGAGAACTTGACATGTAGCAAAAACCCCACCACCCTTGTCAAGAGGATACAACAGCAACTCTACTTCCTAAAGTGGCTGAAGAAAATCATCAAGAGCGTCCTGACCGGTTGCATCACAGCCTGGTACATGAATTGCTCTGTTCATGACTGCTAGGCCCTCCAGCGGGTGGTGAAGACAGCCCGGTACATCCCTGGGACCGTGCTCCCACCAATCCAGGACAATTACTCAAAACGGTGCCTGAGGAAGGCCCGCATCATCATCAGGTAGCTTAGCGGTTAGACCTGAGCCGACAAGGTGAAAAATCTGTCTGTGCCCTTGAGCAAGGCTCTTAACCCTGATTTTCTCCAGGGGCACCGTTCTACTATGGCTGACCCTGTAAAACAACACATTTCACTGCACCTATCCGGTGGACGTGACAATAAAAAAAGATATATTTATATACAGTGCCTTCGGAAAGTATTCAGACCCTTGACTTTTTCCACATTTTCTTACGTTAGTCTTATTCTAAAATTTATTAAATTGTTTTTTCCATCATCAATCTACACACAATAAACCATAATGACAAAGCAAAAACAGGTTTGTAGAAATGTTTGCTAATTTAATTGTTTTTTTTTAAACAGAAATATATAATTTACATAAGTATTCAGACCCTTTACTCAGTACTTTGTTGAAGCACCTTTGGCAGCAATTACAGCCTTGAGTCTTGGATATGACGCTACACGCTTGGCACAACTGTATTTGGGGAGTTTCTCCCATTCTTCTCTGCAGATCCTCTCAAGCTCTGTCAGGTTAGATGGGGAGCGTTGCTGCACAGCTATTTTCATGTCTCTCCAGAGATGTTCGATCGGGTTCACGTCCAGGCTCTGGCTGGGCCACTCAAGGACATTCAGAGACTTGTCCTGAATTCCCTCCTGCAATGTCTTGGCTGTGTGCTTAGGGTCATTGTCCAGTTGGAAGCACCTCTGGAGCACGTTTTCATCAAGGATCTCTCTGTACTTTGCTCCTTTCATCTTTGCCTTGATCCTGACTAGTCTACCAGGTCCTGCCGCTGAAAAACACCCCCACAACATGATGCTGCCACCACAATGCTTCACCGTAGGGATGGTGCCAGGTTTCCTCCAGACATGACACTTGGCATTCAAGCCAAAGAGTTTAATCTTGGTTTCATAAGACCAGAGAATCTTGTTTCTCGTAGTCTGAGAGTCTTTAGGTGCCTTTTAGCAAACTCCAAGCAGGCTGTCATATGCCTTTTACTGAGGAGTGGATTCTGTCTGGCCCTCTTCCATAAAGTCCTGATTGGTGGAATGCTGCAGAGATGGGAGAACTTTCCAGAAGACCAACCATCTCCACAGAGGAACTCTAGATCTCTGTCAGAGTGACCATTGGGTTCTTGGCCACCTCCCTGACCAAGGCCCTTCTTCCCCGATTGCTCAGTGCGGCCAGCTCCAAACTTGTTCCATTTAAGAATGATGGAGGCCACTGTTTTCTTGGGCACCTTCAGTGCTGCAGAATATTTTTGGTAACCTTTCCCAGATCTGTGCCTCAACACAATCATGTCTCGGAGCTCTACGGACAATTCCCTTGACCTCATGGCTTGGTTTTTGCTCTGACATGCACTGTCAACTGTGGGACCTTATATAGACAGGTGTGTGCCTTTCCAAATCATGTCCAATCAATTGAATTTACCACAGGTGGACTCCAATCAAGTTGTACAAACATCTGAAGGATGAGCAATGGAAACAGGATGCACCTGAGCAAAATGTCAAGTGTCATAGCAAAGGGTCTGAATAAGGTATTATAAATAAGGTATTTCCATGTATATTTTTTTATACATTTGCAAACATTTCTAAAAACCTGTTTTCGCTTTGTTATTATGGGGTATTATGTGTAGATTGCTGATTATCATTTTTTTTACAAATTCATTTTAGAATAAGGCTGTAAAGTTAACAAAATGTGGAAGAAGTCAACGGATCTGAATACTTTCCGAAGGCACTGTATACTGTGTGTATATGCACGAGCTGTTCCCTCCTTTACCGCATGGGGTCTGATACCAACAGGCTCAGAGACAGTTTTAACTACAAGCCATCAAACTGCTGAACACTTAAACTGGACTGACCACATTCACTGACTTTCTGCACCTTAGCACACACACACACACAATATAGCTGCTGCTACCAGTCTTCTATTATTATTGCTTTATGGATCATCACTCCTACTCATTTTTTACATTTTAGTCATTTAGCAGACGCTCTTATCCAGAGCGACTTACAGTAGTGAATGCATACATTTCATAATTTTTTTTCCCGTACTGGTCCCCCGTAGGAATCGAACCCACATCCCTGGCGTTGCAAACACCATGCTCTACCAACTGAGCCACACGATCTGTGATGCTTTGTGGATACGGGTCCTGGCTTCTACAAGTCACTTTATAATGTGTGGTATGACATGCTGAACTAAGACTAGTAATATCCCTTCCTGTCTCCCTGTCAGAGCGTTTCAATGTGTTCCTACTGCCCTGTCCTAACCTGGACATCTATGGGGAGTGTATGATGCAGATCACCCATGAGAATATCTACCTGTGGGACATACACAACCCTCGCACCAAACTGGTCACCTGGCCTCTCTGCTCCCTGCGCCGCTACGGACGAGATGCCACGCGCTTCACGTTCGAGGCTGGACGGTGAGGGAGACGTGAGGGAGGGAGGGGTATGGGGAGAAGAATGCAAAAGCTGCAGAAAAGCAGGACTGTGTAACCAGTTGTCTGTGCCTAGCCCATAGATCACTTGATGAAAATTACATACAGACCATACACACTCATGCACGTGCGCGCGCACACACACACACACACACACACACACACACACACACACACACACACACACACACACACACACACACACACACACACAGACGGACAGGAGCCCTGTCCGGCAGAGCCTCATAAAGAGATTGATTGAATAGATTAGAGGAAAATCAATGGTGAGCGAGGCGTTCTTATCTCCTCCTGCGCTTTGATAAACTTGAAAAGAAAGGATTCGGGCCACTTGCAGGGTGCCCCCCCAAAGGACAAAGATAAGAGTGATGCACTGTCAATAGGGCGAACGTAGTCCCACACTGCCACCTAGTGGTGTTTAGGATGCAGTATAATTGGCTGCTATTTGCATGAGAACAATGTGTGGTAAATACAGTGTGCCTGCAAAAGGACTGTTTGCAAAAACATATCTATATAAGATGAATTGTTGATATGGCCTGTATACACATGCATGTTGTACTGAGCAGTGTGTGCTGGTGAGTTCCAGGATGTGTGACAGTGGAGAAGGCCTGTACACATTCCAGACGCGGGAGGGAGAACAGATCTACCAGAGAGTCCACTCCTCCACCCTGGCCATCGCTGAGCAGCACAAGAGAGTTCTGATGGAGATGGAGAAGAACAGCAGAGTAAGGCACAGTTACACACACACACAGTATTCTCCCTGGTGGTTATATAATACTGTGTAATACAATATGTAATACTACATAATACTGTGTTTTTAATACATTTTTTCTCTCTGTCAGTTGTCTAAAGGTTCTGAGGCGGGCTCCTACCCCTGTACCCCCACAGCCATCCTGCCCCGCAGTGCCTTCTGGCACCATATCACTGGCACTCAGGGGGGCATGGACCCAGCCCATGGTAAACCACAGCCTAGACTACAATCTCAACCACACAGCACTGGGGCTAGAGTGGGGACATTGGTCTGAATATGGAAAGTGTAAACGTTTGAACGTGGGGTCTGGAGTTTAACGAATCATACAGAAGCTTATAGAGTAGGCTGCACCTGTAGACATGACTTTTTCTCGTCTGTCTCTTGTGTCCTGTCCTGTCCTGTAGGTGACATGTTTGGTGGTTCTCAGACTGGCGCTGATGCAGACCTGCTCTCCACCCGGCTGCCCTCAGAGCCACGCCACGCTACCATGCCCCTGGCACACAGCCGACACTCCCCCGCCCGCTACCCCACCTACCCCAGCCAGTGATCCCAGGGGTGCATTGCAGCCCCCTAGCCTCCTCCACTCTGTACCCTGCACTCCTCCTATTCTCCTTTCTCTGCAGTGCTTACCTCAACTCCATGCCCCCTCATCTACCCTCCAGCCAATCAGGTTGGGTTGTGGGGAGTGGGCTCGCCGATGGGGTCATAGGACCTCCCCTAAAGCTGGGAGCTCTGTGAAGCAGGACGTGACAGCGCCTCTGGTCTTCTCTTCTCTTCCAAAGGCTGGTTACCTGAAGGAACTTCAACTCCCAGAATCCCTCACTGTGGGGGCAAAGTGCATTGTGCGAGCCAGCAGTGGCTTGTTGCCTCTTAGTGAGCTGACATTGTGGCATGGTGCATCTCTGCTCTGCTGTGGGTGTGGAGGAGGAACAGGAGGAGGAGGGGTGTGAGCTGTAAGGATGTGATTTAGTGTCCTCGCTAACCCCTGTGAAATCTTATTTTCTGATGGGATTCAGTCAGCTCTCCAATTTACTCAATCCCCTTCGCGACAGACCTCTTCATGTACCTCATGCCAGCTCTTAGCAAAGTTCAATGTTAGGGGCTCAGGACGTCCCCATACAGCTCTTATTGGGGGGCAGAACAGTAGGACCCCTTCCTACCATCCCTGCTCTCCAGCATGATAAGGATTGTGGCGCTCGCTCCAACCCATAACCTCAATCTGACAGACACATGTCTAAGACAACAGTTTCCTCCCAAGAACTGGCCTTGGCTTCCTTCTTCAACTCTGTGTGTGGGTGGAATAGGGACTGTCCCTGGACTATCATCCAACCAAACACCTGGTCTAATTCCACAGAGAAACAAAGGACCACTTGTCTTTCATCTTTCTTTCTTAAAAAAAAATTGTAGCAGACTTAACCTGACTTTACCTTGTATACTGTTCTGTTTTATAAAGGAAATAGACATAGATTTTTCTGGGAGGATAGAGAGAGGCAGTGATGAGAGGGAGGGAGAGACATGTTTCTGAAGTCATGACTTCGTTTGTTGTTTTCTCTTGGTTTCCTGCCATTGGGTTGTGAAGACATCCAAGGCTGTTCATAATATGGTAATGGAACCGTGTGTGTGTGTGTGTGTGTGTGTGTGTGTGTACGTACTGCATGAATGGGATACACAGTTACTGACATTTGGCCACTTTAAAACCTATGTTAAGAGAGAATTTAGACATGGTAAATAATAAGCTAGATTTAAAAATGTAGACGTCACAAAGATGTAGCCACTCCCTCAAACCTCATCATTATTGTGGAGGTCCTTGGTCTGAGGGAGACAGTTTGAGTTTCCTGTCAGGCACAAGAGTATAATGAACTAGTGGAGTTGTGATAAACATTATTAATGTCCTGTGTTTTTAGTGTCACAGACTTTCTTGTGTGTGTGTGTGGGGGGGGGTTACCGCCTGACCAAAATGGTTCTTGACGTGTTTGCACTTTTTTTTCTTGTTTTTAAATGTGTTTTTGATAAATCAGGAGCCATTGCTCTTAATTTGGGTCATGTGAGGGATAAGCACAGGGCGGGTCCATAAGTTACCTGCCTCAGAGACCCTCACATGGAGTCCTTTTATTTTAGGGCTGTAGCCTAGATACTGCTAGTGGGTTATTTAGTAGATAACTGTTGCACAAAGAGAGAAAAACATGTTTTTATAGCTGGAAGTATAAAACCTGCCCTCTACACAGTTCTTACATAAGATTGGGTTTATAACTAATAATGCTAATTATTTAAACCCATCTCAACATTGGCAGATTTGATTGACTATGAACTAAGACTTTCCAACTGTGTATTAATTTGTGACACTTGGATATAACCCAACTAATGCACCCTGTAGTTAGAGATTGGACTAATATGAAATAAATATATATATATATATATCAGTATTTCACCACTGTTAAAGTTATCGTATGTGAAGCTTATAAAATGAGGTAATTTTCTAATCTCCTTGACTAGGTGTAATGTTATTTATTTGGTTTGGCCAGAGTGGGACAGTCTGATGTCTAAGGCTACTTATTAAATGCTGGAATCCAATAAAACACACATTTACAGCTTCTGTATTATTTATCTCATGTTAACATAAAGGGCTAAGCTTTTTGTTAAACATAATCTTTACCCTATGTATTTGTGTTTGTGTACATACATGAGTTATTGTTGCTGCCCTCTTGGGCTCTTGAAAATACAGCTATTTATTTCACATCGTGTGGTCTCTAGATGGGTGTGGGTGTGTGTGTGAGAGAGAGTGTGATGTGTATGTCTGAATGTTCTGTGACAGGGATTGTCTGGGGATCGTTTCTTTGAAACGCATGAACTCAACACATTTTTATACTGTGTAACGATGGTAAGATTGAAATGTTGTGGACTTGTTTGTCCAGATAGATGGGTGGAGATTTTTTTAGAGACGTTTACTTGGCACAGGGAAATAAAGAACAAAGATTCACCCGATCATGGGGTCATCTAAGTGATTTACTGATTGGATGAAAGAGAGATGTTACCGTGGGGATGATGTATGGAGGGGAAGGATTGATACAAGTCTTCTGGAATGGGAGGAGTCTTCATACTCCCTCCATGGGGTCCTAAACTATCACGTTTCATTCCCCTTAGTCCCGTTCACCTCCTCTCCTTAAAACTCTTTTGCCTTAAGACTTCACGTATGTTTCCGTCGCTGCTCTTTCTCTTGGTTCTCTTTTTTTATTGTCGCCGTCTGGTGAAAACCTCATCTCCGAAACAGAAACATTTCAGGAAATTGAAAAGATTAGAACATTTCCCCATGAACAAACATACAATTATGAAACTTCCGAAACTATTTTGAATAGGATTTATTGGTCTCGGAGTACATTGAGGGGAGTTAGTGCTTTAAATAAATGTCAAAATAAAACATTTGGCAAAACATTTTGTTTGGTTTTCATCAGACAGCGAGCGACATTCCGGAAACGGCTTGTATGGTTTTTTTCATAACAATTCTATCGGCCAAATCCCTCCTGGATAAGAATTGCATATCTCATGATGGATTGAACATCTGTTTATTGTGGTGGTGAAAATATTGTTTTATTACAATGTTTGTGATAATTTCACAGACATTTTGGATCACTACCTTCGCTTTGTGGTTGATACTGGGTTGTTTCCACAGAACGTACATGTTATTCAACAACAACGCCAGTACTTATTTGCATAGCAGGCACACAAATGCAAACTTTACCTCACATGTCACATACAATTCACTTGCACGTTTGTATATTTAACAATACTTTAACTACATTTTACAACTGCTAATGGTCTAGCTTGTGGGCCAAGCCACCTGTCTACAAATATTCAATTTCACCAGGATGTTTGAAAAATATAAAACATATTTTGCTATCTTTGTTTGCCAATTGTCCAGCATAGTCTTGTTAGGTTCAGGAACCTATTTCTGCTGGTGAGGAATGGCTTGGACAAGCTGAGGTACCCAAATTTCAACCTCCAAACATGTTCCTCCTCCATGTTAATAATACATCTGCTAAATGTGTGTTCAGAAAGTTTGATAAGAGTTTAATTCGTCAAAGCATTTTTACAGAGACAAAGATGTTTGTGTTCTGTAGGAAAATGGTTTATTTCAGACATTCACCACAAATGATTGGTTTATGTTCATTGTCCTATTCCTGGTATCTGTTTAGGTTAGTTTGCACCTAATGGAGGACTTCTTAAACCAACCTCCCCTCCTCTCCAAAAAGAAAGGAGGACCAAGTCACTCTTCATATAATTAATTCAATTGCCTTTATTTGTATGGCACGTTCAATGTAAACAACATTTAAAAACTCCTCTGCCAGGGTTTCTCCCAGCTAGAGCTGTGTTACTTTTCTCTGAGAGCACAGAGAAAACAACGCTTTAACCTTCTCATCAATCTGGAAGTTACTGCCCCACACAGTCACTAGAACATTGGGAATAGTGCTTAAATTGATCTCGAAATGAAAAACATTAATACGATACTGTTATCTGTCTCGTAACATACTTTTGCTCTGTACCTGTGCATTTCCTTTGGGTGAGGCACGTGGTGTGATTTGGGGAGACACCAAACAGGACATATTAGGACTGTAGTTTTGTGTGGACTCAGCGCCTGGGACCCTGATGTAGGTATGCTATGAGCATGTTGCCATTGAAACCCCTGTTGCATGAATTCCTTTAACAAAATGCCATGTGTGTCCTGTAATGGTTGTGGTATTAACATTTTGCAGATTTTATTATAAAAAAAATACACTAAAGAATGGTTGTGTCTTGTTTTTGTCCTGCCTCATCACATTATCATTTCAATATCGTTTTTTTATTTATTTAACTAGGCAAGTCAGTTAAGAACAAATTCTTAAATTCTTGAAATCTCTTTTTTACGAAAGCTATATGGGAATTTCAATAAAACTAAAATAATTAGGGGAAAAAAAAGCAAAACAGAAAGTGCAATAAATAGCAAAACTTACAAAAAAAAAATCTATATATTATGAGCACACTTAGGCTTAGATTCAATCAGATTATTATACATTTTTTTATTCATCTTTATTTAACCAGGTAGGCCAGTTGAGAACAAGTTCTCATTTACAACTGCAACCTGGCCAAGGTAAAGCAAAGCAGTGCAACAAAAACACAGAGTTACACATGGGATAAACAAACGTACAGTCAATAACACAAAAGAAAAATCTGCATACAGTGTGTGCAAATGGAGGAGGTAAGGCAATAAATAGGCCAATAGTGGCGAAGTAATTACAATTTAGCAATTTACACTGGAGTGATATAGGTACAGATGAGGATGTGCAAGTAGAAATACTGGTGTGCAAAAGAGCAGAAAAACAAATATGGGGATGAGGTAGGTAGTTGGATGGGCTATTTACAGACGGGCTGTGTACAGGTACAGTGATCGGTAAGCTGATCTGACAGCTGACACAAAGTTAGAGAGGGAGATATACGTCTCCAACTTCAGTGATTTTTGCAATTCGTTCCAGTCATTGGCAGCAGAGAAATGGAAGGAAAGGCGGCCAAATGAGGTGTTGGCTTTGGGGATGACCAGTGAAATATACCTGCTGGAGCACGTGCTACGGGTGGGTGTTGCTATGGTGACCAGTGGGCTGAGATAAGGCGGAGCTTTACCTAGCAAAGACTTATAGATGACCTGGAGCCAGTGGGTTTGGCGACGACTATGTAGCGAGGACCAACCAACGAGAGCATACAGGTCGCAGTGGTGGATAGTATATGGGGCTTTGGTGACAAAACGGATGGCACTGTGATAGACTACATCCAATTTGCTGAGTAGAGTGTTGGAGGCTATTTTGTAAATGACATCGCCGAAGTCAAGGATCGGTAGGATAGTCAGTTTTACAAGGGTATGTTTGGCAGCATGAGTGAAGGAGGCTTTGTTGCGAAATAGGAAGCTGATTCTAGATTTAACTTTGGATTGGAGATGCTTAATGTAAGTCTGGAAGGAAAGTTTACAGTCTAGCCAGACACCTAGGTATTTATAGTTGTCCACATATTCTAAGTCAGAACCGTCCAGGGTAGTGATGCTAGTTGGGCGGGCGGGTGCGGGCAGCGATCGGTTGAAGAGCATGCATTTCGTTTTACTAGCATTTAAAAGCAGTTGGAGGCCACGGAAGGAGTGTTGTATGGCGTTGAAGCTCATTTTGAGCTTTGTTAACACAGTGTCCAAAGAAGGGCCAGATGTATACAGAATGGTGTCGTCTGTGTAGAGCTGAATCAAAGAATCACCAGTAGCAAGAGCGACATCATTGATATATACAGAGAAAAGAGATGGCCTGAGAATTGAACCCTGTGGCACCCCCATAGAGACTTCCAGAGGTCCAGACAACAGGCCCTCCGATTTGACACACTGAACTCAGAAGTAGTTAGTGAACCAGGCGAGGCAGTCATTAGAGAAACCAAGGCTGTTGAGTCTGTCAATAAGAATGCGGTGATTGACAGATTCGAAAGCCTTGGCCAGGTCGATGAAGACGGCTGCACAGTACTGTCTTTTATCGATGGTGGTTAGGATATCGTTTAGGACCTTGAGCGTGGCTGAGGTGCGCTCGTGACCAGCTCAAAAACCAGATCGCATAGTGGAGAAGGTACGGTGGGATTCGAAATGGTCGGTGATCTGTTTGTTCACTTAGCTTTCGAAGACTTTAGAAAGGCAGGGCAGGATGGATATAGGTCTGAAACAGTTTGGGTCTAAAGTGTCTCCCCCTTTGAAGAGGGGGATGGCCGCGGCTGCTGTCCAGTCTTTAGGAATCTCGGATGATACGAAAGAGAGGTTGAACAGACTAGTAATAGGGGTTGCAACAATGGCAGTGGATCATTTTAGATTGTCTAGCCCAGCTGATTTGTAGGGGATCCAGATGTTGCAGCTCTTTCAAAACATCAGCTGTCTGGATTTGGGTGAAGGAGAAGCGGGGGGGGGGCTTGGGCCAGTTGCTGCGGGGGGTGCAAAGCTGTTGGCCGGGTTGGGGTAGCCAGGTGGAAAGCATGGCCAGCCGTAGAGAAATGCTTATTGAAATTCTCGATTATTGTGGATTTATCATTGGTGACAGTGTTTCCTAGGCTGGGGCCGACAGATAAACAAAATGAAACCATGTTAATGAACAGTCCAGCAGGACTGCTCATAGGGTCCAATGAGCAATAGATGAAACAGGGAGCCGTTCGGTAGTCGATTAGTATGCTAGGCGAGCGGGAGACACAGCGTTCAGGAAGCTAGCGGGCCGGGGCTAGCAGATGGATCTTCACCACATCCACGACGCTGAGGCCGGTTGAGAGCACATCGGCCGAATTACGTCAGCAGACCAGTCGTGATGGATCGGCGGGGCTGCGTGTCGACAAAAGGGTCCAGGCCAATTGGCAAGAGAGGTATTGTAGTTGGTGTACTTTGTTTGCTAGCCCGGGAGATGGGCCTAGCTCGAGACTAGCTCGAGGCTAACTGGTGCATGCTTGTGGCGTTAGCCACAATAGCCACTCGGTAGCAACTAGCTAGCTGCGAAGATCTGGTGTAATGGTCCAGAGCTTGCAGCATGAATCTGGTGATGTAGTGGGAAAAAAAAAATCAGTCCGATATGCTCAGGGCTGATATCGCACTGGCAGGTATTATCCGGGCTAAAGCGTCTGGAATCCGAGCTAAAGGTAAAGACCGCTAGCAGTGGCTAACAATGACTAAATAGCTAGTAGCTAATTAGCTGGCTAGCTTCTGATGGAGGTTCCAAATATAAGGTCTAAAAAATAGGAGATCCGTACCACATTGGGCGAGGCGGGTTGCAGGAAGGTAAATTTCATTAGAAAATTGAAAAATAGATTGAAATATAATGAAATGTATACAGAAAAAAAACAAAAGACAATATTTACATGGGAAGAAAACAAACACGTTTTATTGCTGCGCCATCATGGAATTGAAAGCGCATCTTGGAAAGATCAAGCGTTAACCATTGATAGCTGACACACAGAGCTGGTGTTTTGGCTGTGTCAGAGGTGTAAACTAAGTTAGAGAGCTGTCAAATCAGTGAGTGGCTGCTTGTGTGGTCATCACGAAGCCACAGCCATCCCACTCGCATTAGAAGTTCAGAACGAGAAAGTGTAGGCTATACTGAAATAATGACATTCAAATTAAAAATCATTAAACAAAACAATATGGATTTATAATCAGCCTAATCAAGATGTAGGCCTAGATTACACATTCCAGTGTTTGAAAATGTAACAAGACTGCATGGTAGTATTGTATTGAACTGGCTGGATCATAAATTAACAAATGTCCGGACAGAGGTTTGCGTTTACAAATGCCCGGTTTATTAACCAAACTCAACACACTCTACTGTTTGGCCGTAGTCTACGCCAAATAAACCAAGGAAAACAGTATCAAACAATGGTGACCCATATGTTGTTAAGACCAGACATAAAAGAGAGAGAACAATGGCTACTCATGGTCTTAAACTTGTGGTGGTGCTCCACCCCCCTTTCAACCCCCTCTGCCGCTTCACCAACCACAAGGATGCCCGGCACCGGAACATTCCAGGCATTCTCGTGGTTGGCAGATAGCAGGTTGACTGGCATGTCGGACCCCACGAACACTGGGTACTGGTAAGTACAACACAACAAACTAACAGCATAACTCATAACACACGGCTGTCTGTGCGGGTTGCGACACAGCCCCCCCACCACAAATTCACTCGTTCAGAGGGAACAAACAAAGTCTGGACGTGTACTCTGGCAAGAGTCTTCACTGACATTTTCAACCTGATCACCGACAACAATGAGACAGCCTATAGGGAGGTGGTCAGAGACCTGACCGTGTGGTGCAAGGACAACAATCTCTCCCTCAACATGATCAAGACTAAGGAGATGATTGTGGAATACAGGAAAAGGAGGACCGAGCACACCCGCATTCTCATTGACGGGGCTGTAGTCGAGCAGATTGAGAGCTTCAAGTTCCTTGGCGTCCACATCACCAACAAACTAACATGGTCCAAGCATACCAAGACAGTTGTTGAGAGGGCACGACAAAACCTATTCCCCCTCAGGAGAATGAAAAGATTTGGCATGGGTCCTTAGATCCTCAAAAGGTTGTACACTGCACCATCGAGAGCATCCTGATGGGTTGCATCACTGCCTGGTATGGCAACTGCTCGGGCCTCCGTCCGCAAGGCACAACAGAGGGTAGTGCGTACGGCCCAGTACATCACCGGGGTCAAGCTTCCTGCCATCCAGGACCTCTATACCAGGCGGTGTCAGAGGAAGGCCCTAAAAATTGTCAAAGACTCCAGCCACCCTAGTCATAGACTGTTCCCTGTACATCAAACGCTCAAAAGTAGCTAGAGCGTTGCACAGGCCGAAGAACAGGACCTTGAACTGCCAGTGTCCTCAGTTAGTGGAGAGCACAGTTTTGGCTCTGGACACTGCGGAGGTCTAGTGAGGAGAACCAGGAGGACCCCCTAAGCAGGTTCAGCGACTCATCGATGAGTCCTTCCTGGTTACCTCATTCATCCGCCTGTAGTCCGCACAGAACCTCAGCTTGCCCCCCTTCTTAAGAACCATGATTACCGGTGCCGCCCAGGGGCTGTCTGAGGGCTCGATGAAGTCTGCCCGCTGCATCTCTGACATACAGCGGGGACGCATCTTGTTGGGTCGAGCATCACCTGTGTCGATCGCATGCTGCACCAGATGAGTCTGAACCACCTTTTCCTCACTCAGATCAAAGCTGTCTCTGAACTCAAACAGCAACTGCCACAACCGTTCCTGCTGCTCGGGGTCAAGACCAACATAGTTACTCCCCCATATCTCCCTCACTGCAGACAGTGTCCTCTCCTCTCCCATCTGGGGTAGCTGGGCTGGGGGGCGTGGCCCGGGCTCACGGAGGGATGTGTCATGGAGGTAGCTAGGGGAATGTAACACACAGCTGTAGTTGACAGAGGGGCTGGGGAAAAGTCACACACAGATGGGAGGGGGAGGGGCAGCAGCCATGAGTCTGAGGCTGCTCTTTAACTGTTGGAGTAAGGAGGTTGTTGGTTTGTGTGAATGTGACATTGGGGGGGCCATGCTGACTGCCGGCCCTCCCTAGAAGCTCAGTGTGCACCCATTTAGGTCGAACTGGCAGCTTGTGCCCCTAAGAAAGTCCAACCCTAGGATACAAGGGTCCTGCACAGCTGCTACCCACACAGGATGATGCACTGTCCTGCCCCCTACTGTCAGAGTCATTATTCCCTTCCCTTTCATGGGTGCCAGCTCACCTGTGACTGTGCTGAGCTGCACAGTTGTGGGCTCAAACTGAGTCCAACCTGGCACAATATCCGACCTCACCAGGGTTACTGTGGACCCAGTGTCCACCAGGGCAGAGCAAGGCACCCCCTCCACAGTGACATGACAAAAGTGCCCAACACAGCCTTGCTCCCCCGTCCCTGCCAGTGCTGACCCCGAGCCATTTCCATGAGCTCTGGGGGACACGGGGCAATTCCGGTTCAGATGGCCTGGCTGGCCAAACCCCCAGCAGACCATGGGACCAGGGCGTGTGTTGCATGCCACCTTTAGCGACACAGCAAGAGTGAGTTCAGTCATTTCAGCCACCCATGCAGGCTTTTCCGGCCCTGGGCTGCTCTGAACCACAGCCCGCAGAGTGGGTGTCTCCATGCACCCCCACCGAAGCCCCAGCCCACACGGGCTCCCTCGCCAAAGCCATCTCGAAGGCTATCTGCAATGACTCAGGATGAGCCAGCTGGGTCTGTATGCGCAGCTCCGTAGGAGAGAGCACCTGTATGAACTGGTCCCGTGCTAGCTCACTCTGCACGGAGGGGTGCATGTGAGCATATGCCCGTTGAGAGATGCTCTCAATGTCATTAGCTAGCACCCATAGCGGCTCTCCAGGCTGCCTGCGTCTATTACTCAGTTCGGAGCGTAGAAGCCCGGTCTGTACACACTGTCCAAAGCGCCTCCTCAGTGCTCCAACTAAAGCCACATAATCACGTCTGCAGGGATAATCAATATTAAACAGGACAGAACATCATCCGTGAGGCACAAAGCCAGCTGCAGTGCCCTATCTTCATTCGACCACCCCCCCAGCATGAGCTAACTGTTCAAACTGAGCATGAAAAGCTTCCCAATCCGCCTTGCCGGAGTACTTCGGGGTCTTAACAGATACAGATGCCGTCGGGGACTGGGCGCCGCCATGTTTGTTTACATCCTGAGCTCCAGCCTTCTTGTCACGCAGCGTCGACGTCACCGTTTCGGTCCGCCCCCCAGAATCTGCGCGAAGCACAGTCGACAAAACACTTATGCCCGCTTCAGCCGCCATCCTTCTAGCGCTCTCCCTCAAACGGCCTCTGTCCTCCGATGCCCTGGCGATCTCCTCTGCAAGATCCTCCGACATCCATGCACATGCACCTCCTTGGCCATAATTGTCCCCTGCCTACTCCTTCACTTTCGGATTCCCTCAAAGCATTTTCAACCTCCGTTCTCCACGCAATGTTTGCTAGCCATGGTAGTCAGCTAGCTAGCTGGCTAATATGTATCTACGTGTTTACTTCTGACACCAATGTAATGACCTGGCTAGATCATAAATTAACAAATGTCCAGACAAACAACACAACAAACAAACAGCATAACACACAGCTGTCTGTGCGGGTCACTATAGTATTATTATTAATGCGACTCAGGACATCCAATGGCAATGTCCGCAAGACGTATAAAGACGGGAGCTGTTTGCTGATTAGACATCTCCAATGCAGTTACACCTCCGACATCGCCTAAATAAAAATAAAACTGCTCTGCAGTTGTCAGAACTTTAACTCTGGCCGAGTTAAAGCCCAATAGTGTAGAAACAGGAAGATGCCTGTAGGTTGTAATAAGCGGTTGTGACTACATTTACATTTACATTTAAGTCATTTAGCAGACGCTCTTATCCAGAGCGACTTACAAATTGGTGCATTCACCTTAAGATATCCAGTGGAACAACCACTTTACAATAGTGCATCTAAATCTTTCGGGGGGGGGGTAGAAGGATTACTTTATCCTATCCCAGGTATTCCTTGAAGAGGTGGTGTTTCAGGTGTCTCCGGAAGGTGGTGATTGACTCCGCTGTCCTGGCGTCGTGAGGGAGCTTGTTCCACCATTGGGGTGCCAGAGCAGCGAACAGTTTTGACTGGGCTGAGCGGGAGCTGTGCTTCTTCAGAGGTAGGGAGGCGAGCAGGCCAGAGGTGGATGAACGCAGTGCCCTTGTTTGGGTGTAGGGCCTGATCAGAGCCTGAAGGTATGGAGGTGCCGTTCCCCTCACAGCTCCGTAGGCAAGCAGCATGGACTTGTAGCGGATGCGAGCTTCAACTGGAAGCCAGTGGAGAGAGCGGAGGAGCGGGGTGACGTGAGAGAACTTGGGAAGGTTGAACACCAGACGGGCTGCGGCGTTCTGGATGAGTTGTAGGGGTTTAATGGCACAGGCAGGGAGCCCAGCCAACAGCGAGTTGCAGTAATCCAGACGGGAGATGACAAGTGCCTGGACTAGGACCTGCGCCGCTTCCTGTGTGAGGCGGGGTCGTACTCTGCGAATGTTGTAGAGCATGAACCTACAGGATCGGGTCACCGCCTTGATGTTAGTGGAGAACGACAGGGTGTTGTCCAGGGTCACGCCAAGGTTCTTAGCACTCTGGGAGGAGGACACAAGGGAGTTGTCAACCGTGATGGCGAGATCATGGAACGGGCAGTCCTTCCCTGGGAGGAGGAGCAGCTCCGTCTTGCCGAGGTTCAGCTTGAGGTGGTGAGCCGTCATCCACACTGATATGTCTGCCTAGACAGAAGTGAATTTTCGTAGCAGGTTAGGAGAGCATTTTAGTTAGCCCTAACCCTTTTTCTAAGCATGTTGACTGAATTACAAGAGCTGCTCTTGAAAGATGATAATTCTGTCTTTGTATACAATAGTGACACCCAGTGGCGTAATATACCCAAGCTCCTGACCATAGACCACAGTATCAGACTGGGTTGTTAATCTGGTGTCAATGCCACAACCAGGACATTACCTACAGTGTTTTATAATGGCATGCTTTTACTTACTAGATCTACGTACAATTACATTAATAGCAAAACACTAATTAAATAGAGACATTCAATTATCATGATGAGCTTTTATCCTTGAATTTACATGGGATTGTGCTCCTGTACACAGGACTACTGTTTATGTATGTGTGTACCTGATATGTAAATATGAATGAGAATAAGGGCTGTATCTTATCTCACCATGGAGAGAGTTGATGGTGCAGAAGATGTAGAAGGCTGTCTCCCTCAGGGGGCCAAACTGGAAGAGCATGACCCCCCAGGAGACCCCCAGGAGCCAGGCCAGACCCAGCAGACTGAGCACTGTCCCCCTGTTTATACCCCTCTCCCTCAGGACAGGACTCAGACGGTGGGCCCTCACCACCTTCACTGTCACAGACCCAAAGCACAGCGTGTTCACCACGAATGTCAGCACGAAGTACGAGAAGGACACCGTGGTCACAGCAGAGTCAGTCAGCCAGCACCTATGGATGGACGGACGGACGGAGAGTCACAGACACAATCACATACATACACAGACAGGGACAAATTCAGTAAATGTTTTACAGAGAGTAAGGGGGAGTCTTTGGTGATTTGAAAACACATATTTATCAATATCATGATATAACTTACATTTTAACAGCACTGCCGTCTTGCTGGTATATTCTGTATTCTCCATATTTGCCACAAGCAAAAATTATGGTAACTACTATGCCAGGTATTCCTAAAAGAGATTAGGAACATTTTCATTTAATTGCCCCAGAGTCAAACACCCCATCCTACCAGGCTCAGTTTGAGGAGGTATCTGTTGACGTGGATGTTGAAGACCCGGATGATGAGCAGATAGAGGTGGAAGCCTTCCAGGGAGAACCAGGTGAGGGTGCACAGCAGGGAGTAGTGGGTGGCTGCTGCCGTAGCAACACACAGGCCATGGACACCAAGAGAGGCTAGGCTGTCGTTGATGAGGAAGGTTAGGTTGAGGCACAGCAGCGCCACGCACAGGTGGATGTGAATGCACAGGGAATCATCAGATTTACCCCTTCTGGAGGAAGAAGAGATTTGAAATCTAATGTCAAAATCAACAATATAGTACATCTCATTGTTATGGGAGTTCATATCTAGGTTTCTTCTGCTTCCTCTTTGGAGTCAGGTTTCTGTAAAAGCACTGCGTGACAACTGCTGATGTAAAAAGGGTACTTTGAATCACAAAACTTGTTTTTCTAATGAGGATGTTCTGTTTGAGTGGCATTGTGTGTGGTGGCCAGTTATCTGCATGTCGTGAACATAAGTATTAGTTGTCAGTATAATCTGACCTGAGGTGGATGAGGAGAGCCAGACACAGGAAACAGAGGGATATTCCACAGCCCACCCTGGACAACAACGTCAGCAACCACACAGAGGAGGAGCTCAGACTGGCACTGGAGCCACTGCCCGGAGACTGCCGTCAACAAAACACACCTTATCTAGATCACGCTTTGATTGAGTGTATAATTTAATTGATCAAAAGTATTTTAATGTGAGGTCAAAACATATTCGAAGAGTTAGGTTCAGAAATGATTTCTCACCATAAGTACAGCGAAGAATGAAAGGTGGATACAAGAGCATACTGTTTCATTTTCCTTTGTCTCAGTGACACATCCAGAGGAATTCCAATGTGCAACAGTATCTGTGAAACAAAGAGATACAGTAAAACATTTTTCACATATCATTTTGTTGTACAGTGCATCATAAAACTCTTGTTTCGTGAATAAATAATACTACAATTTTCAACATCCCAGAACACACATAAGTGATTTGTTTTCCTATCAGAGAATATATTAGTCACTGTCCTATTCCAATCCACACCACAAAATGTACATGTGAACATGAATTATTGAGGCTGTAAAGACATTTTTGGATTGCAGACAGGAAAATAATAATCATAATAACAATAATAATAATAATAATAATAATACAAAAATAAATTAAAACGAGACTGTGACGGTTGATTGTGATGTGAATATGCCTTGCTCACTAATCAGTGATGCATTCTGGAAGAGGAACTTGACCTTTATATGGTTAGTGAGGCCTGAGATGTCCTCTCCGTCATCGATGGCCACAACTCGGCTGTTTAGGAGCTCATTGTCGTTCTCCTCCACCTAGTCAAGGATATGAAGAGAGAACAGAAGTTTCCATTGTAACTTTACATAGATGACAGAGATACAAGGGGTTGTTGGTTCTTTCGAAGAAACTGTCAACGTGCCCAAATCCCATTCATGCAAATAGAGCTACTTTCCATAGCAGCCTGTCACTGTGCAGTTTAGGCTTCATTCAAATGTGCACTGATAACATCAAGGTATGTTTATACCAATCTGTTACGGATACAGGTATCCTGTGTGTGTTTCTTTTCTCTCCTCCTCCTCCTCCTCACAGGTGACAATCATCACTCCCCAATCAGTCACCAATCAGCCACAATCAGAAGACACCTGTTCCTTTTCCCTCAACCAATCACATCCCCTTTCCCTTGGTTTAAAAATCCAGTCAGTTGTTTTCTCCCTAGATCAATCTTTGTGTTCATTCGATCTCTCTGTGTGTCTCAAGCGCTCTCTGTGTCTCTAGAGCGCTCTCTCTCTCTTTTGTTTTGGCACCTAAATGTCACTTTGTCCGTCAGCCTGTGAGTAATGTTTTGTTATAGTGTTTTACTGTTTTTTTTTGTGGGAAAAGGGGGTACCAAGACAAGTCGCCCATGGGCCTACATCACCCGTAGGAAAACAGTGTCTAAATACACTAGTTAGAACTGAGCGGACCACCCACTGTAATTTTGGTTAGATTGCTAGCTGTTATAGAAATAGGCTAGTCTAGCTTAGGGGTGTATTGTTTCTTTCCTTGGGTCCAGCTCAGCCCCTCTTCCCACACCCCATTACCGTGTGTTTGAAAATAAACCAGTAGTGTTTGACGGTAGATTTAAGTTCCTTTTCACTATTATAATTTGCATGAGTTATGTTACGGGTCTCGTTTCCATCCCCCCTAGACTGCAGGGCCAAAGGGATTCGTAACACAATCTATTGTCACTACATGATTCACAAACTGGAGTTAAATGAGAAAGTACCACAGATGTTTTTCTGTGCTTTTGTTAAAATCAGGATGTCCTGAAATATGTAAATGTGTGTTATGATTGCAGGTCTGTTTCATTAGAAATCTCTGAGATGTTGTGGTTGTTACTGTTGTTTTACCGGGAAGAGGCTGTCATTCTCAAACCAAAATACTCCCAGGTTAACTTTCTCTGCCGTGTCTCCCAGGAAAACATTTAAGGCCTCAAGTAGGAATCTCCAACCAAATGTCAATTTGAAAAACGAATTTTAAAGCACATCTAAAGTAAATGTTATAAAAGTAAGAACAGCCATAATTCATAGACATAGAAAGGGATCCATTAGCCTTTTTTTTAAATCAGAAATGAATGCTCGTGAAAAATTGGCATATCACGTTTTCAACCCAATCTCCAAATAATACGTCAACCCGTAGTGTAACTGCAGTAACATAATTACACCATTGCTGGATGTTTTAATTATGCCATATCTTAGCTGTCAAAGTTATGCCATTGCTTGACATTTTAATTAAAACAAAAAAACGAGTGGTTAGCCAAAATCTGCGGTTTAAAATCAGTTCATTGTAATCTACGTAATCCCCAAAAGTTATTATTTATCATGAGAGGGCCATAAGCAATAACAAATGTTGCATACTTCAATAAATGTTAAAATATCACATTTCTCGTAAAAAACTGTTATAAATTGCTGAGGTGTAGTAACTTTTGAGGACACACACTTAAGTTCACAGTACAAATAGGATACAAATGACACATTTTATGATGTATTTCCTATTCAACAAAAATATGAATAAGGCTTGAAATGACATATGCTTTCTAAATATAGTATAATCAAATTATAAAACGACTAACTATAATATTTCACCTTCCTTATAAATGTAAAATACATATTTGTATGTTTAGTGGTATAGAAAATGTGCATATTTTCTAAAGGACTCCCTTGATGAAACATCTGCCCCCATCGCTGTGAACGTCTCACAGAGCTCTAGCTTGGCTTCCTGAATTCGATAGGAACCCGCCTTTCATCTCATAAGAATCTTGTCCATCTATTTTGTTTAAAATCAATTAATTATTTTAGATTAATGGATATAAATCAAACTCTGAATGTGCTAGTGACGAAACTACACTCTCCAGCTGCTCTACGATGTAAGGATTGCAGGCATGTGCTTTGTCAGTGGTTGTGATGTAGGGTTCAGCCAGAAGTTGATTGGTAGTTGGAAGAGTGAATGAAATGATACTGTAACTTGGCTTTGGCTCACCTTTTCTGTTTTTTTTCTTCCTTCACATGAAATAATGACTTCTTCCTAAATATTTGGGTCACATGATACATTTTATGTATGGTTTCATAGAAACCTGGCTCATCTGACCTACCCCACTCTCCCCTAAGCAAGTTGTCCAAAAAACAGATTTTCAAAAAGTCAAATTAATTTGTGTTATGGGTTTCATATTGCTTGTATCTAAACCAAAGAAGATCATTTTAAGATTGTTTTATACATCCGTTTTGGCCTCTGTAAACTATAGCTTATGCCTGCCATGATCCAGTTGCAGAGGGAGGTGTTTAGTCCCAGGGTCCTTAGCTTAGTGATGAGCTTTGAGGGCACTATGGTGTTGAACGCTGAGCTGTAGTCAATGAATAGCATTCTCACATACAGCTGAAGTCGGAAGTTTACATACACCTTAGCCAAATACATTTAAACTCAGTTTTTCACAATTCCTGACATTTAATCAGAGTAAAAATTCCCTGTCTTAGGTCAGTTAGGATCACCACTTTATTTTAAGAATGTGAAATGTCAGAATAATAGTAGAGAGAATGATTAATTTCAGCTTTTATTTCTTTCATCACATTCCCAGTGGGTCAGAAGTTTACATACACTCAATTAGTATTTGGTAGCATTGCCTCTAAATTGTTTAACTTGGGTCAAACGTTTCGGGTAGCCTTCCACAAGCTTCCCACAATAAGTTGGGTGAATTTTGGCCCATTCCTCCTGACAGAGCTGGTGTAACTGAGTCAGGTTTGTAGGCCTCCTTGCTGGCCCACGCTTTTTCAGTTCTGCCCACAAATTTTCTGTAGGATGATGTCAGGGTTTTGTGATGGCCACTCCAATACCTTGACTTTGTTGTCCTTAAGTCATTTTGCCACAACTTTGGAAGTATGCTTGGGGTCATTGTCAATTTGGAAGACCCATTTGCCCTTCCTGAATGATGACTTGATGTTGCTTCAATATATCCACATCATTTCCCTACCTTATGATGCCATCTATTTTGTGAAGTGCACCAGTCCCTCCTGCAGCAAAGCACCTCCACAACATGATGCTGCCACCCCCGTGCTTCAAGGTTGGGATGGTGTTCTTTGGCTTGCAAGCCTCCCCCTTTTTCCTCCAAACATAACGATGGTCATTATGGCCAAACAGTTATTTTTTTGTTTCATCAGACCAGATGACATTTCTCCAAAAAGTATGATCTTTGTTGTCCCCATGTGCAGATGCAAACCGTAGTCTGTCTTTTTTATGGCGGTTTTGGAGCAGTGGCTTCTTCCTTGTTGAGCGGCCTTTCAGGTTATGTTGATACAGGACTCGTTTAACTGTGGATATAGATCCTTCTGTACCTGTTTCCTCCAGCATCTTCACAAGGTCCTTTGCTGTTGTTTATGGGATTGATTTGCACTTTTCGCACCAAAGTACGTTCATCTCTAGGAGACAGAACGCGTCTCCTTTCTGAGCGGTATGATGGCTGCGTGGTCCCATGGTGTTTATACTTGCGTACTATTGTTTGTACAGATGAACGTGGTACCTTCAGGTGTTTGGAAATTGCTCCCAAGGATGAACCAGACTTGTGGAGGTCTACAATTATATTTCTGAGGTCTTGGTTGATTTCTTTTGATTTTCCCATGATGTCAAGCAAAGAGGCACTGAGTTTGAAGGTAGGCCTTGAAATACATCCACAGGTGCACCTCCACTTGACTCAAAATGTCAATTAGCCTATCAGAAGCTTCTAAAGCCATGATTTCATTTTCTGGAATTTTCCAAGCTGTTTAAAGGCACAGTCAACTTAGTGAATGTAAACTTCTGACCCACTGGAATTGTGATTAAGTGAAATAATCTGTCTGTAAACAATTGTTGGAAAAAGTACTTGTGTCCTTCACAAAGTAGATGTCCTAACTGACTTGCCAAAACTATGGTTCGTTAACAAGAAATGTGTGGAGTGATTGAAAAACGAGTTTAATGACTCGAAACTAACTTTATGTATACTTCCGACTTCAACTGTAGGTGTTCCTTCCTTTTGCAGTGGTTTAAAGTACTTAAGTAAAAATACTTTTAAGTACTGCTTAAGTTGTTTTTTTGGGGTAAATGTACTTTGACTATTTATATTTTTGCCAACTTTTACTTTTACTCCACTACATTCCAAAGAAAATAATGTACTTTTTACTCCTTACATTTTCCCTGACTCAAAAGTACCTGTTACATTTTGGATGCTTAGCAGGACAGGAAAATTGTCTAATTCACACAATTATCAAGAGAACATCCCTGGTCATTCCGGCTGCCTCTGATCTGGCGGACTCACTAAGCACACATGCTTTGTTTGTAAATTATGTCTGAGTGATGGAGTGAGCCCTTGGCTGTTCGTAAATAAAAAGAAAAAAAAGAAAATGGTGCCATCTGCTTTGCTCAATATAAGGAATTTGAAATTATTTATACTTTTACTTTTGATAGTTAAGTATATTTTAGAACCAAATATTTTTAGACTTTAACTCAATTAGTATTTTACTCTTATTTTTACTTGAGTCATAAATGTATCTTTACTTTTACTCAAGTATGACAATTGGATACTTTTCACATCACTGACCTTTAGACAAACTGCACCTTGACAGCCTACAATGGAAAGTGGCTTGATTTGTTTGAAGGGCATTTTCTCCATGTTGACAATTTCCTGGAAAAACCCAACAATCACTTGTATCTCTGTCATCTATGTTGAGTTATAATGCAAACTTTGGCGTGCTCTCCCAGTTCTTTATTCATTCATTGTCTCACTATCTTTGCCACGACAACAAACCACAGAGAAGATTACTAAAGGGCAGATCTGATACTAGGCTAGCTACCAGTCACACTGTGCTCAAAAGACAGTACAACACAACATGTGGACACAACTTCAGATAAAAGAGAATATGTTTACTGAGAAATGTAAATTGCTTGTTGTTGCGACTCAAACATCATGTGCAGTGCTTATACAAAAATATACTGCGTTACAGTTCATATAATGAAATCAGTCAATTGAAATAAATAAATTAGGCTAATCTATGGATTTCACATGACAATCAGAATGAGTTTTTCCCTACAAAAGGGCTTCATTACACATATAAGTACTCCTCAGTTTCATCAGCTGTCTGGGTGGCTGGTCTCAGATGATCCCGCAGGTGAAGAAGCCAGATGTGGAGTTCCTGGGCTGGCGTGATTACACGTGGTCTGCGGTTGTGAGGCCGGTTGGACGTACTGCCAAATTCTCTAACACTACATTGGAGGCGTCTTATGGCAGAGAAATTAACACACTGCACATTTTAAAGTGGCATTTTATTGTCCCCAGCACAAGGTGCACCTGTGTAATGATCATGCTGTTTAATCAGCTTGTTGATATGCCACACGTATCAGGTGGATGGATTATTTTAGCAAAGGAGAAATGCTCATGAACAGAAATAAGCTTTTTCTGCCAATGTAAAATGTCTAGGAATTTTATTTCAGCTCAATAAACATGGGACCAACAATTTACAAGTTGCGTTTATGTTTTTTTAAGCATAGTTACGGCCCTGAGCTGGAAGGGTCTCTGGATCTCTTCAGCTTTCATCGGTTTAAGGTACACTATATATATAAAAGTATGTGGATACCCCTTCAAATTAGTGGATTAGGCTATTTCAGCCACACCCGTTGTTGACAGGTGTATAGAATCGAGCACACAGCCATGCAATCTCCATAGACAAACATTGGCATAGAATGGCCTTACTGAAAAGATCAGTTCCTTTCAAAGTGGCACCGTCATAGGACGCCATCTTTCCAACAAGTCAGTTGGTCAAATTTCTACCCTGCTAGAGCTGTTATTGTGAAGTGGAAACGTCTAGGAGCAACAACGGCTCAGCCGCGAAGTGGTAGGCCACGGAAGCTCACAGAACGGGACAGCCGAGTGCAGTGCTCGGTTGCAACATTCACTCCTGAGTTCCAAACTGCCTCTGGAAGCACCATCAGCTCAATAACTGTTTGTCAGGAGCTTCATGAAATGGGTTTCCATGGCCAAGCAGCCACACACAAGCCTAAGACAACCATGAGAAATGCCAAGTGTCGTCAGGATTGGTGTAAAGTTTGCCGCCATTGGACTCTGGAGCAATTCAAACGTGTTCACTGGAGTGATGAATCACGCTTCACCATCTGGCAGTCCGACAGACGAATCAGGGTTTGGCGGATGCCTGGAGAACGCTACCTGCCCGAATGCATAGTGCCAACTGTAAAGTTTGGTGGAGGAGGAATAATTGTCTGGGGCTGTTATTCATGGTTCGGGCTAGGCCACTTAATTCCAGTGAAGGGAAAGCTTAACACTACAGCATACAATGACATTCTTGATAAATCTGTGATTCTGACTTTGTGGCAAAGGTTTGGGGAAGGCCCTTTCCTGTTTCAGCATGACAATGCCCCTGTGCACAAAGTGAGGTCCATACAGAAATGGTTTGTTGGTGTGGAAGAACTTGACTGGCCTGTACAGAGCCCTGATCTCAACATCATCTAACACTTTTGGGATGAATTGGAACGCCAAATGCGAGCCAGGCCTAATCGCCCAACATTAGTGCTCGACCTCACTAATGTTCTTGTGGCTGAATGGAAGCAAGTCCCTGCAGCAATGTTCCAACATCTAGTGGAAAGCCTTCTCAGAAGAGTGGAGGCTGTTATAACAGCAAGGGGCGACCAACTCCATATTAATACCCATGATTTTGAAATGAGATATTCGATGAGCAGGTGTCCACATATTTTTGGTCATGTAGTGTATAAGTGAATTTCGCAATATTTTTGGTCCCCTAAAATAAGGGGACTATGTACAAAAAAGTGCTGTAATTTCTAAACCCGATACGGATGAAAATAACCTCAAATTAAAGCTGACAGTCTGCACTTTAACCTCATGATGATTGTATAATTTCAAATGTGCTGGAGTAGAGCCAAAACAACAAAAATTGTCACTGTCCCAATACTTTTTGAGCTCCCTCTATTTGCATATGTTATTCTCTTGTGAAGGCTGGCCGAATTCTGGCTGAAGGCTGGCTGAATTCTGGCAAGGAGGATGTTCTTTTATCTCAGCATGTCTACAGATTCTCCCTTCTCCCTGTTGTTTTCATTTGTACTAAAATGTTGATACTGGAGACTGTTATCAGAAGAAACGGTGTAAACTAGCATTTATAGCGGCTTAGAAATGCATTGCCAATAATTGGAAGGTTGTTAATCCTCCCACAATGTCACAATGGATGGCAGTAAAGTCAAGTTACGTATCACTAGATTTGTTTTAATACAAAATTAAGTGTATACTGGGAAACTTTCATAAGGCCTGAATGCCTTATGTGGAATACAGTATGACCATTTTTTAAATTATTTTTTAACTTTTGTTTCCAAACCTTAAACTGGGGAAGAAAAAGGTGGGAAGGAAATTGTGTCGGGGAAAGAGTTTAGTTATTGACTAGACTGGTGTGGGTCGGGCGTGCAGGCAGCTTGGGCTGGCTGGGTGGAAATTTGAAATAAAGGATGTCTTAACCCTCCTGTTCTGTTTGTTTCATGTTAATTAATTTTGTGTATTAATGACCGCCTCATTATAGCTGATTATAAATCCATAATACATATATTATCACCTAATGTTGTGTTAGATCTTTTTATCAACTTAAGTTCTTGTGAACATTACAAGTTTTGAACTTCTATTTGCTATTCATGGCCTGTAGGCCTCATTGACCTGAGCTCATTCATCTCTTTTTCAGTAAAAAAAAGCATAATGTATGGATTATTTTGACTATAAAACACTCTGATGAAACATATTGTGCTATTTATCACTGACTACTTTGTGTCAAAGTTTAACATGGCCTCTCTCCTCCTCACCAGTGTCATGATCAAAGATATGATTAAGAGCCTCACATATAGTATATCGTTTGGTCATTGTGCTGCCATAGAATGAATTGTGAGCAAGGCCTCAAAAAAGCTTTATATACCAGAGCTGCGAGAAAAGTTCTATATACACTGCTCAAAAAAATAAAGGGAACACTAAAATAACACATCCTAGATCTGAATGAACGAAATAATCTTATTAAATACTTTTTTCTTTACATAGTTGAATGTGCTGACAACAAAATCACAAAAATAATCAATGGAAATCCAATTTATCAACCCATGGAGGTCTGGATTTGGAGTCACACTCAAAATTAAAGTGGAAAACCACACTACAGGCTGATCCAACTTTGATGTAATGTCCTTAAAACAAGTCAAAATGAGGCTCAGTAGTGTGTGTGGCCTCCACGTGCCTGTATGACCTCCCTACAACGCCTGGGCATGCTCCCGATGAGGTGGCGGATGGTCTCCTGAGGAATCTCCTCCCAGACCTGGACTAAAGCATCCGCCAACTCCTGGACAGTCTATGGTGCAACGTGGCGTTGGTGGATGGAGCGAGACATGATGTCCCAGATGTGCTCAATTGGATTCAGGTCTGGGGAACGGGCGGGCCAGTCCATAGCATCAATGCCTTCCTCTTGCAGGAACTGCTGACACACTTCAGCCACATGAGGTCTAGCATTGTCTTGCATTAGGAGGAACCCAGGGCCAACCGCACCAGCATATGGTCTCACAAGGGGTCTGAGGATCTCATCTCGGTACCTAATGGCAGTCAGGCTACCTCTGGCGAGCACATGGAGGGCTGTGCGGCCCCCCAAAGAAATGCCACCCCACACCATGACTGACCCACCGCCAAACCGGTCATGCTGGAGGATGTTGCAGGCAGCAGAACGTTCTCCCCGGCGTCTCCAGACTCTGTCACGTCTGTCACATGTGCTCAGTGTGAACCTGCTTTCATCTGTGAAGAGCACAGGGCGCCAGTGGCGAATTTGCCAATCATGGTGTTCTCTGGCAAATGCCAAACGTCCTGCACGGTGTTGGGCTGTAAGCACAACCCCCACCTGTGGATGTCGGGCCCTCATACCACCCTCATGGAGTCTGTTTCTGACCGTTTGAGCAGACACATGCACATTTGTGGCCTGCTGGAGGTCATTTTGCAGGGCTCTGCCAGTGCTCCTCCTGCTCCTCTTTGCACAAAGGCGCAGGTAGCGGTCCTGCTGCTGGGTTGTTGCCCTCCTCCATGTCTCCTGATGTACTGGCCTGTCTCCTGGTAGCGCCTCCATGCTCTGGACACTACGCTGACAGACACAGCAAACCTTCTTGCCACAGCTCGCATTGATGTGCCATCCTGGATGAGCTGCACTACCTGAGCCACTTGTATGGGTTGTAGACTCCGTCTCATGCTACCACGAGTGAAAGCACCGCCTGCATTCAGAAGTGACCAAAACATCAGCCAGGAAGCATAGGAACTGAGAAGTGGTCTGTGGTCCCCACCTGCAGAACCACTCCTTTATTGGGGGTGTCTTGCTAATTGCCTATAATTTCCACCTGTTGTCTATTCCAGTTGCACAACAGCATGTGAAATTTATTGTCAATCAGTGTTTCTTCCTAAGTGTACAGTTTGATTTCACAGAAGTGTGATTGACTTGGAGTTACATTGTGTTGTGTAAGTGTTCCCTTTATTTTTTTGAGCAGTGTATTATTGAAACAATGTTGCGATTGTTTGTGAGAATGCCAACAGGTGTTGTTCCCGTGGGGGAAAGATTCTACTGGGGAAAGATTCCCTGCAGGTTGCCATGGAAGTCAAGAAGGGGAGTGAGGTGTGTGTGTGCGCACTCAAACACAATTGCATGTGGGGGTCTGGGAGAGGAAGTGTGTCCATCTGATGAATGGGCATGTGCCTGAACTCAATTTTATACACTAATCGTAGTCTCACCCATTCATTTCTATTGACAGGTCATTTTTGACCGGGAACACCACAGGTATACAAAAGTTAAATAAACACCCAACATGTAATAAATCATCAAAATCAATTTTATCTGTTCAGATGCCTTGTGTTGGCAAAGTCATGGAACCTTATGACAATCAGATTAAATGAACTACATTTTTCAGAGAGAAAACTTGTAAATCAGTCCAATTCACCCGGAAGGAGGGTTGAGAGTTGTTCATTTGTTAGGCTATTGGTTAAAGGTGCAACACAATCTTGATTATTGAATATCCTTTGATCTAGTTCAGTCTTATCAATAATATAAACATATCATCTCTTACCTACTGTAGCTGTGTGTAACGGGTTTCGTCTGAATGAGTAGGGGACCAAACCGCAGCGTGGTACGTGTTCATGATTTTTATTATCAAAAACACTCAAACAAAATAACAAAGGGGAAAACTAACAGTTCTGTCAGGTACAGAATACAAAACAGAAAACAACTACCCACAAACACAGGTGGGGAAAGGCTGCCTAAGTATGATTCCCAATCAGAGACAACGAGAGACAGCTGCCTCTGATTGGGAACCACACTTGGCCAAAACAAAGAAATAGAATGATATAGAATGCCCACCCCACATCACACCCTGACCTAACCAAAAAGAGAAATAAAACGGCTCTCTCAGGTCAGGGTGTGACACTGTGGGCAGTTTTTCCTTAGACGGCTAGAAGGACCATGGGTCATATTAGATTGTGTAGCAATGTTGCACCCCTGTGTAAATTAAATATTTCTGTATTTAATTTTCAAAACATTTGCAAAATGTTCTAAAAACATATTTTTTTACTGTCATTATTTGGTATTGTGTGTAGATGGGTGAATATTTTTCATATTTAATACATTTTGAATTCAGGATGTAACTCAACACAATGTAAAATAAGTCAACACAATGTAAAATAAGTCAAATGGTATAAAAACTTTCTGAACGTCGACGGGAGAATGATGATCAGCAAAAGACAGCTCTTCAGAATCAGAAGTAAAAATACAGACTGGCCTGCTACAGTGCCTTTCTATAATGTCCAGAGTAAACCCACAACTGATATTTTTATTATCCCTAAACAAGATTAATAGGGGAGCTTTTTGAGCTGGGTGTCTTTACTCTTCTTGCATACGTAATGACGCACATGGCCTCTCCGCTGCCTATCAGCTATTCCTCTATCTTCAGGATTTATATTGAAAATTGTGCAGATTTGAATGATTTAATGTGTGGCATGATTGCTAGTTAGCCTATTGCATATCTTTCCCTAAGTTTCTAAAAAACAAGTGAAATCTCAAAGTGTCTGGACCCTTTCCTTCTATAACACTCCATATACATCATACATTTTGTTCGAAAAAAAAAGAACTTTCCTTAAATTTTTTTTTTTTTACAGTGTTGCCTTTCAAAGCCAAACATGAATTTGTAATTTTACTCAGCAAGCATTTTAAAAAGTTGAGTAAACAAACTAACACATTAGCTCAAATTCTATTCCTAGTTGACCATGAATGACTGTGTACAGAGATTGAATGTCAAAAAATACTCTAAGAAAACCTCTTCTGGTATCAATGTCAGTCAAGAGTTTTACGGTCACCTGTCTTTGAGTTAAGAAAAAAATATGTTTCAGGTGATGGTTGACAAAGTGAGATGTTCTCAGTTCTGCTCCAAATCTCTGACACAATGGGTCTGCCCGGAGGGTCGTCCAGATTCTTGTGTCGCTTATGCACCATGTAGTACAAGGGGGTGCAGGTGTGTGGGACATACAAAAATGCTTGTGCTTTTTCATCTACGATGTTATGATTGACTCCTTCAAACAATGTCTCTTTGATCTGTTCATTATAGGTGGAAATGGGGTCAGAGGGCAGTGGCATGTAGAAGTGTTGGTCTGACAATTCTATTATGAATTCAGAAACAAACAATTGTGTTCGAAATTCGCCTGTCGAATTGGAATGGTTGGTTCTGACTGTAGCTTTTTCAGAGATTGTAGCTCCTCTTTGCTCAGGATGGGCTTCTTCATTTTTTTATTCTGTTCACACTAAACCTTTACCTCATCTTCCAAAAGGTAGCAATAATGATTTTGATGTTTGGGAGGGGTGAAAGTAGTCATAGGTTTCAATTGAACCCCCTCAATGTCAATGACACAAAATTGCACACAAGAAAATACAAAACAATATGATCACAAAGTAAAAGGAAAACAAAAAGAGCATTTGCAGGAGAGGTAGAAAACCCCAGAGGCTTGTGAGGCATCTCCCCCTTTCAAATTATTATGGAATTATTATTTACATAAATTATTTGTCACAAAGAAAAAGTTTACACAATCTAAAAATGTTAATTTCTAAACATTGAATTCCCATCCCTGCAAATATGGTGTTATGCTAAGGTACTATCTACTTGTAGGCCTAATGTTCTCTCAGGTAGCCCATAGGCTAGGAGGCTATATACTGTATGGCTATTCTGCAAAAACCAAAGGGGAATTCAAAATTCTCCAAGATGGATTAAAAAAAGGGCATATCTTTCAGAGGGTTTTTGATAACAATCAAAGAAACAGAAAGGCACCAATTCACAGTCGACCACTCCTTACCCTCGTGCACGATGGTGAGTGAAAGATTGGATTTGAATATTTTCAGAGATGAAAATAATTTGAACCTAATAGATGTGTTCCCTGTTTGCCTAGGACTATACACATCAAAACTGAATATGCATGGAACGTGGGTCACAAAATACAACAAAATGCACACAAAGTGCAATAAACAGTACAACTTTGGAGAAAAAAAAGTATTATGAGCACAGTAAGCTTACGTGCAAACCTGGAAACAAGTTTTCATTTTGTAATTACGCTTTATAATGTATGTTTAGGTTTGCCTATAGTGAAAGTTATAAACCAACATACTAAATATTGTGTTTCTGTGGTAATAAAATGGAAGCAGTGGTATTAGTAGTAAAAGGTTTAACCGTGTTAGTCAGGGACTGGCCTCTCAGCTGGATGCATCTCAGTTCAAGAAGATACAGTGGTTGCCGTGGAGATAGATGCCTTCTCTGGCCGAGTTAAAGCCCAATAGCGTAGAAACAGGAAGAGGCCTGTTGGTTGTAATAAGCATTTTGACTGAATTACAAGAGCTGCTCTTGGAAGATGATAAGTCTGTGTTTGTATACAATAGTGAGACACATTGGTGTAGCTGTAGGTCCCTGACCATAGACCACAGTATCAGACTGGGTTGTTAATCTGGTGTCAATGCCACAACCAGGACATTACCTACAGTGTTTTATAAAGGCATGCTTTTACTTACACCAATGTAAATATGTTTTGCATCCATCATACCCTTAGATCTACATTACCGGTCAAAAGTTTTGGAACACCTACTCATTCAAGGGTTTTTCTTTATTTTTACTATTTTCTACATTGTAGAATAATTGTGAAGACATCAAAACTATGAAATAACACCTATGGAATCATGTAGTAACTAAAAAAGTGTTAAACAAATCAAAATATATTTTATGTTTGAGATTCTTCAAATAGCCACCCTTTGCCTAGATGACAGCTTTGCACAGTCTTGGCATTCTCTCAACCAGCTTCACCTGGAATGCTTTTTCAACAGTCTTGATGGAGTTACTGAGCACTTGTTGGCTGCTTTTCCTTCATTCTGCTGTCTGACTCATCCCAAACCATCTCAATTTGGTTGAGGTCGGGGGATTGTGGATGCCAGGTCATCTGATGCAGCACTCCATCACTTTCCTTCTTTGTAAAATTGCCCTTACACAGCCTGAAGGGAGTTTGGTCATTGTCCTGTTGAAAAACAAATGATAGTCCCACTAAACCCAAACCAGACGGGATGGCGCATTGCTGCAGAATTCTGTGGTAGCCATGCTAGTTAAGTGTGCCTTGAATTCTAAATAAATCACAGACAGTGTCACCATAACACCTCCTCCTCCATGCTTCACGGTGGGAAATACACATGTGGAGATCATCCGTTCACCCACACTGTGACTCACAAAGACATGGCGGTTGGAACCAAAAATCTCCACTTCGTGTTTCTTGGCCCAAGCAAGTCTCTTCTTCTTATTGGTGTCCTTTAGTAGTGGTTTCTTTGCAGCAATTCGACCATGAAGGCCTGATTCACACAGTCTCCTCTGAACAGTTGATGTTGAGATGTGTCTGTTACTTGAACTCCGTGAAGCATTTATTTGGGCTGCAATTTCTGAGGCTGGCAACTCTAATGAACTTATCGTCTGCAGCAGAGGTAACTCTGGATCTTCCATTCATGTGGCGGTCCTCATGAGAGCCAGTTTCATCATAGCGTTTGAAGGTTTTTGCTACTGCATTTGAAGAAACTTTCAAAGTTATTGTAAATTTCTGTATTGACTGACCTTCATGTCTTAAAGTAATGATGGGCTGTCATTTCTCTTTTCTTATTTGAGCTGTTCTTGCCATAATATGGACTTGGTCTTTTACCAATAGAGTTATCTTCTGTATACCCCCTACCTTGTCACAACACAACTGATTGGCTCAAACACATTAAGAAGGAAAGAAATTCCACAAATTAACCTTTTAAGAAGGCACACCTGTTAATTGAAATGCATTCCAGGTGACTACCTCATGAAGCTGGTTGAGAGAATGCCAAGAGTGTCCAAAGCTGTCATCAAGGCAAAGGGTGGCTACTTTGAAGAATCTCAAATATAAAATATATTTAGATTTGTTTAACACATTCTTGGTTACTACATGATTTCATATGTGTTATTCTACAATGTAGAAAATAGTACAAATAAAAGAAAAAGCCTTGAATGACTAGGTGTTCTAAAACATTTGACCTGTAGTGAATGTACTATTGCATTATCAGCAGTTAAATTACCATGAGCTTTTTATCATTGACTTTTCATGAGATTGTGCTCCCGTACACAGGACTACTGTGTGTGTATGTATGTGTGCATGTGTGTACCTGATGTGAATGAGAATAAGGGCTGTATCTTATCTCACCATGGAGAGAGTTGATGGTGCAGAAGATGTAGAAGGCTGTCTCCCTCAGGGGGCCAAACTGGAAGAGCATGACCCCCCAGGAGACCCCCAGGAGCCAGGCCAGACCCAGCAGACTGAGCACTGTCCCCCTGTTCATACCCCTCTCCTTCAGGACAGGACTCTGACGGTGGGCCCTCACCACCTTCACTGTCACAGACCCAAAGCACAGCGTGTTCACCACGAATGTCAGCACGAAGTGCGAGAAGGACACCGTGGTCACAGCAGAGTCAGTCAGCCAGCACCTATGGATGGACGGACGGACGGAGAGAGTCACAGACACAATCACATACATACACAGACAGGGACAAATTCAGTAAATGTTTTACAGAGAGTAAGGGGGAGTCTTTGGTGATTTGAAAACACATATTTATCAATATCATGATATAACTTACATTTTAACAGCACCGCCGTCTTGCTGGTATATTCTGTATTCTCCATATTTGCCACAAGCAACAATTATGGTAACTACTATGCCAGGTATTCCTGAAAGAGATGTGGTTTCCCGTTGAGTCAAACACCAAGAGACAGCGTTGATTCCTTAAAGCGATGAAAGCTGGAAAGATCCAGAGATCCCTCCAGCTAGGAGCTGATCAAGCTGGACAATACCATGTGCAGATTGGGGAAACAGTTCACTTCTCATTGATCAGGCCAAGTCCAGTCATACTTGTCCTCACCATTGACTTATTGCACTCACCCCATCCTACCAGGCTCAGTTTGAGGAGGTATCTGTTGACGTGGATGTTGAAGACCCGGATGATGAGCAGATAGAGGTGGAAGCCTTCCAGGGAGAACCAGGTGAGGGTGCACAGCAGGGAGTAGTGGGTGGCTGCTGCCGTAGCAACACACAGGCCATGGACACCAAGAGAGGCTAGGCTGTCGTTGATGAGGAAGGTTAGGTTGAGGCACAGCAGCGCCACGCACAGGTGGATGTGGATGCACAGGGAATCATCAGATTTACCCCTTCTGGGGGAAGAAGAGATTTGAAATCTAATGTCAAAATCAACAACATAGCAAAGCTCCTTGTTAAGGCAGTTCCTCTCTAGGCTCCTTCTGCTTCCTCTTTGGGGTCAGGTTTCTGTAAAAGCACTGCGTGACAACTGCTGATGTAAAAAGAGTACTTTGAATAAAAAAAAACAGGTTTTTCTAATGAGGATGTTCTGTTTGAGTGGCATTGTGTGTGGTGGCTCGTTGTTTGCATGTTGTGGACATAAGTATTAGCTGTCAGTATAATCTGACCTGAGGTGGATGAGGAGAGCCAGACACAGGAAACAGAGGGATATTCCACAGCCCACCCTGGACAACAACGTCAGCAACCACACAGAGGAGGAGCTCAGACTGGCACTGGAGCCACTGCCCGGAGACTGCCGTCAACAAAACACACAGTGGCTAGATCACACGTTGGTTGAGTGTTTCATTTTGGGTTTAAATGAATCCGTATCGTGGTACAGCACGATTTAAATTTAAAGGTCATTTCCGATTGAGCGAACATACAAGTCACTTAGCGTGAATGCAGTCTCCGCGAGCGTGGGAACATTGCACTTAACTCTCAGTGGTGCTTTACCGCAGATCTTCCGTAATACGATTTGAATCAAGCCCTTAATCAATTGATCGAAAGAATGTTAAAGTGAGGTCAAAACATATTCGAAGAGTTAGGTTCAGAAATGATTTCTCACCATAAGTACAGCGAAGAATGAAAGGTGGTTACAAGAGCATACTGTTTCATTTTCCTTTGTCTCAGTGACACATCCAGAGGAATTCCAATGTGCAACAGTATCTGTGAAACAAAGAGATACAGTAAAACATTTTCAATATATCATTTTGTGGTACATAGTGCTTCATAAAAGTATTTTGTTTAGTTAATAAATAATACTACCATTTTCAAGATCCCAGAACACACATGCAAGTGATTTGTTTTCCTATCAGAGAGAATAGAACCTGATTAGACCCTTCTCCTATCCAATCCACACCATATCATAAACATGAATTATTGGAGATGTAAAGCAATTGATAGATTTTTGACAGGTGAAAGAACTAAAACATAAATCAATATTTGAAAAAAGAGAGTGTAATGGTTGATTGTGATGTAGATATGCTCTCCTCACTAACCAGTGATGCATTCTGGTACCGGAACGTGATCTTCATATAGCTCCTGAGGTCTGAGATGTCCTCTCCCACATCGACGGATACCACTCGACTGTTTAGGAGCTCAGTGTTGTTCTCCTCCACCTAGTAGGGATCAGAAGAGAGGATATATATTCTCTCTAAAGATACAAGTTAATAAGAAATTTCAGAGAGGACCACAATTCTCCTCAGAACCAAATACTTTAAAGGATATTTTTTTCTGGCGGCACTGGGCATGATGTTTGAGTCACAACAACAAGCAACAACGTATTTCTCAGTGAACTTGCTCTCTTTTATCTGAAGTTGTGTCCACAAGTTGTGTTGGTAGTGTATTTTGAGCATAGTGTAACTGGTAGCTAGCCTAATAGCATGACAATGAGTGAATGAAGTAGGAAAGCAGGCAGGCAGTTTCCATTGTAACTTTACATAGATGACAGCGATACAAGTGGTTGTTGGGTCTTTTCAGGAAACTGTCAACGTGCTCAAATCCCCGTCATACAAATAGAGCTACTTTCCATAGCAGGCTGTCACGATGCAGTTTGATTAACGGCTTCATTCAAATGTGCACTCCATCAGTGTATGTTGGTACCAATGTGTTGTCACTACATGATTCACAAACTGGAGTTAAATGAGAAAGTACCACAGATGTTTTTCTGTACTTTTGTTAAAATCAGGATGTCCTGGAATATGTCTGTGTGCGTTATGATTGCAGGTCTGTTTCATTAGAAATCTCTGAGATGTTGTGGTTGTTACTGTTGTTTTACCGGGAAGAGGCTGTCATTCTCAAACCAAAATACTCCCAGGTTAACTTCCTCTGCCGTGTCTCCCAGAATAGCATTCAAAGCCTCAGTAGGAATCTCCAACCAAATGTCATCCATCTCCTCCAACGTGGCCTGGTGGAGATGGAGAAAGAGTTATACATGTGATTACTGACTATCTCCCCATTTTGCTTTTGACCTCTCTCTCTTTCCATCACTCCATTTCGTTGATGCTTACATTATTGGTGGAGGGTAGAGCCATTCTAAAGTTTAGCAAATTGTTCTTCTTTTGTGTTGTCACTGAGCCTTTGATGCTGTCTAGGATCACTTTCTGAGGTCCCTGCTTGGTAATGTTGTGAAATGTGCTTTTGTAGGGAATAAAAAAAATCAGTTATGAATAATCCAGCCCTAAACGAATCCATGAAAATATGTATAGCTTTCAGTCAGACATTGACATAGCTCAAATTACATTAAAAATACATTTCAGTCAGGTCGGACCTAGGCATAAGTGACATAAGCAACACAATTTTGCTTAGGTCCCCCAAAAGGCTTGGGTCAGCCCTGTTTTCAGTTCAAATTATAAGTGGACTCACTTTTTTATGGAATGCAATTGCTGACCATTCATTTTTGTTTTTGCCTTTCCTTTACATTTTCTGATAAGTTCATCAACAAAGATCAGGTTATTATTTGCATAAGTCTGTCCAATGTTTTTAGAGTTACACTCTCCCGCAATGTTTTGGGGGTTGGTTGGGACTTTATTTGGAATTGTAATAGTAGTTGCCTGACTAGTAGTGCACTGATTTGTCATGCTAATAAAGGTCCATTGATCCACACAGTCTCTTTGGGGCCTTTCTCTGTCGTCGTCATAATTTGGCTGCATGATGTTGATGGCGCAATCTGTAAGTAGAGAACAGAGTCCAGGCTATTGGTCAAATCAACTTACACTGAGTTAAAACACATGCTTTATTTTGGTTAATGACAGTAGAAGACTAGATCATCTACACATGATTCCTCTTGGGCATATGGGCCATGTTTGTTTTGAAACATTTGAGAATAACCTGAATAAAGTTTAAATAAATGAATGCAAATGTGTTACTCAGATTTTAAATAGTGTTTTCAGCATATGGACGTCAAGGTCGAGAAACGGCACTTTGCTGTAACAAAATTACCTGGTAATCCAGACGACAAATCAGGAAGTTTGCAGTTTGTGTTCCATGTGAATTGATGTTGTGTTCCTAAATCGATGCACTGCTGGATATGACTTATTTCCATTATTAAAGTACACATCTGTGTAAGACTGGAAATTTGATAAGTACAGAAGCGTTCATTCCCTGGAAGCATGGCAAGAAATTTAGCACAGATGAGTTTCACATGTACCCTGTTTCTCTTGCGAGAGAAACAGGGTAAAATACATCTAGTTAAAATCTAGTTGAACCTATTGTTAGAATTTTTTGTAGGCTCACTTACCATTTTTATTCATACAAGGTTTCTTATCTGTTGCAGGCTTTTTTGTGGAATTACAAACAACCATCCAATCTGAAACAAAGAGTTGATGCAATCCCTGAACAGTATTCCATGATTTACTGAAGTTTCTTCAGCTTAATACAAACTAAACACAAAAAATACTTTCATGATCATTACATTATGAAACAGTCCTAATGACAATATACAATAATGCAATGTATATAATCATTTAGTAAAAGTACTAAATTGTTTGTCAAGAACACCACGGGACTACAAAAAGTTACATAGTCCACCATCATGAAAGCTGTTGTCAATGTATATGAGGAAATAGATTAAAAAAAAAACATGCAAATGTAATATCAGTCAAAGTAACACATTACAGTATATATAGGTATTTTATTTGTCATGTTAATCAACAATGGACCTAGAAAATTCAGCAAATTGAGCACAAAATGGCATCACTTGTAATTGGAATACCAATAAACATGACTAAACATCCATTGTTTATACTGTAATACTGTAATACACAAAAAGTGTTCTATTTAAAAGACTTACTAAACATCCAGGCAAGAAAAAATATTTGAATATTGTGAATTTGGAGTGAGAAGAGACATTTCAATACATTAGCCTTGTTAGTTAGTTAGTTAGTTAGTTAGTCTACACATTGGTCTATACTCACCAGGTTGGGAAGAGGATGCTTTATAAACCACCAACACAAGAAAATAAACCACCAACACAAAAACGCCATAGCCAAATTGTGAAATTTGAAACATATTAGATGAAGATGGAACTGTAAATTAGAAGAAGACCACATTATCAGATTTCAGGAAAGACCTTAAATAGCTGGCCGCAGTGGAACTATACAGACACATACTCACGTGAGCCATATTTCAGTGGTACATAACCTTACGTAAAGTGTCATATTCATGTTCAGTATGCATGCTATACATTTTGTTAATCAACTTAACAAAAACAGGTTGCAGAAGGGGTTCAACTTACCTTTCATATGAATTGATTCCTTTCAAGCTCCGCACTCACACCGCTCTGTGACTCTGACGGAGAGAAGTCAATATCAAGGGAGGAAAAATTCAATGTTTTGCATGTGGTGGTTAAAGGTCCAATGCAGCCATTTTTATCTCAATATCAAATAATTTCTGGCTATCAATTAATAAGTACTTTACTGTGATTATTTTCAATTAAAATTGTCAAAAAGAAACAAAAATAGCATTTTCTCCAATAAGAATTGTACTAGGACTGTTTAGGAGTCGTCTGAACTGAAAACGATCTGTTATTGTCAGAAAGGTTTGGTACTCTCTTTCGTAATAGTTTATTAACTAATTTACCACCTGGTGATGTCACCAAGCACACTCTTAGGAGAACCCTTTGAAGAACCCTTTTGGTTCCAGGTAGAACCTTTTGGGTTCCATGTAGAACTCTTTCTGCAGAGGGTTCTACATGGAACACAAATGGGTAGTTGTTACGTGTTACGTTTTTTTGACTCTGTAAAAGCACTATTGTGTACTTCTCCTGTTCTTTCTGCCCCTGATTTCCAGAAACCATTTAAGTTGGAGGTGGATGCCAGTTCAGTGGGTGCAGGTGCTGTACTATTACAGGAACACGATGGTCTAGATCACCCAGTTTGCTACTTCTCTCGTAAATTCAACAGCTGTCAGTCACGTTATTCCACTATCGAACAGGAGACCCTGGCGCTGTTTGCCCTACAATTTTTTGAGGTTTATGTTGGCTCCAGTGTGTTGCCTGTTGTGGTATACACAGACCACAACCCTTTAACTTTCCTGAGCCGCATGTATAACCACAACCAACGTCTTATGCGTTGGGCGTTGGTTATACAGGGTTATAATTTAGAAATTCAGCACATAAAGGGTTCAGAAAACATAGTTGCGGACGCTTTGTCCCGTGCCTAGTTAAAAGATAAGTAATAATAGAACAAGGCCTTGATAACTTTGGTGATGTAAGTAGTTGGTATTATAAAAAAAAGATGTATGTAAGGGTTTTATCATAAACCCAGGGGTTTACTCTTTTTTGTGGGGGGCGTGTTACGTGTTACGTTTTTCTTGTTCCCCATTTTCCCCTGTTAGTGTGTTTGTGTCCTGAGCATTACAGGTGTACCGAGTTGCGGCTAACGATGGTGGGCGTGGCTGTAGCTGATTACAGAGAGGATATCTGTTTGCCGTGTGAGAGGAGAGGGGGGGAGAGAGAGGACACTTGTTTTTTTGTTTGATTATTTGTGTTAATTTCTTTGTTTGTGTTTCAGCCTGTCCTCCTGAGGCGCTCCACCCTACCTAGGTCCTGGAGAAGGGAAAAGGTAGATCTGCCCATGGGTGTACATTCTCACGTAGATAACCCATTGTTTTATACACTAGGTTAGCCGGGCGGGTGTCACCCTTGTATTTTCTTGGAACCAGGTAGGACAGTGGGTTAGGGTTTAGAGTGTGTTAGGAAGGTTTAGGTGTGTAGAAGAGGAGGGACCTTTTGTTTATTTTCATTACTTGGACCCTGATCCCAAACATTCCCTTCTCTTACCTTCCCTTGTTGTTTTTGTTTCTTACTGATTATTTATGGGTGTGTTATTGTTTATTTAAATAATTCACTAAACATCCCCTGAGGGTTAAAATTGAGTTCTGGTTGTGGTCTGATTTATTTATCGCCCATTGCACCCCACATTTCTTCCCATTTCATCCGTGTTACCTGGTGTGTTTAGGCCCAGGCATTTACGTCTCCTCCTCAGACGAGCTACACCCGAGGGGAGAACGTAAGAGTTGTACTTTGAACCAAAAAGGGTTCTCCTATGGGGACAGCCGAAGAACCCTTTTGGAACCCTTTTTTTTTAAGAGTGCAGGCCAAAACTCCATCCCACCAAAACAGAATGAAATTTCAGGCGGTCTTTTCAAACAACACTAGCAGTGTGCCGAGGAGTCTGAAAACACCAAATATCATAACAGAAATGGGCAATTTTCTGCATGAACCCAGTATTTTTTTGTAATTATACATGACCGGAAAAAAAATGTTGTTTTCTGGAGCCAGCAACTGGTGATTTTAGCATGTAAATCTTGGTGGGACGAACTCAATATATATATATTTTTTTAAATATACATGCCAGCAAAGCCAATACAAAGGATAACACAATACATTAATTGCAATATAACGGTAACAAACGGTGCCCACAAACTGTTAAAGCCTACATAAAGCTGTCCTAACAGCAGTCCCTACAGCAGTCCCAACACCTTACCACTGCTACACCTGGCTATCAGCGGAGCCTTGTCTGGCAGTGAAACAGTTCATTCAGCCTCATTTCCATTTGTGATGTACAAACTATGGCATAAGGGGATGATGAGTGGATAAGAAGCAATCCGTAATTTCGATTAAGACATTAATGAGCAAGCTAGGACGGACTTAGTCAATATAACTTTTTGTTCAGCTATGCCACTTGAGATTCTGGGTTTGAGTCCAGGCTCTGTCGCAGCTGGCAGCGACCAGGAGACCCATGGGGTGGTGCACAATTGGCCCAGCGTCTTCCGGGTAAGGGGAGGGTTTGGCCGGCAGGGATGTCCTTGTCCCATTGCGCACTAGCGACTCTTGTGGCGGGCTGGGCGCAGTGCACGCTGAGTGTACCGTGTTTCCTCCGACACATTGGTGCGGCTGGCTTCCGGCTTAAGTGGGCATTGTGTTAAGAAGCAGTGCGGCTTGGTTGGGTTGTGTTTCGGAGGATGCACGGAACTCGACCTTAGCCCCTCCCTAGTCCGTACGGGAGTTGCAGCAATGAGACAGAGCTGTATCTACCAATTAGATACCACGAAATTGGGGAGAAAAAGGGGTAAATATATATATTTTTTCAAAATGTTTTATATTTTGTTCAGCACTTTTGAAATGTATATCGACAGAATCCACAACATGGGCCAGTGTTGTGGTTTACAGTGTTCTCCCTGTACAAGTCAGAACCGCAGGATAAATAAAGTTGGCATATAAGCAGACAATGAAAGCTCTTACAATATTCGATGATGACATTTCTTTAAAACAGGCTATAGGCTACATGTGCACCATAAAGTCAGAACATTAGGCTAAATTATAAGGGAGGAACGGGACCAAATTATTAGGGTGAGGCACATGGGCTAACGGCTTACTACACAACATACACAGTATTACATTCTTGGCTACAGTATACATATCTCCCTGGCATATTACATAATTTATGCAGCAGCATACAATACATTTTTGGACTCACTTTGTTGTGCTGTGCTCACTTGAACAGTAAGGTTCTGCGGCGGACCTTCGTGTGGGCTCTAGAAAGAGGCCCGAAATCTCAACTTGGAATTCCGTATTTTCCTAGTCGGAGCTACTTCCCAGTTGTCTTGAACTCACTGATGTCTAAGATTTCCCAGTTCCGAGTTACCAGTTTTTAACGTGGCAAAATGTATTAAAACTCTTCTGGACCCTTTTTCGTGATATCCAATTGGTAGTTACGATCTTGTCTCATCGCTGCAACTCCTCTAAGGACTTGGAGAAGGTTTAGAGCCAAGCCGCACCGCTTCTTGACACACTGCTCGCTTAACCCAGAAGCCAGCCACACCAATGTGTTGGAGGAAACACTCGACTTGACGACCGAGGTCAGCTGCAGGAGCCCGGCCCGCCTCAAGGACTCGCTAGAGCACGATAAGACGAGGACATCCCGGCTGGCCAAACCCTTCCCTAACCTGGGCCAATTGTACGCCGACTCATGGGTCTCTCGGTCAGAGCCGGCTGTTACACAGCCTTGTATCGAACCCAGGGCTGCAGTGGCGCCATAGCACTCATTGTTGAATTTGGGATTTACAACTTGTTGTGTAGTGTTTATGTCCAATGGGCACTGATACGTTTTAACTAGAATTTTTCTTCATATGACAAGGGTTGAAAAGGATTTGCAAGTAGATTGTCGTCTTGATTCATTTTTTATTTATTTATTTCACCTTTATTTAATTTTATTCATGATGATGACTGCTAGCTTGCTAGCTAAGATTTTGAAAGTATGACGTTGACATGCTCAGTCCAATCAAAGCTACTGTAGATATAATGTGATTTGGTGTCATTTTATCTGTGGCCAATGACCTTGAGGCACTTGGGCACTTCTAATGTAAATCTATGGCAGCACCCAAGGGGCTTGAATTTTCGAGCTCTATCCATACATTTTGTGGTGACATAGTGTCCCCATGAGTGATAGAACACTGAGCCAATCACGGCGCAACTAGAGAACATTACCAACTACCACGCTCCGTATTTTCCGCTGGAAGCCACCACAGAAAGCACTGAACTAGGCTGAAAAACCTGCATTTTGGAACCGCCTTACTCAACAAAGCAAAAAAGAGACCATGTTAGTACGCAGCTTTATTAAATCAATGTTGTTTTTTTTCCATTGTTTGCAAACTGATATGTGTCATATTGTTTGGGGGGTAAACAGGTGGGGCTCAAAACCGGTGGGGCTCTGCCCCACCTGGAGGCCATCTCCCTGGCATATAGCAGCATTGCTCCTTTGCCAAGATAATACAGCCACCTGACAGGTGTGGCATATCAGAAAGCAGATTAAATGGCATGATCATTACACAGGTGCACCTTGTGCTGGGGACAATAAAATGCCACTGTAAAATGTGCAGTTTTGTTACACAACAAAATGCCACAGATGTCTCAAGTGTTGTGGGAGTGTGCAATTGGCATGCTGACTGCAGGAATGTCCACCAGAATGTTGCCAGATAATTGAAAGTTCATTGAATGTTAATTCAAAAAGCTGGTCACATAACCGGATACACCGGTCCGTTCAATGTACATGCATAAACATGTACCAGACACAGGGCATGTAATCTCTGTTGCTCTTCAAGGGGAATTACTCAAAAGCTAAGGACATGTAGGAAATAGCCATGACCTCTGGGGGAGAAGGCTGCATTTGGACATAATGTCTCCTTATATTAAATAAAATAATTTTATTGTGACATGCTTTGTAAACAACAGGTGTAAACTGACAATGAAATGCTTACTTACGAGACAATAATAATAAAATAAAAAAAATAATAGTAGCACGAGGAATAAATACACAATGATCAATGATACAGTAGCTTGAATATATATAGTTAAAGTCGGAAGTTTACATACACTTAGGTTGGAGTCATTAAAACTCATTTTTCAACCACTTCTTGTTAACAAACTATAGTTTTGGCAAGTCGGTTAGGACATCTACTTTGTGCATGACACAAGTCGTTTTTCCAACAATTGTTTACAGACAGATTATTTCACTTATAATTCACTGTATCACAATTCCAGTGGGTCAGAAGTTTACATACACTAAGTTGACTGACTTTAAACAGCTTGGAAAATTCAAACAAAGATGTCATGGCTTTAGAAGCTTCTGACAGGGTAATTGACATCATTTGAGTCAATTGGAGGTGCACCTGTGGTTGTATTTCAAGGCCTACCTTCAAACACAGTGCCTCTTTGCTTGACATCATTGGAAAATCAAAATAAATAAGCCAAATAATTGTAGACCTCTACAAGTCAGGTTCATCCTTGGGAGCAATTTCCAAATGCCTGAAGGTACCACGTTCATCTGTACAAACAATGGTATGCAAGTATGGTCTGATGAAATAAAATAGAACTGTTTGGCCATAATGACCATTGTTATGTTTGGAGGAAAAAGGGGGAGGCTTTCAAGCTGAAGAACAGCATCCCAACCGTTAAGCACAGGGTGGCAGCATCATGTTTTGGGGGTGCTTTGCTGCAGGAGGGACTGGTGCACTTCACAAAATAGATGGCATCATGAGGGAGGACAATTATGTGGATATATTGAAGCAACAGTTAAAGCTTGGTCTCAAATGGGTCTTCCAAATGGACAATGACCCCAAGCATACTTCCAAAGTTCCAAAGTCAAGGTATTGGAGTGGCCATCACAAAGCCCTGACCTCAATCCTACAGAAAATTTGTGGGCAGAACTGAAAAAGCGTGTACGAGCAAGGAGGCCTACAAACCTGACTCAGTTACAGCAGCTCTGTCAGGAGGAATGGGCCAAAATTCACCGAACTTATTGTGAGAAGCTTGTGGAAGGCTATTTAAAACGTTTGACCCAAGTTAAACAATTTAAAGGCAATGCTACCAAATACTAATTGAGTGTATGTAAACTTCTGACCCACTGGGAATGTGGTAAAAGAAATAAAAGCTGAAATAAATCATTCTCTCTACTATTATTCTGACATTTCACATTCTTAAAATAAAGTGGTGATTCTAACTGACCTAAGACAGGGAATTTTCACTAGGCTTAAATGTCAGGAATTATGAAAACTGAGCTTAAATGTATTTGGCTAAGGTGTATGTAAACTTCCGACTTCAACTAAATGTGAGTCGATGTGCATAGGTACTAGGGAATTGAGGTTGATATCCTTTTAAAGTATAGGGGGCAGTATATTCATTTTCGGATGAAAAGCGTATCCAGAGTAAATTGCCTAATACTCGGATCCAGAGTGAAATATTTGCATATTATTAGTAGATTTGGATAGAAAACACTCTGAAGTTTCTAAAACTGTTTGAATGATGTCTGTGAGTATAACAGAACTTATATGGCAGGCAAAAATCTGAGAACAATCCAACCAGGAAGTGGGAAATCTGAGAATTGTAGTTCTTCTTTTGAATCCCTATCGAAACCACAGTGTCTGTGGGGTCACGTTGCACTTCCTAAGGCTTCCATTGCCTGTCAACAGCCTTTAGAAAGTTTTTTCATCATTCTCCTGTTACTGGGCAGAGAATAGTAGCTCAGTCAATGAGTGGACTGCCTGAGGACAAAGGGCTTGGTGATGAGCGAGCCCGCCAGCGCGCCCTCCTTCTTTTTCTACTGGAATGAATACGCTATTGTCCGGTTGGAATATTATCACATTTTTACGTTAAAAATACCCTAAAGATTGATTGTAAACAACGTTTGACATGTTTCTACGAACGGTAATGGAACTATTTGACATTTCGTCTCTGGTACTGCGCTCGCGCGTTATGCCTTTGGATAGTGATCTGAACGCACAAACAAAACGGAGGTATTTGGACATAAATATGGAGTATTTCGAACAAAAATAACATTTCTTGTGGAAGTAGGAGTCCTCGGAGTGCATTCTGACGAAGATCGGCAAAGGTAAATGAGTATTTATAATACTAATTCAGAGTTTTGTTGATGCCAGAACTTGACGGGTAGCTGTATAGCTTGCTTCGATGGCTGAGCTATGTATTCAGAATATTGAACAATGTGCTTTCTCCGTAAAGTTATTTTGAAATCTGACAAAGCGGTTGCGTCAAGGAGTAGTGTATCTATAATTCTTTCAATAACTGTTGTAAATTTTATCAACGTTTATGATGAGTATTTTTGTAAATTGATGTGCACATTCACCATGAGTTTTGGTAGGAATACATTTTCTGAACATCACACGCCAATGTAAAATGCTGTTTTTGGATATAAATATGAACTTTATCGAGTAAAACATACATGTATTGTATAACATGAAGTCCTATGAGTGCCATCTGATGAAGATCATCAAAGGTTAGTGAATATTTTAGCTGTACTTTTGGTTTTTGTGATGCATGTCTGTCACAGCTGTCTAGGACCAGTGGAGATGTGGAATCAGGAGCAGGAGACAGAGGGCCGGAGCAACAGTGTTTTAATAATAATTGCAAACGCAATAGCCGTAGGGCACAGGGCGCGTGACGAAGTCCGCCAGGGGAAAACACATTCCCAAAATAAACGCTCTGGAAAAAGCGCACAGGGCGCAGCCCGGCAATACAATGGACAATAACAGCAAAAAAACAGCTACACTTGCAACTGTCTAGAGTAGACAATAAACAATCCCGCACGAGAACCCCAACTGAAAATACACACTAAATAACCCCCCACTAATGACTGACACAAAACAGGTGCGGGATAGACAGACAAAACCAAAAGACACAGAAACAACGATCAGTGGCAGCTAATAGGCCGGCGACGACGACCGCCACCCGACCGAGGAGGGGCGCCACCTTTGTTAGATACTGTGACAGTACCCCTCCCCGGAGCCGCGCACCGACGCCGGCCTCGGGGACGGCCCGGAGGGCGAGGCGGAATTCTTGTAGCATAGGTGGATCTAGAATGTCCGCCGCCGGAACCCAGCACCTCTCCTCCGGACCGTACCCCTCCCAGTCCACGGGGTACTGCAGGCCCCCTACCCGACGTCGGGAGTCCAGGATGGCTCGGACTGTGTACGCCGGGGCCCCCCCGATGTCCAGGGGGGGCGGGGGGACCTCCAGCACCTCATCGTCCTGCAGCGGACCAGCTACCACTGGCCTGAGGAGAGACACATGAAACGAGGGGTTAATGCGGTAATATGAAGGGAGTTGTAACCTGTAACACACCTCGTTTATCCTCCTCAGGACTTTGAACGGCCCCACAAACCGCGGACCCAGCTTCCGGCAGGGCAGGCGGAGAGGCAGGTTCCGGGTCGAGAGCCAGACTCTGTCCCCCGGGTTAAACACGGGGGCGTCACTGCGGTGGCGGTCAGCGCTCTCCTTGTGTCGTTCACCAGCCCTCCTTAGGCACTCCTGGACACCATTCCAGGTCTCCTGAGAGCGCTTCACCCATGCCTCCACCGCAGGAGCCTCCGTCTGGCTCTGTTGCCATGGCACCAGGACCGGCTGATACCCCAATACCACCTGGAAGGGTGACAGGTTGGTAGAGGTGTGGCGCTGAGAGTTCTGGGCCATCTCGGCCCATGGCACGAACTGCGCCCACTCCCCTGGCCGGTCCCGGCAATACGACCGCAGGAACCTGCGCACATCCTGGTTAATGTGCTCTACCTGCCCATTACTCTTGTGGTGGAACCCCGAGGTCAAGCTGACCGAGACCCCCAGCCTCTCCATAAACGATCTCCACACCCTGGACGTGAACTGGGGACCCCGATCAGATACGATGTCCTCGGGCACCCCATAGTGCCGGAAGACATGGGTGAACAGGGCCTCCGCGGTCTGCAGGGCCGTAGGAAGACCGGGCAAAGGGAGCAGATGGCAGGACTTAGAGAACCTGTCCACAACGACCAGGATCGCCATATTCCCCTGGGACGGCGGGAGATCCGTGAGGAAATCCACCGAGAAGTGAGACCAAGGCCGTTGTGGAACGGGGAGGGGCTGTAATTTCCCTCGAGGCAGGTGCCTAGGAGCCTTGCACTGAGCGCATACCGAACAGGAAGAGACATAACGCCGAACATCCTCAGCCAAGGTGGGCCACCAGTACCTTCCCTTCAGGCCCCGCACTGTCCGTTCCACCCTAGGATGACCCGAGGAGGGTAGAGTGTGGGACCATCGGATCAGGCGATCGCGAACACCAAGCGGAACGTATTTCAGGCCCACGGGACACTGCGGTGGAGTGGGTTCTGACCGACCCGCCCGCTCGATGTCCGCATCCACCTCCCATACCACCGGTGCCACCAGACAGGAGGCGGGAAGTATGGGAGTAGGATCGATGGTCCGCTCCTCGGTGTCGTAGAGACGCGACAGTGCGTCAGCTTTCCGGTTCCGGGAACCTGGAATGTACGAGAGGGTAAAGTGAAACCTCGTAAAAAACATGGCCCACCTTGCCTGACGGGGATTAAGCCTCCTCGCTGCCCGAATATACTCCAGGTTACGGTGGTCGGTCCAGATGAGAAAAGGGTGACGTGCCCCCTCAAGCCAATGTCTCCACACCGTCAAAGCCCTGACCACGGCTAACAGCTCCCGGTCCCCCACATCATAGTTGCGCTCCGCCGGGCTCAGCTTCTTAGAAAAGAATACACATGGGCGGAGCTTCGGAGGAACGCCCGAGCGCTGCGATAGCACAGCTCCTACCCCAGCCTCGGACGCGTCCACCTCCACTATGAATGGCAAAGAGGGGTCCGGATGCGCCAGGACAGGTGCGTTGGTAAACAGAACCTTCAGACGATGGAAGGCTCTGTCCGCCTCTGCTGACCATCGTAGCCGCACCAGCCCCCCTTTCATCAGTGAGGTAATGGGAGCCGCCACCTGGCCAAAACCCCGGATAAACCTCCGAATAATAATTAGCGAACCCCAAGAACCGCTGCACCTCCTTCACAGTGGTTGGGGTTGGCCAATTACGCACAGTCGTCACGCGGTCACACTCCACCTCCACCCCCGAGGTGGAAATGCGATATCCTAGAAATGAGACGCCTCGTTTGGAGAACTCACATTTCTCAGCCTTGACGTATAGGTTATGCTCCAGCAGCCGCCCAAGCACTCTACGCACCAGGGACACATGCTCGGCGCGTGTGGCGGAGCAAATCAGGATGTCATCGATGTACACCACCACACCCTGCCCGAGCATGTCCCGAAGGACCTCGTCCACAAAGGATTGGAAGACAGCGGGAGCGTTCCTTAACCCATACGGCATGACGAGGTACTCGTAATGGCCCGATGTGGTACTAAATGCGGTTTTCCACTCGTCTCCATCTTGGATACGCACCAGGTTATACGCGCTCCTGAGATCTAATTTCGTGAAGAAGCGCGCCCCGTGAAATGACTCCACTGCCGTAGCAATGAGAGGTAGCGGGTAACTTAAACCCACTGTGATAGCATTTAGACCTCTATAGTCAATGCACGGGCGCAGACCTCCCTCCTTTTTCTTCACGAAAAAAAAACTTGAGGAGACGGGGGACTTAGATGGCCGAATGTATCCCTGTCTCAAGGACTTAGTGATGTATGTATCCATAGCCACGGTCTCCTCCTGAGACAGAGGATACACGTGACTCCTAGGAAGAACCGCGTCGGCCTGGAGGTTTATCGCACAATCCCCTCGTCGATGGGGGGGGGGGGGTCTTCGTCTTACTGAAGGCGACAGCCAAATCGTCATACTCTGAGGGAATGTGCACGGTGGAGACTTGGTCTGGACTCTCCACCGTAGTCGCACCGATGGAAACTCCTATGCACCTACCTGAGCACTCCCTCGACCACCCCGTAAGAGCCCTCTGCCTCCACGAAATCTGAGGGTTGTGCGTGGCTAGCCAGGGGATTCCCAGTACCACCGGAAACGCTGGTGAGTCAATGAGGAACAGGCTGATACGCTCCTCATGACCCCCCCACGTCTGCATAACCAGTGGCACTGTGACCTCCCCTACTTGGCCTGACTCTAGCGGTCGACTATCTAGGGCGTGCACGGGGAAGGGGTGGTCCAGCTGAACCAGGGGAATCCCTAACCTCTTCGCTAACCCACGGTCCATAAAACTCCCAGCTGCACCTGAATCGACTAGTGCCTTATACTGGAAGTGAGGGGGAAAATCAGGAAAACAAACGGAGGTGTACATGTGGTCGACAGGGGGCTCTGGGTGTGGCTAGTGCGGACTCTCCTAGGGGGTCGAAGTAAGTAGTGCTCTGCCTGCCCTCCGAACTCCTGGGTGGACCTCTCCAGCACCGGTCCACAGTGTGTCCTCTGCGCCCACAGCGGGTGCAGGAGAGACCCCCCCTCCGGTCCTCCTCGACGCAGCCCCCCCTATCTCCATGGGCTGTGGAGCGGGAGGACTGGGAGGCGGAACGAACAGGCCCCGACTGGAACGTCCCCGGGCAGCCAGCAGGTTGTCCAGTCTAATGGACAAATCCACCAGTTGGTCTAGGGTGGAGGCGTTGTCCCTACAGGCCAGCTCCCGGCGGACGTCCTCGCGAAGGCTACACTTATAGTGGTCTATCAAGGCCCGCTCGTTCCACCCCGATCCAGCGGCGAGAGTCCGGAATTCCAGGGCGAAATCCTGAGCGCTCCTCGTCTCCTGTCTCAAATGGAATAGCCGCTCACCCGCCGCCCTGCCCTCCAGGGGATGATCAAAAACCGCCCGGAAGCAGCGGGTGAACTCAGGGTAGTCGCCCCGAGCCGAGTCTGGGCCATCCCAGACCGCATTGGCCCATTCCAGGGCTCGACCCGTGAGACACGAGACGAGGACGCTCATCCTCTCTTCGTCGGGGGGGGGGGGCGGTCGCCAGGTATAGTTCCAATTGGAGCAAGAACCCCTTGCACCCAGCAGCCGTCCCATCAAACTCCCGGGGAGGAGTAATCCGGATACCGCCGGCGCCCGCTTCAGTGGGTGTGTGTAGGGGCGCAGGGTGAGGGACCGGAGCTGGTCCAGCTGGGGAAGCACCACTCTCCCAGTTCTCCAACCGGGCCAACACCTGGTCCATGGCCAAGCCTAGGCGGTGGAGGAGGCTGGCGTATTGAGAGACCTGCTCAGCCATGGACGGCGCTTCTGCTCCTGCTGACTCCATAGTCGGTGCGGGATTCTGTCAGACACAAAACAGGTGCGGGATAGACAGACAAAACCAAAAGACACAGAAACAACGATCGGTGGCAGCTAATAGGCCGGTGACGACGACCGCCGAGCGCCGCCCGACCGAGGAGGGGCGCCACCTTCGTTATACACTGACAATGTCCTTGCTTGGAAAATGGCTGTGTGGTTTTTCTTGTGAAGTTTATGTCCTAACATAATCTAATTTTATGCTTTCGCCGTAAAGCCTTTTTGAAATCGGACAATGTGGTTAGATTAACGAGAGTCTTATCTTTAAAATGGTGTAAAATAGTTGATTGAGAAAATGAAATTATGAGATTTTTGCTGTTTTGTATTTTGCGCCATGCTATTTCACTGGCTGTTGAATAGTGTGTCCCGCAGGTGGGACGCTAGCGTCCCACGTAGCCCTGAGAAGATATGTACATATACTGTAGGTAAAGGTAAAGTGACTAGGCAACAGGATAGATAATAGGCAGTAGCAGCAGTGTATGTGATGAGTGTGGAAGTGTATGTGTGGTGACAGTGTGCCTGTGTGTACATGTTATGTGTGAGTGAGTGTGGGTGTGTATGTGTTGGAGTGTGAGTGTGAGTGTAAGTATGTGTGAGTAGAGTCCAGTGTGTGCGCGTAGAGCGAAAAAGTGTTGGTGCAAAATGGGTCAATGCAGATAGTCCAGGTTGCCATTTGGTTAACTATTTGTCAGGCTTATGGCTTTGGGGTAGAAGCTGTTCAGGAGCCTTTTGGTCACAGACTTAGCGCTCCGGTACCGCTTGCTATGCGGTAGCAGAGAGAACAGTCTATGATTTGAGTGGCTGGAGTTTTTGACAATTTTTAGGGCCTTCCTCTGACACTGCCTGGTATAGAGGTCCTGGATGGCAGTGAGTTTGACCTCAGTGATGTATGTATTGGGCCGTATGCACTACACTCTGTAGCGCCTTGCAGTCGGATGCCATGCAGTTGCCATACCAAGCGATGATAGAGATAGTGAAGATGCTCTCAATGGTGCTTCTGTATAACTTTTTGAGGATCTGAGGGCCCATGCCAAATCTTTTCAGCCTCCTGAGGTGGAAGAGGCATTGTCGTGCCCTCTTCATGACTGTGTTGGTCTGTTTGGACCATGATAGGAACTTGGCGCTCTCGACCCACTCCACTGCAGCCCGGTCGATGTGAATGGCGTGTTCTGCCCTCCTTTTCCTGTTGTCCACAATAATGTAATTTGTCTTGCCCACGTTGATGGAGAGGTTGTTGTTCTGGCACCACGCTGCCAAGTCTCTGACGACCTCCCGATAGGCTGCCTCTTCGTCGTCGGTCATCAGGCACATCATCGTTGTGCCATCGGCAAACTTGATGATGGTGTTGGAGTCGTGCGCGTCCACTGAGTCATGGGTGAACAGGGAGTAAAGGAAGGGACTAAGCACGCACCCCTGACGGGCCCCTGTGTTGAGGGTCAGTGTGGAGGATGTGTTGTTGCCTACCCTCACAACCTGAGGGCGGCCCATCAGGAAGTCCAGGATCCATTTGCAGAGGGAGGTGTTCATTCCCAGGGACCTTAGCTTAGTGATGACCTTAGAGGGCACTATGGTGTTGAACGCTGAGCCGTAGTCTATGAACAGTTCGCACATACAGTAGGCGTTCCTTTGGTCCAGGTGGGAAAGGGTAGTGTGGAGTGCAATAGAGAATGCATCATCTGTGGATATGTTTGGGCGGTTTGCGAATTGGAGTGAGTTCAGGGTTTCTAGGATGATGGTGTTGATGTGAGCCATGATCAGCCTTTCAAAGCATTTCATGAGTACAATTGTGAGTGCTACAGGGTGGTAGTCATTTAGACAGGTTACCTTGGCATTCATGGAAACAGGGACTATGGTGGTCTGCTTGAAACATGTTGGTATTACAGACTGTGTCCCGGAGAAGTTGAAAATGGCAGTGAAGACACTTGCCAGCGCATGCTCTGAGTACGCGTCCAGGTAATCTGTCTGGCCTTTATATTAATATATTACTATTCTTAATGTCCCGTTGATAGGATATTCTTGAATCGAGCTCGTCCAGTTTGTTCTCCAGCGATTGCACATTCACCAGTAGAACAGAAGGTAGGTGCGGTTCCGTAGTCTCATCAATATGCCCACATGGCAACTTCTATAGCGACATCATTTCCTCTTTCAAGTGTGAGGGATTAGGGCTTGGTCTGAGGTAAGGAGTATCTCCCGTGCCGAAGACTCATAGACGTAGAAGTCTTCGTCCAGATCGAGGAAAGTGAATGCTGAAGTTCAGATGTTTTTTTCGGTCCTCAGAAACGATGGTGGCGCAAAATAACACACAAAATAGCAGAATTGGTCAGGAGACGGTAAAACAGGCGAGGGCTGCCTGAGCATGCGCTGAGCTGAGACATTTTGAAGTGGATCTAGGGTGTCCGGTAAGGTTGAGGTGACAGAAGTGAGTGCTATGGAGCGATAGTCATTTTGTTCAGTTACCTTTGCTTTCTTGGGTACAGGAACAATGGTGGACATTTTGAAGCAAGTGAGGATAGCAGACTGGGATAGGGAGAGTTTGAATATGTCTGTAAATACTGCAGCCAGCTGGTCTGCACATGCTCTGAGGCCGGCAGCCTTCCAAGGTTTTACACACGTAAAGGTCTTACTCACGGTCGGATACAGAGAACGAGAGCCCACAGTCCTTGGGTGTGGGCGTGTAGGTGGCAGTGAAGAAGGTGTTTAGCTTGTTCGGGAGCAAGACATCGGTGTCTGCAACGTGGCTGGTTTTCCCTTAGTAGTCCGTGATTGTCTGTAGACCCTGCCAAATACGTCTCATGTCTGAGCCGTTGAATTGCGACTCTGTTCTCTGTACTGACGTTTTGCCAGTTTGATTGCCTTACAGAGGGAATAACTACACTGTTTGTATTCAACCATATTCCCAGTCACCCTGCCGTGGTTAAATGCAGTGGTTCGTGATTTCAGTTTTGCTCGAATGCTGCCATCTATCCACGGTTTTTGGTTTGGGTAGGTTTTAATAGTCACAGTGTGGAACAACATCCCCTACGCACTTCCTGATTAACTCAGTCACTGTGTCCGTGTATTCTTTAACGCTATTCTCAGAGGCAACCCGGGACATGTCCCAGTCCGTGTGATCATTGAATAGGGAACATATTGCTAGCTAGCTACCAACGGCAAAATAACTTACTCGTTTGTCATCCGCCCTCCTGGTCCAGCCGGTCTAGTCTGCCACCCCTGCTTGCTTGCCTCGTAATAGTGTTTCTTGCTGTCTCAGCTCCTATTCAGTGTTTTCAAGCTCAAATAAATAGGGCTGTATTGTTCCTATGTAAAAGAACAGATAAAAACTAATTGTCGTCCAGCTCTTCTTGGAAAAAGGAATCATCAGAAGCAGCAATTCTAATTATTTAGCAATCTCGGATAGACATGGCTCCTGTTAACCTGTAGAAACTATTACCACCCCCATTTTGAAAATCCCACCTTCGAGGGTGGGAACACAATTGGACAAGGAAATAGCGCTCACGTCAAGCTGTAGTCTTTACAAAGGCAGGTTAAATGAGTCAACCTAGATATCCTGCAATGTCCTGGCAGATAGGAACATTGTTGAGACAAGTCCAATGGCTTTATTGAACAAGGACAGACATATTAAATTGCTGCAAAACATGACTTCATTAATTTTTAGACAGCAGGCTCAATCAACCGATGACGTCACTGGTTGAACTCTCCCGGCGTGAAAATAAAACAATACTGCTATAGTGTCTGAAACACTAAACAAACAATACTGCTATGTCTGAAACACCTTTCCTCAGAAGTATGTAGGCTGACGAGTGTCTAGTGCTGAACTTACCCTTTAAGCAATATAGTATAACAATATTATAAATCACAAAACCTTCTGTTTAAGGTTGTGGGTTTTACAGTTCAAGGACCCCCAGTACCAGAGTCCGCAAAGAAACATCATGTTATTATCAAACCTTCCCCATCTTTGATTGTAGGGAGGGTGTTATTTTCATTGGATGCTTAATTTGGTCCTCAGTAAACACAGCTGGTTTGTATTGCCGAAGAGCTCTAATTTTGTTTAATTGGTCCACAGAACATTTTACATAGGATTTATGCTTGTTTAGGTGGGTTTAGGAGAAGTTCATTCAGGCTCTAATGTGTCTCCTTCAGCAGTGGGGTCTTCCGATGTTTACCAACGACCAAAGGAAGAATCAGAAGAAAAAAACACCCTCCCCACAATCAAACATGGGGAAGGTTTGATAATGCTGTGGGGTTGCCTTGCCGCCTCTGGTACTGGGGCTCTTGAATGTGTGCAAGACATCATGAAATCAGCAGATGATCAAGGTGTTTTGCAGTGCAATGTTCAACCCAGTGTCCAAAAACAGTCTCTGTTAAAGGTTGTGGGTCTTCCAGCAGGACAATAACCCCAAACACACATCAAAAGACCCCTAGAATGGTTCAAGAAGAAACGCTGGACTGTTCTGGAGTGGCCAGCGAAGAGTCCAGATCTAAATCACATCCATATGGAGAGAGCTGAAAACAGCCGTTGGTGGAGGGCACTCCTCAAACATTAAATAATTGTTTGCTGTTGAAGAGTGGGCCAAATTACCCATAAAGGTGCAGTAAGTTCATTGATGACTACAATAAGCGATTGTTGGTATTTATCTTTGGCCAAAGGCTGTGCAACCAAGGACTAGCTGCGGGATGTCAATCATTTGGTCCATGCCATTTGTCTTTATTTCCTAATAAAATAATATAATCTTAAATTTACAAAAAAAATGGTTCTGGAATGTTGAAAATACAATAGCAAGATGTTGAGACCAATTCTTTTTTTTTTAAGAAATAGGGAATTATTAAGAAAAGGGCAAGGGTGTCAATATACACTACATGGCCAGAAGAATGTGGACGCTTGCTCGTCGAACATCTCATTCCAAAATTATGAGCATTAATATGGATTTGGTCCTCCCTTTGCTGCTATAACAGCCTCCACTCTTCTGGGAAGGCTTTCCACTACATGTTGTAACAATGCTGCAGGGATTTGCTTTCATTCACCTACAAGAGCATTAGTGAGGTTGATAAAGGAATTTCTATGTTTAAAGTAATGACTAAAGAATTCCACCCTGAAACGGGGGGGGGGGTTGTGCGTGCGTAGGTGGGGGTGAGAGTTATAAAATGACTGTATGCATTTTTTACTTCAGAACGTTCTCTGAATAAATAACTAACCTATTGCAGACTGGGGGCTTTGTCTAATTCTTCATTAACCAGGGTCTTACAAAATTCTGGGAATTGGTCAAAGTGATAGTAATAGTTGAGTTCAACCATTGGGTAAAAATTCTCGTGATAGAAGTCGGGCATTAATGTTGGGCGATTAGGCCTGGCTCGCAGTTGGCATTCCAGTTCATCTCAAAAGGTGTTCGATGGGGTTGAGGTTAGGGCTCTGTGCTGTCCCGTCAAGTTCTTCCACACTTATCTCGACAAACCATTTCTGTATGGACCTTGGTTTGTGCACGGGGGCATTGTCATGCTGAAACAGGAAAGGACCTTCCCCAAACCATTGCCACAAAGTTGGAAGCACAGAATCGCCTAGAATGTCATTGTATGCTGCAGGGTTAAGATTACTCTTCACTGGAATTAAAGGGCCTAGTCAGAACCATGAAAAAAAGCCCCAGAACATTATTCCTCCTCCACCAAACTTTACAGTTGCCTCTATCCATTGGTGCAGGTAGCGTTCTCCTGGCATACACCAAACCCAGATTCATTCATTGGACTGCCAGATGGTGAAGCGTGATTCATCACCCCAGAGAATGTGTTTCCACATGCTCCAGAGTCCAATGGTTCTGACGCTTGGCATTGCGCATGGTGATCTTAGGTTTGTGTGCGGCTGTTCGGCCATGGAAACCCATTTCAGGAAGCTCCTGACGAAAAGTTATTGTGCTGACATTGCTTCCAGAGGCAGTTTGGAACTCGGCAATGGGTGTTCTAACCGAGGACAGACTGAGGACAATTATTCCACGCTACAAGCTTCAGCACTCGGAGGTCCCGTTCTGTGAGCATGTGTGGCCTACCACTTCACAGCTGAGCCGTTGATGCTTCTAGACATTTACACTTCTCAATAACAGCACTTAAAGTTGACCGGGGCAACTCTAGCGGGGCAGAAATTAGACGAACTGACTTGTAGGAAAGGTGGCATCCTATGACGGTGCCACGTTGAAAGTCACTGAGCTCTTCAGTACGTGCCATTCTACTGCCAATGTTTGTCTGTAGAGATTGCATGGCTATGTGCTTAATTTTATACACCTGTCATCAACGGGTGTGGCTGAAATAGCCGAATCCACTAACTTGAAGGTGTGTCCAAATACTTTTGGCCATGGAGTGTATTTGTCAACAACTGTACAGTTGTGGCCAAAAGTTTTGAGAATGACAGAAATATTTATTTTCACAAAGTCTGCTGCCCCAGTTTGTATGATGGCAATTTGCATATACTCCAGAATGTTATGAAGAGTGATCAGATGAATTGCAATTAATTGCAAAGTCCCTCTTTGCCATGCAAATGAACTGAATCCCAAAAAAACATTTCCTATGCATTTCAGCCCTGGCACAAAAGGACCAGCTGACATCATGTCAGTGATTCTCTCGTTAACACAGGTGTGAGAGTTGACGAGGACAAGGCTGGAGATCACTCTGTCATGCTGATTGAGTTCGAATAACAGACTGGAAGCTTCAAAAGGAGGGTGGTGCTTGGAATCATTGTTCTTCCTCTGTCAACCATGGTTACCTTCAAGGAAACACGTGCCGTCATCATTGCTTTGCACAAAAAGGGCTTCACAGGCAAGGATATTGCTGCCAGTAAGATTGCACATAAATCAACCATTTATCGGATCACCGAGAACTTCAAGGAGAGCGGTTCAATTGTTGTGAAGAAGGCTTCAGGGCGCCCAAGAAAGTCCAGCAAGCGCCAGGACCGTCTCCTAAAGTTGATTCAGCTGCGGGATCGGGGCACCACCAGTACAGAGCTTGCTCAGGAATGGCAGCAGGCAGGTGTGAGTGCATCTGCACGCACAGTGAGGAAAAGACTTTTGGAGGATGGCCTGGTGTCAAGAAGGGCAGCAAAGAAGCCACTTCTACAGGAAAAACATCAGGGACAGACTGATATTCTGCAAAAGGTACAGGGATTGGACTGCTGAGGATTGGGGTAAAGTCATTTTCTCTGATGAATCCCCTTTCCAATTGTTTGGGGCATCCGGAAAAAAGCTTGTCCGGAGAAGACAAGGTGAGCGCTACTGTCTTGTGTCATGCCAACAGTAAAGCATCGTGAGACCATTCATGTGTGGGGTTGCTTCTCAGCCAAGGGAGTGGGCTCACTCACAATTTTGCCTAAGAACACACCCATGAATAAAGAATGGTACCAACAAAAGTGATAACTAAGTGGCTCGGGGAACAAAACATCAATATTTTGGGTCCATGGCCAGGAAACTCCCCAGACCTTAATCCCATTGAGAACTTGTGGTCAATCCTCAAGAGGCGGGTGGACAAACAAAAACCCACAAATTCTGACAATCTCCAAGCATTGATTATGCAAGAATGGTCTGCCATCAGTCAGGATGTGGCCCAGAAGTTAATTGACAGCATGCCAAGGCGAATTGCAGAGGTCTTGAAATAGAAGGGTCAACACTGCAAATATTGACTCTTTTCATCAACTTCATGTAATTGTCAATAAAAGCCTTTGACACTTATGAAATGCTTGTAATTATACTTCAGTATTCCATAGTAACATCTGACAAAAATATCTAAAGACACTGAAGCAGCAAACTTTGTGGAAATTAATATTTGTGTCATTCTCAAAACTTTTGGCCATGACTGTATATGCTGAGAGAGGATGACAAGATCAAACTACGCCTGTTATTTTCCTATCAAAATATAATAAAACGACAATACATGTCTCATTATTAGCATAAGTATATCTATAATGTTGTACATGTAGAGTGCAAACCATTAAAAGTACAAGCAGCAAGATAAAACCCACACTATTTCCTTTCTGGGTGGAACCATCCTCCCCTAAGCAACATCATAACCACTCAGAAAGTGTGTGGGTGTAAGAACAGACACTGGGAGATGAGAAGCAAGTACAGGGAGTGAACATTTAATGGATAAACGGACATATAACAAAAACAAGAACAGCGTCTGGACAGGGGTAACGAAATGACAATACAACAATACTGCTGACACAGGGAACAAACTAAGGAACAGACAGATATAGAGGGTGCAATCAACAAAGTGAAGTGGAGTCCAATGAGCGCTGATGCATGTAATGATAGTGTCAGGTGTGTGTAATGATGGGTGTGTGTAATGATCAGGTGTGTGTAATGATATTTATGCCTATGTAACTTTCTCACTCATCAATATTCACGATTCGATCAGGATTATCCGTATTCATGGTAGCGTCCACATTAATGTAGTGGTGTTTAGAAACATAGTCTATTCTTATTTACAACAAAAGTGACACCAAAATGGCACAATACATTACAGTGTAACCAGAAAGTATTCAGACCCCCTGACTTTTTCCACATTTTGTTACGTTACAGCCTTATTCTAAAATTGATTCAATTGCTTTTTTCCACATCAACACAGAGGAACTCTGGAGCTCTGTCAGAGTGACCATCGGCTTCTTGGTCACCTCCCTGACCAAGGCCCTTCTCTCCCGATTGCTCAGTTTGGCTGGGCGGCCAGCTCTAGGAAGAGTCTTGGTGGTTCCAAACTTCTTCCATTTAAGAATGATGGAGGCCAATGTGTTCTTGGGGACCTTCAATGTTGCAGACAATTTTTGGTACCCTTCTCTAGATCTGTGCCTTGACACAATCCTGTCTCGGAGCTCGACAGACAATTACTTTGATCTCATGGTTTGGGTTCTGCTCTGACATGCACTGTCAACTATGGGACCTTATATAGACAGGTGTGTGCCTTTCCAAATCATGTCCAATCAATTGAATTTACCACAGGTGGACTCTAATCAAGTTGTACAAACATCTCAAGGATGATCAATGGAAACAGGATGCACCTGAGCTCAATTTCGAGTCTCATAGCAAAGGGTCTGAATACTTATGTAAATAAGGTATTTCATTATTATATTTTTAATTTGTTCAAAATTCAAAAAAACTATTTTCACTTTGTCATTAAGGGTTATTGTGTGTCGATTGATGATTTTTTAAAAATGTAATAATTTTACAATAAGGCTGTAACGTAACAAAATATAAATGCTGTGAATACTGTGAATTTGTCTCAATACTTTTGATCCCTTAAAATGGGGGGAAATGGGGGGGACTATGTACAAAAAGTGCAGTAATTTTGAAATGGTTCACCCGATATGGATGAAAATACTCTCAAATTAAAGATGACAGCTGATAGTCTGCAATTTAACGTCACAGTCATTGTATCATAGTCATTGTACCAAAGTGCTGGAGTACAGAGCTAAAACAACACGAAATGAGTCACTGTCCCATTACTTTTGGAGCTAACTGTATTTGCATATGTTATGGTCTTGAGAAGGCTGGCTGAATTCTGGCATATGTTGATGATCAGTTACTTGAGCAAGAGACCAAGTCAGGACGCTGGACCGGGTGGATTCAATTATAGTAAGGCAGCTTTATTAAGAGACAAAGCTATTTGGCAAAACGTGCACGGACTCCTTCGTTTAGCTCTTAGGGAACTAGCGGAAGAGAGCCCCTACACATAGTGTGCATCTGTTTTATACAACATGATTGTAATGTACTGACGTATGTTGAGTCTTGTAGATTCGTCCTCCTGACTGGTCGATGAGTGGAGTGACGATTTGGTCTCGGGTCGGTGTCGACTCCCCATTGGTCCATGAGTGTGTTCTTTGTTCCGCTGACCCAGACCTCTGGGATGGGTTTGTGTGTGTGTGTACGTGTGTATTTTGTGCTGAGTCATTGTCTGTGTATCTCTGTAGTCACAAGATGTTATTGCGAGACTGGCCGTTGGCCCCTGTGATCAGGGCATTTTCTGTTTTATCAGTGCTGTGTAAGGTCTAAGTCGGCCAATCTGTTTCTGTGTGTGCGTGTATAGCTAGTATCAGTTCAACACAGAATGTGTCTTTTGTATCAGCAGATAAGTGTTGCGCAATAGACCAGCTTATCAAATATATTTATTACACATAGAGTACCTTCTTTTATCTCAGCATGTCTACAAAGATTAGCCCTTCTCCCTGTTTTTGTTTGTATGGAAAATCTGACACTGGAGACTGTTATCAAAGGAAACTGTGTAACGTAGTATTTATAGTGGTTAAGAAATGCATTGCCATTAATTGGAAGGTTGGTTTTCCTCCCACAATGTTACAATGGATGGCAGTTATGTATCACTAGATTTTTACAGGATTAAGGGTATACTGGGCAACTTTCATGAAGTCTGGATGCCTTATATTGAATACAGTACGACCCCCAAAAAAATGTTAAACTTTTTTTCAAAAAGTGGGAAGGAAATTGTGTTGGGAGAGAGTAGAGTTATTGACTAGACTGGTCGGGCATGCAGGCAGCTCGGGCTGGCTGGACAGACTGGCGAAATTTAGAAAAAAAGAGGATGTCTTAATAAAGACAATCAAATGTTCATACTTTTATTTAAAGAGTTGTTAATTCGTCAGGCTATTGGTCAAAGGTGCAACACAATATTGATTATTGAATTATTTTTGATGTAGTTTAGTCTTATCAATCACTTAATAATGATTGCTTACCTAGCTTGATGACTGTGGGCATTTTTTTGCTTACTTTTTGCTGTTCCAAATAGTGACGTCTAGAAGGGCCATTGGTCATATTAGACTGTGTAGAAACATTTTAAGTGTGAGAGAGAGAGAGATATTAGTGTTAGCGATTAGAGAGAGAGAGAGAGAGAGAGAGATTAGTGTTAGCGATTAGAGAGAGAGAGATTATTGTTAGCAATTAGAGAGAGAGAGATTAGTGTTAGCGATTAGAGAGAGAGATTAGTTAGCGATTAGAGAGAGAGAGAGAGAGATTAGTTAGCGATTAGAGAGAGAGAGATTAGTGTTAGCGATTAGAGAGAGAGAGAGAGATTAGTGTTAGCGATTAGAGAGAGAGAGATTAGTGTTAGCGATTAGAGAGAGAGATTAGTGTTAGCGATTAGAGAGAGAGAGAGAGAGAGAGATTAGTATTAGAGAGAGAGAGAGATTAGTGTTAGTGATTAGAGAGAGAGAGAGATAGAGAAAATAGAGAAGTCATGCAGAAGAACAGCTCCTGACTTGTTATAACTTTTTGGTTGTTAAGAGCGAGATTGACGTGATTAAATTAGCAACAAATGTATAGGTAATCAAATTGTACAACTGAAGATCAACACAGGAGGAAAAGATTGACAGAGAGTGAGTTAAAAGACCAATCTTCATCGTGGTAGCTAGCCAAATTCAAATCTGTCAGCTAGCTTACAGTCTAGCTCTAACTGTTTACTGGTGGTAACTATAGCAACATGGCCACTGAGGCAGTGCTAGCAGCAACAGCAGCAGCATATACTGAGAGACTTTCCCCCCTTTTTTTGAATACCCAGCAGAAATCAAATCAGAGAAGGGAAGAATCAATTTTAAACACAGAATTCTGAGGGAGAACCCAAAAACATTGTTTGCCGACTGCTCACAAAACAGGACTGTTACAAACCTGTTATTTTACACAGACCACACTACTGCCTGGCATACAGCTGTAACCAGGCATTTCAGCTATACCACAAAGAAAGGCATCTGCAAGGGAAGGCAAATCCACATGTTTGAGGACAGCAATAAGGACCAGGAAAACAGTTTTCTGACGGTAAACATGTACCAGAACGGCATTATCATGGTTCAGGGCAGTGAGGCTGCACTCAGCTCTTTTGTGCAGGACTTCCCCACCCTAACGAAGATAGCGGAAAGCAAAAAAGAAAAGGACAGCACCCCGACCTCTCCCCTCAGCACCCCAACAGCAGGGCTATCCTCCCCCCTGCCTGCCTACAACCACCAGAGCCAAGACCACACTACCATCAGCCTGTTGAAAGACAGGCTGGCTCTGTTAGAAGTATGGGTTACTGAGCTGAAGGAGCAGCCCCCCAGCTACACCACCACCAGCCCAGACAGAGCTTCTACAGGACCAGATCAACCAGTGCAGGACCCAGCTGAAGAACTCTGTCCAGGAGCTGAGAGAGAGAGCCTTACCACAGCTCTTGAGGAGGTAAAAGCCACCATGAGGAGAGAGCTAGTGCAGGTAAAGGAAGAGATGGCAAAGGAGTTGTCTGTCATCATGAGGGTGCTACAGCACAGAGAACAGACTGTAGAGACTCCCAGAGAGAAGCTGCAGCCCCTCACCACCCCTAACAACCCCACTGACCCACCTTCACCCACAACCCCCCCATACCGACAACACTTTACCCACACCCCCAGTCAACAAGGAGGCTCACATGGAGACACCTACTACAGAGAGAAGCTCTCTGGCCCCCCCTGACACACCCCCACACCCCTCCATGTTCACAGGCCCTGTGTACTCCAGCCCCAGACTGTAAACGCACTAATCTGGTAAAACCCACTGAGGTGCCCATCCTCATTGACTCATATTGGAAATTCATCCAAGAAGATAAACACTTCCTCCAACACAAGGTGTGCAAAATATGGTGACCCAAAACACAGGATGCACTCCACATCCTGTCCCAGCCTGACTTTGGCACACTAGGCCACATCATTATTCACACCGGCACCAACAACCTGCGAGAGGAGCAGGAGAGAGAAGGCAGCCTGGTCAACAGAGTAGCAGAGCGGGCCTCTGAGCGGTTCCCCAACTCCCACATCACCATCTCCACTCTGCTGCCCCGCAAAGACTTTCATCCCCGTACCATTCAGAAAGTCAACGTTGACATTACCAGAGGGTGTGGCCTACTCCCGAATGTACACGTTGCTCACCACCCAACAATCACCCCAGAGCATCTGCACGACCACTCCCACCTGAGGAAGCAGACAGTAGGGATGTTTGCCAAGTCTCTAAAGGACGTGGCACTTGGTAGACAAACACCCCATGCCGCACTGGACAGAGGACCACCCAGAGATCCCTACCAGACCACTGCACCACCAAGGAGCCCCAGGCCCCTTCAACGCCACACCAGACCCAGTGCACCCCACAGGCCCCACCCACCACCAGAGCATCACCACTTCCATCGGCTTAGCCAGACCGGACCAGGCCCAGCCTACTACCCCGCAAAAAATGTTAGCTGTTATCCTGTTTATCTCACTCTTATTAGTTAATAGTTACTGTATTTCTGACTGCTATTCTTTCTTTTTGCAACATGAAATCCCTATCAGTTAGCATGTGCAACATTCAAGGCCTAAACTCATCAACCTTTGGACTGAAGAGTTTAGCACTGGCGTTCAACAAAAATCTTAAAGATGTTGACGTCATCATTCTGCAGGAGACATGGTGTAAGGCTGACATTGTCACTCACTGTCCCACAGGCTACAGAGAGGTCATTGTGCCATCACAAAAACACAGCTCTGTCAATAGAGGCAGAGACTCTGGAGGATTGATCATTTGGTACAAATCCGAACTACAACATCTAATTGATCCCCTCAGAATTGGCAAATATCCCATTTGGTTAAAACTAAAACAAGAACTTGTACTGACAGAAAAATATGTGTTCCTTTGCACAATATATATCCCCCCCTCAGAATCCCCATATTACTTAGAGGTGATCTTCCCCACCCTTGAGGAAGAGACGTGCCATTTCCAGGTCCAGGGAAATGTGCTCATCTGTGGGGACACAAATGCGCGCACAGAAACACTACCTGATATAACGAGCACACGAGGGGACAGATTTATTACAGGCCATACTGTTTCTAACTGTCTTAATCTCCCCCATAGAAACAACAGTGACAGCACCGTCAACAAAAACGGAAGGGATCTTTTGCAGCTCTGTAGAAGCCTGGGTCTGTACTTTGTCAATGGTAGGTTACGGGGGACTCTTTGGGGAGATTCACCTACTGCTCACCTCTTGGCCACAGTACAGTAGACTATATGATCACAGACATTGACCCTTTCTCTCTCAGCTCATTCACTGTCAAGTCACTAACACCTCTGTCTGATCACAGCCAAATTACGTTGTTCCTCAAAAGAACAGACAATGGAAACAACCACACAATCACAGCCCAGTAAGCTGTACAACATCAGAAATTCATACAAAATATCCAAACACTCTTAGATACCTTTCTGGATACCACATTCACTCACAGTAAAGAAGGAATCAATCTAGCAGTACAAAACATCAACTATTTATTCAGGCAAACGGCAAAAGAAGCACAATTGAAATTTATAAAAAAGATCACAGATGACAACTGGTTTGATGCAGATTTGTAAAATTATAAGGAAAAAACTTAGAACACTATCCAACCAAAATACAGAGACCCAAATAATGGGGAATTACGCCTTCATTACTGTGAGACTTTAAAACTCTATAAACGTATACTCAGAACCAAAAAAGCACAGTACAACAGCAAGCAACTGACACTAATTGAGGAGTCCATAAACACAAACAACTTCTGGCAAAATTGGAAAAAACAAAAAAAAATCTCAACAAGAGGAATTAGCGATACAAAATGGTGACATATGGACAACCCATTTTAAAACACTCTACAACACCGTTCAAATTGACAGAAACGCAGCACAACGCCAAATTCATGAGAAGTTCAATGGATTAGAAAAAGCTATAAAGGACAATCTAAATCCATTGGACTCCCCAATTACTGACCAGGAGCTCTATAAGAAACTTCAGGCTCTCAAATTTAAAAAAGCATGCGGACCTGATGGCATCCTAAATGAGATGCTCAAACTCACTAGTGCAAAATTTCAATTGGCTATATTAAAACTGTTTAATTTGATCCTGAGTGTAGGTTATTTCCCTGACATCTGAAATCAAGGACTCATAACCCCAATCTTTAAGAACGGAGACAAATTTGACCCTAACAATTACAGAGGCATTTGTGTGAACAGTAACCTGGGGAAGGTTTTATGTAGTATTATCAATGTAAGAGTTCTAAACTTCCTTAATAAGCACAATGACTTGAGTAAAAGCCAAATTGGATTTATACCAAAACATCACACAACTGATCATATTTACACCCTACACACCCTGATAGATAAACATGTCCACCAAAATAATACCAAATTATATGCTTGCTTTATCGACTTCCAAAAAGCATTTGATTCTATTTGGCATACAGGACTGTTCTACAAAGTTATTGACAGTGGGGTAGTTGGTAAAACATATGACATAATTAAATCAATGTATACTGGCAATACATGCAGCATTAAAATTGGTAAGAAAAAAACAGAATTCTTTAACCAGGGGCAGGGCCTTCGCCAGGGTTGCAATCTGAGCCCTGCACTCTTAAATATTTACATTAACGAATTGGCCACTATTCTAGAAAAATCCTCAGCCCCTGGTGTTAGTCTCCACAATTCAGAAGTTAAATGTCTACTCTTCGCAGATGACCTATGCCTGCTGTCACCCCCAGCACATGGCCTACAGCAGAGCCTGGACCTGCTAGAGCAGTACTGCCAGACCGGGGCCCTGGCAGTAAACCCCAAAAAGACTAAAATAATGATTTTCCAGAGAAGATCCAGATCTCACGGAATTAGACCAAAGTTCTCAATTGGTACAAAATATATAGAGTACTGTACACACTACAATTACTTAGGTTTAAAAATAAGCTCAACTGGACACCTTAATGATGCAGTGAATGAACTGAGAGAGAAAGCACACAGGTGTCACAACGTCCACAGAAGGTGGCGCCTCTCCCCGTTCGGGCGGCACTCGGCGGTCGTCGTCGCCGGCCTACTAGCTGCCACCGATCTCCTTTTCTGTTCCTTTTGCTAATGTCTGTGTAGGGTAGCACCTGTTTTGTGTTTAGTAATTAGTGGGGTATTTAGTCTGTCTGTTTTTTGTTTGGGGTTGTGCGGGATTGTTTCGTGTCTGTGATTGTATGTTGGGGATTTATTCGTTGTTCAGGCCGTTACACATTTTGGGCATTAGGGTTACTGGGCTGCGTCCCGGCTCGTTCCAGGACTGTTGAGTTTTCAAGGGAATTGTTGTACCCTGCCTTGTTTTGTTCGGCATTGTGGACTGTGGTTTTATTAAACGTGTGTCCACGTACTTGAGTCTCCTGCGCCTGACTTCACCCATCCTGCATATCTATTTGTGTGACAGCAGGGCATTCTACGCCATTAAAAAGCAAATTGAAATACCTATTAAAATTTGGCTAAAACTAATTGAATATGTCATTGAACCAATTGCACTCTATGGCAGCGAGGTGTGGGGTCCACTTGCAAAACAAGATTTCATCAAATGGGACAAACACCCCATTGAAACCCTGCATGCAGAGTTCTGTAAGATTCTCCTACATGTCCAAAGAAAAACTACAAACAATGCATGCAGGGCAGAATTAGGCCAATATCCACTAATAATAAAAACTCAAAAAAGAGCAATTAAGTTTTGGAAACATCTAAAATAAAGTGACCCCCTCTCATATCATTAACAAGCCCTGCAATGCCAAGAGCTGAGCAAAGAAAAGAGTCCCCTCATCCAGCTAGTCCTGGGGCTGAGTTCACAAACCTGTTCTACTAACACACTGAAGCCTCAGGACCAGAACATCCAATCAATCAGAATAAACCAAATTACAACACAGTCAAAACAAAACTACATTGCTTATTGGGAAACCCAAGCACAAACACAAAGCAAAATGCAGTGTTATCTGGCCCTAAATCGACAGTACACTGTGGCTAACTATTTGACCATGGTTACTACAAAGTACAGGCTCAGTGAGCACAGCCTTGCCATTTAGAAGGGTAGACACAGGAAAACCTGGCTCCCTGTAGAGGAAAGGCTGTGCAACCACTGCACAACAGCAGAACCTGAGACAGAGCTGCATTTCCTGACAAAACGTAAAAAATATAAAACAATTACGAGTGTCATTTTCCCAAATTTGAAACCCTTATTCAAGGTTTCAAAGACCTCTCTGATGAGGATAGGCTACCCGTCCTGTTGGGGGAGGACGTAGAGAGTTGTGGGTTGTCAGCGCACTACATTGCTGCCTGCCATAAATTGAGGGACAGTGTCTGACAGACCAATCAACCTGCACATGTACTCTACTGTATGCCTATTGTTATTGTTGAATGTATGGTTATTTTGACCCTTGGTTATTGTTGTTACTGTTGTCCCGTTGACCATTTTGATTCTCATTTTGATTTATTTTTATATTGTAAATATCCTAAATAAGCTTTGGCAATATGTACATTGTTACGTCATGCCAATAAAGTGAATTGAGAGAGAGAGAGAGAGAGAGATTAGTGTTAGAGATTGGAGAGAGAGAGAGATTAGTGTTAGCGATTAGAGAGAGAGAGAGAGAGAGAGATTAGTGTTAGCGATGAGAGAGAGAGAGAGATTAGTGTTAGCGATTAGAGATTGAGAGAGATTAGTGTTAGAGATTAGAGAGAGAGAGAGATTAGTGTTAGCGATTAGAGAGAGAGAGATTAGTGTTAGACATTAGAGAGAGAGAGATTAGTGTTAGAGATTAGAGAGAGATTAGTGTTAGCGATTAGAGAGAGAGAGATTAGTGTTAGCGATTAGAGAGAGAGAGAAATTAGTGTTAGCGATTAGAGAGAGAGAGATTAGTGTTAGCGATTAGAGAGAGAGATTAGTGTTAGCAATTAGAGAGAGCAAGATTAGTGTTAGAGATTAGAGGGAGAGAGAGAGATTAGTTTTAGCGATTAGAGAGAGAGAGATTAGTGTTAGCGATGAAAGAGAGAGATTAGTGTTAGCAATTAGAGAGAGAGAGAGATTAGTGTTAGAGATTAGAGAGAGAGAGGGAGAGAGATTAGTTTTAGCGATTAGAGAGAGAGAGATTAGTGTTAGCGATTTGAGAGAGAGAGAGATTGGTGTTAGACATTAGAGAGAGAGAGATTAGTGTTAGAGAGAGAGATTAGTGTTAGCGATTAGAGAGAGAGAGAGATTAGTGTTAGCGATTAGAGAGAGAGAGAGGTTAGTGATTAGAGAGAGAGAGATTAGTGTTAGCGATTAGAGAGAGAGAGATTAGTGTTAGCGATTAGAGAGAGAGAGAGATTAGTGTTAGCGATTAGAGAGAGTGAGAGAGATTAGTGTTAGCGATGAGAGAGAGATTAGTGTTAGATTAGAGAGAGAGGGAGAGAGAGAGATTAGTGTTAGCGATTTGAGAGAGAGAGATTAGTGTTAGACAGAGAGAGAGATTAATATTAGCGATTAGAGAGAGAGAGAGAGAGATTAGTGTTAGCGATTAGAGAGAGAGAGATTAGTGTTAGACAGAGAGAGAGAGATTAATATTAGCGATTAGAGAGAGAGAGAGAGAGATTAGTGTTAGCGATTAGAAAGAGAGAGAGAGATTAGTGTTAGCGATTAGAGAGAGAGAGAGAGAGAGAGAGAGAGAGAGAGAGAGAGAGATTAGTGTTAGCGATTAGAGAGAGAGAGATTAGTGTTAGCGATTAGAGAGAGAGAGAGATTAGTGTTAGCGATTAGAGAGAGTGAGAGAGATTAGTGTTAGCGATGAGAGAGAGATTAGTGTTAGATTAGAGAGAGAGGGAGAGAGAGAGATTAGTGTTAGCGATTTGAGAGAGAGAGATTAGTGTTAGAGAGAGAGAGATTAATATTAGCGATTAGAGAGAGAGAGAGAGAGATTAGTGTTAGCGATTAGAGAGAGAGAGATTAGTGTTAGACAGAGAGAGAGAGATTAATATTAGCGATTAGAGAGAGAGAGAGAGAGATTAGTGTTAGCGATTAGAAAGAGAGAGAGAGATTAGTGTTAGCGATTAGAGAGAGAGAGAGAGAGAGAGAGAGAGAGAGAGAGAGAGAGAGATTAGTGTTAGCGATTAGAGAGAGAGAGATTAGTGTTAGCGATTAGAGAGAGAGAGAGATTAGTGTTAGCGATTAGAGAGAGTGAGAGAGATTAGTGTTAGCGATGAGAGAGAGATTAGTGTTAGATTAGAGAGAGAGGGAGAGAGAGAGATTAGTGTTAGCGATTTGAGAGAGAGAGATTAGTGTTAGAGAGAGAGAGATTAATATTAGCGATTAGAGAGAGAGAGAGAGAGATTAGTGTTAGCGATTAGAGAGAGAGAGATTAGTGTTAGACAGAGAGAGAGAGATTAATATTAGCGATTAGAGAGAGAGAGAGAGAGATTAGTGTTAGCGATTAGAAAGAGAGAGAGAGATTAGTGTTAGCGATTAGAGAGAGAGAGAGAGAGAGAGAGAGAGAGAGAGAGAGATTAGTGTTAGCTGATTCACCAGACTGGCTGATTCTCACTGTTAATCCTTTTCAAATGAGTGACACGGACTAAACAGACTAAACAGTGACTGTTTAGTCTCTACATCATTGCTCTCTCCACGTCTCCACCACTTTCCACCTCACAGGTGAGATCTTAAAGGTGCAGACTGTGAAGTCAAGAGAGAGAAATTTGACAAGTGGTGTCTGTTGAGATAGAAAACAGAAACTGTTGAGGAAACTGTTCTGTTGTTAGTTAGCATTGCCCTCTAGTGGTGTGTCAATTCAAGTGCATAGGGAGTGTCAGCATGACGACTAGCATGACCAAACCCACAGGCAAACAAGATAAACAACAGTGCTACTGATTGGATTCCCTTGTGGAATTTAATTTACTGACAACTTAAATCAGGTTTAATTTATTTTGGTCAGTTTACTTCTGACCTCTGTGTGGTGTCACCAACAAACATGTGTCTTTGTAGTACAGGCCTTTTCTACATATGTGGTGTACATTGCCATGTTTCAATTTAAATAAATACAGAAACTCTTGGGTTTTTAACAATCTAACACAAACTACTGTATTTTTACTCCGCCTACACCATCTGCTCTAGGAATAATGAGTACTTAAACATTGTCAATGTGATCCCTGAAAATTATTCCTGCATTGGCCAGGATTCACATTTTTTGTAAGATTTTTTTTTTTTAAGCTTTATTTAACTTTGCAAGTCAATTAGGAACAAATTCTTATTTACAATGACAGCCTACACCCACCAAACCTGGGACAATTGTGCATCGCCCTATGGGACTCCCAATCACAGCCGGTTGTGATACAGCCTGGATTCAAACCAGGGTGTCTGTAGTGATGCCTCAAGCACTGATATGCAGTGCCTTTGACCTCTGCACCACTCGGGAGCCGATATGGCCCTCTGGGTTTCAAAATACTCCAACTTGCCATTAGAAAGGTGCAGCAAGGTCATTGATGGCTACAATAAGCGTCTTGGCCAAAGGCTGTGCAAGTACTAGCTCCAGGGTGTCAATAATTTTGTCCATGCCTTTTCTCTTAATTATCTAAACTAAAATTGTAAACTTAGGTTTACAAAAATAAAATAGGTTCTGCAATGTTGAAAATCCAATAACAAGGTGTGATGACCAAAAGTTTATTTTGTTTATATTTTTTACTTATTTTAGAAGAAATAGGGAATTATTAAAGAAAAGTGCAATGGTGCCAATATAGTTGGCCGCAACTGTATTATATACAGGTGCACATGGGCCTATTTATATAATGAATATACATTCGGAAGGCAGAAATGATTAAATATTAAAGCATTAGACCTCTCACATACAAAAGTTATACTTAAATCCGAACTGGTTTTGCAGTACGCAGATTCCAGATTGCCTTTGCCGATCGCTCGTTTTCTTCAGCCTTCAGTGAGTCGATGGCTTGAATAGTATTGCTGGAAATGGAATACCACGGTAGATGCTGTGTTTTTGGTTAATTGCCAGGCGGTATTGGCGGGTAGTCAGGCGGAGAGCGACCTGTTTAAATGATATGAGCAAAAAATATTCTATTTTATTTGGAATGGCATGTCAGACAAAATAAAAAGGGCCAATTGTCTCATCCCATGTTCAAGAATGGCCTTTTCCCCTTTATTCAGATTATAACCACTAACTTTCGGTTATTTGAAGATGAAATCATCTCCAAAATATCATTATTTTTAAACAAGGGCTTGAAAATGAGATTGTGAACTCTGCAAACAACGTTTCCAGTCCAAGAATGAGAATGGTAAATGACTATAATTAATGCATTCATTCAATAGGGTTATAACTGTAGGTATTTTGGTTTCAGTGCATTTCTTTAAAAAAATGTATATAGCCTATCAATGTGTAGGCATACTGTGTAATAAAATAGATAATTGTGTACTAAAAACGTGAATGTGTTTTTGCAGAGCATACAACCATGCCAACAACCATCCTTGGAGATCAGTGGACAAAGGGCTGGACAACAAGCCGCACCGAAAAAACGCATGGTTCCACAGAATTCCAACTGGGATGAATCAACTGGGAATACCAACTGGGATGAGGCAAATGTGGCTTCTTCATCAACATCTTTAAGCTTACGTTAATAAACGAATGATACAAATACTGTCTCCAGCTTTGATCCATCTGGGTTGGCGCCCCCCCCCCCCCCCCCCCCCCTTGGGTTGTGCCGTGGCGGAGATCTTTGTGGGCTATACTCGACCTTGTCTCAGGATGGTAAGTTGGTGGTTGAAGATATCTCTCTAGTGGTGTGCGGGCTGTGCTTTGGCAAAGTGGGTGGGGTTATATCCTGCCTGTTTGGCCCTGTCCGGGGGTATCATCGGATGGGGCCACAGTGTCTCCTGACCCCTCCTGTCTCAGCCTCCAGTATTTATGCTGCAGTAGTTTATGTGTCGGGGGGCTAGGGTCAGTCTGTTATATCTGGAGTATTTCTCCTGTCTTATCCGGTGTCCTGTGTGAATTTAAGTATGCTCTCTCTAATTCCCTCTTTCTCTCTTTCTTTCTCTCTCTCGGAGGACCTGAGCCCTAGGACAATGCCTCAGGACTACCTGGCATGATGACTCCTTGTTGTCCCCAGTCCACCTGGCCGTGCTGCTGCTCCAGTTTCAACTGTTCTGCCTGTGGCTATGGAACCCTGACCTGTTCACTGTGATTACTATTAACTGGTAATTTATGAACATTTGAACATCTTGGCCATGTTCTGTTATAATCTCCACCCGGCACAGCCAGAAGAGGACTGGCCACCCCTCATAGCCTGGTTCCTCTCTAGGTTTCTTCCTAGGTTTTGGCCTTTCTAGGGAGTTTTTCCTAGCCACCATGCTTCTACACCTGCATTGCTTGCTGTTTGGGGTTTTAGGATGGGTTTCTGTACAGCACTTTGATATGCCAGCTGATGTAAGAAGGGCTATATAAATAAATTTGATTTGATGCCTGGGCCTTCAGGACGCAAAGTTCTTTGTTTGTCAGACGAGTCATTGGGTCGAAACTACAGAACAGTGCAAAACAAGAGAACACACATGGTTAATGTTCTGAAGAAAAAATATATATTTACACTGCCGGTCAAAAGTTGTAGAACACCTACTCATTCAATGGTTTTTCTTTATTTTTACTATTTTCTACATTGTAGAATAATACTGAAGACATCAAAACTATAAAGTAACACATATGGAATCATGTAGTATACAAAAAAGTGTTAAACAAATCAGCATGATTCCATATGTGCTATTTCATAGATTTGATGTCTTCACTATTATTCTGCAATGTAGAAAACAGTAAAAATAAAGACAAACCCTTGAATGAGTAGATGTTCTAAAATGTTTGACCGGTAGTGTATATTTGTCATATTGGTCATGTCTCCCGAGTGGCACATTAGTCTATGGCACTGCATCTCAGTGCAAAAGGCATCACTATAGTCCCTGGTTCGAATCCAGGCTGTATCACATCCGACCATGATTGGGAGTCCCATAGGGCGGCACACAATTGGCCCAGTGTCATCTGGGTTTTGCCGGGATAGGCCGTCATTGTAAATAAGAATTTGTTCTTAACTGACTTGCCTAGTTAAATAAAGGTTAAATAAAATAATATATATATATATATATATAATATATATATATATAATATATATATATATAATATATATATATATAATATATATATATATATAAAATGTCTTACAGAGCCTTTCCATAAGTCCAGTCAAGTTTCTTCAACTGTCTTCTGACTGTGATTAGAGTGATGTGGATGTTGTGCTGTGATGCCAGCAGATTCCAGACTGGATTTGCCAAATGCCCATCCTCTTCAACCATCAGTGAGTCGATGGCTTGAATAGTCTCACTAGAAATTGTAATGAAAAGCACTATACAAAGTAAATGTATTATTTATTATGGTCTGACATGGCTGCAGAAATGTTGCAATTTTGTAATGTGTTTTGTTTGGCAAATTGTTTTGTAAATATTAATTCACATTTGTGGTGCCACTAAATAAACAATTAATTATTTAAATCAATATTGTTATTATTAGTTAAAATATTTTTTTTGAATGGAGGGATGGTGGACAGGGAGTTAAAAAAATGAACCCCAAAGGGTTCTTCAAGGAACCATTATAAGGGGTTCTTCGAGTAACCTTTTTCAAGGGTTCTTCGAAGGACTTATAGGGGTTCCCCCACAGTTTCAATTTGAAAAACACCTAAAGAATACTCTAGGAACCTTCTCTTTTTAGAGTGTAGGAGTAAATGTCAGTTGGCTTTTCATAGCCAAGCATTCAGTGGTCAAGACAGCAAGTGCGAGAGAGAGAAAGAGAGAGAAAATATCGAAACACACACTGTAATGCGTGTTAATGAGTTCCGAGAGCCGATCTGTTATCCAATGATTAGTTTAATAGCCCAGCTACTGTGTGAAAATCCACCTCCAACAAGCAAGAGCCTACTCGCATATGGTCAACTATTTCAGCACCGTTTCTCGCTGCTTATCTTAATAAACATATACATTTTAAAACTGTTTTTTTTATTAACCCTGCATTATAATTGTATAAAAGCGCCTTAGATATTAATTTAGAATCCTCAAAATGTAATTAGATCTACTACTGTACAAGGACATTTTATGAATCTGACAGTTTTTTCATTTAGAGATTCCGCTAAAATAATTTGTGTATGTGGAGGTGTAACTTTTTTCACCAGTTCTCTCACCATTTTGTACAATTGTGTGATTAGCCTACCAGTTGGGGTAACTGTAATGAATTTTGCTCTTCACTATCACAATATTAAAAACTTCAAATGCATTCATGAATTAAGTTGCTTTAGCCGACATGTTGCGGCTCATCTGATGAAGGATTGACTCAATCTATAAGCCTAGGACGATAGTAAAATGGGCAAAAAGATACACTACAAGAATGGGAACACATATATAACCGTAGAAAACGGTTGCAGGTCGGAGGGCCATCAAGCAAAACATCTCCATGTCGCCTGGGTTGCCCCCGACCGGCTCCATCCCCCCTTTCCCCATTAGGTACGGCCGCATGGTGCACCCAAAATATCAAGGTGCACATGGGCCTATTTATATAATGAATATGAATTTGGAGGGCAGAAATTATTAAATATTAAAGTATTAGACCTCTCACTGAACTTAAATCCGAACTGGTTGGAGATTGTAAGAGTACATGGCCATAAAGGCTAGATCATTTTTCAAGCTGTTCAAACATTCATAGATGACCAGCAGGGTCAAATAATATAAACAGTGGTTATAGAGGGTGCAACCGGTCAGCACCTTAGGAGTAAATGCCAGTTGGCTTTTCATAGCCGAGCACTCAGAGGTCAAGACAGCAAGTGTGTGTGTGTGTGTGTGCGTGTGCGTGAGCGAGAGAGAGAGAGAGAGAGAGGGAGAATTGAAACACACACAGTAACACGTGGAATATAGCAATAAGAATGTCTGTTTAATATACAGTGCAGATCACCTCGTATTACCCTTCTCAGAGTTTTAAGAATTGTTTGTGTTCAATTATTTGTGACATTGTGGCATCTAAGCATCCGCCCCTTTTAAGAAATATTAACCTAAAATGACATACCCAAATCTAACCGCCTGTAGCTCGGGACCTGAAGCAAGGATATGCATATGCTTGATACCATTTGAAAGGAAACACTTTGAAGTTTGTGTAAATGTGAAATTAATGTAGGCGAATATAACACATTAGATCTGGTAAAAGATAATGCAAAGAAAATAACATTTATTTTTTGGACCATCATCTTTGAAATGCAAGAGAAAGGCCATAATGTATAATTATATAACATTTTGGATTTTGGCCACTGGATGGCAGCAGAGTATGTGCAACATTTTAGACTGATCCAACAAACCATTGCATATCTGTTCAAAATGTTGTATCAAGACTGCCCAAATGTGCCTAATTGGTTGATTAATTCATTTTCAAGTTTATCATTGTGCACTCTTCTCAAACAATAGCATGGTATTATGTCACTGTAAAAGCTACTGTAAATTGGACAGTGCAGTTAGATTAACAAGAATTTAAGCTTTCTGCCCATATCAGATATGTCTATGTCCTGGGAAATGTTCATGTTACTTACAACCTCATGCTAATCACATTAGCTTAACCGTCCTATGAGGGAGACACCGATCCAGTAGGGGTTTTAAAGCATAATGAAAATAGAAGCAATAGGATTTGAAGTAATAGTCTACCCGCATGTGGTCAACTATTTCAGCATTGTTTTGCGCTGCTCTGAGACAAGCATGTGGTCTTAAAAACTGTCAAATGCCTCTCAAAGATGCCCTCTGGTGGTCAAACTAGCACTAACTAGCATTAATGGCAACATTGGCTGACACTTAAATAACGTGACATAGAATTCTGCCGCAGTCCGCAAGGTGTTCTGCAGAATGACGCAACTTTTACAGGAAGAACCACTGTACATCTTTATTATATTCCCGTCTCAAACATATTTCCAAAAATGCATGCGTACGCAAAGTGGGTCTTTGCATTCTGTAGGGTAGAAGGGAAGGATGGCTGTGTTGTGGAAGTGAAGTGCCCTTATTCCGGCTCCTCAACCTTTTGCAAACTTGAGCTCTGGTAGAAAGCGGTGGGCTAAGGGGTTCAGAGTTCACTAGTGTCTCACTGCAGTTGAGAAAAGAGTCTATTAAATGATTGTGGGAATAAGGGGGCAGGTGGTGGGGAGGCTCTGCTCTGCACACACACACAAACACACACACACACACACACACACACACACACGCACTAATGGGCAATAATGGACACTAAAATTCACTTCAGTGCACATGTCTAAACACACAGACACATCGGCAAGCAATATTCATTCCTCATCCGACAGACATATTATTAAGCTCTTATAGGCTGAGGGATCGTAGTACATGGAGGGATCAAAGAGGCAGAGAGAGGGAGAGAAATATAGAGACAGAGATGTGGACATGCATGCTGATGATGGCCTTCACTTTCTTGCCAGTTGTCATGACGACACTGCACTGCTTCCTTGGCCTAGCTGCATGCGGTACGATGCGTGTGTGTGTGTCAGGGTGAGAGGAAGTGCTTGGCCGCATGAGAGACACTGTGTGTTTGTTCTATGAGGGTCTGCTGGTTGGAATGTTAAACTGAGCACTGAGAAGCAGTGTTTCTGGTCTTTCATGGTGTAGACAAGTATTGGTGTTCTTATGAAAGAAATCACATCCTTCACCATCCTCTCTGAGCTGATACAGAGACAGAGAGAGTGTGATGGGGAGGAAGTGAATGAAAGGGAGATGAGAGGAGAAGGAGGGGATGATGTAGCTGGGGTTGAAAGGAAATCCTGACTTCAGCAGAAAGCTGGTTGGCCTCCACCTCTCTTAGTCATGGATCGGTTAACGGAGGCTGTATGTCGTTTGTCACGTTCACCTGTGTGTGTGTGTGTGTGTGTGTGTGTGTGTGTGTGTGTGTGTGTGTGTGTGTGTGTGTGTGTGTGTGGGGACAAACTGGGTGTTTTGGACCCGGCTATTGACCTTCCCAGCTAATGTGACAAATATTCAATATTCACTATCCTATAAAGTGAAACGTTACCACGAAATGCAGGGGACTTATTAAAACATCATGGCCATGTTAGCACAAGAAACATATTGAAACTCTAAATATCTGTGAATCATTCGCTGCGGTCCAAACACTTAAAAGACACACCCTCGTCCACTTGGGGGAATCCTGGTCGCATTCTTGGAGGACGGTCCAAATGATTAGCCAAGCAAGGGAAGTTTGCAACGTAAGCCCCTCAGCCCTCGTTTTAGTCGGCTATGCAAGTGTACAATTATGTTCACTCCGGGGCCTGAAAATCCCCATAAATCAATTTGCGACGATTGTACATCCGCTAAGAAAAGTCAGTGAAAACTTAAAAACAACATCAATGGAGAAGTCAACGTAAATAAAAATTAATGCAAATAAGTTAGAAATTGTTCTTCTAGTGCACATGACGGCAAAAACACATCTCGTAAAATGTAACTCTTTTTTTGTTTGGTTATCTTTTGGAAATTGTAGAAATAAAACATTTTCCTCTTCAGAAGTTCCAGCTGGGCAGGCTAATGTTAGTTAGCTAATTCATTTGCTAGCTATCATACAGTAGGCATATATTAAGAATGATACATACTGCTCAAAAAAATAAAGGGAACACTAAAATAACACATCCTAGATCTGAATGAATGAAATAATCTTATTAAATACTTTTTTCTTTACATAGTTGGATGTGCTGACAACAAAATCACACAAAAAGAATCAATGGAAATCCAATTTATCAACCCATGGAGGTCTGGATTTGGAATCACACTCAAAATTAAAGTGGAAAAGCACACTACAGGCTGATCCAACTTTGATGTAATGTCCTTAAAACAAGTCAAAATGAGGCTCAGTAGTGTGTGTGGCCTCCAAGTGCCTGTATGACCACCCTACAATGCCTGGGCATGCTCCTGATGAGGTGGCGGATGGTCTCCTGGGGGATCTCCTCCCAGACCTGGACTAAAGCATCCGCCAACTCCTGGACAGTCTGTGGTGCAACGTGGCATTGGTGGATGGAGCGAGACATGATGTCCCAGATGTGCTCAATTGGATTCAGGTCTGGGGAACGGGCGGGCCAGTCCATAGCATCAATGCCTTCCTCTTGCAGGAACTGCTGACACACTCCAGCCACATGAGGTCTAGCATTGTCTTGCATTAGGAGGAACCCAGGGCCAACCGCACTAGCATATGGTCTCACAAGGGGTCTGAGGATCTCATCTCGGTACCTAATGGCAGTCAGGCTACCTCTGGCGAGCACATAGAGGGCTGTGCGGCCCCCCAAAGAAATGCCACCCCACACCATGACTGACCCACCGCCAAACCGGTCATGCTAAAGGATGTTGCAGGCAGCAGAACATTCTCCACGGCGTCTCCAGACTCTGTCACGTCTGTCACATGTGCTCAGTGTGAACCTGCTTTCATCTGTGAAGAGCACAGGGCGCCAGTGGCGAATTTGCCAATCTTGGTGTTCTCTGGCAAATGCCAAACGTCCTGCACGGTGTTGGGCTGTAAGCACAACCCCCACCTGTGGACGTCGGGCCCTCATGCCACCCTCATGGAGTCTGTTTCTGACCGTTTGAGCAGACACATGCACATTTGTGGCCTGCTGGAGGTCATTTTGCAGGGCTCTGGCAGTGCTCCTCCTGCTCGTCCTTGCACAAAGGCGGAGGTAGTGGTCCTGCTGCTGGGTTGTTGCCCTCCTACGGCCTCCTCCACGTCTCCTGATGTACTGGCCTGTCTCCTGGTAGCGTTTCCATGCTCTGGACACTACGCTGACAGACACAGCAAACCTTCTTGCCACAGCTCGCATTGATGTGCCATCCTGGATGAGCTGCACTACCTGAGCCACTCTGTCTCATGCTACCACTAGAGTGAAAGCACCGCCAGCATTCAAAAGTGACCAAAACATCAGCCAGGAAGCATAGGAACTGAGAAGTGGTCTGTGGTCCCCACCTGCAGAACCACTCCTTTATTGGGGGTGTCTTGCTAATTGCCTATAATTTCCACCTGTTGTCTATTCCATTTGCACAACAGCATGTGAAATTTATTGTCAATCAGTGTTGCTTCCGAAGTGGACAGTTTGATTTCACAGAAGTGTGATTGACTTGGAGTTACATTGTGCTGTTTAAGTGTTCCCTTTATTTTTTTGAGCAGTATATTTAATATAAGTAGACATGCACTCATAATTGACTGTAGCGCATTTAAAGCAGCCACAAGCTACCAGTGGCTGAAAACACACGTGTGACAGATTTGTGGTCCATTTAAAGGGTGGTCCATTTAACAATCGTTCCTTCCTCCCTCACCCCTTGCCCTGCAAGTGTATACTCGTCAGACGTCATGATACGTCATCAGAAGTTTCCACTTAACTTCTTAGGGCTAAGCCCCTTTTTTCTCAATTTCTGCCTGAATGACGTGCCCAAAGTTAACTGCCTGTTGCTCAGGCCCTGAAGCCAGGATATGCATATAATGGGTACCATTGGAAAGAAAACACTGACATTTGTAGAAATGTTAAAATAATGTAGGAGAATATAACACAATAGATATGGTAGAAGAAAATCCAAAGAAAAACCAAACGTAATTTTTTGTTGTTGAGAGAGACCATGCTCTTACAATGACATGTTTAAGGGCATACTGAAAATGAGTTCCCAGGATGCAATTCCTATGGCTTCCACAGGGTGTCAGCAGTCTATGTTCAAGGTTTCAGGCTCAAAACGAATAAGAAATGTCAATGTTAGTACAGGGACACAGTCTTGGAAATTCATGTTTGTGCGCGACATGAAGACAGGACGCAGCTGCTAAAATCGTTTTCCTATTGAACATACTTCTTTCCGTAAGAAATATTATAGTTTGATTACATTTTAGGGTATCTGAGGAGTAAATAGAAATGTATTTTGAATTGTTGAAACAAAGTCTAGGGGTAGATTTTCATATTCCTTTCTCTACATGCTGAACGAGTGGATTACTCAAATCGACAGTGCCAACTAAACAGACTTTTTGGGATATAAAGAAGGATTTTATCTAACAAAATGACACTACATGTTATAGCTGGGACACTTTGGATGACAAATCAGAGGAAGATTTTCAAAAAGTAAGTGAATATTTCATTGCTATTTGTGAATTTATGAAACCTGTGCCGGTGGAAAAATATTTTAATGTGGGGCGCCGTCCTCAAACAATCGCATGGCATGCTTTCACTGTAATAGCTACTGTAAATCGGACAGTGCAGTTAGATTAACAAGAATCTAGGCTTTCAACCGATATAAGACACTTATATGTACCTAATTGTTTAATATCCATAATTGGTATGATTATTTATTTGAATTGCGCGCCCTCTAGTTTCACCAGAAGTTGTCCCGCTAGCGGGATGCCTAGCCCTAATTTGAGGGCTTAGGGGATAGGGTGTGTCTATTAAGTGTTTAGGCCCGCAGCCATTATTACACATGCAAAGAACTTTCCCCATGGATCTACCCAGAGCCATGTTTTGTCTCTTTCTCCATAAGTAGCTTGTCTGACAAGTCTCTATTTCTCTAACTCTCTCTCTCTCTCTCTCTAATTCAGATTGCTTTATTGGCATCATTTTGTTATATTTCCAAAGCAGTATACACTCATAGGAAAAAAAGGTGCTATCTAGAACCTAAAAGGGTTCTTCAGCTGTCCCCATAGGAGAACCATTTGAATAACCATTTTTTGGTTCCAAGTAGAACCATTTTGAGTTCCATATAGAAACCTTTACACAGAGGGTTCTACATGGAACCCAAACAAGTTCTACCTGGAACCAAAAAGGGTTCTACCTGGAACCAAAAAGGTTTATCCTATGGGGACAGCTGTAGAACCCTTTTGGAACCCTTTTTTCTAAGAGTGTAGTGGTACAGAATTTCAGTAAATACAGTACAATGCAATGAAGTTAATGAAATACAAATAATTTCAGTAGAAGTAGTAATAATAATAATAATAATAATAGTACATATAATCATGTATACAGGTATAACACTACTGCTGTTGTACAGTATTGTGTAATCTTCGGTCGATACATTTACTAAAGAAAAAGATTAGAAACAGAAAAAGAAAGAATAGCTTACAAATAAACAGCATTTTTTACATGTATTACTTGTAAGTTATATACAATGTAAGCACTTGAAGGAATTCATGGTCATGGGATGTCCCTCAGGCAATCATATGCATATCTGGCAGTAATATTTGTGGTTTCTCCCTCACCTAGAATAATTCCCAGCTTTATGTCATTAGTAAATGCACAGAAGTTGGGAATTGATTGATTTTTTCTTGAAAAAATTTGATCTAATTTGGGAGTATTTCTCACAGTATAGGAAAAAGTGCATCTCTGTCTCTTCCTCCCCTGTCGTGCAGTGACCACATAGATGCTCCTCTTTGGGTAGGAATGTCTTTTTGGGTTTCCCTTTTTCTGTAGCCAATTGGTGGTCACTGAGCCTGTATTTGGTCAGGATCTGTCTCTGTTTTAGATCTCTGACTGAGTAGAGTTATTATGCAAAATTGTATTCTCTTTTGAGGGCCAAATAGAAATGTAGTTTATTCTGTTTTTGTTTCATTTTCCCAATTTGTCAAACAGGAGGTTTTCATTTCTGTAACAATTTGATTGATTTCCCTTTGTGTTTGGATAACAGGGTTGTTTAGTGTTTTCAACAGCTGACATAGGGGACTCCTTTCAGGGTTCAGCTTTTGGATTTCCAGTGTTTTGAATTATAAGGATGTTTTTGGGCCTTTTCTTTATATTTCCAATTAAAGGAAATATTCTGAGTTCCGCTCTGCATGCGTTATTTGGTACTGTCTTTTAGATATTTAGGATTATTCTGCAGATTCCTTTTGTATATTTTCTATTGGGTTTTTCTTCCAATGCTTATAATCGCAATTACAGGTTGTACCCCAAACCTCGCTTCCATATCGAGCACTATTGAATATTTTGCACCAGAGTTTGATAGGAATACTTAATTTTGAGAATGTTCTTTTTATGGAGTAAAATGCTTTGCGGGCTTTTTCTTTACTGCACATATTTTTTTTTGTCCCAGGTAGTTGTACCATTGGGCATGTTCAACCATGGTATTTCCTAATTTGAAGGAGTGTCTGCTGCTCTGATTCCTGGACTTTTTCTGGGAGATCACGACTTTGGTTTTCTCAAAGTTGATGTTGATTGCCCAGTTGATGCTGTATTCCCAAGGAATGTTAGGTTGTTCCTGTAGACCTTGCTCTGTTGGTGTTCTCTCTTGCTCTCTCTCTCCCCCTCTCTCTCTCACTTTTCTCTTTCTCTCTCGCTCTCTTTCTCCAGAATAATATCTGTCCCCTGACTACAATATAAGGGACATCCCCAGAAGAGGCTACCTGTTCCTTGACAGAGCACTGCTCTTCTCTGCAGGCAGTTGTTTACAGCCTGTCACTGTCTGAATTGGTCTGTATCTCCATGAGATGTGTTCATTTGGGGATGATCATCCCTTTTGTAGACAGTTTTTAACACCTCTCTACATTGTCTGTGGTGGAGAGTGCAGTAAATGGGTCTCACTCCTGCTAAATATTTGGACTCTGAGGTCAGAGTAACTTTGAGCAGAAATAGGAGACGGGGTACGGGTAAACAGGAAAACCGCATGTCTCGAAATGTGAACTCTTGATTAAGGACATATTTTCCCTCTTCCTAGTGGAGGCTTTGGCTCTGATAGAGAGTTTGGTTAGTTTATTGAAGTCCTTATTCTTAAGTGGCATTTAGTGGCTTTTTTGACTCATGGGTTGTAGTATTCTTTGTTTCTCTATTTCCATAATGAATGTATCCAAATACAGGCTTTAACCTTTCTATCCCTGAGCATCCCTTCTTTATCCTAACTTTAAACAATTTTTTTTTTACATAGAACCAACTACTAATGTTATGAACGAGATTGTGAAGAGACTGGAAAGGGCAGGATGCTGTCTTAAGCTCCTCCACCCCCTGATAGTCAGCAGCCCACACCTCTCTCAGTTAAATAAAGCTTGTGGCTGCTGCCAAGGTTATGCTTCTAGGTTCTACTGTGCAATAAGAGACTTCAACTCCTAATGAGACCTTTAATTAGACGTTTTACCATTCGAAACTAAAGTTCATTTCATCTGTTTCTCCAAGGGTTCTTCCATGTGTTCTAGGCTTGCATAGAGAGTTGCCCCAGCAGCCAGGTTAGTTAAGTCCCAGGTCAAAGCCTTCTCAGTCCTTGTCTGGGTAACTTCTTTCCCATGGTCTCCGCTTAGGGTATCACGTTTCAAGGTAAGACCGAAATGCAGACTGTGTTGAAGTAACAATGTTTATTACAGCAACAGGGGCAGGCAAACGACTGGTCAAGGCAGGCAGGGATCGATAATCTAGAGTACTGGGGCAAAGGTACAGGACGGCAGGCAGGCTCAGGGTCAAGTCAGGCAGAGGTCGGTAATCCAGAGTAGTGGAGCAAAGGTACAGGACGGCAGGCAGGCTCAGGGCGAGCAGAAAAGGTAAATAAATAACAAATAGAAAACAGGAACAATTGAGATACAAGAACAGAGGGGAAAATGCTGGTAGGCTTGACAAATCAAAACGAACTGGCAACAGGCAAACAGAGAACACAGGTATAAATACAAAGGGGATGATGGGGAAGATGGGCGACACCTGGAGGGGGGTGGAGACAAGCACAAAGACAGGTGAAACAGATCAGGGCGTGACATAGGGTTAGGAACCCTCAGTCACTTCCCTAGTGGGAAGGGATTGTGTGTATGGAGTGACATCATACTGGATGCTGTCTTACTAACAATCACGTTGACTTGAGTCTGACCTTGAGTGTATCCAGGAGGAGATAGTTGATGCTGTCATATAACCTGCTCTTCACCTGCATAAAGGACACCAGGACACTGGAGAAGCCAAAAGGTCAATCACTGAGCCTTCCCTGGTATGTGGGCTCCGTAAGCAAATCAATCAAGATGCTGGATAAAATACTTCAAGATGAAATATGTGGTGTCCACGAGGGCTCACCTATGCCTTTTCAGTGGAAAATGTCATATCAATGTGTACCAGGAATTACATAGTACTAAAAAATGTATACATATTAGCCATGTTTTATTTGGTGATGACATGAGAAAAGTGTTAATTCAATTCTGAAGGTTTTCACTAAGCTGTAAATCGAGTTACTATATAATGTATCCATCTCTATCTGTACAGCTGTGTGTTTTACATGCTGACCACACCGCTCGTGTCGTGTGAGCAAGCGCTGCAAAATAAATGTACACATACATGTTATTCAATCACTGCACCCACACTGCTCGCGCACGTCAACGACCGCCTGCGTAGCCAGGCTAAAATAGAACTTGATTCTATTTGTGACACTTGACGCGCTGCATGTCCCGCCCCACCCATCTCCTCATTGGTTTTAGGAGCATATACCCACGTGCCATCATTGGTTTTTAGGAGCATATACCCACGTGCCATCATTGGTTTTTAGGAGCATATACCCACGTGGGTGATTGAAAGATGAACTGAGGTCCACACTCCAGTTGGTTGTGGTAATGCACCTTAAAGTTGGTTGCCAACCGCCATATAAAGTCCAAAGAAGATGAAGAAGCCTGAAGGAGGAGAGATTACTAGTAAACAAACTCAGTTTACCCTTTTATCTGTGGATTAATTGTCGGAGTAGAGGACCTTGTGCATTTCAGGTAAAATAACAACCCAATGTTCATATCCCAGGACAAATTAGCTAGCAACAGCAAGCTAGCTAGCTAAATTGCCATAAATATTTAATACTTTTTGACCTGTCCCCAAATTAACATAGTTGGTTCAGAGTTTGTTTTGATATTTCAAGCTGCGTGTCTTGATCGCGTCTGGTGTGGGTGGACAAAATCAACATGCGCGTGATGGCGCAAGCGGACGCACGCGCACATGCGGTCTGATCAGCATGTTAGCTGTGTCATGCTGCTCCAGACTCTGAGCTTCTGATGGCAGTGAGATGGAGGACCATATTGTTTGTCAGGGACATGGGGACTCTTGACTGACAGATGGTGTCTCTCGGGATCTGGAATACTGCATTAGTGCTGGCACATGCTATTCAGCACTGTGGGTTTGTATGTTTCTCTTTTAATTCAGGGATTCATTTGGATAATTATGGATATATGTGCCATAGACATACTGTAGTCACTTCCTGTCAGTGATTTATACCAGGGTTCCCCAACTGGTGGCCTGTGGGTCATTTTTGTTGTTTTTGTGGACATAAAAGACAGAATAAACACCAGGAAATCAGCTCCATGTGATTTTGACTTTGGAATTCAGTTCCCAAGTATTCCCACGCATAATAGAGAGACACGTGATCATATACAGATGTTACAAATGATTATGTTTTCATCAAATATTACGTGTGTTTGGGATTCTTGCGGTCAATTTGCAGTCTACAAATTGTTTGTAATTATTGTCACTGGTGTAGAGAGGAGTAGGGAGGAGGCAGTCGCAGGTTCAAAACTACTGAATTACTTTAAGCACCAGAGATCAAAGCGGGACGAAACCCAAATGCTGTTGTGCTCAAAATATATCTTCACAAACAAAAAGGCACAGGGCGAACCCAAAGTGCAAAATATAAAGTATTCAGGAAATAGTACGAGAGATTCAAGTAACATTTACAATGACAAACAAAGACAAATGGCAGAAGGAGTATACGGTTGAAGTTGGAAGTTTACACACACTTAGGTCGGAGTCATTAAAACTCATTTCTCAACCACTCCACAAATTTATTGTTAACAAACCATAGTTTTGGCAAGTCGGTTAGGACATCTACTTCGTGCATGACACAAGTAATTTTTCCAACAATTGTGTACAGACAGATTATTTTACTTATAATTCACTGTGTCACAATTCCAGTGGGTCAGAAGTTTACATACACTAAGTTGACTGGGCCTTTAAACAGCTTAGAAAATTCCAGAAAATTATGTCATGGCTTTAGAAGCTTCTGATAGGTTAATTGACATCATTTGAGTCAATTGGAGGTGTACCTGTGGATGTATTTCAAGGACTACCTTCAAACTCAGTGCCTCTTTGCTTGACATCATGGGACTATCAAAATAAATCAGCCAAGACCTCAGAAAAAAAATTGTAGACCTCCACAAGTCTGGTTCATCCTTGGGAGCAATTTCCAAACGCCTGAAGGTACCACGTTCATCTGTGCAAACAATAGTATGCAAGTATAAACACCATGGGACCACGCAGCCATCATACTGCTCAGGAAGGAGACGCGTTCTGTCTCCTAGAGATGAACGTTCTTTGGTGCGAAAAGTGCAAATCAATCCCAGAACAACAGCAAAGGACCTTGTGAAGATGCTGGAGAAAACAGGTACAAACATATCTATATCCACAGTAAAAAGAGTCCTATATCGACATAACCTGAAAGGCCGCTCAGCAAGGAAGAAGCCACTGCTCCAAAACCGCCATAAAAAAGCCAGACTACGGTTTGCAAATGCACATGGGGACAAAGATTGTACATTTTGGAGAAATGTCCTCTGTTCTGATGAAAAAAAATAAAACTGTTTGACCATAATGACCATCGTTTTGTTTAGAGGAAAAAGGGGGAGGCTTGCAAGCCAAAGCATGGGGGTGGCAGCATCATGTTGTGGGGGTGCTTTGCTGCTGGATGGACTGGTGCACTTCACAAAATATATGGCATCATGATGAAGGACAATTACGTGGATATGTTGAAGCAACATCTCAAGACATCAGTCAGGAAGTTAATGCTTGGTCACAAATGGTTCTTCCAAATGAACAATGACCCCAAGCATACTTCCAAAGTTGTGGCAAAATGGCTTATGGACAACAAAGTCAAGCTATTGGAGTGGTGATCACAAAGCCCTGACATCAATCCTATAGAAAATTTGTGGACAGAACTGAAAAAGCGTATGTGAGCAAGGAGGCCTTCAAACATGATTCAGTTACACCAGCTCTGTCAGGAGGAATGTGCCAAAATTCACCCAACTTATTGTGGGATGCTTGTGGAAGGCTACCTGAAACGTTTCACCCAAGTTAAACAATTTAAAGGCAACGCTACCAAATCTAACTAAAGAAATAAAAGCTGAAATAAATCGTTCACTCTATTATTATTCTGACATTTCACATTCTTAAAATAAAGTGGTGATCCTAACTGACTTAAAACAGTGATTTTTTACTGGGATTAAATGTCAGGAATTGTGTAAAACAGAGTTTAAATGTATTTGGCTAAGGTGTATGTGAACTTCCGACTTCAACTGCATATACAGTGATAGAGTGGGGATTAGAACCAGGTTTGTGTAATGATGATTAGACAAGTCCGGGGTTGATGAGTGAAGGGCGTTTGCCAGCAGTAGGTTCAGCAGCAGCTAGAAGGCCGGCCATGCCGAATGCCTGAGCTGGACAGGAGGGGGAGCCAAAGCGAAGGTTGGTGTGTCAATTATGTTCCAGCCCCCCAACCATCCGTTAAAGAAAAAATTGGCCTGCGGCTGAATCTAGTTGATGATCCCTGATTTATACATTCCATATTAGCAGGTAATGAGAATACAACAATACTGGTAAGTTAAACAAAATAGATCAGGAGTTGGTTCTATTTTTCCCTTTCTTGGCTTTGAGTCAGACCTGGGATAATCTGGCTCTACTCTGAAATAGATGTGTTCCACTAATTAAACTGTACTTCCCTGTGGATTTCATTCAGTGAAAGGGTCCTCCCCTCTAGACTCCTCTCTGGGATACACTGAGAGAATAACGTTCTCTCTGTGGACCTACGTAGAGCAGCCTCCTCTTCCAGCCCTCAAGAAGTTAAATAAGAGTCTCCTCTCCTGAGTGGACACATAGAGATGCTTCAGGTTTTCTCACACTAAGAGAGAGGGAGACTGAAGAGGATAGGCCAAGGTTGGAGGTTTGCTGCGTTCTCATTTCTTAGTTGACTGAACAAGGAGGAATGTCACAGGCCATCAAGCCGGGCTCATTAACATGGCTGTGATGGACTGAGAGACGGAGGTGAACGCTTTGTTCCAAACTTGAGAGCTCCTTTTAAGTTGTGCTCAGGGACTGTAAGTGTCCTCTTTACTCTTTCGCCTGTTGTTCTCTATATCACCCTGTTGCTCTCCCATTTTTTTTTTCTCTCTCTCTCTCTCTCTCTCTCTCAAGATGTTCCCTGCCTTTTCTGTCAACTTTTCATTTCTTTCTCCCTCTATTTCTTCTTAGTCTTTCGTATGCTCTCTCTCCTTTCCCCTCTCTCTCTCAGAACACTTTGATCAGATCCCATGCTCTCATTTGATATCAAGAAGCAGAGATTTATCTAGGCCACGCTGCAGACATCTGAGCAAGGTGTTTTTGCTTTTAATTCTACAGCCTTCTTGGAACTGTACACGTTTCTGCATCACAACCCACACACTGTCCCACAATGCTGCAGGGGACAGTAAAAAAAAGGCCGTTATACAATGTTAGCTTTCTTAAGTCTTCTACAATACTTTGGATCGGTTCAAATGAATATGTCAAAAGAGATATGATGCTATGGGAGACAATGTTGCTCAAATGCCTACAAAGCAGTGGGCATTTGTCCGTCAGATACCCTCTCATCCTCTCTCATCACCATCTTATTCTCTCTGTCCTCTCTGTCTCATAGATGGATTACCTGACAATGTCACGAAAACAATGCACACGCTTCAATGGGGCAGAAATCTCTATGTTGTGATACTGGATGGCCAGATAGCTAGCAACGTGGTAAATCGTAAGTGGCTAGTTTCAGCTAGGTGTAGCTTGATCTTGATACCCTGTCTTGTTTTGAGGTATTTTGACTGATTTCATGTCAATGCTATGTGGCTAAAAATCACTATCTAGCTAACCAACAACTGTAACATTGTATTTGAGAGACAAGTGCTTATTGTGCAAATGTACTTAGTGTTTTTTCAATCAACATTGGAGACAAAATATAGCTGTCAAAAATCTGAGCCAACCCGGTCTATTTTGCCCTGTAGCTGCTCACGCGTCAGTTTTGTTACTAAGCAACCAACCCGTCTATATGCTCCTCCTATTTTATGTATTCTAATACTCTTATGTGTGTGCCTGTACAGTGTGTGTGTGTGTGTGTGTGTGTGTGTGTGTGTGTGTGTGTGTGTGTGTGTGTGCCAGTAAGCCAGTGACTCAGGGGCTGAGTCACTGGTTTACTGGTGTTCTTCCATGCCGTCCCTGGGAGGGGTGCGTCACTTGAGTGGGTTGAGTCACTGACGTGGTCTTCCTGTCTGGGTTGGCGCCCCCCCTTGGGCTGTGCCGTGGCGGAGATCTTTGTGGGCTATACTCGGCCTTGTCCCGGGATGGTATGTTGGTGGTTGGAGATATCCCTCCAGTGGTGTGGGGGCTGTGCTTTGGCAAAGTGGGTGGGGTTATATCCTACCTGTTTGGCCCTGTCCGGGGGTTTCATCGGATGGGGCCACAGTGTCTCCTGACCCCTCCTGCCTCAGCCTCCAGTATTTATGCTGCAGTAGTTTATGTGTCGGGGGGCTAGGGTCAGTCTGTCACATCTGGAGTATTTCTCTTGTCTTTTCCGGTGTCCTGTGTGAATTTAAATATGCTCTCTAATTCTCTCTTTTTCTTTCTTTCTCTCTCTCGGAGGACCTGAGCCCTAGGACCATGCCTCAGGACTACCTGGCTTGATGACTCCTTGCTGTCCCCAGTTCACCTGGCCGTGCTGCTGCTCCAGTTCCAACTGTTCTGCCTGCAGCTATGGAACCCTGACCTGTTCACCGGACGTGCTACCTGTCCCAGACCTGCTGTCCCAGACCTGCTGGAACCCTGACCTGTTCACCGGACGTGCTACCTGTCCCAGACCTGCTGTTTTCAACTCTCTAGAGACAGTAGGAGCGGTAGAGATACTCTCAAAGATCGGCTATGAAAAAGCCAACTGACACTTACTCTTGTGTTACTGACTTGTTGCACCCTCGACAACTACTGTGATTATTATTATTTGACCATGCTGGTCATTTATGAACATTTGAACATCTTGGCCATGTGCTGTTATAATCTCCACCCGGCACAGCCAGAAGAGGACTGGCCACCCCTCATAGCCTGGTTCCTCTCTAGGTTTCTTCCTAGGTTTTGGCCTTTCTAGGGAGTTTTTCCTAGCCACCGTGCTTCTACACCTGCATTACTTGCTGTTTGGGGTTTTAGGCTGGGTTTCTGTACAGCACTTTGAGATATCAGCTGATGTAAGAAGGGCTATATAAATACATTTGATTTGATTTGTGCCTGTATAGTGTGTGTGTGCATGCATGCGTAAGATGAGCTGAGGTTGGTACAGATGGGGGTCTCCCCTGCTATAACTCACTGTAAGGACTGTATGAAGTCCGAGCGTGACATTATAGGACAGTCCACCGACGGCGATCTGAACAGACCACAGGTCATG